>NW_027555514.1:220417881-221012881 GCF_003287225.1 Phascolarctos cinereus | reverse complement strand
TTTATTTTAATGGGTTTATTATTACTATTGTTGTTGTTGTTTTAAAAAGAATAAATACTTTAACATTTTATGAATTTTAATTTATAGTATGGTAAATATCAATAGATATAACCTGCATTTTTAAAAAAAGCTCTCTGAGGTCCTCAATAATTTTTAAGAGCTTATATAAAGGGGTCCTGAAATCAACAAGTCTGAGAACAGCAGTCCTGACCCTATCTCTGATCTCAGCCTAATCCTTTGTTTCTCCTATTCTCTAACCCAGGGGTGGGGAACCTATGGCCTTAAGGCCACGTGTGGCCTTCTAGATCCTTAAGTGTGGCCTTTTGAAGGAATTCCGCTTTGAGGAGTCTGTTAAAAGGCCATACTTAAGGACCTAGAAGGACACATGTAGCCTTAAGGTAGAGGTTCCTCACCCTTGCCCTAACCCCACCTCTACCTCACCCTTATCCCTAATTCCAACTCTACTATTCTTTTAAAACCTTCACCCCAGGGCAGCTAGGTGGCTAAGTGGATAGACCACTGGCCCTGAAGTCAGGAGGACCTGAGTTCAAATCTGAATTCAGACACATAGTATTTCCTAGTTGTGTGACTCTGGGCAAGTCACTTAACTCAAATCTGGCCTCAATCACATAATATTTCCTAGCTGTGTGACTCTTAAGTCACCTAACCCAGGTGCCTCACCAAAAAAATAAATAAATAAAATGAAACCACCCCAGTACTAGCACCGCTCTAAAAGCTCAGAAATGAAATATTCTCATTTCTTAGAGCTGAGCTTGGGGATTCCCACCCCAGGGAATTTTGCCAAATGGCAAACCAATAACAATAGTTGTCATCTATAATTTAAAGTTTACAAATTACTATACATATATTTCTCATTTGATATTTCCAACAACACTGTAAGACAGGAGTTATAATTATCCCCATTCACAAACAAGGAAACTGAGGCTTAGTGACATTAAAGGACTTGCCTATGATTAGAGTGCTGGACCCGGAGGCAGGAAGACCCAAGTTCAAATCCAGTCCTAAACACTTACTAGCTATGTGACCCCAGGCAAGTCATTTAACGCTGTTTGCCTCACTTTTCTCATCTATAAAATGAGCTGGAGAAGGAAATGGCAAACCACTCCAGTATCTTGGCTAAGAAAACCCCAAATGGGGTCACAAAGAGTTGGACACCACCAAAATGACTACACAACAATGATCCTCCTTCTACTGTTTCTGACCCCAACTGGCTATCTTGTAAATGTCTGCAGTCACAGGCCCTAGGCCAGATCTCAGCCCCTTTAAATGATGGCAGTTGGTGTTTCTTCCCTAAGACCTGTCACTTGATTTTTGTCATTTTTATCATCTCATTTTACCCTGTGATAAAATGATGGCAGGAATGACTTTTTATCTATTTATTTTTTTAGGGATGACCGCTTCCATCTTCTAGATGAGGAAGCGGAGAAATGAAACGACTTGTCTAGTGGGTGTCCGTGGGAGATGCCACCAGTTGGAATCATAGGCTTTAGAAGTAGAATGGGTCTCTGGACATCATCTGCTTGAAAATTCCCATTTGACAGATGAGGATATTTAGTCATGGAGAGGGCAAGACTTGCCTGAGGTCACACAGGTAGGAAAATGATCTTATTGGAGCCTCATCACAAGTAGATAAATCAAATATCATTATTTTCTCCATTTTGCAGATGGGGAAACTGAGGCTCATAAAATCACAGGATTTTGTGTTATAAAGGACACTTAGAAATCTAGGTCAACTCCCATATTTTAAAGATGAGGAAACTGAGACCCAAAGTGTTGAAGTGATTTGTTTAAGGTCTTAGGAGCAAGTGGCAGAATTTGGAATCAAACTTAGATCTTCTGACTCCCAAGTCTCGGTGGTGCCACACACAGAGGGCTGGGCTTGGCGCCAGGAAGTTCTGAGTTCAAATGTGGCCTCAGACACTTACTAGCTGGGTGACCTCAGGCAAATCACTTAGCTTCTGTTTGCCTCAATTTCCTTAATTGTGAAATGGGGATAATGATAACACCTACCTCCCAGGGTTCTAGTGAGGATGAAATGAGATACCATTTATAAAGCACTTAGCACAGTGCCTGGCAGATAGAAGGTGCTACAGAAATGCTTATTCCCTCCCTTTCCCTTTGCATAACAACTTGTAGGGCTCCAGGCTCTGGGATAGTGCAGAAGGCTCTGCTGGACCCTGGGGTTTGGGATTAGAGCCAGAGGCGTTTAGGGTTAGAGTCTCTTAATTGTCCTGTGAACGCAGAATGTTTGTACTTCTGTGCCTTTGTTCATGCTAGCCTAGAATGTCCTTCCTTCTTCCATATGCATCCCTATATCATACATATCCTTTAAGGACCAATCCACCTCATACCTTCCGCATGGAAGCTTCCCTAACTGGCTTGGCCCACACTCATTGCTCCTTCCTCAGAACTCCAGTAGCACCTCCCAATTTTTATTACTCCCTTGGCCCATGTTGTACAGCCCACTGTCTTGTCTGATCACTGAGATGTGCTCTATGTCTATACCTCTTGTCTTTTCATCTAGATTGTAAGCATCTTGTAGGCAGGGTACCTCCTTGTATCTTTTTAAGTAGCTGGCACAATGCTGAGGATACAGTAGATGCTCCATCAACAATTATGGAGTGAATGGATGGCTGGATGGCTGGCTGGCTGGCTGGATGAACTGGGATGATAAGGACTCAGACATGTCTTGACCACCAGATGCTGCCACCTCATAAAATCCATACCGTCATTCCTCCTCCCTCTAATATTCTAGTCTATCCTAGTCCCAAACTATAGCCCTGTGTCTCTGCTCCTATAGTGGCTCTCCATCCTCACCATCAGGCTGGCGAAGGGCGTGGAAGACGTGCAGGTCCATGGGCCGATGTAAAGTGCTGATGAGCAAAGTCTTGTTGGCCCCTGTAGTCTTGTGTGCCCGGTTTATAGACTTGGTCTCCCAATCGGTCCAGTATACAAAGTCTTCAAACAGGGTGAGTGCAAAGATGTGGGGGATGTCCTGGCTCAGCACTGGGAGGAGAAGAATAGCATGGTTGAGGGATCCTAAAAACATTCCCTCTAATGCTGATAGCATCCCTTCTCCTCCTCACCCTGTCCACCACATGGAGCTGGAGAACAATTACAGGCGGGGGGCATGGAGGATGGAGTTCTATTCTGAGGGCAAGTCAAAGGGTAAGAGCTGTCTGGTCCCTCTATGTCAATGCCTTAGCTTAAATTCACTCTGTAACTTCTTGGTCCCCATCTCCTTAGATCCTTGGTGCCCCCAGAACCAGCTGGTACCCATCCTTTGCCATCCTTGGACCCCAAACAATGCCCGCAGATGACACTGACCAATATGGCGATTGGAACCATCCAAGCTGGCAAACTCAATGTAGTCCTCACGGGCATCTGCCCAGTAGATTCGCTCGGTGACATAATCCAGGGTTAGACCATTGGGCCATGTTATCTTGGTGTCTACAACAACGCTGCGTCCTGAGCCATCCATGCCAATCCTCCCGATCAGTGAGTGGTCACCCCAGTCTGTCCAGTACAGGTACCTGCGCCCACACCAGAAGCCAGGTGAGCACTCTAGGGGGCTCAGATGCCATGGCCTCACCCAAGAGTCAGGATGTGGTGAGAACCTGAGAATACTAGACTTTTTAGTCCTGATTCTACCCAGACTAGGGTTGGGCAAACCCAAATGCCAGGGTTGACCTTTCTCCTCTGGGCACTTTTATCTGAGCATGAGCTCAGTATTTATTATTCCCCTGTACTTACCCATTTTGTACATCCACCACCAGTGCTCTAGGCTCCCGGAGGCCGGAGCTGACCAGCACTGTCCGGTAGGCCCCATTGAGCTTGGACACCTCAATGGTATCTCTGCCTTTGTCACACCAGTACAGGTTTCCGCCCACCCAGTCCACAGCCAGCCCATCTGGGTTACTAAGGCCTGTTCGGTGCAGCACCTGGGGGAAGGGTGAGGGACAGTGTGAGATGAGATCCCTTAAGAAGGGCCACAGAAGGGGGAAGAGAGACCAAGGATTTGCTGGTAATTGTTCAAGAACTAGTTCTATCAAAAAAAAAGTATGCATGATACATTTAAAAACAAAATTTGTATCATTAACATTTTCTCCATCAGTTTCTTAAGTGTAGGCAGTCAGCAAAACAATAGATGAAGCCCAGATCTGTAGCATATGCCAGGTTCTGGGGCATAAATGCTCACACTGAACATTTAATTTCTCAAGCCAATATGAGCTGCCTCTAGCACCCCCCTGTGAAAGAGATCCACCAGAACCCCATTCTCATGGACTCTGGCTTTCAGAGACCAGACTCTTCTTCAGATTTCCAGAGAACCCAAACCCCACTGGAGGGCACAGGAAAATGGGGAGAGAGGAAGAAATGAGATGACAAGAGGAAGGAGGGAGGTCACACTTCAAGGAACGATATCCCTGAGATATGAAGAGAGTAAAGGGGGAAGGGAAAATCTTCCCCAGAAAGCAATGGCCAGGCCTCATCTGAGTGGTCTTGGACCAGAGCAGCAGGCTACTGGAATGACTAAGGGAAGACGGAGGTGGTTTTTGTAGGGATCCAAGTGGCGGGAATGATCATCACTGGATGGCAAAGTGTTCTTAATTTTGTTGGACAATATAATGACCTATGGATCCCTTCTCAGAAAAAAAAATTAATTTATAATTTGAGGACATGTTAAATTTCAGTAAGAGGTTAGTAGAAATAAAGAAGTAATTTCCCCCCCAACAAAATCAAAGACCCCCTGAAATCTCTCCACGTTCTTCTTGGGTCCATGTGCCTCTGGGTTAAGAATACCTGCTCTGGACAGCTGGGCCCCTGGACTCTCCCTTTTTGATTTTTCTAGGGACCTGCTCCTATCTCAGGGAATGGGGACCCCCTCACCTGGACATGGCTTCCATTGATATTCATTCTTCGGATCATGCTTCCCTGAGTTGTCACATCTGTCCAGTAAATCATCTGTTCTCGGTAATCAAAATCCAGGGCGACTGCATTGTTCAGGCCCTAATGTATGGCAGGACATGAGGACTGGAGCCTGGGGCAGGGGCAGGGGACTAAAGATTGGGATAGAGGGGCAGTGAGACAGTAGGGAGAGGAAAGTGAGGCTGTAGAGGGAAGGCCCACAGAGAAAGGAGTCCCGCCCTTCCCCCTTCCACCCCCAGGTTCTTTGTAATTAAGATCAGTGTCAGCCCAGGGAGCTGGGAGGTGGTGGAGAATAAAGATCAGGCCTGGAAGACAGGCACAGAGTAGGAAGAAAGTGGAGAGGTGAAGATGGGGGCAGGGAGGTCAGAGGATTCTGGTACCTGCTTGAGCAGAGTATAGTTAGTGCCATCCAAGTTAAGCTTGCGAAGGTAGTAGCGGTTGGCAAAAATCAAGAATGGCTCCTCATCTGCGGGGTAGAGGTAGGATGGGAAATAAGGGTGGTGGTCTGAGGTCCCATCCCGCAAAGAGGCATGTCTAATCTCTTCCTCCCAATCTTCAAACATCTGACTTCCCAAGGTCTCACCTCCCCCCAGGACCCCCTGCCCTGTCACGGCCCTACAGCTTGTGGGGATTAGGTTCAGAGGTGGATTAAAATAATAGCAATAGGGCGGCTGCCCATCTGATATGACAGATCGCACTGGAAAATAATGCCTCATCATTAGAGAGGGATTCTTGTGACTCTGTAGTCCCAGGGGCCCCAGGGTGGCTCCTGTGCTCCTTGCCCTCTCCCCTGGGAGGCTCCCCTCACCAGTCACAGCCTTGCAGCTGTGGGCGTCGCCCCCTCGGGGGGCATAGCCATCCACACACAGACACTTGTAGCTGCCATGGGTGTTGATGCAGCGCTGGCTACAGGGGAAGCTGGTGTTGCACTCGTCCACATCTGCACATGTTCGACCATCGTCCTTTAGCCGGAATCCTGGGCGGCAGCGGCACTGAGGGGCACAGCGGGCATGGGGCACGGGGCACCAGGGACATGGGGCTGAGGGGTGGGGTGTGGGTAGGTAGAAGGCCTCAGCCCTGGGGAAGAACTGTTCCCTCATGCACCACCACCCTTACCGTGGAACCTGGCCAGAGCGCAAATCCTCCCTTGGTGCACCCCCTCCCTCCGTCTCTACCCTGGGAAGGTGGGGCTTAAGGTGAAGGCCTCGATGCCAGGGCCAGATGTGTGTCTGGGTGTCTGGGAGGCTCAGGCCTGGGCACTCACCTTGTACCCAATCTTCAGGTCCTCACAGTCCTGGCTGCAGCCACTGAGTTTCCGGCTCAGGCATTCATTGATATGGCAGCTACGCTCATCTGAACCATCGCCACAGTCATCTTGCCCATTGCACACCAGGGAGTCACTCACACAACGCCCACTTTCACACAGGAACTGGGAGGATGCATTGCACTTGTGTTCTGGGGAAGAGAAGAGGAGCAAAGTCAGGGATCCCCAGGGTCTGTTTTCTGGACATCATGATTCCCAACAGTTCTCATTTCCATTGTATGTTAGGGGTTTACAAAATGCTTTCCTGACAACAACCTCGTAGGCTGGGTAACGCAAATATTATTTCCATCTTACATATGAAAAAAATTGAGCCTTGGCATAGTTAAGTGACTTGTCCCGGGCCACAGTGACTGGGTATCAGAGTTAAGATTGGAAACACCACTCTCTTTCCTACCTCTTTGTTGAGTGCTTGCTCGGTGCCACCCCCAGGTAAAATCAGCACCAATGACTGCAGATGGGCAGCAGTACCCCCTGCACATTTTATTACCTGGGCTGGTACAGTGAGGGTTCTTTGGGGCCTCATCACTCTGATCATGACAGTCATTCTCCCCATCGCATTCCCACTGGCGGGAGCTCAGGCAGCGCCCATTGGCACAGCGGAACTCAGTAGGGCCGCACGTGGGGTACTCTGGAAGGCAGGGGAGGAAGAGGGCAGTCAGGTGAGCGATGAGCTTCCCTAGACACAGCCATCAGGCTGACCCCTCAGGGACGCCCATCCCTTACCGCATTCCGGTGACTCATCAGAGCCATCTGTACAATCTCTGTCGTGGTCACAGACAAAGTGCTTGGGGATACACTGACGATTCTGACACATGAACTCTCGCTCATCACAGGTGCTGTTGTACACTGTGGGAGAAGGGCCAGAGCCCACTTGGGACCACATGAACCCACCCACAACCCTCCTAGTCCTGCTCCCTCCACCTCACTTCTAGTCTCCATTACTCTGACAAGACATTCTACCCACACTGAGCTACAAGTTCTCCTGGTCCCCGTAACTGCTCACTGGCCACATATGCCCTTCTCAGTCATCCTTGACCACTTCTTCTTAGCCCAGTTAGTGTGGCAGAACACAGACTGAATCAGATTTAGGGCACCTGAGTGCTAGCTAGCCCTGGTGGAGCAGCGAACAAACTACGTCACCTACGACAAGTCACTAACTCTCACTAAACCTGAGCGCTCTCCTTTGTGAGATGAAGACCAGATGGTTCCCAGGGTCCCTTCTGAGTGTAATGCTCGATGACTCTGGGGTCACTTCTCCCCTGGACAGCCCTTCCCTGGTCACTCACAACATCCAGCCGCAACACTCTCGTCGGCACCATCGGCGCAGTCTTTGTCCCCATCGCAGAGCCAGCGGTCAGGAACGCAGAAGTGCATGCCCGGGCAAGAGAAGGATGATGGGCCACAGGTCTTACCCTCTACAGGAGAAGAAGGATTGGTCATTGAGAGCCTCAGGGACAGGGAGTCATACACATACATATACACACACAGAAGGCCAAGCTCTTCTCCACCCTTGTTGGCTGAATCATTCCCAGGCTCTTCCTTGGGCAGTCCCTTAGAGCAACAACTCCCCACTCTTTCCCTACCAGAAGATGAATGGCCATTCTCAGCTACAACTCTCTTATCTAGGCACTCATGGGCACATGTGGCCAGGCTCCTCTACCCTGTTCCCCCTCCCATTAACCCCTGGTAACTCACGGCAGGGTGCAGCTTCATCCGAGCCATCTCCACAATCATCACTCCCATCACATAGCCATTCCTTAGAGATGCATCGATGATTTTGGCATTCAAACTGGGACTCTGAGCAGAACTTGTCTGGAGGAGGGATGCATGGGGACAACAGTTGAATTAGGGAGTAGAGATATGGGCAGGACGCAATGTCTTGGGAATATGGCACACAGAGCCCCTCACTCTTAAAGCCCTGGGGTCCGACATAAGAAAAAGAGAAGGGCTAGAGTTTCTGAGGTTTGGGGATAAGATGTTCCAAGGTGAGGGATTACCAGGGCATCTAAAAAGTAGGTGCCCTGATCGTTGGGATAGAGTGAGAATCCCTTCCTACAAAGCCCTCAGTTTCTCTGTGCTCATACTCTGGAGTGCTGGGTTTGAGGAAAAAGGGGTTTGGGCTTTTACTCACTGCAGTGGGCCTCATCCTCGCCATGCTCACAGTCATCCTCCTTGTCACACGTCCAGCTCATGGGGATACATCGGCCACTGGGGCAGGGGAAATAATTCAGGGGGCACCTGGGCTTCACACCTAGGGTGGGATGCTGGATGTGAAGGGACCATCTTCAACAGCCCAGTGGACCCACAGGCAAGGTGCAGGAAGGGACCCCATGACCAGCGCCCCTTCCCACCAAGTCAGAATCGCCCCTCTAGACTGGGGTCACTGACCTGGGCAGTCACGCTCATCGCTGTAATCTCCGCAGTCATTGGCTCCATCACAAACCCAGCTGGAGGCATAGCACAGGGACGTCCGCTCACACGGCAGGAACGTCACCCCCTTCACCCCCAGGCGGAAGTAGCTGCTACAGTCAGTGGTGCCTGAGGGTGGTGGTGGGGGAGGGAGAGGGGTGACATCCTGGTCCCTCCCCCACCCCTGGAAAGATCCCCTTTCCATCCCTACTTGTTGCCTCCCTTTGTGAGACCCGGGGCAGGGGCGGGCCTGGGGAAGAAAAATGGGGCAGAGGAAGAGGGAGAAGAGGGGGCCATGAAGGAGAAACCAGGAGTTGGAGGTGGGGTGGGATAGAACCAACGAATGGATGATGGAAGCAGGAGGGGAAGGGAGAACTGAGGAAAACGAGGGACAGGGGAAACAGGGGTGACATGAGGGAACCAGGACAAACCCTCTACTCACTACAATTCATCTCATCGGATGCATCTTCACAGTCCAAAAATTGGTTGCAACGGCTGGAATTACTGATGCAGCTCCCATCCCGGCATCGGAACTCATCTGCAGCACAGGCGGTCTCTGTAAAACAACCCAGCCAGACTCTCATCAGTCTGGTACTCCACATCTGGAAATGAGCAGAGCCTGAGGGGAAGAGGCTTGGAACCCATAGCTCCCTCCACCAAGTGGCCGCAGTGTGAGAGAGCATGGAACTAGACACTTGGAACCCAAGAGGGCCAAAGACACAGTGATCAACTTGTAATAAGAACTAAAAATAACAGACCGGCCTTGGAGCCAGAAAGACCCAGGATCCAATCTCACCTCTCACACATAGGAGTTATGTGACAGTGATTGGTACTCAAACTCTCGGTGCCCCAAGCCACACTTTAAAACTACCATTTAGACAAGTTACTGATCTGCATTGATGGAGGGTGAATGGATGCTTATTCCCCTCCTCCCCAACCAAACCAACTCCCATTTCTGTAGTGTTTGAGGGTTTACAAAGCACTTTCTTTACAATGACCTTGTGAGCTAGACAGGGCAAAAAGGATTATTCCCATTTTACAAAGGAGAAAACTAGCAGGTCAAGGTAGTGGGAAAAAGTCCAGGGCTTGAGTTAAAAGATCTGGAGGGTCTACTGCTTCTGACATTTACTGTGGACAACCACAGGCATGGGACCTCTCTGAGCTTCCATTTCCAACCCTATAAAGTGTAGTTAATAATACTTGTAATTAAACTTGTAATATCTGTAATATTTCTCCTGGTTTCTCTGATTTTGTTCACATTTTAGCTAAAATCCCACCTTCTGTAAGAAGTCTTTCCTGGTCCCCCTTAATACTAATTAATCCTAATGCCTTCTCTATGAAATTATTTCCAATTATACTGCAAATATCTTGTTCATACAGAGTTATTTACATGTCATCTCCTCTCATGAGACTGGAAGCTGCTTAAGGGTAGGGATTATTTTTGCTTTTCTTTGTATTCCCAGAACTTAGCCCAGTGCCTGGAACACAGAAGGTGCTTAACTGCTTGTTGATCTGTACTGTACAGTTCCAAGGCCTCCGAAAGACTTATGACCTCAGATTAACTCAATCCCCAGTCAGGATTGTGGGAGGACTGATGATGCAGTGTGCTCCCAACCTCCTGACCTCAGAGTATATGTATGTTCTGGGCAGGGCTAATACAGGAATTTATTTTGCTTGACTATGTATATTTGTTACAAGGATTTGGTTTTTCTTTTTTTTTTTTCTTTTCTTTTTCCAGTGATGTGAGGAGGTGAAAAGGAGAGAAAAGGAATTTGTTAACCAGAAAAAAAAATAAAATGTAAAGAGGATTTGTTGTGAGGAAAGTGTTTTATAAACATTAAAAAAGACCTTATAAATTTGAGCTGTTCTTATTTACAGCAACAACAATAACACTAACTTAAGGAAACCAGAAACTCAGGGCTGAAGAGAATCAGGGTAGAATCTAACACCTCGGACAGAGCTTCTTAACCTTTTCTGTTTCATGGACCCTTCTGACAGTCTGGTGAAGCCTTTGGACTAATTTATATTGAAATATAGTTATCAAATTTTTTTAAAAAAAGCTCACAGCCCCCAGGTTAAGAAGTCCTAGGCTCGAAGGCTAGGGGATGCAGGAGAACTATTCACTCTCCAGGGGGATGGGGAGGGGAGTCTCTAGCACTCACTGTTACATGGGATTTCATCTGAGCCATCGCCACAGTCGTCTGCCCCGTTGCACCACAGGGTGTTGGGCACACAGCGCCCATTGTTACACTGACGGAAAGTTTTCTTACAGCGGCGTGTGTCTGGGGAGGAGAAGGTCAGAGTGAGTGGAAGATGCTCATGTGTACTCATTCACTCGGCAGGTAAGTATGGAGGGCCTACTCTGTACTACAGATGGTTAGGGATACGGTAAGGACAAATCACGGTCCCTGGTCCCCCAGCTGCTTATCATACTAACCTTGTTTCTGCACCATTCTGGCTTAGGATCTGGGGTCACCTCAGCCTCTGCTCTGAGTGCCTCCCTAGTACTCCCCACACATCCAGGGCTGGAGCATAAAGGCATGATGGGCTGGGGCCAGTGATGGGGTAGTACGTGTGGATAAAGCACAGGGGTCTGGAGTCTAAGTGGTGGGGTTCTTACTGCAGTAGGATGGCTTCTCATCTGACTTATCCTTGCAGTGGGAGGTGCCGTCACAGGTCAGGCTGAAGCTGATGCATTCACCATTGGCGCATTCAAACTCATCTTGTGTCCGGCAGGTAGAGTTCATGGCTGGAAATTGGGGTTATCAACAGGGAGAAGGGACAAAGAGGGTTCAGGATCCAGGGCTTATCCATGTACAAAATCCCTGGTCCATGTCCCTAAGTACTGAGTCCTACTGGCCCTTCTTGCTGGGAACTGGAGGTCAACCTTACAAAATGTATGACCTTGAATAAGTCATATAACATCACAACCTCAACTTTCTCCTCTATACAAGGTTGGGGGTATGTGGTGGGTTAGGCTAGAAGATCACTGAGGTCCCTTTCAGCTCCATCATTTTATAAATCTTATCAACTTTAGATGATTTTACTTCTGCCTCTAACCTAAAATTTCTCTACCACTCTTCCATGTCACCCTCCTTCACCACATCTCTCCCACCCTCCTCCAGGTCCACGTCCCCTGCCCTCACCTCGGCAAGTAAAGTCGTCTTGGAGAACGCGAGCCCCCCGACAAGAGCATTTGACATGTCCCTGGGGTGTGAGCATACACAAGTCCTGACAGCCTCCATTGTTCACACGGCAAGGAGAAAGCTCACCTGGAAGAGGAGAAGAAGAGGGTGTGATAGACTCTACCCCCCAGAATCATGCCCAGGGAGATGCCACCTGAACAGTGCAGCTCTCACTCCACACGGGGCACCAAAAACTATGGCAGTGGTATCTAGGGTTACTGGTGGGGCCCTGATGGAGAAGGGAAGTCTGGGATGTGTATATAGGGGATGTTCAGGATTGAGTAGGCTCTTGAGGTGAGAGTGGAAGAAACTGAATTTTGGTGGGGTTCTGGGATGTGTATAGGAAAGAGTCTTAGTTGCAAGTAGGGACCTATATAATATGTATACAGGTTCCTGAACTAGAGGGACAACTCAAGGGTGTGTTTGCGTATTTCTCTCTCTCTCTCTGGAAGATACTGGGTTTGGGTATATCAAGGCACGTATACAGAAATCTCGGATTATTAGGGGAAAGTTCTCGGGTGAGTAGGTGAGATAGTAGAGTGACTGGAGGTCCTGGGGCATGTGTTGAATAATAATCGAAATTTATTCTTATAAATGTATTATTGTATAATGCTTTAAGGGTTTAAAAAGTATTTTACATATATTATCTCATTTGATCCTTAAAATAATACTGTGAACTAAATGCTACAGCTATTATTATCCCCATTTTACAGATGAGGACATACAGGCTGAAGGGACGGAAGTGACTTTTGGGAGGTTATCTATCTTGTAAGCGTTTGAGACAGGATTTGAACCTAGTTCTTCCTGAATTCAAGTCCAGTGCTCTATTTGCTATGACAGGATTACAGCGGAGGGGAGAAGAAAGCCCCAGAGGAAAGCTCGTGGGTTTGGGGGGCAGAGGGCTCAAGGAAATGGGTGCATGTGTGTGCAAGATCCTGGTCTTTGGGGAATCTAGGGTGTGTATATGGGAAGGATGCAGAGTGGAAGGACACTCACAACTGTTAGTGTCGTTAGCCACGGCAACAATGCCCATGGGCTGCTGGGGGATGTCCACTCGAAGCAGCTTCATGTTGCTGCCCACGTACTTGTTGGCTCTCTGCACGGCCCGCCGCACCCAGTCTGTCCAGAAAATGTGCTCTCCATACACAGCCAGCCCAAAAGGGTGGACGGGCTCTGACTTCAGGATCACCTGGAGGGCATGGGGCCATGTCATTGGTCATAATTCTGATCTCTGACACCTCATCTCACATGCAGCCAATCCCAGGGGATGAGAATGCCAAAGGGCAGATATTCAGAGAATGGGAGAGAAAAAAACCCAGGAGAATGAATTTCGAATAGTCTATCTTGAAGGCAGCATTACACCCAAGATCATCTTTCTCTTCCTCTTACCTCTTCATTTTTGGTGCATTTATGTTTATTCAGTTATTGGGTTTGGCCAACTGGCATTTCCTTCATCTCTGACAGTGGGAGTCATGCTTTCCCTACCCCTCCCCTCCCTAATCCTTGGATTTGTAGTGAAGAATCACAAAGAGACCTCCTTGCCCCTCGATCCCAGACTCACATATCGGTGGGAGCCATCATACTCGCAGCGCTCAATCTTGTCCAGTGTGGCATCAGAGAAGTAGAGTTTCTCTGCACGGTGGTCAATGGCCAGACCATTGGGTGTTCGGATGTCACGTTCGATCAGCGTCAGGACATTGGCACCTGACAGCGCTGCCCGCATGATGCTCGGATGCTGTTCATTCCAGTTGGTCCAGAACATCAGGCTGGGTAAGACAAAAAAAAACCAAGGACAGGTGACGGGGAGTGGTGGAAGAGCAGGAGGCACCTAGGAAGTGGGAGTGAATCCGATCTATTGAAGGGACAGCTCTTCCTGGCTCAACCTGCAATCATCTTTGACACCCCTTCCCCCATCATAGTTCCACATGCCCTTTAGCAAGGGCCCAGAGTGCAAACCCATCCCCATACATGTTTCTTGGGATGGCCTCTACTACAAATAAATTTTAAAAATGGACTTTCAAAAGATTTTAGATCTAAAAGAGATCTCTAAAATCATCAAGTCCTACCATTTTACAGATATAAAAACAGAGAGAGCCATGGGAGACTAGCCATACTCCAACATCTCAAAGCACAAAATCAGAGAATTGAAAGGGATCGCAGAGGTCAATCTAATCCAACTACCCCAGCACGGAACACGGAACGTTTGTGTGGCCCCAGTAAACTTCCAGGCTTGTGGCCCTTTCTGGTTTTTAAGTGCACCCATTCTAGGTATATGGCTTGATTTTTTTTTTTTGAGGCAATCTGAGACTTGCCCAGCATCACACAGAGACTAAGTGTCTGAGAACTCAGATCCTCCTGACTCCATGGCTGGTGTTCTATCCACTGCACCATCTACCTGCCCCTGGCTTAATTTTCTTAATACTATGTTTAGTACTGTGACCTAAGTTTCCCTACGGTTTGGATCTCTAAATGGGCTTTGGGTTTCTAGGTTTTTCTAGGTCTCTGGCTCATCTAACTGGATGCCAGGTTCTCCATGGTTCCAGGCTCTCCCACTTTCTAGGTGCCTAATTTCTAGTTCTAATTCAACTCGGCCTTCTCATATTTTATTTTTTTATTTACTGTAATTGCTACTTCTTCAAGCAAATTATTAGGGACTGTGAATTCAAGTGTGGTGGTTCCACTCGCACTGAAAGAGAAGGGAACTTGTTACAGACATCTTTACAGTTCTTTGCCATTTTTATCTGTTCATTGTCCTTCCACTGAATGCCCTAAGGATTCTATGGATTAGTTGAGTCTCTAGCCAATCTTTTGGTAAACTTTTTCTTTCTGCTCAGTTTTTAAATTTTTTAAAAATTTTTATTTTTTTTTTTAAGGCAACTGGGGTTAAGTGAGTTGCCCAGGATCACACAGCTAGTAAGTGTCAAGTGTTTGGTCTGAGGTCAGATTTGAACTCAGGTCCTCCTGATTTCAGGGCCGGTGCTCTATCCACTGTGCCACCTGACTGCCTCCCTTCTGCTCAGTTTTACGAGACAATACTACTTATGATTGTCTTCCATCTTCCACTGTACAAGATTATGTCTTAAACCAAAGTTGTTTTTGGCTGGCATCTCTCTTCGCTTGGCAAGGAGATCAGATATTTGTTTACTGAAGTGGTTTCTAAACTCTTTTGTTCACAACAGATTACATCTGTTGAACTACCTCTGTGATAGTTTGTGTCAATGTCTCTTAATTCATCCACATCCCATTTTTATTTTTGCATTAATTTGTTTAAATAAATTAGGCTAGAGTTGCCTTAAGAGTGTACCATAAATCTCAACTTGATTTTTTTTCTTCTAATTTGGTATTCTTTCTTCTAATTTGACTTGGACCACTCAACAAGTTGGTGGCATGATTGCATTCAGAAATGATTTTCAAATCAGAAATCAGTCAATTCCTGAATGTTAACATATAATCAATTTTATTTCTTTTTTTTGGTGAAAATTATTTGGAGCTCACCATGTCAAGCACCCTCTTGACTCTCTTCTTGAAGAAAATATCTATGATACATAGGTGTGAGTTTTCAGCATAGTCTACAAGCCCTTGGCTTTTCTTGTTTCTTATAAATGAACCACATTTTCCAAGACTTTTTACTGCCTTCCCCAATGTCCACCTTTGCACTGAAGTCACTAATTAAAGTATACGTTGACTTAATTTGGAAGGTCTTATCAAATTCTGTGCATAATTTTTCCACCTCCTTATTCTTTGCAAACAGATACCCTGAAATTATTTTCATGGTGGCCTTTTTGCAAACACACATTTCTTGCATTATGAGGTGACCAAGTGTCCTGTCACCAAATGATGTTTCTTGTTGCCTTTGAACCCACAAAATTCTGCCACTTCCCTTATTTGCCTCTCCAAGGAGAACTTATGAGCCATCATTCCATTGAAATGCAATTTCCTTTTGTCCTCTGGTTTTATTTATAGGAAGAATGTCACAATTGATATGATTCACTTCCTCCAGTAGTACATTCATCTGTCAGTCACCAGAGAAGGATTTCACATTTACAGTAACAACAGCTACGTTAATGTTCTTAAGTTGCCTAAAAAACGATGTGATTCTTATTGCTCTGTCCTCTTTTCTCCCATTCTGCCATCATGACTGCAGAAACCGGCCAGGGAGGGAGGGAGGTTTAGCACCAGGAGCCAATTTGTACTTTCCTTTGTTTCACATATTTCCATGACTAAAGAATTCATCACCAGGTGATGACCAAAAATACTGTCACCAAATGACGTTCCTTGGTGCTGAGACTTTCCATGCTTAGATTGGTCCTCAAAAAGCAGTCTGTTGCTGAGATGCTTTCAAAGACTTTCTAACACGGAAGGACCTACCAGAGCTCACACTTTGTTGACGTAACCTTCAAGAACACACGCCATGATGAGACACCGGAGCAGAAATTTGTGGAGGCCAATTTATCAATATCTTTCCCAAAATGTATACCAGAAGGGGATCAAAGACAGAAAGACCCTATGTATACCAAAACAGTCACAGGAGGATGCTTTGAGGTAGTAACAAACTAGAAACAGAGCAGTTATCCACTGATGGTTGAACAAACTCTGGCATATGAATGTTCATGGAATATCATCACGCCATAAAAATGAGAGATATAAAGAATTCATAGAAACTTTGGAAGATTTGCATGAACTGATGCAGAACAGAACCAGGAGGACAATACAGTGACTACAACAGCATAAAGAAAAATAATACAAAGAGGCAACTGAGCTGAGATTAATTATAATACACAATTGTGGAACTGGAGAAGCGATGATTGAACATGCTTATTTTCTCTCCCTAGAGAGGCAGGGGATTGGGAGTTCAGAAAGTGCCATATGCTGTCAGATGAGAACATTTAGTTAGTCAGCTTTATTTGTTTTTCTAAATTATGAGAGGATTCAACGATGGGTGACAGTGGTGGGGAGAGGGGCTATCAACTAGCAAGCTAGCATTTTTGTTGTCATTCAGTTGTTTTCAGTTGCATCTGACTCTCTGTGACCCCATCTGGGGTCTTCTTTGCCAAGATACTGGAGTAGCTTGCCATCTCCTTCTCCAGCTCATTTTACAGATGAGGAAACTGAGGTAAACAGGGTTAAGTGACTTGCCCAGGGTCACACAGCTAGTAAGTGTCTGAGATTGGATTTGAACTCAGGTTTTCCTGACTCCAGGCCTAGGGCTCTATCTGTTGCTACCCCTAAGCTAGCATTTATTAAGAACCTATTAAATGCCAGGAGTTATATTAAGTTCTAGAGATACAGGTGCAGCTAGGTGGTGCAGTGGATAGCACACCGGCTCTGAAATCAGGAGGACCTGAGTTCAAATCTGGCCTCAGACCAAACACTTGACCCGTACTAGCTGTGAGACCTTGGGCAAGTCACTTAACCCCAATTGCCTCACTAAAAAAAAAAGTTCTAGAGATATATACATATATATGTATGTACATATATACACACATACACACAGATAAAGACTAGTATAAAAATTGAGAAAACTTAAAAATTAATCAAAATAAAATAAAATAAAATAAAACTTGGTGCTCAGAATTTGATATAGTACTTCTCATAGAGTCTAGCCAGGGCAGAGGACGGTGGGACTCAGGAAACTACGCCTTTATTAATGGAGCCATACGTTACATTTTTATCTCTCTCCCTGACCGCTCGCTCAACCTTCAGTCTTGCATTTCCAATTGCCTGCTGCCTATTTCCATCATTACCTCAAACTCAGCACAACTAAAACAGATCATCCCCCCATCCCCAACCTGCTCCCCCTCCAGATTTTCTTATTTCTGTCAATCATTCCATCATCATTTTCCCTGCTGCCCAGGCTTGAAAGTCTGGGGCCATCTTTGATTCTGCCATTATCTAATCAGTCACCAAGTCCTGTCAATTCTTCCTTTGCAATGCCTTTCAAATTCATGCCTTCCTTTCCATTCTAGCTGCCACTACTCAAATTCAGATCTTTATCACCTCTTGACTAGCCTATTATAGTGGCCTCATCACTGGACTTCCCACCCACAGTCTCTTTCCCTCTCAATCTGTCTTGTGCATCTCTATGGAATTACAATTTCTAGACCACACTTTGATCGAGGCATTCCTTAGCTAAAAACCTATCAATGGTTATTCATTACCTACAGTGTGAATAAAAGGCTAAGATCCTTAAACTGGTATTTGAGGTGCTCCTGAATCTGGCTCCAACATACATCTCTGGCCTCAGCTTCCAACATTTTTCCAAATGGTCCCTTCCCTCTGCTCCTAAAATGGACCTAATGCTTTCTGTTTCCCATGGCATTCCTTTGCCTAGAAGGCCTTTCTCACTCTTTTCAGTCCTTCTAAATCCCTATTCTTCAAGGTCTATCTCAAATTCTACCACATCAGATCCCTGATTACAGGAACCCCCAGTGATCACTTGGCCCTACTATGGTGTGGTTTTTATCAGCAGAGTAGCTGGGTGATGAAGGGGAGAGAATATTGGACTTGGGAGTCAGGAAGTTCTGAGTTTGAACCCTGCCTCTGATACTAGCTGAGTGACCCAGGGTAGGTCACCTACCTACTCTTATTCTCAGTTTCCTCATCTGTAAAATTATGATGATAATACTTCCTCACAGGAGCAAATGAAACAATGGATATGAAGTGCTTTGCAAGCCTTAAGGCCCTCTATAAATGTTCTGTTGTTCAGTTATGTCCGACTCTTTGTGTGACCCCATTTCGGGTTTTCTTGGCAAAGATATTGGAATAGCTTACCATTTTCTTCTCCAGCTCATTTTATAGATGAGGACACTGACGCAAACAGGGTTAAGTGACGTGCCCAGGGTCACACAGCTGGTAAGTGTCTGAGGCTGGATTTGACCTCAGGTCCTCCTGACTTCAGGGAAGGTTTTCTATCCAGTGTGGCACCATCTGGCTGCCCCCTATGAATGCTAGCTACTGTTATTAACCTAGGATTTCAATGGTGTAGTCTAGGTGTTCCCTCCACAGAGGCAGATGAGTAACATAGTCTTAGAGAGTTGTCAAAGGGCACTGAATGGTTAAGTAACTTGCCTATGGTCACACAGCTAAGTGTATGAGAAGCAGGGCCTAAGCCCTGGTCTTTCCAACTCCAAGACTGGCTCTCTATACAATATGCCACATTGATTTTCATTAATAAGTTACTTTATTATATATTTCCCTACACATTTTCACTTAAGTCTTATCTCAACATAGAGACAATAAGCTCTTTGAGGGCAGGCACTTTGTCTCACACTTCTTTGTATCCCCCATCCCACCTAGCACAGTGCCTTGCTGCTATGTCAGGAGGAAGAAACAAGCATTTATTAAGCCCCTACTATGTACATGCCACTGGGCTGAGAATTTTACAAATATTATCTCATTTGATCCTCACAAGAACCCTGGATTACTAGGTAGGTGCCATTATTATCATCCCCATTTTATAGCTGAGGAAACTGAGGCAGACAGGTTTAGATGACTTGCCCAGGATCACACAGCTAATCATGTCTGAGTCTGGATTTGAACTCTGGGCTTCCTGGCTCCGGGACCAGTGCTCTATCCACTGGGTCCCCTGACTGACTGATTTTGGGGAATCCATAGCCTATGATTATTTTCATAATTGTAAGAGTTTTCAAGCAATCACTCCAGTCCATAGCTCCTGCCTTCAATTCAGTTCTACAGCTGAGCTAGCTAAGGCCCAGTGAGGCTAGATGACTTCCTAGTACATGGTAGGGGAAGGGCTAGTGCCCAGGTATCTCCCTAGAGCAGCCCCACCTCTTCATCCTCCAGGCCACCTTCTCCTCCCCCGACTCACTTCTGGCACTCATCCAGCACAAAGGCCCTGGGGTGATCGTCGCCAGACATGGTGATGACCGTTTCCCGTTCGAAGGCCCCTGGCCGGGTCTGATCTACTGTATGGCGAGTGATGGTGGAGGTGGTATAGCTTGTCCAGTACAAGGTGTCCCAGCCTCGATGGTAGGCCAGACCTTCCACGGAGCCCACGTCTGGAGAAAGTAGATGGGAAGATGTGGTGGTCAGTGTGGCATAGAGAGGAACATGGACAGCAAGAGTAAGACATCTTAGGGGGTGGTCAGTGTGGACCTTGGGAGAAGAGGTTGGTTCATTCAGGGACATCTTTATTTATCTGTAACAACCAGGCCTACTAAAGCCTGGAATGAGATGGGGAGCTAGGGAGACCCTTATTTATCTGTAACAACCAGGCCTACTAGAGCCTGGCATGGGATGGAGAGCTAGGAACACCCTTATTTATCTGTAACAACCAGGCCTACTAGAGCCTGGAATGGGATAGGGAGCTAGGGAAGCAATGCGGGCAGAGCTGGGGATCATTAAGGCTTGTGATGTCTTCTTCTTACATTGCCTTCTGATCCTCCAAATCTCTATTTCTGCTGAATCTCCATTTTGGGGAAAGAAACACCCCCATTTCAATACAGGTAAACCTTATTATATGGAATAGTGGGGTGGTGGTGGGGGGGAAGAGACTAAAACTCTGCATATAGAATTCTCAAGTTGTGTTTCTGGAAAGGTTGAATATAAAACAGACTTTTGTCAAAAGAGTCTCACTTTAGACGAATTGGAGAACCTTGCTGTTTAAAGGGACTTTGGGCTAAATCCTTCCATAAAGCAATTATCCCACAAAGAATCATCTCTTTACTCGCTCTTGGGTCGATCTGCACTCCGACAGTGCAGCAGGGGTTCACTGGCCAGGGGTGACCCAGGAGCTTACTATGAGTGTGATTCCTCCCTTTCCCCCAGGCCTCTCTGGCCCTTACTCACTCTCCACGATGGTGACCCTCCCAGATCCATCATCGTTGATCTGTTGGATGTTCCCAAAGTGGATGTCGCTGAAGAAGATGCGGTTGGCAGTGCCTGGGGAGCCCGCTGCCCGGTAGTCAAAAGCTAGGGCAATCACATTCTTCATATGCTCGGGGTCCTCAAAAGGCTGCACGGGGGCATTGAGGTTGCGCTCATCTGACAAGTGGACGCTCTTGAGGATGGTGCGCTCTGAGTAGAGCAGGTAGCCAGCGTACTCGCGACAGGATGCTCCGTCCTCTGCCAGCATCCCATGGGCACATGCGCAGGCCCGGCGCCCACCCCCTCTGTACAGGCACAGCTGCTGACACCCACCATTGGCCACCGCACACACATTGGTGCCTAGAAGGACGACGTCAAGGGAAGTCATCACAGGTGGCCCCCAGGGTCAGTAACACCACCCTCTGTGGGAATCTCCTGCCTTCCTATTTTATTGCTTATGTTTCTCCATGGTATCCCTCCTGCTGCCTCCATCCACCATTTTAGCCTAAGGGATCAATACCATACTTGTGGCCTACCAACCCTTTGGCCCAGCCAACAGAATTATACTGGCTGCTGGCTGATCAGCCAAGTTCATCCTCTGACCTTGCAAACCCAGTTCAGAAATCCCCTGATTTCTGAGGACTTTGAGCATAGAAAGGAGCTCTCCAACACTTTTAAGAGAAGTATTAACTCCTTCTCTTAATTCTCCCCTCCTTTAGTCTGTCTGACAACTGGGAAGTACCTCCCAAAGTCACATCTTCCCCGCACCCTTTTCCCCCTTTCCTCCTGGTCTCATCCCTTCCCTTCTTGCTCTGGCCTATAAAGGGATGAGGAATGGCGGATTGCCCTCCTTTGGAGAGAATCAGCTTCCTCTTTTCAGGGCCTCATCCTTCCAGCTCCTCCACTCTCCCCACCTTTCTGCCGGTCTCTGTTGAAGACTTTAATGTCCTTGAGCTGGACTCCAATCCCTGTCCGAAGTGGAACTGAGTCTGTGGCATTGTCCTTGCTCCCTCGCTTGATGGAACCATTGGCATGGGTCCTGAGAAGAGGAAAGGATATATTCAATCCAGGGAGGAACATGAAGGAAACACCACACCCCAGAAGTCCAGTGCATAAGGTTGTCCCATGTTCTCCTCTCACCTGTCACTCCAATAGATGAAATCCTCAAACACAGACACAGAGAACATGTCCATGTTGTTACTGGACAGAACCACCTCCCGGTTTTCACCTGTCTCCAGATTGATTCGCTCAATCTTGTCTGTCCGTGCATCACACCAGTATAACTTCCCATCCTGGGGGTTAAGGAAAGTACTTCATACTTATGGATTGTACCACCAGTTCCCATCAAGTCTTCTCATACTGTGTGTGTGTGTGTGTGTGTGTGTGTGTGTGTGTGTGTGTGCGAGAGAGACAGAGAGACAGAGAGAGAGAGAGAGAGAGAGAGAGAGAGAGAGAGAGAGATTCCTCCCAGAGGGACATTGGTCCTTGAGTCTGTCCCTCATTCTGCTTTTATCACCTATACATGCTATATTTGTCTTCCTCTTCCTTCTTCTTTTTATTTCCAGGCACTAAGCTAGGTGTTGAGGATGCAGATATAAAAAGTGAAGCAGTGGTCCCTTACATTCTCCTCAATCATTTTCCTGGGCCTCTTGATTTTCTAACTCATTTCTCCCTAAATATAGAGTAGATTCCCACATTGAGTGCGTTTGTGGACATTTATACAGTCCTTTAAGGTTTATCTAACACTTTTACTATCATCTTGGAACGATCTGGTGTAGTATTACTTTACCCACTTTACAGATGAGGAAAGTGAGGCACACAGAAGTTAAAATGACTTGCCCATGTTCACATAACTAGTAAGTGTTGCTCAACTCCAAATCTACTGCTGTTTCCACTATGCCACAGTTCTGTGATTCTTTCTTAGCTCTCCCATTCTCTAGAATATCTCCCTGACTTCTGTGTAAGGACATATAATTAGGGGAGGCAGATGGGTGGGTAAGGGGAATGGGGTGTATGTGTTCCCCCTCAGCTGGGCAACAAGCATTTACGAACCAGCTACTATTTGCCAGGCACTGTGTTAAGGGCTGGGGATATGAAGCCAGAGGTCAAACAGTCTTTGCCCACACAGAGACCTTTCCCTTGCTTCCAATGGATGCCCGAGGTATCCTCACCTCATAGTCAACAGAGATGCCATTGGGCCAGCTGATGCTCACGTTGACCAAGACCACTCTCTCTGTGCCATCCAGCCGTGACCTCTCAATTCTCGGGTACTGGCCCCACTCTGTCCAGAACAGATACCTATGGGGTAGGCATGAATGTATCAAAGCCCTAAGACATGAGAGAATCCCCCCGGGAATGGGGCCCACAATTCCTTATCCCTACAGAGGGTAGAACTGGATTTTGGGTTTTTGGGGGAGGCATTGAGAGGGAAATCTGTTGGTAGAGATAGGAAAATGAGAATTAAATCAACGAGAAGACTTCCCAACACTGCAAAAGACTTGAGAATAGGGACAGGGATGGAAGCAGTCAGACCAAGGCATTCCCTGGAGAATCTGAGATAGAGAATTGTGTTAGGGTGGGACACGGATACGGAGTACCCAGATATGGCAAGAGAAGTGGGGTGGTCAGGTGTTCCCTCTTCTTACCCCTTCTCTGGGTGGACGGTGATGGCCCGTGGCTTGTCCAGGCCCTGGGAAATGACCACATAGCGAAATGAGCCATTGAGCCTGGCAACCTCAATCACGTCAAACCCTTGGTCAGTCCAGTAGATGTTGCCTGGGAAAGAAGGTAACCGTCAGGAGCAGAAAGGGTAGCAAGAGACAGTGGCCAAGAGTTCTGGCCCCTGTGTTTCCCCCAACCCTTCCAAGTCTTCATGAATTCCCAGTGTCTCATTCTTTTGTCCCCTCTCTTTTTTATTTTTAACAGATTTCTAAATCTTCTGTTTTTACATTACCTACATTTCCCCCTGTGTCCTTGCCTCTCTTACTCCCCCTCAAAGAGACTTCCCTTATACAGGGGCCAACAAACTATGGCCCAAGAGCCAATCCTGCCACCACCTGTTTTTGTACAACCCAGGAACTAAAAAAACTATTCTTAGCTCCTGGGTTGTCTTAAAACAGGCCATCCTGAGGGCTCAATTGGACTTACAGGCTGTCGTTTGCCACAGAACTTTTAAAAGATCAAAAAAATTCAGTAAACCAATCAACACATCCCAAAAGTCTTATATTTTATGCACTATTCCACACTATTGGACCCCAGCTTCTGCAAGGGAACACATTTGTTCCCCTTTTTTCCCACCTCTTTTCCTCAGAGTCCCCCTCCCTCAAATCTGGTCTTAAGTCCCTCTCTTCAACCAGCAATCCCTACTCACCTGCAATCCAGTCCACAGCAATGCCTTCCACACGGCCAATGCCATTGGTGACTACATCCTCACGCCACGTCTGGTCCCTCTTGGCTCGGCTAATGGTGCTGAGACCCATGTCTACCCAGTAGATTGTGTCATTGTCTGGGAAAAGAGTAAATACGGGCATGTGAGATCTTGGGAGAAGTGGGGGAACTGTTGGGGAGGGGCCGTGCAGCAAGGGCTATGTTCCCTCTGTTCTCTCCATGCATCCTCCAGGCATGCCTCCTTTCCCTCCCAGTGCCACTAAACCTTTTCCCTCTTCAAACAAATTACTCACCAGCATGGAAGTCTATGCCCACAGCGAGTGAGGTTCCAGACACAGGGACCAGTGCATCTGATTTGTCATTGGGGTCCAGTGGGATTCCCCGGATTCCCTCATGCACAGAATACAGGAGGAAGGAGCCCACACCTAAGGTACATGCTCCAATCAGACATCACCCCCATGAGCCTTTCCCTGTGCCATACCCAGCAAAATATCTGAGTCCTAACTCTGAGGAAGATTCACAGAATCAAAGACACACAGCTGAAAGGGACAGGAGAGCCATCCAGTACCATTACTTCAATTTACTGATGAGAGAATTGAGGCCCAATGGGGTTCAATGACTTTCTCAAGGTCACACATAGAGGTCACACATCAGAGATAACATTTGAACCCATGTCCACTGATTGCAAAGCCAGTGTTCTTTCCATTATACCATCTCTTGTTCAAAGGGAGAAAATTGAGGGATAGAGAATAACTGCTCATGACTAGGGAAGGTGCATGCATGGCAGGTCTCCAGGAAACTGCCTAGGGTTCCTCTGGCTACCAGAGGAGGGCAGCAAAAATGAATTTTCCCCAATACTAATCTGTTCCTCCCTCTCCACTTCATCCTTTGGTCCATATGGTCTATATGGATAGACCATGGACCATTCAAGTGGTCCAAAGCCCATCAGAATGGGAGTCTGGAGAGAGGGCAAACGGGGGTAATGTGGACCTGACGATTCCCATATCTACATCTCCAGCTCTTATCACTCTACTGGAAACTAGACCTACCTTTCCAAATGCCAACATGATACCTCCCTCCACTTGGATGTCCTCTCAAGCAACCTTGTGCCCATGACCACCTCTTTTCTTCCTGAAATAGGTCCTATTTCTAGCCTTCTCATTTCTCTCAGTAGCATCACCATTCTCCCTGTCTCTTAGGCTAGAGACCTTGTAGTTATCTGAATTCTTTTTTCTCTTATCCAATCGGTCTCTATTATTTCCTTGTAAAGGCCAGACAGATTCACCCTTTCCTCTATATTCCCACTGCTCACACCTTAGCCCAGTGCCTCAGAACCCAACATCTGGATAACTGCAACAGCCCCTTAGGTGCCTCTGGCCCCGCCATACTGGAGTCCATTTCATCTTCCATTGCTGAATTAATCTTCCTAAAACACTGCTCTTGTGCTTTTCCCTTCCCTCTTCAGGCACTATGCCTTGTACATGGTGGGCATTTAATAAACAAACATGTGTGGAATTGAATGACAGTGGCTCCCCACTGTCTCTGGCATCCATAACCTGGTCTACCTAAACCTACCTTGCACTCCTTCCCAACCCCAACACATCCTCAGCTCCAAAAGAAAGGTCTACACATGATCCTCCTAAATGCCAAGGCCATTCTGACCTCTGTGCTTCTGTCCACAGGGTCTCCACTGTCCCTATTTATCTAGCTCCCCCAACACAAGTCTACCTCTTCCTATACTAGCCCATACTTTTTCGTGTATGGTCATACAGTGTGGGTCATAGCACAGAGTTTGGGATTTACTATTAAAACTTTCAAGTGTGTTCATTCTGCCTCCCCAGCTGGACTGTAAACTCCAAAGGGTGGGGGAAGGGGCAGTGACCACTGTCTCATGCTTCATTTGAGTCTTGTCCAGCACTGGGCACCTGTAGATACTAAATAAATACCCACCGACCAACTGAGCTGGTCCTTTAGGTAAGAAGGGAAGGGTAGGGGAGGTGAAGGGTGGGTGTGGAGTGGGTGACAGGGAGGGTGCCACTGACCCTCACAAGCCTGTTGACCACTTCGGAGGCTATACCCGGCTGTGCACATGCAGGAACGTGTAGTCTCAGAAGTGGGAAGGCAGAGCTGGGAGCAGTCACCGTTATTCACACTGCAGGGGTTGGTTCCCTGGAGGCCTGCAGGGATGGAGAAGTGGGGTATGTGTGATTGAGAAGTCCCACTCAGGACGCCAGAATCCAATCCGGAGCGGTGCTGGTGACCCAGCTTCAGGGCTGGCCCTGGTCAGAGGCACTTGGTAATTGGAAATATTTCATCTCTTCAGCCTACCACCTCCTCCCTCTTGCCCTTTTCCCAACCTCCGCTGATCCTCTCCTACCCTCCCAGCTTTTCAACATCCCCCACAATTCTCAGCTCCCATCCTCTTTACGCCTTTGACCCTCACCAAGCTGGATGCTCTCATCGTACACCTTCATGTGCATAACCAAGGTCGTGCTGTTTCTCAGGACTACAGCCCCTGAGCCATCTGCCTTGTTGCATGTCCCCATCTTCTCTGAGACCTGGTCTGCCCACCACAGCTTGTCTCCTGGTTTGGAGGAGTGAGATTAATGAGGAGATATTTAAGACACACTCTCAGATGGAGAGCAAGACACAGACCACTTTATTTACCATTGACCAACATCCTCACCCCAAATTATTACCTTCTTCCTTTGTTGCCAGTTCCCCTTCTCCCAACACACACACACACACACACACACACACACACACGGCACATGCACTCCTCAGTGGGGAACCCTGCCCCTTGGTCAGTTCCCTCAGCCCTCACCCATGATGGCCAGTGCAGTGGCTTTGCCCAGCTGGCTCTTCATGGTGTCAATGACCTCGAGGCCACTCCCATCTAGGTTGCAGCGATTGATGGTGTGGTTCCCAGAGCTGATCCAATACAGTTTGTTCTCAGGAAAATCAATAGCCAGGCCTGGCAGGGGAGATTGAAGGGACAAAGGGAGAAGGGACTTGTCACTTCCAACTTGGCCCAGTGGGGAACCTGGGACTCTCCCTCCCCTAGTCTCCTGATACTGAGACACGACTTCCCCACCACAGAGTATGAGAGGGGTCCCCTAGGTGGTTGCAGGGCAGTGGGGGGAGAGGTTTTGGGAGAATGTTGAGCCCATAAGCATCACAGGTTGATATATCTAAATCTGGAAGGGCCCCATTTCCAACCTTCTCATTTTACAAATGAGGAAACTGAGGCTAGGGAGGTTAAGTAACTTGCCCAAGATCACACAAATAGTAAAGAAAAGTGAGATTTGAACTCAGGTCCTCTGGCTTCACAGCCAGGACTCTTTCCACAATACCAAGCTGCCTCCTTGAGGTTTGGGAGGAACAGGAGAAAGGGTGGCAAACAATAACATTCACGTAAAGCTTTAGGGTTTACGAATCCTCTTACACATGCATAAGGTTCTGGAAAGAACCTTAGAAATTATCTGGTCCAATGACCTCATCATACAGATGAGAGAATGGAGGCCAAAGAGGTGAAGAGATCTGCTTCAGGTCATCTGGCAAGTCAGTGACAGAGCCTAGATTTAAGTCTATTTCTCATGACCCTAAGTCTCAAGATCTTTCCACTACGCTGGTAATTACTAGGGGGAAGGGCTCTACTGAGTCTTTGGGTTTGGGGCCCAAGGGCTAGGTTCATACCCACAGGGCCTTTCTGGCCAGTGAAGAGGAGGCTGCGGTTGCTGCCATCCAGACTGGCCATGCTGATGTTATCACCATCTGTCCAGTACAGCTTCCTACAGCAGAGAAAGGCGTGGAATGAGAGGCAAAGGGCTTATACTTCAAGTGCCTAGACCCTCTCTGAGGTCTCCCCACTCCCCCAGTCCTCTCTGTGGAGCCTCCATCTCCGAAGTCACGGAATCTTTTTGTCCAGCATCCCTGAATGGGTGTCATCCCTCCAGTAGGAAGTAAGGCTATCTGGGTCTTACACATGACCCTGAAGGTGGATTATCTCCCTACACTGACCCATGCAGGGGGTGGACAACCAGTCCATGTGGCTGCTCTAGTCCCTGGACCACGGCATTCTTGAAGGAGCCATCCAAACGGGCCACGTTAATCTGCTTCTTATTGGTGTCATAGCTTGTCCAGAACAGATTTCGGGACACCCAGTCCACAGCCAGCCCATGAGCATTTGGAAGGTCTGGGGAAACATGGAACAGGAGGTTATGCGGGAGCAGGGAAGGGCTCGGGCTGGATGTCCAGAGTTCTAGGGATCCAGAGGCCCAGGGCCTGTGGGAATAAGGGATGGGAGCCTGGCGTTTATACCAGGAGCATCAGGAGTTGGAGTTAAGAGAGCTCAGGGGTGGGAGGTATAGAAGGAGCAGCATTAGTAGGGTGGATGGATAGGAGGGTCCAGTACATGAACTGAACTGGAGTTGAGGTCTAAGGTAAGGTACCTGCAGAGACAACTGTCTCAACACCAGTGCCGTTAATGAAGGCGCGTTTGATGGCCTGAGTTCGGACATCAGACCAGTAGACACGCTGCTCTCGGGCATCATAATCGAGGACGGTGACATTGTCAATATCAGGGACAGTGAATGAGATAATGTAGTTGTAGTAGGGGGCGTCCAGGTCCACACCCCGGATCTCCATCTGACGAGCGTACAGCAAGAACTTCTTAAACTCTGTGGGTGATGATGGTGTCACAGAATGGGTCATCATAGCCAGCCCTCTGTCTCCAAATTCTCATCATATACATAAGAATCTACTTGATCTCTGGGGAAAGTGGCACTCTGATTCTTCTTATTCATTCTTTCATCCTTCAAGACCCAATGCAGGGGCTACCTCCAACAAGAAACCTTCCCTGCCTCCTTCCTGAACTGTACCCCTTCCCTTGGTCTTTATCAATGCCTGGACCCAAGTAAAAATGATTTGACTCCAAATTTCTCATAATATTTTGCCTGGAATTCTTGTTGTCACTTATCCCACTTTCCCTCATATCATAGCTATTCATGCATTTCTACCCTTCCCTTCATTAGATTGTAAACTCCTTGATCTGTTTTTTTGGTATCAGTCAGTCAACAAGCATTTATTAAGTGCCTACTGTGTGCCAGGCACTGTGCTAGATGAGATCCAAAGAAAGAAAAACATCCCCATTGACTTACACAGAGCAGGTACTTAAAAAATGTTTGTTGAATGAATGAATTTCCTTTCTCTTCCTACCATTCCACAGCTGAGTCCTGCCCACCCCTGCCTCAATTGAAGACCCTACCCTTCCACTTCCATACCATAGCAGGTGGTGTTGTCCTTGTCCAGCTTCATGAGGTGGGGGCAGGCACAGGAGACAGTTCGGTTGTAGTTGATGAGGCACAGATGAGAACAAGGGCCCCGGCCTCCATTGGCCTCACAGGGATTGGGAGCTGGGGGTCAGAGAGAGAAGGGCAGTAGAGTCTTCCACTCTTATATTCTCTTCCTGGAAAACTTCTCTTCCTGCCTGGCATGTCATGTTCCTTCCTTCTTTAGCCACCTTGTTCCAACTTTGTCCCCTCCCTCATATTTCTGGTCCAACTATCTTCCCACTCTACAGATTTCCTTCCATCACCAGTACCAGACTGGGTGGATCATCCCCAACCTTGATTCCACTCCCATATTCCAACCCATTGGGATTCTATTCTCTCAGGATAGAGGGAAGCTGAGCAAAAAGGGGGACTTTCCCTGATTACCCAAGGGCCATAAAGATGTATTATACATCTCTCTCTGCTTCCCACCCAGGCCTCCCTCTTACCCAAGAATAGAATAATGTTTCCCCATTTATCAGCCTTTCCGTCCCCAAGTTTTCCTCACCCGTAGGCTGCCTGGAGGGGTGATACACTTGCAAATCAAAGGGCTGTGTATTAGTACGCTGGACAACGGTGACATTGTGGCCAGTCCACTTGTTGGCTTTGGCTAACGTGTTTGTTCGCCAATCTGTCCAGTACACCTCTCCTCCATAGAGTGTCACTGCAAACGGGTGTGACAGGAACTCGTGTCCCCGAAGCACCTCCATGTGGCCGGAGCCATCGTAGCGGGCAGAGTAGATGGCATCAGACCTACAGATAGGATAGAGTGAGGGGGCTGCCAAGATTCATTCACTCTTAGGCTTCTCTTTCCTTCAGCCTGTCCTCTGCCACAGCTCCTCTCTACCTCTAGGGCTCCTAATCTTTAAGAGCCTCAAATTAACCACTGACCCCCCCAAACCTGGTGGGAGTAAGACTAGAATGAGAACCCACTAAACTCAGTCCATACCTCCTCTTGTCCGCCCTCTTCTTGGTCTTTAGCTCTGCTCCCCCTTGAGTTCCTAGATTCTCTGAGCCATCCCCACTCTCGAATCAGACTATCCTCTGCTCTTCTCCAGCTTTCTAATAATGCCTGCTTCTTACTCTTGCTTCCCTCATTTCTCACCCTCGATTCATCTCTGCTACTCCTTCAAGGGTCCTGAGAGCCCTTGTTGACCCTGGAGGGTCCTGACTTCACTGAGCCTGCCGCTCAGGAAGGTGGAGACCAGAGATCAGTGGGAAGCCAGGGGAGAGGACTCTGATTTGGGCTTCAGAGATTGCCTTTGAATGGCTGAAAGGGTTACAGGATAGGCAGGAAGATGAGGTCTAAGGAAAGAGAAGGAGGCTGACCGAGCATCGATCCAGAGGATGCGTTTCTCCAAGTAGTCCACAGTAAGCCCATTGGGCCAGCCTCCAGAACCAGTTTCCCGATGGATGGTGCGTCGGCCAGCTCCACTCATGGAGGCTGCCTCAATTCGGGGAAGGCTGGCATCCCAATCTGTCCAGAATAGGATCCTGGGGTGGGGGTGAGGTGATAAAAGTAAGTGAATAAGGAGAAAAGACCATGACAGGAAAGTTCCCAGCCTCCCTAAAACAGAATCCTGAGGGGAAGGGGGAAAAGGAGCTACTGCCTCATAGTAACAATGATAGCCCTTTCATAATGCTTTAAGGTTTACAAAGTTTTATATTTTCTCATTTTATCCCCTCAACCACCATGGGAATCAAGGGCTATTATTATTCTGATTTTACAAATGAGCAAACAGCAGACAGTGGTGAAGTAACTTTACCAGGGTCACACAGCTTATAAGAGTCTAAGGTAGGATCTGAACTCAGGTCTTATTGACTCCAAATCCAGCACTCCATCCAATAAGCCACCTAACTTCTCCATCTTGAAAGAGGAGGACCAGGGGAAGCCTCACCCATCACGGGGGTCCAGTGCTATAGCCCTGGGATGTTCTATGTCTCCAGCCAGGAGGGTGGTTCTCATCGTCCCATCCAACTTGGCCACTTCAATCTGGTCCAGGTTGCTCTCGACCCAGTATATGTTGCCAGCAATCCAGTCTACAGCCAGGCCCTCAGGTGTTGCCAATCCATACTGAATCACCACCTCAAAGCTAGTCAGTGCTAAAGAGGGGGGGAGGTGGTTTGCAATGAGGTTAGATCCTGCTGGGTGGGAGGGAGGGAGGGAGGAATATAGGAAGTCCAAGAGTCTGGCCACCTCAGACACTTTCCCAGTCTCCTCTGTGCCTTCCCCTTCTCTCCAACCCTGGCTTTCTACTGCTCCATTAATTGTCCCTCTCACCTGCCAAGAACAGGGATCAAACCAGGGCCAAAGATGCGAGTACGGCTCATAACCTCCTAGGTTCCCCCTGGTTTCTATTTCATACACCTCTTACTTTTGAGAAGCGGTGTCCCCCCCGGAAAAAAAACCCTTTCCAATAAGCCCAGCTCCAATTCCAGCTCTGAGACTGCTCATTATGCTAATTATCAGGCTGGCAGCTCTTCTGATGATAATTACGGGGCGTCAGCCGACGGGACTTAAAGCAGAGTCTAACTCGATTAGCAGGGAGGGTGGGGGATGAGAGCCAGTGGCCCCTGTCTGTCTGTCTCCGCCTCCGGTACTATATAGGTTTACTCCGCATGCCTCTCTTTATACCCCTGTCCACGTCTCTCCTTCATCCCACGTTATTACGTATTGTCGTCTATCCCTGTCCAGTCACCTCCATTGTCCAGCAGTTTTCCCCGGTAGATCTTGTCCTCTACCACGTCAGTCCAGTAGAGGGCACTGTGGCTGAGGTGGAAATCTAGAGCAATGGTGTTCCGAAGGCCAGGCACCAGAACACTGTAGTCCCCTTTGTGAAGGTCAATCCGACGGATCTCATGCCGATTGGAGAAGATGATGAAAGGCTTGAAAGGGTCTGAGGAGAGAGGGGGAAGGTCAGCTAGGGACCTAGAGGTCCCTGGCTTTTCCACTCCAACCTGCAGCGTGGGATAGGGGGTCCTGGGATTTGTCAGCCCCCAGAGAGGACTCTCAAGAAGGGTCCTGATGCTTAGACCCCCACTCTCTGCAAAATGGGGTCCCAGTGTACGGCTCCTCCAATTATGGTGTCCGTAGGTCAGCCCCCAGCTTCCCCAGGGACCCTGCCCCTACCCTATTCCAGCCCCACAGGACTGTTGCCCAGTCCCTACCCAGGCTGTGGCAGCTCTCGCCATCGGGCTCCAGCATCCAGCCCTCGTAACAAGAACACTTGACACTGAACTTGTTCTGCTCACACTTCTGGCTGCATTTGAGGTGCTTGGCACAGTAGCTCTGGATCTGACAGGTGTGGTTGTCGGCTGCCAGCTCCATGCCCAGAGGACATGAGCACAAGATGCCCTCCCCAGGAGCCACGGAGCAGTTGTGACTGCAGCCACCATTGTTCAGGGAGCACTGGTCTGCAGAGAAAGAATCGGAAGGAGAGGGATCCGGACAAAGTGGTCAGAGAAGGCGAATCTCAAAGGCCCAGCCCAAATGGGCTCCCAGAAAGCCTGCCTAGCCCATCTCTTCCCAACCAGGTACGTGAGAATCACTGGAAACTTTAAGAAAGAAATGACCCCCACAGGGCTTCTCAACTAATATCCCGCCCTGGGAAAGTTAGATTTTCCTTTTGAACTCCCACAGTACTTTGTAGATGCTTATCCTATTTTGCTCAGTATCATTATCTGTGTCCTAATCTTATGTCTACAACTGTAAACAGGCAATAAGGAATCCTTTCCCCCTTTGTGAACTTGGACATGGGTGTGTGTGTCTGTGTGTGTGTTCTCATCCCAAACCTTATTTTTGCCCAATCTATTTCCCATCTGAAGGTCCCTTCTCATTCCCCACCTGCCCTTAACCCCTGATCTCCCCCTCAAAACCTAAGCCGCCGTCCAGGTAATCTCTGAAATCCCTCGTGGGTTTGGCCCCACCTGGCTTTATCTTCCACCACTCTCGAACACAAACCTTCCTTTCCGGCAAAACTGGTTTACTTTCTGTCCCCCAAACACACCCTAGCGCTTTCCTTCCCCCCAGACTTTGCCTTTGATTCAGCCTGGGATACCCTCGTTTCTGTTTTCCACCTATCCTAAGCCAAATCCCTAAGGTGGTGGAGTGATCGCCTCCAATCCCACTTATCCTTTCTGGCTGGGCTGAAGAAGTGCCAGTCACTGCCCTGCCCATACCAACATGACCAATCAGTGGTGCTCTGAATCCTACAACTCACTGTCTCATCCATCCTTTCAATATTTATCTCACCTGAATTCTTGGTTTATCACTTTCCTGTGTTACTCTAGTCTCCCCAACAAGAAGGTAAGTTTGTCCCCAGCACAGTGCCCAGTATCTACGTGAATCCATGAGGGAGAGGTGATTTCACCAGTGTGAGTAACTCTGGTATAGACGCTTCCACAGCTGATGCAGATAAGTCTTAGAAAGTTGCCTGAGGCATCCAGAGGTGATGGGACTTGCCTGGGTCTCAGAACTAGTTAGCATCAGCAGTAGGGATTTGAAACCTAGTCTTCCTGATTCCTCAGCAGTCTAACCTCTAAGCTAAGCTGGCCCCTCGCTAGGCACGTAGCATGAAGAAAATAAATACATGTGGACTGGTCCCACCCACCAGGAACTTACCACAAAGGTCGCCCTCATCAGAGCCATCTCCACAATCATCGTTGCCGTCACAGAGCTTGTCAGGGGGCAGGCAGACCGAGGTGTTGTTGGCGCAGGTGTGTGAAGGGGGCTTGCAGGCCAGGGACTCACAGTTCTCCTCATCCGAGTTGTCCACACAGTCACTGTCCCCGTCACATACCCATGCCTTGCTGATACACCGTCCTGGTTGGGAAGATGTAGTGTGAGAGGACAGCTGGCAGGCGCAAAGGGATCTAATACCTGATCCCCATAGAATCCCCATTTCCATCATGTAAGACTCAACTGGCTTCTCTAGGGATGGTGTGATGTAGATGTGGCTTGGGTTCCACTGGGAACGAGAAGTCCCCAGGAGGATTTAAGACTCGGTACTACCATGGACTGTATTTTCAGTTTCCTTTCTGGGATGGTGCTATACCCGCCTCATACTGTGGATTGGGCATCCTCTGTGCCCTGCTCCCACGGACACTCCTTCCCCCATCATCCCAGTCTCCTTCCCTACTCCCTGAGTGGATTCCTTTAAAGTGCCTAGCACATAGTAGGTATATATAAATGTTTCTTCCCTTCCCTTCTCTTTCATCCCAGTCTCCTTCCCTGCTCCTGGAGTGGACCCTCTTTAAAGCTCTTAGGACAGTTTCTGGCACATAGTAGGAGCTATATAAATGTTTCTTCCCTTTCCTTTCAGCCCAGCCTCCTTCCCTATTCCACTTCCCACTTTCTCTCTTGCCTCCTCCCTGCCACGTCACCCCAAGGGCCTCTTTTCTTTACCTGAATCTTTACAGCCAAACTTGACATTGGGGTCACAGACATGTGTGATCCCTTCACAATTCTTCTCATCACTGGAGTCCATACAGTCTGTGTCTCCATCACAGCGCCACCGAAGCGGGATGCACAGTCCATCCAGCCGGCACTGAAATTCATCTGTGTGGCAGCCACCAGGAGGTCGAGTGGCTAGAGACAAGGGGAGGAGGAGGACATCAGGGCAAGGCTTTGGGGACAGCCTCTCTCCTCATCCCCAAGTTCAACCTAACAACCCTGGGTATTTCTTCCTCCTCAGAAGGGATTCCAATCCTCCTTCCCAGGCAAGAGCCATACAGTGCTCTCCTCTGCCTACTCCCCCATCTCTGAGGTGACCATCTGCATTCACACCAAATCTGTCACCGAGGCCTGCTCAATTCTTCCTTCCCAATGGCTTTCTCATTTGCCCTTTCATCTCTGTTCCCTCCGCCGTCACCTTAGCTCAGGCCCTGATCAGCTCATACCTGGATTACTGCAATAGCTTCCTAGCTGCTTTCCTTGTTTCTTCATCTTTCATATCCCTGGCTGATTAATCTGCCTAAAATAGTACCTTTAACTTCTCATTTCCCTGCTCAAAAAATCTGCCATGGTTCCCTACAGCCTCTTACGGCCCTTCAGGGTCCAGCTCATTGTACTTGTTCAACCTCCTCTTTCCGTTCCCTACTTTTCAACTCAAACTGGAGTCTGCCTGACTTATTTGCTAAATCCTATTAAATAATGAATAGTCCCACCTCCTCCAGAAAGCCTTCCTTAACCACCGAGGTGCAGAGTTATCTCCCCCTTTCATTGACTCCCACAGAACCTAGGCCTGCATCGTTCCCTTGGCACTTACCACACACTGCCTTGTTTTATTAGTTATCTTTTCATGTGTATGTGTCTTGTCTCCCCAACTAGATTGTAAGATCCTTGAGGACAGGCAGTGTGTCTTATCTTTCTTTGTTTTCCCTAAGGTGTCCGGCATGGTGAGCACTTAATACTTCTGATTGATTGACAAAGTGGTTATGAGCCTCATTTCAGTGTCTGCCCCCATCCCCAAACACTGCCAAGCTCTTTCCTTGCAGGTGCCCACCCTGATGCAGTTGGCATGGTTCTGGATGCTGTGCCCCTCTATAATGCCCACCTTGTTTAGTAGTGATGGCATGGGTGTAGCTGCTGTGCCTTCCCTGGGAAGCTCTTACCCAGGTACTCAGAATGGTTGGTGTGGCTCTGGCTTCTGTGCTACCTTCGTGCCCCTCTCCTCTATGTGACTCTGAGTATGAATACTATGCGTCTCCTTTCTAGGTGCCAAGCAGAGTTAATTTGCATGTGGCCCCTTCTCCCCTGACCCTTGCCCCTAGTTCCTCTCTGCTAAGTGCTCTCCAAGGTTGGTGTGGGTCTATGGCTGCTGTGCCTCCTCAGAGCCCTCTCTCTTAGGTGCCCGCCTTGACTGGTGCAGTTCCCCGCCATTGAGTACCTCTGAGGTGCCCACCCTAGTTAGTGTAGCTGGTGCAGCTCAGGCTATGCTTCTCTCCTGCAGGTGCCTGCCCTGACTGGTGCTCCCCACACCCCTCTCCTTCAGATGCCCACCCTGGTTGGTGCAGTTGGCATGGGTCTCATCACTATAGTCTCCACAGTCGTTATCTCCATCGCACGTCCAGTGCTCAGGAATGCACCGACCGCTGTTGCACTTGAACTGTGAGCTGGAGCAGGAGTGACTGCAGCCGGCCTCATCGCTATTGTCTCCACAGTCATTGTCTGGCAAACAGGACAGGGGGAGGGGAGCGAGCAGGGAAGGGAAGAGACAGAGAGTGTCAGCAAAGCCAGGCCTTCCCCAAGCCTCCCACTTGGTACCTCTCTCCACCCCCCAACCCTGACTCCACACCACCCCCAGACCCTCAGGACTCCTCGGCCCCTCCTCTCCCTCCCCACCACCCCCAATGAGAAAATAACAAACAGAAAAGACACAGAAACTGCATAGATTGCAGCATGCACCATGGACCACACAGCTGAGGACTGGGGGAGGGAGGGAGAGGGATGCTTCTCAGAGCCTCCTTCCCATGTCCTGGCCTCCATCTAGGGAGAAACAGCAGTCTCTCCTCAATCATACTTTGGAGGGGATGGGGGTATGCCTCTGGTCTTTCTCTCTCTCTCCTCCTTCCTTCCTTCTTTCCTTTTCTCTCTTTCCTTCCTTCCTTCCTTCCTTCCTTCCTTCCTTCCTTCCTTCCTTCCTCCTTCCTTCCTTCCTTCCTTCCTTCCTTCCTTCCTTCCTTCCTTCCTTCCTTCCTTCTTTTTTTTCATTCTTTCTTTCACAGAAATCTCTGCTTTCCTAGGGACCAGTGGGGAAGAACAGGCACTAGAAGCAGCCTCTAGTTCACCCTGCTTCCTATATGATAGGAGTGATCATATTCCGCTCCAATTTATCTCCCCACAAAATTCAGAACCCCCTACAGCATTTAATCCTGGGGGGACTGGGCCACCAGCAGCTGGGCAGTAGTGATCCATCAGAACTAAGACGGCCTTTGCACCCAGTGATCAGGCTGATTCTGCCTCTCTATATACTGGGGTGGCTGGCTTTCTCATCAGAGGGGTAGAGGGGTGTGTGTGTTGGGGGTATGTGTATGGGGGGCTTCTAATATCATGCATGATTCAAAGCCCTAAGCCTGTTTCATGAGACGCCACCCTGCCTGCTCCCCAAAGCTCCTCTTGCCTCCTCCCAGCTCTCATCTACATAGAATCTCCCTCTGTCCCTTCTCTCTCTTCCCCTCTCTCTAGATCTCTCTCCCTTCCTTTCTCATCTCTGCGTTTTTCATTCTCACTAGGCTGTCAACTCCTGCCCCACCTCCCCCCAGGTCCTTGGGGAGGGGGGAGGGGAGGCAAGGGTCTGCACAACTGTCTGGCAGGGAAATTGATGGAGGTGCTGAGGATCATGGGGGGATGGAGCTGCCCACAGGGCTGGACTAGAGGCTCTGTGTGAGTTGATGGTGCATGTGCTACTATGCACTGACCGGCAGGCTCAGGACAGGTCTTTTCGTCAGAGCCGTCCCCACAATCCTTCTCTGAAACACAGAAACCGTCAGGGGAACCATTGGCACACAAGACTCGGCAATGACAGACAGAGCACAACCTGGTAACATCACAACACTCAACACTCTCACAACTAAGTCATGACAGAAGCACCCTGGGGGCAACATGACAGTGTCTGACGACCCCGAGACAATGACAGGACACACATATGTAGACACACACAGTGACACCCTCTGCTCAGGCATCGCATCACCTGGTCCGTGGCTGGCTCCCTGGAGCAGACATTCAGTGAGGAGGGCAAGGACTCCAGGGGAAAAGGGTGTGAGAAAAAGGATGGAGGCTTCCCTGGTCCCTAATGCTGGCCCCCCTAGGGCAGGAGGTCCTAACCTTTTTGGGTGTCATGGCCCCTCTTTGGCAAGTTTGGTGAAATCTATGGACCTCTTCTCAAAATAATCTTTTTTTAAATGCATTAAGCAAAATGCAGAAGACTACCAAGGAAATTGATTCTATTGAAATAAGTTATCAAAGTATTTTTTAAAAAAACCAAACAAACAAGTTCATGGTTCCAGGTTAAGACCCCCTGCTCTATTCCTCCTCTTTTGTCTCCCTGTCCTCCCTGCCCCATGCTGGAGTAAGAGTCACTCAGGTCTAGCCTGGGGCAAGGGAGGGGGAAAAGTAATAATAACCGATCTTTATATAGCCTGTTAAGGTTTGCGAGACTCTTTACATTACATTGGGCATTGTCTCATTTGAGTGTATTTCTAGACAGTGTCCCCCATTAGCCAGGCCAGACCAAGTTCCAAGCTCCTCTCCCTCCCTTTTCTTCTAGATAACATGGCAGGACCTCAGCCTGGTGGAGGGAAGGAGGCTCCAGTTTCGGTTGGACTACCCTACTCTTTTATCCAGGGTTGGTCCTATTAGCTCTAATGCCTCAACAATTAGATGGGAAGGAAAGGAGAGGGAGTTGGGAATGAAGAGGGAAAGCCCTTACCATTGTCACAGCGCCAGTTCATGTTGATACATCTGCCATTGTTGCAGGTAAACTGAGTCAGGGGGAAACAGGTGGGGTAGGCTGTGGGTATGGGAGGAATAACGGTTGTGTAAGCCATAGAGGGGCCAGTGGGGTGAGTGGATGGCTCTAGTCTCAGAGCACTACCCCCACACCGCACTGCTTAGAAATGTCCAACACTGTAACCCTTTAAGAGAAGGGCAGGATATAGGTAGGGAGCCCCTCCGTATTTAGTACCCTGCATCCCAGTGGGAAATCAAGGGGACCTCAGAGTAAGAAGCTCTCTATTACACAAGGAGTCGGGAGTAGCCCTTCCCGTAACCCCACCCAAAGCCCACAGCCTTCTTCTCCACTTCTTCCCCTTCCCAGTTTCTCACCACACGAGGCTGACTCATCGGATCGGTCACCACAGTCATCATCTAGGTCGCATGTCCAAGAAATGGGGATGCATCGGCCACTGGCACAGGAGAACTGATTGGGGGGGCAGGTTCGGGCTGTGGGTAGCAGAGGTCAGGGGGTAAAGTTGTGAGTGTGCACATCAGTGTCTCGAGGTCTCACTGCCATATTTTCTGCTATAGCTTCAAATCCTCCATAAAGGTTACAGGGTCATACATAGTCATCCATTTAGAGCTAGAAGGGACATTGAGTATCATCTAGTACAATCCCTTTATTGAGGATACCGAGGAATAGGGACATTAAGTAATTTTCCCAAGGTCAGACGAGCAATGAGTGGCAAAGCTGGCATTTTAATCCATGTCCTCTGGTTCTATAGCTGGTTTTTCCCATAGCTTATAGGGCTGCAGAACAGAACATTCCGGAAGGAGAATGACTCCTGTTTTCCTCCCCACCAAGACTCCATTTTATCTTCTTTTTTTTCTCTTATTTTCTTTTCTAACTCAGTAAACCACTTCACCAAGTCCCCAAGCCCTCTCCCCTACTTGGGCTCTCTTTTGAAGGAAGATGTCCCCAATCTTTTCAGTCTTTTGCTACCTGGAGGAGTACACGCTAATGTCTAGCTTCCTTCCTCCTGCAATGTTATCTTAGTCTTTTTAGATCTGTTCTGCCTTACAGAGACACAGAATAACGGGCCCAGTTTCTTCAGAGCTGCCCTGACAGCCTACTCCTCCAGCCTAAATCTCAGCTTTCCTCCTGCCTCTATCTTCCTTGGGTTGTTCTTTTCCCCCTCTTTCTCCTCTTCTTCCAACTCTCACAGGGCAGCCTTGTGTGCCCCTTATCCTCTCTTACTTAGCTCCTTCCCCTGCCTATGGCAACAGGAGCCCCCTCCTCTCCCAGACCCCAGAGGGCACTGCCGCACCTGAGCAGGTGGAGTTTGATTCATCCTCGCTGTTGCCACAGTCATTGTCCCCGTCGCACAGCCAGCGGTTAGGGATACACCGATTATTCTCACACTTGAAGCGGTCAGAGGGGCACGTGTGCTGGTCTAAAGAGTGGAAAATGAGGACGGTAAGGGAAGCCCCCAGCTTCTTCATGCCATAGGGGCATCCTTTAAACTTCACAGAGAGGAGGCCTGGGGCAGGGAAGGAAGATGAGGCGAGGTCACTTACGGCAGAGGGCAGGAGCCTCATCACTGTTGTCCAGACAGTCATTGTCCCCATCACATTTCCATCGCTCCTGGATACATCGGCTGTTGGCACATGCGAACTCACCAGGCTGGCATTGGGGTGGGGGCACGTAGGATGGGTTTGCTGCAGATCCCCAAGGGGGTGAAATGGGAAAGTGGTCGATTATTAGAGAGAGAGGATGACCTTATTATTAGAGAGATGAAGCTCTAAACCACAACTCATATTCTTCTCTCTCTCTCTTTTTCTCTCTCTCTCAAGTATCATCTGCCCATGTAGAGATGTAAACAGTTTACAGTTATTGAATAACATGTTTTTTTTCTTTCCTGTTTACCTTTTTATGCCTCTCTTGAATCTCTCATATTCTTTTCTCAACCAAGAAACCTATCAGATCTCTTTCTTACCCATTAGGAAAAATTAATCATAAGACCCTCATCAAACCCTTAAACATCTTTCTTAGCCCTTTGCTACTCAAATTCTCCTCCCTTGTGATAGCCTGTCCCAACTCTTTCCCTAAAATCCTCATGCCTCCCTGGTTCTTTCAAAGTTATTTCCTTGCCCATTTCCCACTTCCTCCTTCTGGGTTCCTCAACACCAAGCTTCTCCCTCAGCATCACTGATCTGGCTCCATGGCTATTTCCCACCCAATGCCAGGACAAAGGACTCCCCCCCAGCCCAGGCCAATCCACATTTCCAGGTCCCCTCATACCAAGGCAGGTGACACCATCAGCATCCAGCACCTGGTCTTCTGCACACGCACACTGTCGGCTACCAGGAGTGGCCAGGCAGAGGCTGCTGCAGCCACCATTGTTCACACGGCACTTATTGGTACCCACTGTAGGGGATGGGTCAAAATTAGGGAATGGGGCAGGGGGATGGAATAGAGAGAAGACCAGGGCAGGGATATGGGGAGATGAAGAGGCGGAGCAGGGTCAGAGAGGGCCAGAGAAGGGAGATGCAGAGAAGAGAATGGAGTGAAGAGATATAAAAAGAAGAAACGGAGAAGAAAAGGAGATGGTTTGGTCAGGGGTTGGTGAGAGACGGAAATGAGAGAGAAGATGAGTAGGAGAGGTAAAGACTTAGTCAGGTTTAGTGGAACAGGAATTTCTCCTCCCAAATCTATCATATTGGGACTGGATGGCTGGCCCTTTTCCAAAAAGCTGCCCCCAGGTCCAGCTGAAGTCTAGTTGGCTTTATTTCATGTGGCTGCTATCTCAATGAAAGAGGGGGCAACCAAACGTCTCCCCTAGACCTGGACCCCGCATACCTTGCTGCTGCTGAGCGTCGTACATGCGGATCTCAAAGATTGGGGGCCTTTCACTTCGAAGCAGAGTCACAACAGGAGTTGTACCCGGGGGTCCCCGCTCCAGACGGTACACGCTGCCACTTCGGTACTCGGTCCAGAAGAGGTAGGAGCCATGGTGACACAGGCCGAAGGCATGATTCAGCTCAGGGCCCTCATACACGATCTGGAGAGGGAGGGGGGGAGTAAGGATTGAGGGGTCTTGGTGGGAGGCACAATGAGCAGGCATAAGGGTCATTATAGGGAAGCTAGGAGACATATAGGGTCACTTAGACTGAAAGATGTCATTGAGTCAGGAGTGGGGAACCTAGTCTGGGAGGTATCATAAAAACGTGGAAAGCTACATTAACCAGGCACCATATGGAATGTCTGTGGAATGGAGTGGAATAAGTCCCAGCAATCCTTCCTGGGTTGTTAGCAAAGGCAAGCATAGACAACATAGTCCCAACACTACTCAATACAGTCCTGGGGAGTTCCAGTAAGAATGAGAGCACCTGTCGATGGCCCTGTTGGGGTGTGTGTGTGTGTGTGTGTGTGTGTGTGTGTGTGTGTGTGTGTGTTTTGTTTCGGTGAGGCAATCTGGGTTAAGTGACTTGCCCAAGGTCACACAGCTAGTAAGTGTCTGAGTCCACATTTTAACTCAGATCTTCCTGACTCCAGGTCCAGTGCTCTATCCACTTGGTCATCTAGCTGCTCATTCATGTCCTACCTGGAGGTTATTACTGCTTTCACTCACTGATACCCATCATCGTGTTCCACTCCCCCCATCCTCATCCCCAACCAATCCTAGGCTCATCTCCTTCCCTTCTTCCCCTTCTCAGTTCCCTCATAAAATCCTTGGAACAAATGTAGACAGTTAAGTAAAACAAATTCCCACATTGACTACGTCCAGAATTTATATGTTTCATTATACACCCTGAGTGCATCACTTCTATGTTGGGAGGTGGGTAGCACGCTTTGTCCTGAATCCTCCTTGTATTTTGTTTTCTATATCTATGTCTTTGGTATAGGTCCTATCTTCTCCATTAGACTGGGGAGATCCGCTCTCCAAGATAGGGTCACATCTCATCCCTGGATATAAGTGTAGATGAGGGGCTGACCTATATCAGTAGAAGGAGTTTCCGCACTGATAATTCCCCACACTTTTAAACTCAGAGTTCTAAGCCAAAAAACCCCCCAAACCAACCAACAAACAAAAAACTGGCTGAAACACCCTGTCCCTTGGCAATGCCCTCTTTTTTTTCTCCTAATGGCCTGGGCTGGAAGCTAGGATATCTGCCTCCTTCTTTTGTAAGTCCCACGCCAGTTACTGGCACAGTCAGGATGCAGACACCCAGCAACATAAAGACACATGCATACAGATAGCCCCACCTTTCGGTCAGTGCCATTGAGTAGGACGGTCTCAATTCGGTCGTAGAAGGCATCTACCCAATAAAGGCGTCCAGCAGGGATGTCTAGGCTCAGGCCATTGGGCCACAGCACCGTCTTGGATGTCACAAAGACATCCCGGTGGGAACCATCCATCCAGGCTCGCTCCAGTCGCCCCCGGCGGCTGTCTTTGGGGTCTTCCTCCCAGTCTGTCCAATACATCCACCTGTTGTCAACAAAGGGTCAAAGCCGAGCCCTTCAGCCTCCTGTTTCCACCAGTCTTGACACCCTAGGATCTTGCTATTCTACCCTCTGGCCCATATATTGAAGGACTCTCCTGGCTCTTCATACTATTTTCCCCTAAAACCCTACTTCTGACCACCATAAAATGGACTCTTTTCTCCTTCTCTCTGGGATAATTCTTACATGTTATACCCCTCCATACAGACTCCTTCCCCCCACTTCAGCCTTTGTTCTGGTATTTGCTGCCTCAGCTGCTAGGCACTGTGTTTGAATTTCCCCAATACCTGGTTTCCTCCCCTTCCCCTGTTCCTGTTCTCCATCCCATTCTTTTTTTAAAATTTAATTAACTTATTTATTTTTAGTTTTCAACATTCACTTTCACAAGATTTTGAGTTCCAAATTTTCTCCCCATCTCGTCCCTCCCCCACCCCAAAATGGCATGCATTCTGAACACCCCTTACCCTAATCTGCCCTCCCTTCTATCACCTCCCCTTCTCTTATCCCCTTCCCCTTCTATTTTCCTGTAGGGCAGAATAGATTTCTATACCCCATTGCCTGTATATCTTATTTCCCAGTTGCGTGTGAAAATACTTTTTTAAACATGTGTTTTTAAAACTATGGGTTCCAAATTTTCTCCCTTCATCCCTCCCCACCCACCCTCATTGAGAAGACAAGCAACTCAATACGGGTTATACATGTGTAGTCATGCAAAACACTTCCACGGTAGTCATATTGTGAAAAACTAACTATATTTCCCTTCATCCTATCACGCCCTCCTTTTATTCTATTCTCTCTTTTGACCCTGTCCCTCCTCAGAAGTGTTTGCTTCTGATAACCCCCTCCCCTAATCTGCCCTCCCCTTTATCATCTCCCTGCTCTCTTATCCCCTTCCCCCCTATTTTCCTGTAGAGTAAAGTAGATTTCCACACCCAATTGAGTGTGTATGTTATTCCCTCCTTAAGCCAAATCCGATGAGAATAAGACTCACTCATTCCCTCTCACCTTCCCCCACTTCTCCTCCATTGTAAAAGCATTTTCTTGTCTGTTTTATTCTCCATCCCATTCTTGCCATGTGTTCCCCCCTGCTACATGTACTTTGGGTTTTGCTCTGGCCTTAGTTTTCCATAATCTCATGAACCCCTGGGAACTTACCCGTTTAGTGGGTCTACCACGATGGCTCTGGGATGAGTCATCTTGCCCTCAATTAGTGTTTTACGGGTCTGAGCTGCCTTCTCCAGCCTTGCCACACTGATGGTCTTCTTGGGCCCATCATCAGTCCAGTACAAATTGTCTCCCATCCAATCCACAGCTACACCTTCCACATTATGAATACCTAGGGTGGGGTAGGAGGAAGCCAGGAGAGGAAGCAGGACAGGAACCTTTAACCAACAACATGATTTTACCTTTCCCACTGCCATTCAGCCTCTTCTAGCCCTCCAAGACAAGCATACACTGCAACCACCAAGAGTTTAGAGACAGTCTAGTACAACTATCTCATTTTACAAATAGTGAAACTGAGGTACAAGTGAGTTAATTGGCAGAGCCAGCTCTTCTGACTCCTAGGCCAGTGCTTCCTTTTTCCATGGCACCAGACACCCTCACATAGACTCTTCTGTGCTGAGGACAAGGAATGGTTGGGGGTGGGGAGGGTAGTGTGTGGTAAAAGAGTAGAAAGTTGTTTCATGTGTTTATGTGCATCTGTATCAAAGAGCATGTTCTCATGATATTGCATATGGCAGCCAGTGGACATGGTGGATGCTGCTTGGGTCTCAAGTTAATGAATGTGCTTAAACCTACGCTGAAATGTATGGCCAAATAAACATATGCATGTGCAGATATCTCCAAGGTACAACGTACAAAGATTTGACTGTACAAGATGAATAAATAGGAAAGCGATATTTTCATCTGACAAAAGGATTTATCCCAAGTCTCTTTTAATCACAGAATTTTAGAGTTGAAAGAGATCTCAGGGGCCATCCAATCCAACTCATCCCTAGCTGAGAATCTCCACCACAATATCTCCAACAAATGGCCATTCAACATCAATTAAAGATCTCCAGTGAAGGAAAATCCATTACTTTACATAGCAACTCTTTCTACTTTCAGACAATTAGAACTAATTGTGGGGGGGTGTTTCCTTATATCAACCCCAAATCAGCCTCTCTGAGATTTCTACCCATTTCTCTCCAACACAGAAATCTTAGCTTTTATATCATTCAGTGTCCCCAGTCCCTGTTCTTTGGGTCCAAGAAAATGGAAACCAACTCAGATGACATGATTCAGACAAGGAAGTGTTTGAATGCATTTGTCAGAGAGTGGCTTCAGAGACTACAGGGAGGTTTTTGTGATCTACTGGTAAATCATGATCGGTATACACCCCAGATTGGTATACACCACACCCTAGAACATGCTACCTCCTGTCTCCTGACTGTGCTCCTTGACTCCCCAGAACATACTTCTTTCTGTTTGTGCCTGCTGTGAGACAGACTTCCCCAAATCTCACAGGACACACCATACCATCTGGTCAGAAACTTGTCTGGTCAAGAAGTTGAAGGACAACTTTGAATCTTTTAATCATCTGCTTTTCTTATTGGCCTTTTCCCATCTATTGTATTTTGCCTAGACTCAGTTCTTTACTAGTTAGCATACTCCCAGTATGCTATCCTTATCCCTATTCCAGTAATACTGAACTCCTGACTAGTGAAGAATAGCCCCAGTTATCCCATTATTTATCCATCCATCTGTCCGTCCGTCTATCTATCTAGCTGTCCGTCCGTCTATCTATTTAGCTGTCTGTCTATCTGTCTGTCTGTCTCTCTCTCTCTCTCTCTCTCTCTCTATCTATCTATGTATTTATCCATCCATCCCACTGTGCCCTTTGGAATTCCTGTTCCATAACTAGCTATTTTCCTCTCATCTTAAATGTCTTCTCTTGTTCCTTCCATCTTCTATCGCTCCCTGAGGTCTGGTTCCTTTCTGATAACAGTGAAACTTTCCTGAAACTCTGGACACCCTTTCCAGTACTGACTGTACTTTCTCTCACCTCTTAATTCATTGTTTTCAGTGGGGAATCAGCATTCACTCCTTGCTTTCCATTACCACTTTCAGACTTTCTCTCTACTGCCATCATTCAGCAGCCTCTACTTTGGAGTTAACACTATCCTCATTTATCACCTAATCCAGATCCTGGTGGTCAACCCCTAGGATATTCATCCTCCTTCCTTAATGAGTTTAGTGACTGGGTCAAAGTTTTCGTCTCCATCCCAGTTTCTACCTTCATACTAGGAGATTTCAACTTACATACTGAGGTTTCCTCAGATACCCTGACCTCCTAGTTCTTCAAACCACTCAATTAACTGCCATGACCTAAACCTTTACTCCAACTCAGCTACACACAATGATGGTCATACCCACAACCTTTCTAATTCCATGCTCTTGAATTCCAAAATCTCTTTATCTAATCTTAATCTTTTATCATTCTATCTCTCCCCATGTCTTAAAACTCCTCACCTTGCTTTTTCCCTCTTATTGCCATCTCCAGTCCCTTTAACCCTCAGATGGACTCTTCTAGTCTATCATCCCTGCACACTCTTCCCTTCCCAATTTCTCCCACTGAACCATTTCTATTCTCCACTATGCTCTAGCTTCAAGTCCCTTGCCCTTTTGACCTACTGATGACTGTGTATTGCCAAACCTGTATTACTCTGACCATCTTCCTCTTTTACTCCTACTCACATGCTGGTGAACAGGGCTGGAGGAAGTCACAAATCATGCTGACTAGGTCCATTGCAAATTTATGTTAACTAATCTCAATATGCCACTAACTGTAGCAAGGAAATACTTTGACTTTTCCCTAATTAATTCTCCATCTCACTTACCACTGCGGTTGTTACAAATCTCAATTCTTTTCAAACCTCTCAAAGCACTCCTTCCCTTTCTACCCACTCCATGAGTACCTCATATATCAACCAAAAAGTTTAAAACCATTCACCCAGAGTTTCCCTTTTCCCCCTTCTTCTTATCCTATACCTCTCTGACATCCTTCCCAAATGTCCTCAACTTTATTCTCATCTCTGATAAAGATGTACCCCTTCTTAACAAGGCCAACCCTTGTATGTATACCTTTGATTCCATTGCCTCCCATCTTCTCTAGCAGATTTCCCTACTATCCATCATCTCTCTCTCTATCTCTCCAGTCTTTAATCACTCCCTATCTACTGGTTCTTCTTAATCCCCTCTCAATAGATCTGATTATCTCCAATAGCGGCCATCCTCTATCTTTCTTCTTCTCCTCAGCTAAACTCCTTGAAAGAGCCACCTACACTGTATGCCTCTACTTACTCTCACTGGATTCTAAACCCTCTTCCATATGGCTTCTGACATTACCATCCAAATGAGACTCCCCTCTCTAAAGTTACCAATGATCTCTCAACTGACACATCTAATTGCCTGTCCCTCAGTCTTTATCCTTGACCACTCTGTGGCACAGGACATGGTTTATCATTTTCTTCTCCTGCATGGTCCTTCCATGATAATGCTCTCTCTTTGTTGATTTCCTACCTATTAGATCACTTCCCCTGTTAGATCTTTATCTATGTCATACCCATTAAATGTAATTGTCTCTAAGGCTCCGCCTGGGACCTCTTTTATCTCTACCTTATCTCCTTTGGGGAACTCATCATCTCTCATTTCTACATATCCAGCCCTAGTCAATCTCTCTCTCTCTCTCTCTCTCTCTCTCTCTCTCTCTCTCTCTCTCTCTCTCTCTCTCTCTCTCTGTGTCTCTCTCTCTCTCTCTGTTTCTGTCTGTCTGTCTCTCAAGCTTTGGTTCACCAATTGCCTACTGAATATTTCGAATTGTATCCTACCTCAAACTCAACATGTTCAGAATAGAACAGATCATCTTTCCCCAAATCTATGCCTTTTGTGAATTTCCCTGCCTTCTTAGTCACCTGGGTGTCATCCTCAACACCTTACACTCACTCATTCCATAAACCAAATCAGTCGCTAAATCTTATTCTATTTACCTTCACAGCATCTTTCACATACATCTCCTTCTCTCCATTCATATAGCAACTTCCTTGGTTTAGGCTTCCATCACCTCTTGCTAAGGCTTTTGCAATAGCATTCCAATTGGTCTGAATCAAGTCTCTCTAATCTAATTTATCCAAACAGCTGTCAAAGTGATTTTTCTTAAAGTGTATGACAACCCCAACTAAATAAACTCTAAGGATTCTTGATTATTCTAGGATCCAATATAAACTTCTGGGTCATTTCAAGCTTACTACCTGGCCCCACCCTATCTTTCCAGTCTTCTCACACATTACTCCCCTTCACCCAAGCCAAGCCGGCCAAATTGCTGCTCCTTACAAATGATACCTCCTCTCCCATCTCAGGGCCTAGGAGGCTTTCTCTCCTCATCTCAGGCTCTCAGAACCCCTGGCTTCCTTCAAGGCTCAGCTCCAATGCCCCCTTATTCAGGAGGCCTCTTCCCCCTCTGAGGTTTCCTCCCATCTATTCTCTACTTATTTATAGACATGGGGTCTCTCTCATTAGGATGCAAGCTCCTTGAGGGCAGGAAGTGGTTTTGCATTTTCTTTCCTATCTCTAGCACTTAGCAGAGTGCCTGGCATGTAGTAAATGCTTGCTGATTGCAAACTGTGTGATTACATCCATCCCATTTCACCATTTTCTTTCTGGATTACTGATGGGCCAGAAGGGGATATAAGGATATAAAGGGATATAAAGTTGCAAGCTCAGGAACCCAGTCACCCCTAGAGAATAATCAGAAACGAAGGCATTGTGCCAATAAACTGGAAATAGAAGTCAAGGAGGAAATGGGATTCAATTTACAAAAGCATGACTCACTTTGGTACTTGCCCCAGCGTAAAGCGAGGGCTACCTATGCTCATTTTGGCAGGAAGCCCCACCACTTCACAGGAACACATGACTGCTCTGCCCCGCTCCCCTTGCCCCAATGCTAGTGTGAGTGGTCCCTAGGCATAATTTCAGGCTGTGATGCCTGAAAGCTCAGAGCTTTCTCTCTGGTGAGCCAAAGAGAAAGAAGTCTGGGACTCTTCCAGGGGATCCCAAGACCTGCATGCACTGTCCTACAACCATCGCTCTAGCTCTGCACTGCTCAACAAGGAAGGGGGTCTGCTGTCTCTCCCCCTACCTCTATAGCATCAACCCACCCAGACAAGGCTTCTTCTTTTTATCATTCCCCCAAATCTCCATGCTTTCCATCATCCAGTCAGAGGATGACTCTCTGGTGCTGAGAAATCTCTAAGAAAAGAAACACTCCAGGGCTCTCACTGTGGGTGTTAAGTCTCCTCAAGATGTGCTGGCCATTCGTCTCACTTTAGAGACCCTTACCATCCTTGATTATGGTTTCCCGCTCAGTGCCATCGATCTTCTGACGGCCAATGAGGTAGCTGGTGGTATCGGCAAAATAGATGAAGCCCGTCTCTGCATGGAAATCCAATGCCCGGGGGTTCATGAGATTTTCTATTGGGATCATGTGCTCATCAGGGACCTTGGCACTCATGTCCATGCCTCGGATGATACCTGGCCGGCCCTTCCCATACACCAGGAACAGCTCATGCTCTGGTTCTGCAGAGGAAGGGAGAACAAGTAATAAGACATCCTCAGCCACCATCCCACTTCAGGGACTACAGCCTGAGAATGGGACCAGCGGAGATGAAAAAAGAAGAGGTTGTGGCTCCTAGAATATACTGGGGAGTGAGGAAAGGAGGGACGAGTTTGGGGTTATAAAGACACATGTGTCTCTCACCTGGGTATCCTGAACCAACATCTTGCACCTTTTCTTCCTTTCCTCCTCCCCCCTCCTACCATCCTCAGAATGCAAGAGAGAGAGAAAAGAGAGAGAGAGAGGAAGAGAGGACGAGGAAAAGAAGAAGAAGGAAGAAGAAGAAGAAGAAGGAAGAAGAATAGAAGGAGGAGGGGAAGGGGAGAGGGAGGAAGGAAGGAAAAGAGAGAGAGAAGGAGAAGAAGAAGGAAGAGGAGGGGAGAATGAAGGAGGGAGAGAGAAAGAGAGAGATGAGAGAGAGAGACAGAGACAGAGAGACAGAGATTTGCTGATCACTGACCCCAGGGAAAGGAAGGAGTTAAAATGGGGTGGTGAGGAATGGTGTAGGACATAGCATATATGGAGAAAATGGGCAGAAGTTAAGTGGCCACAGCTCAAATGTACAAAAATCACTGATCTCAAATGAATAGGAGACAAGCCAGCCTACACTTTCTTCTCTCTTCCTACAAGGAAGCTGGACTAGAGCAGCAGGGCCCTAGAACAGATGGGCAGAGACCGAACCCTGATGCCTACACAAATACCCTCCAAACCCAGACCCGGGGCAGGCATGTACAGCCTGCCCCGTCATCTCACCTCCAGCCCTGCTTTTTTCCTCTGCTCTGTTGCCTTCTTTTAGCATCTTATTTTTACTGCAATTTTGTTTTACATTGCCCTCTTTTCCAAAAATATCCCTCCCATTCTCCCCTTCCCACTAAGCCATCCCTTGTAGCAAAGATTTTTAAAAGAGAGAGAGAGAGAAAAAAAAAGTTGGTTCAGCAAAACCAGCCAAAAGGTCACATGTACGTGCATACACGGTTGTGCCTATCACTCACTTTTGCAAGACTTCCCATCACTGCCCAGACTGAAGCCTGAACGACAGCGGCAGGTCCGGGCTTTGTGACTGTTGGCTAGAAGGCAGATGTCTGAGCAGCCTCCTGGCTTCCCGTACTGGTCATTCTCACAGGCGTGGCTCCTCACTGCAGGGGGAGGGGAAAAAAAGGTCAGGGGGACACTGCCTGCCTTCCACGGCCCTGTCCCCAGATTTGAGAACCTTTTCCTCCCTTAGTTCACCAGTCCCTCATCTCCCCCTCTATGGGGATGAGAAACTCTGAGTCTCCCTTATCTGACCTTGAGTTGGTGCTCTGGTGAGTGCCTCCAAGGCTAGAGGCCAAGGCCTTCCTGGGGACAGAGGAAGGAATGCATCTCCTACCTACCAGAGACCTGGGTTTGGGTAGCAGCCCTGTCACGTACTAGCTGGGGGACCTCTTCACGAGAAACTTCACTTTTTGTTTTTGGTTTTTTTGGAGGCAATTGGGGTTAAACGACTTGCCCAGGGTCACAGCTAGTAAGTGTCTAAGGCCACATTTGAACTCAGGTCCTCTCGACTCCAGGGCCAGTACTCTATCCACTGCACCACCTAGCTGCCCTGACCCTTAACCTTTCTAAAAGTTTTTAAACTTCTTTTTAGCCTCAATTTCCTCCTCTACAAAATGGGTACAACATTGCTTGCATCATCTATTCTATTTCATGGGGCTTTTGTGAGTAAAGTGTTACATGAACCATGAAGTATTATAAATGTGAGTTATCATTATTATTGCTATCATTAATACATGGGTTTGTGGAGGCAGGGGGCCCTCAGGAGGCCACACAGTGGGACCAGTGATTCTGGAAGACAAAGGGTGTTTTTCTGAGAGCTGAAGGTCTCTCTTACCTCGGGGCTGGCGCCGCTGGTGATAAATATGGAGGGCCCCTCCCTTGTCCACCCGAGTGACCACCTGGTATTCTGTGCTGTTGAATCGATTCACTCGGATGACACTAGTTTTCTGCTGTGAGTTGGCATTGTCTGAATTGGTGGCATAGAGATAGTTCTCAAACACAGTCAGGCCATACAGGTGCTCAATCTAGGGGGGAGACGCAGGAAGGGGAAAAATTGATGTGAAATAGAAGGAATGAGGACGCCAAATACTTCTCCTTTCCCCCGCCTCCTTCCAACTTCCACCCAGCTAGGTTCGGGATACCCCAAATACCATTTAGAAAGCCTGGGACCTTGTGCAAATCATGGGACCTATCTGTGTTTCATTTTCCTCACTTGTAAAATATTGGCTTGTTTGTTTCATAGGATTATTGTGAAGATCAAACAGAGAGAGAAAAGGACAGGGATAAGGATTAGATCCTGTGATTTTATTGGTATAGGGAACTCTCAGATGAGGAAACTCTCTGCCAGTGCAAGTCAGTGCTTTTTCTGTATTTACCTTCTCTATTTATTGTCTTAGCCGTCTAGACAGCAATGAGAGTTTAAAGGGACCTACCCCAAATCACATAAGCAGTGTGTATGAGAGGGAGAATTTAAACTCAGGTCTTCCTGCCTTTGACAATCTACCCTCCATGTCATACTGGCTTAAATAGATGGTAGTATTATTATCAGAGGGAGGCCATACCCAAGGCTTCTCAACCTGCCCTCTGGCCCAAAAGTTCTTAACCTGGGGCATATAAATTTGTTTTAAAATATAGATTATATTTTATTGTATTTATATATATATATATACACACACACAATATATTGTAATGCACATGTTAATGTATAAACAATATAATATAAAGTAATAAAATAAATAATATAATATAAATAAAATATATTTTAAAATTCTATATTTCAATATAATTGGTTTCATTTGTGATCCTATGTATTTTATTTATGAATTTAGAAAAATGACTCTGAGAAAGGGTCCACAGGCTTCACCAGACTGCCAAAGGCATACAAGACTCATAAAAGGTTAAGAATCTATCAGCTCTAAACTTCCTTGGGATGATGGTTTCTCTCCTCAACAGGATACCCCAAGATGACAATTCCTGCTCCTCAGCCAGGATACCAGGAGATGATGACTCCCTCTTGCTTCTAACCAGAGTACTGTGGGATGACTGGTCTCTCCTTCCCAACTAGATGCTGTGGTATATGGCCTCAGGTACTCAACCAGAATGCTCTAGGGTGATGATCTCCCCTTCCCTTATCAGCATGGCCTAGGAAGATTCTGAGCTGGGAAAGGACATAGAAATCATCCCCACTCCCCAGTCCTCACCAGGATGCCTTGAATGATGGTCTGCCGACCCTTGCCCTCGTAGTCCACCACCTCGATATAGTCCAGGTAGGCATCAGCCCAGTACACAAGCCGGCTGACCAGGTCCAAAGTGATACCGTGGGGAAACACGATCTTACTATCCACCAGCTTGGTTCGGTTCTGCCCATCCATGTCACAGCGCTCCACCTTTGGGATCTGCCCATAGTCCGTGAAGAACACCTTCCTGTGAGTGGGTGATATGTGATATTGAGGGGGTTTCCCATTAGGTGTAAGTTCCCCCCTCCACCCCTGATTCTCTGGCTTCCTTGCCAATATCAGGGTAAAGGAAGGGATGGGTTCCTCATGCCTGGCATCCCTTGTGCCCACCCTACGACCCCTCTCACCCCATGGCAGGGTCAAGAGCAATGCCTTTGGGATTGTAGAGCTCTACATCCAGCAGAGTAACACAGGTGTCTCCATTCCGGTTGCACACAAAGATTCTGTCATCAATGTCATCCACAAAATAGAAGTTGCCTGTCAGCCAGTCGATGGCCATCTGCTCCACATCTGGGTGGAGTAAGAACAGATTTGGTGAGGAGGAACCCACCTTGAACAAGGCAGCACCCTCCATTCCTTTACATAAACCTTTCCCTAGATGACTTCCTCCCCAGGCGTCTGATTCCTAACTGCCTTTTGTGACCCAACTGGTCTCACCTCTTCCACTAAGTTTCCTCTGACCATGCCGACCCAAAGCACTCTTTCTCCCTTCTCACGTCCTACTAATCTTCTCATACATCACCTATACTTCTTTGTGCTGTGAGCTATCTTTTTGTATCAGCCTTGTGTCCTCAAGAGATATTGAGAAACTGGCTTTCATACCAAGTTCCCAAAGTGAGGGAACTTCCCTAGAATCCAGGCACATAAGTACTTCATTTATGGACTGCTTCAGGGTTGGCTAAGTGCTTTGCATGTTATCTCATCTGATTCGTACAACAACCCTATGAGGTAGGTACTATTATTATACCCACTTTACAGATAAGGAAACTGAGGTTGGCAGAGGATAAGCGGCCTGCTCAGGTTCACACAACTATTAAGTGACTGGGGCAAGATTTGAGTTCAGGGCTTCCTGACTCCAAGTCTAGCATTCTGTCCCATATGTCATCTAGCTGCCTTACCAATGTTAGTTGACTGGCAAGTACCTCATCTCACCATACCCATCCTTCTATTTACAGTTCTCTTCTACTTGTCCTTGATCCTATTTCTTCAAAGACCCAAGGCCTTGGGGCTGAGATAAGCCAGGGGCATCTGGAGCCCCTGGGTAGCTGTGGGTCAACAGGTAACCAACCAAGAAGGATGGCAACCTGGGGGAGACCTAAGGCAGAGGACTCAGATATATGGGCTCCTATACTCCAAATGAAGGAAATACATGCTTCGAGAAGAGATGAGAGAGGGCAAAAGACGTCATGAAAAAGGGAAGTCGGTAAAAAAATGGAAGGTGACAAGAAGTTAAAGAGAGAGATTGTGCCAGCGAAAAGGTCTGTCTCAGACAAATTCACGTGCGAGGGTAGAGACACTGATGCAAGTTTCTATTGACTGATTCTCCTGTCTTTACATATATTGCCCAAGCACGTGAACTAGGCCCTCTGGGGAAATCGTTAGGTCATCAAAAGGTCTGTGAGCTTAACCCCAAAGTTCACTTTCACATCATCTCTCTTCCATTCACATGGAGCAGTCCTCCTTGGAACTTATTATCCATCTGTCCTTAGCTAGAATAGAGGAATGGCTGAACACATGTGATATGTGAATGTAATGGAAATGAAATATTACTTATTATTAAGAAGTGATGGATATGAAGAATTCAGAAAAAGCCTGAGAAGACACATGAAATGATGTAACAAAACCAAGAAGACAACATACCCAATGACTAGAACAATGTAAGTGGAAAGACAAAAATAAATGAATTATAATCAACAAAAGAAGACATTAGAAAATTAACTTCTCTCCCTCTGAAGAGGCTGGGGACTATGGCCATGAAATTGCAAGGATTGTCAGACTCTGTGGTTAGGCTGCTTACTTTTGCTGAACTATTTTTTCCTCTCTATTTCTTTTTTATTTTTCAGCTTCAGAAATGGCTCACTGGGTGGAGGAGAGGGGGAGGGATATCGATAGACATTTAAAAAAATACTCCCTAATCCCACTCAACAACTTATTCAGGAAATCTGTCCTGGACCTCTAGATCTAGGTGCAAGGAGTTAATAGTTTTTGATTTCTCTTTCCCTCCCCTCTTCCCCAGACAGAGGGGTTGCCCGCCCATAGGAACTTGGGGGTGTGGACCAGAAGGGACAAGAACATGGTTCCCTAGGAATTTGGCTGAGTTCTGACACTGACTCACAGTCACAGGACTTGGGCTGGTAGAGGAAGGAGGAGTGTGTGGAGGTGGGAAGGGGGAGGTACAGAAACAGCTGGAGATGGGGCTAAGGAGAGAGCAAACTCCAGGCCAATCCCAAATTATCCTTCTTAGGGAGCCCCTGCTCCTCCACCCAAGAAAAAACACTAGGGAACAGAGGAAGACAAAGTCTACGAGATGGGCAAATGGGAAGAGTCTACCTGAGGAATTTTTAACCTTTTTTTTTGTTGTTTCCTGGACCCCTTCAGCAATCTGGGAAAAGCTATGAACCCCTTCTCAGAATTAAGTTTTTACGTGCATAAAATAAAATACAGAAGATTTCAAAGGAAAACAATTATATTGAAATGCACTTATCAAAATATTTATTTTTTAAAAACCCTAGTTCACAATTCCCAGCCTAAGAATTCCTAATCTACCCACTTCTCCCTAAATCTGAACTATTTCGGCTCTGCCCCTCTCTTCCAAGAGTCTCTATAGCTCCCAATCCAGAAGGGCTCTGCCTTTTAGGCTAGTATTGTTCCTGATCTCTGACAAGGCCACAGGTGTTGGGAGGCCAGACTTTTCCAAGGGGGATAAAGAACCTGAGGGGTTCAGGTAAATTATATTATATTCTCCCCCAAAAAGAATGCTTGTATAGATTAAAAAGGAAAGACTTAAAGGAGAAAATATATCCCTGAAACTCAAATGTAGCTTGGTATACAGGGAAGACAGACGTGCAATCTCACCTTTTGCCTTTGGGGTGAGTGGTGGAGGGGAAATATGACAGGGGGGTGGGTGAGCAGAGGAGAGGAGTATATATTTGTATAAATATAGGACTCAGAGGGCAGCTAGGTGGCACAGTGGATCGAGCTCTGGCCTTGAAGTCAGGAGGACATGTGTTCAGATCCAGTCTCAGACACGTGATACTTATTAGCTGTGTGACCCTGGGAAAGTCACTTAACCCCGATTGCCTCACCAAAAACCCCCAAATAAATAAATATAGGACTCAGAATGTTAGGGTTGGGTTTTTTTTTGGTAGTAACAGGGCCATTTAATTACCCTTTCCCCCCAAAATGTAATAATAGTTAACATTTATAAAGCACTTTAAAGTTTATGAAGCACTTTAGATATAATATCTCATCTTACCCATACAACAACCTTGGGAGAGATTATTATCCACATTTTACAGAAGAGGAAACTGAGACTGACCGAGTCTAAATGACTTGCCCAGGATGACACAGCTAGTAAGTGACTGAGGACAAATTGAAACTTGGGACTTCCTGACTCCCAGTTCGGCATGACCCATCATAAGAGAAAAACTTGTTTCAGAGAACTAGAAGGAAGCCCCCCCCGCTTCCTATTCCAGATTTTTGGACTCTCTCTTGTGACTACCTCCCTTTGGTACCTTGACCTCCTCAATACTACAAAATCTAAAAACTTGAAAGCTCTCTCCTCATCTCCTCCTCCACCCTAAATTAGGGATGGGAAGACAGAGATGGAGAGAGGAGGGGAGATGCATGGGTCTACTCCACCTGGCATCTCCCATCCCTCCAAAGCAGGCCGAGCAGGCCTGGGGAGGAACCGGGTGGAGCCAGGGTCCCTAGCCAGAGTCCCTTTCAGTACTTGCACAATCAAAGCTGAAAATTTGTCTGCAAAGCCTTTTGTTATTAATGATGCACACTGATGATTTCCCTTTCTCTCTTAAATTCCATGTTCCTTCAGTCCACTCAGAGAAGACTGAGGAGCACTGGGAGGGGAATTCCCATGTATTCCCCTACCTTCACTGGTTTCCAACTACATTTAGCTCTTTGCAGTGGTGGCATGTGTGTGCATGTGTGTATGGATGCATGCCTCTAAGCACATGTATGTGTGACCTCAGGGTCTTGGCCTGTGTCTGGAAGGGATATGGGCCCAGAAGCCCCAAGTACCCTGCAAACCTACAGACGGTGCTTTTAATCCCTGATGGAAAGGATATTCCTCTCTTTTCCACCAGGGCCCTCATCTCTCCCTGCTTATTCTAGGAGGGGATGCCTCTTCTCCTCTCTCTGGGGCATGAATCTCTCAACCTCTGCCGGATCCCAAAGAACCAGAAAGTTGGGGAGCTTGGAACTGAACAATAGCCGAGCAGCCTCTGAGGGAGGGTCTCACTAATATGATCAAGGGGTATGAGGAGCAGAGGCCACAGTGGAGTGATGATGTAAGGGACTTTCAGTTCCAGGCCTCAAAATAAGTTTGGGTTTTGTGTTTATCGTTTCTGGGTACCACCCTTCCCTCCCTCCTCATCAGAGGACCATCCAATGTTCCCCTCCCCCTCCAGATTGCCATTGCTTCTTAGATGTTCAACATCTACTTCCCCAAATGATTGTTCCCTTCCAAAAAGCACCCATTCCTCCCCTTTCCAAGATAGATGCCTCCCCCACATATTAGAGCTGGTGTTCAGGTCTAGGAGTTGGAAGTTACCCCCAAAAGAAGGGTCTTTCACTGGACAGAGACTTTATCCCATCTAAGAGAGCTCTCTGCCCCCAAAAGAACAGAGGGTATTTAACCCCCTACCCAGGCATCAGTTTCCTCATCTGTAAAATTATCTTTAATGACCTCTAACATCTCTTCCAACTCTATGATCATATTTAGGGGGATACCATCTATCACACAGTCACAGTATCTGTGGGATGAGCATGTGATGGTATTGATCGTCATTCTGCTCTATCTGGTTGTTTGACCAGGCCCAGCTGCTCGGGGGCTAGGATTCGGTTTTCTCCGTCTCCTTCAGACCCTGGAATCCCCTTTCTCCAGTGTTTTAACTTCAGCCCCAGAGGGGTCAGGGTCGGGGGGACATTCAGCCAGGCCTAGGACAACCTGGGAGCTTTGTTTTTATTTCACCCTGGAAGTTAAGTACTAGAAGACATAAGAAGGAAGCAAAGGGGTTGTATGGGGAGCACCTTTGAGAACTAACTAGAAGAGATTTGGTGGGATTATGGTTTGCCTACGCACACAGGGATAGAACTGGCTGGGTCTGGTGGTGGGGTGTGTGTGTGGTGTGTGTGTGTATATCTATATAGATGGGGGGAGGGGTGGGCAGAGATATCCTTAGCTCTCAACAGAAAACCTCTAACCCAGACACAGTTCTCTCACCACCCACTTCCTCTCAGCTCACTTCTCCTTCCAAGTTGGTCCTTCTAGAGTGAATGATTGTCAGATTCTGGTACCTTCCCCCTGCTTTGTGGACCCGATGAATATTTCATCTTTCTCTGCTTTCCCAGTGTCAGAGAAGACCTAGCCCCCTTTTGCTAAATTTTGCCTTAGAGTTTCCTTTACTATTGGGAAAGCCATTCTACCTTCTAATCATCCCCACCCCTCTTGCTCCAGTCTAAAAATGGGGGGGGAGAGGCAGGGCAGAGAGAGGCAACCTCACTGAGACAGCAGGGGAGTCAAGGGCCAGGAGCTGGATCCGTGCCAGGGAGACAGGGCCAGCCCTGACTGGGCCAGAGGGAGAAACACGCGCAAGAGCTGCTAAATTATTATAGGAAACTCAGAGTCAACAGGGAGAGTTAAAGTAAAACATCAACTCCAGGAAATGGAGACCGAGGCCGAGGGAGCAGAGCACCCCTCCAACACGCTCACTAGCTGCCCCCCAGAGACTCCTGAAAGGGCCCAGAATGTAGACGAGAGCCAGAGGGGGTGGGGGCTGGAGAGCCCAGCTAGAAGAAGCTCAGGGATAGCAGCCCACTGTCTGCTGGGGGCACCAGGAGAGGGACAGGGAACATCACTGGCTCAGTGGCGGCTGCTTTTCTCCAAGTCCCCCTCCTCCCCAAGTCCCTATCCCATTTCCTGTTGTGATTTTAAAATATGAAAACAAAGACAGAGAGAGAGAGGAGAAAGAAGAAGAAAAGGAGAGGAGAGAGAGAGAGAGAGAGGAGAGAGAGAAGAGAGGAGAAGAGAGAGAGAGGAGGAGAAGAGAGAGAGAGAGGAGAGAGAGAAAAGAGGAGAAGAGAGAGAGAGGAGGAGAAGAGAGAGAGAGGAGAGAGAAGAGAGGAGAGAGAGAGAGAGGAGGAGAGAGAGGACAGAGAAGGAGAAAGAGAGGAGAAGAGAGAGAGAAGAGAAAGAGATAGAGAGAAGAGAGGAGAAGAGAGAGAGAGGAGAGAGAGAAGAGAGGAAAAAGAGAGAGAGGACAGAGGAGAGAGAGAGAGAGAGAGAGAGAGGAGAGAGAGAAGAGAGGGAGAAGAGAGAGGAGGAGAAGAAGAGAGAGAGAGAGAGAGAGAGAGAGAGAGAGAGAGAGAGAGAGAGAAGAAGAAGAAAAGGAGAGGAGAAGAGAGAGAAGAGAGGAGAAGAGAGAGAGAAAGGAGAACAGAGAGAGAGGAGAGAGAAGAGAGAGAGGAGGAGAAGAGAGAGAGAGAGGGGGAGAGAGAGAGAGAGAGGAGAGAGAGAAGAGAGGAGAAGAGAGAAAGGAGAACAGAGAGAGAGGAGAGAGAGAGGAGAAGAAGAGAGAGAGAGGAGAGAAGGACAGAGAAGGAGAGAGAGAGGAAGAGAGAGAGAAGAGAAAGAGATAGAGAGAAGAGAGGAGAAGAGAGAGAGAGGGGAAGAAGAAAAAGAAGAAGAGAGAAAAGGAGAAGAGAGAGAGAGGAGGGGGAGAAGAGAGAGAGAGGAGGGGGAGAAGACAGAGAGAGGAGACAGAAGAGAGGAGAAGAGAGAGAGAAGAGGAAAGAGAGAGAGGACAGAGAGAGGAGAGAGAGAGAGGAGGGGGAGAAGACAGAGAGAGGAGAGAGAAGAGAGGAGAAAGAGAGAGGAGAGAGAGAGAAGAGAGGAGAAGAGAGAGAAAGGAGGAGAAGAGAGAGACAGGAGGAGGAGAGAGAGAGAGGAGAGAGGAGAAGAGAGAGAGGAGAAGAGAGAGAGAGGAGAGAGAGAAGAGAGGAAAAAAGAGGACAGAGGAGAGAGAGAAGAGAGAGAGAGAGAGAGAGAGAGAGAGAGAGAGAGAGAGAGAGAGAGAGAGAGAGAGAGAGAGAGAGAGAGGAAAAGAGTTAAGGGGCCCACCAGCTGGACCTGTGGACCCATTTCACAATCCAGCAGACTACAGCCTTGGGAGGGGGCTCTTCCCACCCCCACCCCCAGCCCTGGCCAGCCCAAGCCACCAGCAGAGGGCCTCATTTCCCACTACATACATGGCTGGGTCCAGTTCTATCCTCAAACTGCAAATTGCCAAGTCATTTTAGCTAATCCCTGCCCCTTTCCAGGACTCTGGCTCCAACCCCAGGGACTCAACACACACACAAAAGGACCATGGAGATGCTAAATACCAGCTCCCCCCCTCTCCTTTCCAAGTCCAGGCTCAGACTCCTAGTGTCCACCCTCACTCCCTCCTGCTGTCCACCCTCATCCCCTCCTGCGGCAGTATAAGCTCATTTTCTGGCCACAGGAAAGATTTAACCTAGAGGGGATGCAAGGCAAAGCAGCTTTGACCAGGAAATTCAGGGCCAAATGGGGGAGGAAGGACTGAGCTTTGATTTTAACACCAAGTGTTGCCAACCATCCCCTCCCCCTTAGCAAATGGTCCTCCTTGACAGACGGGTAAAGAGTCAGGGCTGTGTCTGGTAGTACTTGGGGGAGGATTATGGTGCTAGATCCAGGAAAGCAGAGGCCGGGGACTCCTTGGGGGCAGTGGCATGTAGGCTTCTCCAGATCACCTTGAGTGGCATCATGGCCTGGTGGATGCATACAGGGCTGGCCTTGAAATCAAGAAAATATGGATCTGAATCTCATCTCACATACTTACAAGCATTGTGACCTTGAGCAAATCATTTTAAGCCTTTCTGGGACGCTTTCATTTTAAGCGTCTCAGTTCTCCTTATCTATAAAATGGGAGGGGGAGAGGTTTAGATTCAATGACCTCTAGGTCATCTCCCAGATGTGCATGGAGTATTTCAGCATTGCATCTCCAGTGTTTTGCATGCTTTAGAAATATTTATTAACTTTAAATGAAAGATTGGGTATCTGGGATTGAAATATTGATCTCACATGCAATTCTGCAGGGGGTGGGTGGATAGATATGGTGATTTCCAGCTCTAACAACCTGTGGTTTCATTGTTCTACAAAATCTTACTGAACAAAGTCTGTTTCTCCTAGTCAAATACTGCAATTGGAGACTTTTTGGAAATCTACCCTCAGCACACGTAGAAGGGGGCACTTCACGTCAGGGGTTCACAGGTTGAGAGGGAGGATTAAGCTCCAAAAGAAATCAAACTTCCCCAAAGAGCCAATAAAAGAGATAAATGTGTCAACATGGATTGGGGCATACTCTCAGTCCTCAAACTAGGTCAGAAACTATTCTCCTCTTTGAAGGGACATAGGCTTTAGAAGGAAGGGGTTGAGAAGAGTGGCACAAACAGAAGAAAGGGAAGAAATCTTACAATTTCTCTGAGAGGAGAAAAGAGGAGAGGACCTCCCTTCCCCTCAAAGGCATTTCCCCGCCTTCCGTCCCCCAATCTCCACACACACCCAAGCCCTCTCTCCTGCAGCCCTGCTTCATCACGTCAAGAGCTTTGGAGAGCTCGGTGAGGCCAGAGCCCAAAGTAGGGGCCGCTTTTTGACTCAGGTGACATGAGTGTTTACATGTGCCGACCCAGACACATGGACCCCAACTATAGCACCACTCCCTGCCCCCAAGGGAACACAGGCAGTGGGGGGAAATATTAACTCCTTGTCTCCTTTCTATACATTTCTGGAGTATTTTAACTTCCCTACCATAGTGTTTTCCTTAGGACCCACCGGAGGCAGGGAATTAGTGACATGCTACCCTCTCCTTCCCTTTATTTCTAGAGAACGGGGCAGGACAGTAAAGTGGTCACAGAGCTAGCAACTCCCGGGGGCTCCCTGTCTCTCGTGATTAATACACAAAATCTCAGACAGATCTCTCTAACGTGCTGTCCCCCTCTGGCTTCCTCAAACCCAGAGAGTACAGGAAGATATGGGCCCTATCACTACACAAATACCCCATCCTGGGTCAAGGGACCATTTGAGCAAAAGAACCCAGCTGTTGCAAAGGGAGGTTGGGGGTGGAGAAGAGTTGCCTAATTTCCTCTTTATTCCCTCTCAAAGATTGAGTTACACTCCCTGTTATCCCCCTCCCAAAGAAGGTGAAGGGACAGGATTGTGTTTCTTCACCCCAGCCACCAAGGGCTAAACTAGAAAGGAGCAGGAATTTCTTGGGAAGAAGGATGAATTGGGGGGAAGGGGGTTTGATAGCAGTACAGACAGGGGACATTGGCAGAGGGGCCATAATTAGTCTTCACAGTGAGAAGCAAACAACCATTTGGGGGCGATAGGCAGACACTCAGGCGGCATTGGTGTGTATGTTTATGTGACTGGGAGGTGCGTACCCGGGGCAGGTAACTGGGGTAAGAGGAGACTTTGTGCCCTCGTAGGCACTCTTTGAGAGGACCTGGGAAAGATTTCTATAACCTAGTCTGATTGTCCCCACACACACCATTTCACCCAACCCCCGAAACCCCTGTGTTCCTTCTACTTTCCTGGACTCTGCACCCAAATGGGGCCCTAATGAAATAATGAGTAGGCAGGATCTGTTTGCCAAACGAGGTGGGGCTGGTTAAGGCTGTTTCCTGTTTCTCAGGAGGCAGGGAAGAGGAGGACAGGACCCAGCCAGGGTAACCTCCCCCTTCTCATGGGGGCACCCACCCTTCCCCTAGGGCTGGGGAGGGAACTGCAGGAGTGGAGTTTGCCCAGACCCGCCTAAATGAGGCCCAAGGAGTCTGGGTAGGGGAGTGGGGGGAATGAAACTCTTGGGGATCGAGAGCCCCATATCTCCTCCCTTTCTCCCCAGTGATACCATCTGGAAGATGGTGGCTTTACTACTTCCCAAATCCAAGGTATACGGGGAAGAGTCACACCTTAGGGTTATTTGTTCCTTGGGGTCAATGAGTCCCTTTGGAAGGCTTATCCCCCTAACCAATGGACCCCCACGATGAGTAGGTCCCCTGGGGCTAGTATGCAAACAGAGCCTCAGGAAAGGGTCAGGGCCAAATGCCCAGGTAGTAGTCACCCTTCCTAGAGAGGTCTAAGAGGCAGAGGGATAGCAGAGACATCTCAAGAGTATTGCTTTTACTTTCTACTCTGTTTTGGGCTATTGCTGGGCTAATTAATTCAAGAGGCATAGTTTCAGATACTTCTCCCTCCATAAAGGTCATCCTATCCTTTGCCTTGCTTCTTGGTCTCAGTTCACCAAGTTGGAGGTCTCTTCAAGGAAGCAGATGGCAAAGCCATACTTACCTCAGGAAGTCTCCTCTCAGACCTCACTCCTCCCCTCTCCCTATCCTCCCCTCCTCTTTTTCTCTTCTCAGTAGGAACAGGGAATTTAGTCTCTGAAAGATTTGGGGGGATCTTCCCCCTCTCTGACACATGAACAAAGGCCCCAAAGTCTTCTTTTGTTTGGTTAGGCAATGGGGTGAATGAAAGCACCCAGGTCAATTAGTGACCAAGCCCTGATTCTTGTTTGAAGATGGTGGATTGTTTTTAAGAAAAATATTTTTTAAAATATAAAACTGCTTCAAGGAAGGGCCTGTTATCAAGCACTGACCCCTCCTCTTCTGCTCCTTCTTTTTAGACAAGCCCTCTTCTCTCAAAGTTGTGCAAACCAGCCTAGCCCTGCCCAAGCCAGCCTAGACTCAGTGCCTGGAGCCTTCCCCTACAATCATAACACATGGGAAAGGGAAGATCCGGGACATTCTAAAGAAAGGACCTCTTAAACACTAGTGCAAAAAGAGTCATCACTTTCCCTTTCCCTAGTTCCTTACTGCAACATATCCCCCCTGCAAAGACACCATAACATCCTCAAACCCACTCCACCCTGGTGAGAAGCCTTGAGGTCATCCCATTCCTCTTCTCCACCTCTGAATCCCAGGGCCTCGCGGATGGAAAGGTCAATTGTCTCATTCCTCCTCCTTGTGTGCCCAGGCTGAAATAGTCAGCAAAGATTCCTGACAACCCAAGTTCAAATTCTGGCTTCTTCAGCTGTACAGGCTACAGTAGATTGGGGGTTCTTAACCTTTTGTGTGTCATTGGCCTCTTTGAAACTGGTGAAACCTTCTCCGAAATGTTTTTAAATGCATAAAATAAAATAGATGGGATTACAAAGGAAACCAATTACAGTGAAATAATTACCCAAAAAATATTCGTGGACCATTAGATGGTCTTTAAAGTTCCTTCTAGAGGCAGCTAGGTGCAGCAGCGGATAGACGTGTCGCCTTGGGCAAGTCACTTAACCCCACTGACTAGACAAAAAAAAAAAAAAAGACTAAAGCTCCTTCTAGTTCCAAACACTACAATCCTGATATTATCCAAGAAAGATGTCCCTGATCAACTGGGTCTCTGTGATCATAGGGAAATCCTCTCTGAGAGCTAACAGCCCTGTCTACCTCCCTCAGGTCTTTTAAAATTTATTTCTTGTAACTTTCATTGGCATAGAGATCTATCTCCTGATGAGAAATTCCTTCTGTCAACTAGCACCTGCTCTTCAACTGCTATTCCTAGAGTGGTACCCAGGGCACTGAAGATTAAGTGACTTGTCCAGGGTCATTCACCTATTATGTAGCAGAGGCAGGATTTGAACCTAGGTTTCCCTGCCTTGAAGGTCAGCTCTGTACTCCCTCAGCTCTTTAGAAGGTTGAGATATATCCTCATCCTCATCTTCTGGAGATGCTTTCTTAGGTCCCCTCTCAGCCTTTTCTTGGAATTTCCCTACCTCCTGTAACTTCTTCCTATAATGGGCTAAGTGGTATCTTCTACAGCCTATTGCATCCATAGCCCTAGGCATATACAAAGCTATCATCTCATTCAATCCCCTGCCTTCAGCCAAAACAGATAACATACGAGTTGTCCTGTTCAAATCTCTGACTCTGAGTCAGGCAGGTATAATTCAAACCATAATCTCATATCCATATCAGACAAGAGCCATTCCATTCAGAGACACCTCGCCTCTAGAGCAAATAGAAGCCATTCCCTCCATCCCTTGTTTATAAACCACACTGGAATTAGCTTTTACAATCCCACATTGACACACCAGACAGGAGTCACTCCTTCCAATCCTATGCTTTCACATCAAACATAAATCATCCTATCCATCTTCCACTGTCTTCATATTAGACTAAGGAGTCATCCCATCCAATCCCCTGCCTCCACATCAAATACATGTCATCCCATCCATTCTCCCTTGTCTTTATATCAGACAGGGGTCAATCCATCCATCCTCCACTGTCCCCATACCAGACAGGAGTCATCCCATCCAATCCCCTGCCTCCACATCAAATACATGTCATCCCATCCATTCTCCCTTGTCTACATACTAGACAGGAAGCATGCTATCCAACCCCCAGCAACCAAATCAAATACAAGTGGTCCCATCCATCCTCCTTTGTCTCCATGCTGGACAATGATCACACCACCCCTTCCCCTCCTCCTCCCCCCATGTCTACACCAAATAGAGTCATTCCATCCATCCTCACCATCTCCTACTAGATAGGAATCACTGACCTCCATATCAAACATGAATCATACCCATTCTCTTTTATCTCCATGACAGACAAGAGTCTTCCTATTCAGTCTCATGCCAGAAAACTGGACAGGAAGACCACCATTCATCCCCTTGTTTCATCACCAGATAGGAATCATCCCATCCAATCCCTTGCTTCCACAGCAAACATGAATTATCCCATCCATCCTCATGTTTCCAAGCTTGGATAGGAGTCATCACATTTGTTCTCTCAACAAACCATAAGGAATCATTCTGTCCAACCTCTTGCTTCTGCACAAGTCAGGCAATGACTGCCTTTCCTACACCTGAATTATTACTGACAGGCAATCTGGGCTACTTTAGGGGGTGGTGACTCACGGTGTAGACTGAGAGAAATGTTGATTGAATATTCCTCCACAAAGCCCTTGAGGCCAGGCATTCGGGCACACTTCAGCAAGGTCTGGGCAGCACTGTCCCCTACGTGCACCCAGCACACAGTTTCATTGGCATAACTGAAGTCCATGGCTGTAGTCTGGCGGGTGCCTGTGGGTGTAATGGTGGGCACTGGCACCCCACTCAGATATGTGGCCAAGATGTTTTGGGAGTTGGCGATCAGTAACACAGCAGGGCGGTCTACTGGCTCTGGGAAAGAGAGGAGGAAAGGAGAGTCAAGGAGGACCCATATCAACTCTGAGCTCGAAGGGGGACGGGGGAGGAAAAAGAAAGAGCTTTGGTGAAAATGGAGAGAGAAACATGACCTAAGATCCTTGGGACACTGACAATTATATGAATCTTAAAGACATCAGTTAATACTTGAATATCTCTCACACACACACACACACACACACACACACACACACATGCATGCTCGCATGCATGCAAGCACTGCGCTGGGGAGAGGTAAAAAAGAAAGAGACCTGTCCATACCCATCAGCTCCGGTGAGAGGGAAAGGGAGCCCCTCCCACCAGATCTACAAAAGAAGAAGAGGGAACATGCCTTCCCCTTCACATACATATACACTTACCTGCTGTCTGGGCAAAGAAGGGCCTTGAAGAGGCAATTCCCCTTCTCTGTCTCTCCATCTCCCACCACTACATGCATGCATACATACATACATACATACATACATACATACATATATACATACATATATTACACACACATACATACATACTCCAGCTCTGGGAAAAGGAAGATTAGGGTCAGAAAGTGACCTTGTTTCATCTCTGGGGAGACCCAAGTGTAAAGAGAGACATTCCCCTAACACACATATGTGTATGTATATATATGTGTGTGTGTACACACACACACACACACACACACACACCAGCTTCTGGATAAAAGAAGGTTAGTGAGAGGGTGGCTTTCCTCCTCTTCTCTTCATATAGCTCTGAGTACAGGAGAATTAAGGAAGTAGGTCCCCTCTGCCACAAGGGCACACACAAACAAATATACACACAACACACTCATACACACACACACACACACACACACACATACCCCAACTCTAAGCAAGAGAAGGTGAATAAGAAGTAGGATCAGGAAAGAGGATCCCCCCACCTCCACCCCAACATAAACAGCAGCTGTGAGAAATGGAGGAAGGGAAAGAAGGCCCCATCACTACCAGTACCACACCATCTGGCCTAAGACCAAGAAGAACCAAAGCCAGACTGTAATCGGACTCAGTGTCCAGATTGGTCCTTCTGCACAAACATACCATTCTTGGCCTTGCAGGAGCGGTTGTCAGGTTGTAGCAGGTAACCCTCCACACAGCTACAGGTAAAGGCTCCATCAGTGTTGGTGCACACCTGACTGCATGTGCCATACACTGAACACTCATCAAAGTCTTTGGGGAGAAAAGACACAGTTAGATCCACCAGTCACTGACCTTCATCTGCCCCCACACCCTAGCCCAGAAACCAAGAGATCCCATGAAAGGTATCACTTTCCTTACTCTCCTCCAGGAAGCTTCCTTAAACCCTGAGCCGAAGGAAATTCCTTCCCCCTTCAAGCACACCTTTTTACTACTCTTCCAACAATTTAATCCATTAAATATTCATTAAGTGCTTACTCAGATATGCAGAGCAATGTAGGAGGCAAAGGGGAGGTATAAAACTTAAGTAAGATGGGGTCTCTGCCCTCATGGAGTTAGCAGGTAGGCAGCAGTAGGGACATATGTAGCACACAGCATAAGCAGCCACATCTTTCTCTGTTGAGCACCTTCTCCTCAGGTAAACCCTCTCCTCCTCTCAGTTTTTAATGACATTGCTCTCTCCAGGTTCTCCATTCCTTGTCAGTCTCCCTGGCTTATCATCCATCCACATCATGCCCCTTAATAGTGAGTGTAATCCCAAGCTCTGTCCTGGGCCCTCTTTTCTTCTCTCTCTGTCAGTGACCTCATCAGTTCCCAGGAGCTCACCTCTCATTTCTATGCAGCTGACTCCCCAAACCACGGTCGGGGATCGAGGCCACAGGTAGGGTCCCCACCCCTGCTCCAATCTATAGAGCCAGCTCAAGTTTTTCCTTTTAAACCTTAGTCCTTCATCAGCACTCCTGCCAGCAAACTCAAAACGTCCATAGACATCTCAAATTCAAAATGTCCAAACCCGCAATAATCACCTTTTCCCCAACCACTACCCACCCTGGACTTTTATGCCTATTAATACTATCTTCCCAATCTTCCAGATTTACAACTACGAATCATCCTCATTCCCCTTCACTTCATCTTGTCAACATTACCTTTGTATCACCTCACACAGCCTTCTCTTCATCATTTCCTTCTCTCCACTTATTTGGTCACCACCTAAAGTCAAGTCCTCATCCCCTTTCATCTGGACTCTCACAATGGCTTCCAAACTGTTATCTCTATCTCAAGTTATCTCTCCTTTCTAAAGTGATATGCCCCCAGATCTTACCATTTAACTCCTCTGCTCCATAAAGTGGTTGGCTATTACCTCCAGGATCAAATACAAACTTCTCTGGTATTTAAAACCTTTTACAAATTGATGACAACCTACTTTCTAGTCTTTATATATACATATATATATATATATATATGTATGTATGTATGTATGTATGTATGTGTCCATATGTCTGTATATATATATGTGTTTGTAGATATATACACACATACACATGTGTATATATGTGTATATAATGAGTATCTATAATGTGTGTGTATATATGTATGTATATATATGCACGTGTATGTATATATATGTATGTGTGTGTGTCTATCTATCTATCTATCTATCTATCTATCTATCTATCTATCTATCTATCTATCTGTATCTCCTTTCCCCCCGCAAAAAAACTTTCATACAGTCAAACTGGTCTCCTCGTTCTTCAAACACAATTGTATCTTCCATCACTAAGCCTCTGTATAGGCTGTCCCTCGTGCCTGCAATGCACTCCTTCATTTCTGCCTTTTAAAATGCCTGGTTTCCTTCCAAACTCAGCTCAGAAGCCATCTCCTTTATGAAGACTTTCCTGAATTCTTCTAACTGCTGGTACCTCATCAAACGATTTACCTTGCATTTATTTTATCTAGAAACGGAATCCTAGTTTACACAGCCTCTCTCATCAAGACTTTGGATATTGGTACTGAATCTCTGAGAGGGAATGGAATCTTGGGATAGAGTTCAACTGTCGTGGCTTGAAGAGACTGTAAAGACAGAGTAAGTACTAAATGGACTTCTTTCCAAAGACACTGAGTTAATTGTAAAGGAGAGTCTGAGGAGACATTTTGAGAGAATTAAATTTAAATGTTTTGGTGGAGAAGACATCCTAAGAAAAGCCTTTAATTACTATTCTGAGAGCACTGTTGAGGAGTCAGTCGGCAGTTATAGTCGATAGTTACAGGTTACCCTAGATCTCGTCTTTCTCACAGCTGACTACATTGTTGAAATACTTAAGTACGCCTTTGTCATTCATTATGTTATTTATAAGTTGTATGGCTGATAACATTGATGTTTATTAATTTAAGCCTAACTGGATAGGGGAGGGTGCAGAACATGGACAGAAAGAAAGAGAAGAAGAGACAGAGATAATAGGAAAAGTGGTTTTGTAAACTGGAGTGGGGTCTAACTGATTTAATTCATGAGAGAGACTGTACATTTCTATTCATATATATCACACACAAATATATATATATATATATATATATCATACATAAATATATACTATATAAAATACGTATTATATATAGGAATATATATTTTTATATATAGGAATATATATATGTTGAGATATATGTGTGTGTGTATGTGTATGCATGTGTGTGTATATATATGTATATGTGTGTGTGTATATATATATATATATATATATATATCCCTTGATTGCCTTAGAACCGGGCTAGAGAAGGAACAAGGAATGAACCAGTATCAGTTAAAGAGGCTTGAGGGTTGCTGTGATTGTCCGCTAGCTAGAGCATTCATCCATTCCCCACACAGCTTATACATCCTAAACCCTGCTACACCGATATGTACACATGTTCTCTCCTCCTATTGAATGTCACTTCCTTGAGGTCAGGGATTGTTTGATTTTTGCTTTTCTATCCTCAGGCTCTGTCAGAGTACCAGGCACATACTAGGGGCTCTTGATAAACGTTTGCTATTGCCCAACTGATTTAACTACAACACAAAATAAGACATCCATGATACAGACATAAGATCTGATCATGACAGTTTCTGTTGCCTAAAAGATAAAATACGTAATTCTTTGCCTGGCATTTGAAGTATCCTTTACAATCTGGTTCCAATCAATCTTTCCAGTACTATTTCCCATTACACCCCTTAAAATATTCTTTTCTGTTCCAATCACATTGGACGGCAAGCTGTTTTCTGATCTTGGCCTTCATACATCTGCAGAAGTTGTCCCCCAGGCTGGATATATACTCTCTTCTCATTCCCACCTACTGAAATCCTTTTCCTTCTTCAGGGCCCAGTTCACTTGCCACCTTCTCTAAGAAATCTTCCCTGACCCCTGCCTCGCACTGACTCTCTTCCCTTCCCGGCTGACTAGGATATCTCTTGGCTCAACGGTTCATTCAGCATTTTATCTGGATCTTTCCTCAGCCCTTATCACAACCTGAGTAGCCTTGGGAAAGTAACCTAAGCTCTCTGGTCCTTAGTTTCCTTAGTTGTAAATATGGAGACTACGGACTAGATCAGGTGTGAGTAAACTATGGCCAGAGGTGCACATCCAGCCCGCTGCCTGTCCTTGTACAGCTAAGGAGCTAATAATGTTTTCCCCCATTTTGAAACACAATAAAACTTTATTTAAAATGTAAAAAAAAGCAACCTGACCCATTCTTAGCTTGTAAGACCATCAGTATCCCAATGCCCTGGATGTGATGAGTTTCAACGTCCTTTTCCATGTTCTATGACAACAGAATCTTGTACCACACTTGTTTATGTCATATCCACCCAAATGGGCTATAAGGTCTTTAAGGGTGGTGGCTATGTCCTTTTTTCAACTTTGTGTCCCCACAGGCTAAAGTTTAGTAAATCTTTGTTGAATTGGTTTGAATAATTGGTACAAAGTTTCAGGTGAGGGCTAAGGGGGGAAAGTCATTACTGACTAGGGGGATTAGATAAGGCATTACCTAATATTGCAGATATCTGCCTCAAATGCATTTGAGTTGTGCTTTATAGGATGGGTAGGAGTTCAATAGGCCTCAAGGACTGGGGAAAGACATTTGAGGCACAGAACACAACAGGGTGAGCAAAGGTACAGAGATGGGTGAGTACAGAACACGGAGAAGATAGTAAGTACTGCTATTTGGCCAGAGCATCGAGTAGGTGGAGGCAGCTAGTATAAGTTAAGGCTGGAAAGGTAGGGTGGCAGAGAACTGCACAGGGCTTTGAATTCCAAGCTGAGTTCAGACTTTCCTGAATATTCCCTCAATAAGGAGCCATTCAAAGGTTTTGAACACAGAAATGACTCAAATTGGCCCCATGCATTAAGAAGAATGAGTCTTGGCAGCTATGCAAAGGATGGGCTAGAATAGGGAATGAGTGGAGGTCAGAAAGAAGGGTGGTAATGAAGGTCCGTGGCAATGGGAAGAGAGAGGAGAATATGACTTTGAGAAAGATTTCAGAGACAGAATCAACAGGGCTAGGCAGCTTATTGGATATGAGATAGATTAGTCAAAAGGAAAGAGCCAAAGGCAACTCCAAGTTTTCCAACCTGGGAGAAAGGGGACTGTCGTAAGTGACCTTCTATGCTATTTATCATACTCTGCCTTATATGATACAGAGTCATATGACCCTGAAGTAGGAACTGCCTCCAATATACAGATCAGCTATTCATCTATAATTTATAGTCTCAGAGAACTGCCTAGGTCATTGAGAGGTTAAATGACTTGCTTATGGCCACACAGCCATGTCAGAGGCAGGACTGGAACTCAGGCCCTCCTGACTCCTAGACCAGCTCTCTATCTGCTATACCACACAGTCTCTCAATTCTGCCTTGGAAAACAGTTATTTGTATCTCTGTCTTATCTCTCCTTTAGCAGAATGTGAGGTCCTTGAGTACAGAGATGATCTGTGTATCAGCTACAGCTACTACGATAGCCAGCCAGCCAGGATCTGACCAGCCTGGCTAATATTTTATCCTGGAATCCTCCTGCTTCTTAATTTCATCATGTGCTTTTCTAGCTTTGATTTGATTGATGGTCTGTGAAATAGATGAAAATGACTTTCCTTTCTGTCTTGGTATTGCCAGCGCCTAGCCCACGGAGGTGCTTGATAAATGTTTCTTGATTATCAATTGATTTATTGTTATTTCAACCACAGCATCCAGAACAGTATTTAGCTTTTGTAAGTGCTTAATAAACGTTTATTCATTTGATTTCCCTTCACCTATCCTTCCTCCCTCCTTCCTCTGCATTTCCCCTCCTCCTTCCTCTCCCTCCATCTTTTCCTCTTTTCTCTTTTTATTTCTCTCTCTCTCTCTCTCTCTCTCTCTCTCTCTCTCTCTCTCTCTCTCTCTCACACACACACACACACATAACATACACACCTTTGCAGCTTTTATTGTCACTCTGGAGCTGGAAGCTGCTGTTGCAGTAGCAGGAGGGCCCACTGAGTGTGGGCACACAGTGATGCTGGCAGCCCGCTCTGGAGCAGTTGGCTCGGAGCTCTGGGGAAGGGGGAAGAAGGACACACAGACACAAATACACACAGAAGCCCATTAACAGAATCCTATCATGCTGCTCTCGTGTTCTTTCCCACTAGGAAGTTTTCCGTCTCTTCCTTAAGGAAAGCAATGGTATTCCTTGCCTCTGGCCTGAATGAGAACATGGGATGGCCTGGGTCTGAGTGTTCAGGGGCTATGATGATACTCAGTGTACAGAGTGCGCCTCCCCTCAGAGCTCCGCCTCCTATCCCGAAGCTACCCACCTCCCCCCCCCCCCAACCGGGCTTCTAACAACCCAATAATCTTTGCCTAGGGGTGGTAAGTAGTGGTGGTAGGTCGAAAAAAGATGCTGGAGAAGCAGGACTTAAGTTCCCCTCTGGACCCTTTCCCCATTTCCCTCTTCTGCCCATGACCCACTTCCACCCAGAAGACAGAGCTGAATGAGCTGAGGGGAGAAGAAAACGTGTGTAGGGGAGCACCTGTTCTCCCAGGCCTGAAACCCAATTAGCGGTCCTCGAGTGGGGCTGTGTGGCCGGGCAGCCCCACCACAAAGACCCCTTTGTCTATCTACCCACCAGCCCCGGCATCAGAGATTGAGAACTGCCTGATCTGCTAAAAGGTTTAAAAGCTGTAAGCCTGGCAGAGGGAGCTTGGGGGTGTTGGTAGTGAGACAATAAGGCTGCATCTATTCCCCCACCAAAGCAGTGAAAATGTCCTACTCTTTAGATCTCAGAGCTAAATATTCCCTTTTTTGGAGGGGGGGCAGATGCCAGTGGCTTCTGGGTTTTTGGGGCATAGAGCCCCAGGAAACTGATAAGCCCAAAGTTCAAACTCCAGGTTTAGGAGATGTTGGGTTTTTGAAGTAGGGGGAGGAAGAAACATTGTGACTTCAAAGAAAATGACCTTTAACCTGCCCACTTTTGACTCCTGCCCCAATGCCCCTAAAAACGATCAATATAGGTGGAAAAAGGATGGGGGGGTGAATGAGAGTTCAACCTCTGGACCCTCTGTGTTCCCCCATTCCTATCCCACAGGCCCCAGAGACAAGAGCCAAAATAAACAAGGAGGAAGAAAAAAAATCGTTTGCAAATTCCTCTCTTCCCCACCCCCCATCCCTAAACAGTGAACAGAATCCAGATGTGACTCCTCCGGAAGGCAGATGTTTTCCAGCTACTTGGAGTACATGTACATGAAGAACCTTCCTCTTATCTTGTAGTAGTGGTGAAGTGCCAACTCCCCCACCCCCACCCCATCTCCCAGCCAGGGACTCCATCCCCTTTCCCCTTTCCCCCAATCTCATCCAGGCTTCCTCTGTGACCCCCTTTCCCCCCAAGTGTTTCCAGGTTGGCTCTCCTTCGGCTCCCCACCCCGCCATGCTAGTTTTCTCCAGGATAGCTGCCTTCACCACTCCCTTCCCCCAACACCAGCCTTCTTCAAGGTAGATAGTCCTTCAACCATCACTCCACTTATCCTTCCCCATATAGTATACACATAGCCTTCTTTCAGGAAGGTCCCCCTTATTCCCTCCTCTCAAGTCTTCTCCAGGATGGCAGCACTGGCCCCTCTCATGTATCCCTAGCCCTAGATTCCCTCCTTACATCCCCTCTTCATCTCAACCTTGACCCCATTTAGGGTCAGGTTCAGGACTCACTAAATTCTGAAAGGAGTAGGGAGGATTAAGAGTTTCAGGGAAGTGGGGAAGAGGAGCAAAAAGTCACAATTTATCTGAAATCTAGCCCTGAACTTTCTCCCCTAAGGTATAAGCGCCTCCTCTATGACTCACCATAAACACACCCGGAGGACCCTGACCTCCACAGGCCCATGTTCTCCCTTCTCAGACTAAATGAGAAGTTAATATTTCTGCCCAAGGCAATGGGTAGACAACTGATTTCCTCCTGCTGCTTCTCTCTCCCCCCTCCCCTCCAACAGAAATCACATCCCAAGGCTAAGGAAACTTAAGATCATATGGACCAACTACTTCATTTTACAGATTAGGACACCCAGCCAGAGAAGGAGAAAGGTCCCATCAATCTGTGGCAGAACTTTGGGTTCTGACTCCCAGTCCAGTGCTTTCTCCCAATCTAGCTGCTTCTGGAGGCCGCAGCACAGGAGTGGGTGGTGGGGATGGTGTCACCATACCTCGGCAATGAGGTCCCTCATCAGTGCCATCAAAGCAGTCTTGTATCCCATTGCAGAGACGGGACATGGGCACACACAGCTCTGTGCCAAGGCAATTGTGTTCATTGGGCTGACATCTCTGGACCTTGCTCTGTGGACCTGGGGAATGAGAAAATGAAGGAGAAGGGGAGGGGGATGAGGAGAAGGTCAGCGGCAGGCTCTGGTTACTATGGGCTAGCTGACCATTCCCTCTAGGATAGGACAGTATCCTTCCCCTATTTGACAGACGGCTGAAGTGAGGTATTTGGAGTTCAACAGCAACCCCTCTCCCCACCAGGAGTTACTAATCTTCCTCCCTTTCAGGGTCTTGTCCTGAGTTACCCCCATGAATAAAACCCCAAGCTTTGCTGCCTCCCCATAAATGCCGATTAGCACAAAGTCAAGAAGAAACCAGCCTTCAGGCAAGCACAATGACAAGCTCTATTGCCATGCACCCTGCCAGGCTCCAGGCCCCGTGTTCCTGGCAACCTAGGCAGTGTTATTGTTCAGACCTGGGGGGTGGGGGGAGAAGGAGGAACAGGAGGACCAGGGGAGAACCGTACAGGGAGGGCGGGCTGGGGTCAAGTGTCCAGGGTGAGAGGGAAGGCAGAGTAGTATTATAGTGTATCTGAGGCAGAAAATCCTACTAAGTCACGAGACCCTTCTCTATAGCTCATGGCTCTGGTAAAGAACAAGGGGAAAAGATGGGGCCTGGGATGGGGCAAGAACCTAGACTTGGCTGGTAGAAGACTCAGGGAAAGGCCAAAGGTTACAGTGAACTGGCTTCCTGTCCTCCTTATCTTTCTTCTCCCTTAGCAGTAGGCCCAAAGATGGGAGAGGACTACATTCAAAATCACTATCTCAGAGAGCACTGAGTGTCTGGACAAGCCTGGGAGGGGGGCCAGGTCTTGCATCATATTCTTTGGCCAGTCCCCCCTCATTTCCAGGCAGCCCCTGTTTAGGCAAAACAGGGGTGATGGGAAGGGTGTATGTGTGTATTGGCAGTGTCCTAGTTAAACCAAACAGAGATCACGAAGGAGGGGGGCAGCCTTTGTCCTGAACAGGACACTGAACACCTAGGGGTTAGGCACCAAGGAACACCTGATGACCTGGATGATTCTCTGGCCAAATCCCCACCCCAAGGAATAGGGGAGAGAGAAGTGGAGGAAGGAGGTACCATTAGGACCTTGCAACCTACCCCCTGCACTGAAAGGACAGCATTGATAGCTGTGGCTTAGAGACAGCCACCCCTGCAGAATGTCTCTAACCCATGGGCGGGGTGTGTGTGTGTGTGTGTGTGTGTGTGTGTGTGTGTGTGACAGAGACAGACAGAGACAGAGACACAGAGAGAGACAGACAGACAGAGACAGAGAGACAGAGGAGAGACAGAAAGAGAAACAGAAACAGAGAGCCGGAGACACAGAGAGACAGAGAGACAGAGAGAGAGCATGTGTGTGAGACACAGAGACAGAGACAGAGACAGAGAGAGACAGGCAGAGAAACAGAGACAGAGAACCAGAGACAGAGAACCAGAGACAGACAGAGAGCCAGAGTCAGAGACACAGAGAGATAGAGAGACAGAGAGACAGAGAAAGAGAGAGAGAGAGAGAGAGAGAGAGAGAGAGAGAGAGAGAGAGAAGATCAAAGAAAACTGGCAGCCCCTTATGAGCCCTAAAATTAAAATTACTCCTGGTAATTATTACGGGGTGGCAGGCATGTCCAGGAAGAGTCCAAGAAGCCCAAGTGTTTAGGGAAGGAGAGATTTAGGTTCTGATTTGGGCCCCAGTGGGGAGGAGGCTCATTCCCATCACAATGAATTTGGGTGATTTGTGTGTGGGGAGGGAGGTAGTGCTATATAAGGAAGGCAGATGGACCAGGTATTTGCCTGTGGCCTGTGCTCCCAGGGCCCTACCATTGGATTCCTCCACCCCCACTCTTAGCTGGCAGGGAGGGGAACCTTTCTCCCATTTTAAGCAGCTCATGTTGATTACACCACTTATTAGGGCAGGGGGAGGGGGAGGAGGCCAGAGTGGCAAGAAAGGAAACGCTTCAGCTCAAAGGGCATTGAGGGGGATGTATACACGAGTGTGGAAGGCCTCCAGAGCTAGGTGGCCTGATATGAGGGTAGGGGATATAACAAGACCTAGGAGGAATCTGCTATTGGGTAGTGGGGAAAGGGAATGGAGGAGATGCTGGGTACAATGTCCCAGCATGAGAAATATGAGGGATATGAAGGCAGCGTATGACTCTGGTAATGGTTTCCAATGTCATAATAATAATAGCTAGCATTTAAGTAGCTCTTTAAGGTTTGCAAAGGACTTTACAAATATCACCTCATTTGATCCTCACACCAGCCCTCAGAGGAAGGTGCTATCTTTCCCCCATTTTACAGATAAGGAAAATGAGGCAGACAGAGGTTAAGTGACTTGCCTGGGGTCATACAGCTAGCAAATGTCTGAGGCTGGATTTGAACTCAGTCCTCCCTGACTCCAGGTCTAGTACACTGCACCACCTGACCACCATTTGACAAAACAGGCCCTTGGCTCATTCAGGGTCTGATAAAGTCTCTTCTTAAGGTCTCTCCTTTTCCATGGAACCTTTGCATAAGGCAAAACTGGAAAGGAATAGGACCAAGGGAATGTAAAAGAGGGAACCACAGGTACATACAGATCTCAGGGGCCTCATCGGAGCCATCTGGACAGTCCTTTTCTCCATCACATCGCCAGCCTTTGGAGATACAGGTAATCTGGTCTCTGCAAGCGAACTGCTTAGGGCTGCAGGTCTTGGGGACTGCCGAGAGTTGGGGCAGAAAGAAAGAATGGGGGCATCAGAGAAGATCAGGGCCAGCCCCACACCACTGGAATCCTCCTCTGGGCTTTGGAGCCCCCTATTCCCTCCCCCAACACCTTTCCCCTATCCAGCCTGGGCTCTTAGCCATGGCCTACATGCAGGAGGGAGGAGGGAGAGAGCCATGGCCAGAGCCTGTGGGTCACTCCCAGAACGCTGTGTACCTGGTGAGAGAGGGAAGGGGGGCTTGGAGGCAGGAACCTCCAGGGAACACATTCCACTTCTCCTTCCACCCCCACCTCACAACAACCTCCAAGGCTGCCTTTCCTTTCCCCTTCCCCCACAGTGGGGTCACAGACCCTTTGGCTCAGGGTCACTCAGGCCAGACACCAGCTTTCCCTACCCCAGTAAGAAGCTGATGGAAAAGGCTGACTTCCAAGAGAAAGGTTAAGCTTTAAATACTTTCCCCCCCTTATCTTGCCTTCCTGCTTTAACCAGACCTGGAGAATTAGTTCTTCCTAATCTCCTTGCCACCCCCAACCCCATCCAGACATTCCCTCTTTTTGAACTCTAGCTCCACCCAGCTCCACCCCTACACCCCAAACCTCTGGCACCCACACAGGTATCAGGTTAGAGCCGCCCTTGGCATCAACTGTGGCTGGGCTGATAGCCCACAGGCAAGGTTGGGATGTCTTCCTTTCTCTTTGAAGCCACTTAGAACAATGACCAAGTTAGACTCCAGTCAAAGTAACTGTATGACACTGCATAGGGGTGGATGTCAGGCATCCAAAAGGGACCTTTGAGTTGAGGACCCAGCCGCATGCAGGATGATCAAGGCAACAGACTTGCCCCACCCCAGTTGATATGGTCTCAGAAACCAGAAAAGCTGGGGGCATTGATGCCTAAGGCCAGGATTTTACCCTAAGACGAGGCTCCTTAAGGTTACTTCTGTAAATAGAGAATGCTAAATCATATAAATATAAAGAATTAGAGGGCCTGCCAAGGCCTCACTTAGCCATCTCATTAATTTTTTTGTTTCCCCACTCTGGCCTATGTAAACAGGGTCTATGGATGCTTTATTCTCCAGGGGGAGAAGATCCCTCAGTCTCCCCCTTCCCTCACCTCACCTGAGGTCTCATCTCCCTCCCTCCTGGAGCAGTTTAACTCCCTCCTCTTCTTGCCTTTCCTTCTATGGGGAGAAGAAATGGTGGGTCCCTCTCCTGCAGAAAATGCCTCTTCAGAGTCCCCAAACCAGGGGCTATCTCCTCCACTTCCTAGATCTTCTCTTTTGGGGCGACATTCCTCTCAGATCCCTTTTTCTCCCCACCCCCATTCCCGCATCTCTCCAGACCTCCCCCTGCCACCCCCCACCCATCCCCACCAGGGGGCCCAGGCCTCCAGCCAGGACCTTAGCAAAACCCAGGAAATGCATCAAGGATGGTCTTGCCAGGCCCCAGGAGCTCCCCCACCCCCAATCCATCCTAGCCCTCAGCCCCAAATAAAGGGCCCTTGAGGAGGTGGATAATGCTGAGTTCATTGCCCCACTGGACCAGCTGTGAGGTCTTCCCGGGAAATGGAGCTCGTTAGCATTCGGAAGAACAGTCCTCTTTCCTCAACAACTCCGTTGGCTGGAAGGGGGGGGGCGGATTTGGGAGTGGTGCAGAATGGGATTCAGAGGCAGATGGGATACTTGAGCAGAGAACTGGTACGCTACAGCCCTAGCCACGCTCCACTTTTATTTCTCTTATACATCTCCTCTTTCTTTGCCCTGAACTTGAAGTCAGGGCCCAGACCGGGTCATTTGTTGCTTATCCCGGCCTCTCCCCCATCCATGCCCCATTCAGCGCCCTTCCCATCTATCCCTTCCCCCGCCTCCCCTAGCCTCTGCTTGGTCCCTCAGCCTCCGCTTCCCCCCACCCCCCTTCATTTTTGGCCAGAGTTCGATAGAGGAAACAGCAGCTGGCAAACTCCGAAAGCTGGAATGAGTGAGATTCACAAACCAGATGTGCTCTTTGGGGGGGGAGGGGTGGGACTGAAGAAGAAAGGGAAAGCAAAGAAGGGCAGAGCTCGGGGCTCCTTTTTCCTTCCCAAAGGCATCTATCCCACCTTCTCCTGTGCCGCTCCGCTCCCCCTCCCCCGACCAGGCCCGCAGGATGGGGGACACTGCTGACCTGCCTGTCAGTGAAAGGACGTGATAACCCTAAGACCTCTTCTGGACTCTGTGAGGCCTGGGAGAAGAAGGCAGGCAGATCTGGAGGACAGGCCCGTACCACTTCAGTCACTCACTTTCAGATAACGGACATGGCTAAGATAAGGTTTTTTATCTAATACCACCAGTCATACTCATCTGTAGGGACTTAGAATTTGTTTCACTTGGAGTTGGCAAACATTCCTCCCTGCCTTCCCTATCCATAATCACCTGAATCTAAAATCGCAAGAACCCCCTCAACCATTGTCTAGCATTGAAGACAGAGAGGAGCTGACAAGGTACTCAAACTTGGGAGGTACAGATGCCTCTAGGAAGAACCAGTCAGTCGTTTCCAGCTCCTGAGTTGGTGGTGTTCCTTGACCAGCTGCATAGACAGGCCAGGATCCGGTAGAACAGTGACAAGAGGCGATTTTTGGTCTATTTCCATTTGGAGGAGGAGAGGGAGCTGGAGTTGGGGGGGGGCAGCTGGCTGGGTAACAAACTTCTGGGAGAAAGAAGAGAGAGGGAAAGGGAGGAAGGGAGGGAGAGAATTCAGCCAGCAGCACAGAAGGGGCGTCTGTTCTCAGCTTAGCTTCTAGACGAATGTGACCGCCATGCTAAAGCTAGCTGACACCCCTGCTCTTCCCACTCCCCACCCTGGGCTCTTGGCCCAGTCCTGGCCCCTGGGGCCACTAAGAATGACCCACTGGAAGCATTCAGCCAGACACAACATGGACTCCCCCTGTCCTGCTCAGACTCTGGCTGAAGCCCTCTCAAGTCCATTTCTGGGACCTTAAGGAGAAGGGGACTGGAGTGGGGGGGAGGGCAAGAAGAGATCAAGATCTGGAGAAGGAAAAGACGGCAAAGGCCTTTCTTTAGGGAAGAGAAGTTGGGAAGGTAGAGTCTTGGAATAAAGGGGTGCTAGTCCTTCCCTACACCAATAAATTAGCAGCTTGAGAGGGAAGGGAAGTGTTCTGTAAGGGGATTTCCCAAAAGGCTGGAGAGACCTGGGGAACAGAGGCAAAGGGAGAGATTAATATTCCCCTCCTGGGGCTATCTAAGGAAAGGAATCACATAGAATATATTTAAGGGAAGGGAAGAAGGTGGGGGGTTGGAGGAGCACTCTGGGGGACACAGTGAACAGGAATATGAACTTTCAGAGAAGCTGGGCACGGGGATAACAGAAGGGCCTCCCAGGCCCAAACCCAGAGTTTTTTACTTGATTTAATGTATTTTGGGTGTTACCCCACAGCTCTGGAAGCTCCCAGAGGCTCAGACACATTTTTGTCATTCCTGAGTCTGGGCCTCTGCTCTGTGGCCAGGATGGACGGATGGGGTGGCTCAGACCGCTGGGGGAGGAGAAGAGGGCCCCCTCCACCCTGAGTCAATATTGACTCAGCAGGACATGAGCCTGACCCTTAACCCCCTCTCCCCACAAGATTTTTCTTTGACCCCACAAATTAAACCCAGACCACCAAGCTATCCTTAGAGGTCATCACATCTATCCCTCTGCCTTCACAATCCCAAGCGTATCTGCCTATACTCTGCAAGGAAGCAAATTCCCTAGGCTAACTAGATTCCCCAGATCTTTCCTCTGATCTCTTTAATTATTGGAAAATCCCCCATGAAGTCCAAGTTCTCTTCCTCCTGATGTTGCCTCAGCCCCTCACCTCACCCTCTGCCCATGGGATACAGTAAACTCACTATATTCTGAGACTCCCCTTCTAATACCTGCTCCCTAAGTAGGGGGGCAGAGAAGAAAGGAGGCAGGGGAGACATTTATTTTGTCCAGTTTTCACTGGAAGCTTAAGAACTCATTACCCCGGCCAGCTCAAGAGAGAGCACATGATATAGACTTAGGGGGTGAACAGAAACAGAGAGATATCAAGAGACAGAAGAGTCCAGTGAAAAAAGGTAAGAAAGACAGAGTCAGGGAGGGGAGACAGAGAGAGGAGAGAGACAGGGAGGGGTCGGCAATCTAAGTGAAAGCTGCCAGAGGCAATGACATAGCTGTCCTGGGGTGAACCCAGCAAATGACACCATCATGGAAGCAATAGTGTAGAAATGGGGCTGAGGGTACTAAGTCCCCTTCCCAGCTGCCTGCACTTAGCCTGGAATTACCAGGAGTGGGGGACAAACTCCCACTACACAGAGAAGGAAAGCTGTTAGGATTCATGTCGAGGCCTTTCCAAGTCAGGGAGACTTGGAAGGATGAGAGGGGGGAAATTGAGAGCTGGGCATCTACCCGGGGTTGGGGCAGGAGGAGGGGAGGAGCAGACAAGGGACAAATGACCCCACCACCCCAGTCTCCCTCCATCACCACAGAGGGAGGTTTCACGCTTGGTGCCTCTAGGCCACAGGCTCCGGAAACACTCCAGAGCCGACTGCTTCCTTCTCTAAACAATGCTGATTCCTGCTGATGGAGCTGAAACCTGGCTACAGAGCCAGGGATTGAGAGGAGAAGCTGAGCATCCCCAACCCAAGCACACATCCCCAGGCCCACCTTGGATGTAACCCCAAGTGAAAACCTAGGTCTGAAAACCCTTATTCAACTATGCTCACATATACCTCAAGGATTTCCCAGAAGCAAATCATTGGGACCATGTCCTGAACCCTTCCACCCATGATGCAGGGGAGGGATCAGGGCTCAGTGACCCAGGAATTAGACCCTCCATTTTCCATCTCCACTGAGAGTAGAGGCTGAGAAGATGATAAGATATGAAAGAAAACTTCCCAGAAGTGAGAGGAACACATACATTTGGGATGGCAATTCCTTCCCCGGTTTGGCATAGGGGTGAAGTGGAGGGAGGAGTACTAGAAGACAGCTCTGGATGAGGTATGGTCTGAGCTCAGGGCTGGGGGAGGGTAAGAGAGGAAGATGATCTGGGGAAAGTAGAGAGGGGGCACAGTATAGCGTAAATAGAGGGTGGAGGAGGATTTGGGGAGAAGGAACTCCAACCAACTCTTCCCTAAGCTATTCTATTGATTCAGAGAGAAGAATGACCTCTTCCTACCCTCAATTACCATCACATGGCAAGAAGTATCTAAAGAGGGAAAATGAGGTACAGAAACAAAACAACATGGACTTTTAGGTGATAATCCAAAAGTTTTTTCCCTTAATATTAATGTGAATTTATATATCATTTCAGAGTTTACAAAGCACTTTTCCCCCAACAGTCCTGTGAGGCAGATAGTGCAAATATTATCATCATTTCACAAGTGAGGAAACTGGTGTTTGAAAAAGTGAAATAATTTGCCCATAGTTACATAGCTAGTACTCAAGGCTAGGTTCCCTAACTTCATTGTACTTCATTCATTGCTCTTCCCATATTTACAACCGCCTCTCTCATCTCATTCTTTGGGTACAGTATGACCTGAGATAATTGGAATTTGGGGAGAGGGCAGTATTGGAGAAAGGCAATAATTAGGGAGAAGGAATAGAATATGCTGTAACACCACACCACACAACCCCAACCCTCCCAAAAACACACGCCAGAGAGGGTAGCCAAAGCCAGCATTAGAGCCCCTGAACACAGGACAGCTGTGTCCCTTTCTCATCTCATTGTGAAAATCCAGCTGGGCCAGGGAGAACATCTCAAGATGTTTTCTGTTCCCCACAGTGGCCCCTCCAGCCTCTTCCACCCCCCCCCACCAAACTGTTTTTCTCTCCTTGTCTTAACTTTTCTGATCCTTCCTAATCTTTCCCAGAATTCTCTTTGCCTCAGTTTCCCAACACTTGAACCTCCTCACTGAAGGAAAAAAAGTTAAATATGATAATTTGGGGTACAGCAGGCAGAGACAGGATGGTTTGGGGAAAGATGAGGGCAGAGATCCTCCCTTCCTCTAAACTGGGCAATTTCTGTTTTTGTTTTCCTCCTAGCCCAAAGAAGACAGAGAGTCTTGAAGGATGGTATAATTGAGGAAGGGGGCAATGAATCTCCCCCCCAGCTACTTACTTGGGATCCTCTGCTCCCCAAACTTCTCTTCCTCTCCCCAGCCTCACTCTTAACAAAAGTAAGAGGGTCTTTGGTTCCCATTGAGGTCAGGGGGGAAGGGGGACAGGGCAGTTGGAATTCTGAGAAAAACTTTCCCAACCCCAAACTTGGCAAAGTTTTGGAGATTGGAAGTGGGGGTGGAGGTGTGGGGGGGCCTGGGGAGGGAGGGTTATTTCTTGCTGTGGGCAGAGTATGGAGCCCCCTGGGGGAAGAGAGTGGTGAGGCACCCCACACACAATCTGTGGGGCTCGGCTCAGCCCAGCCCAATCCCCAATCTATTCGTCCCTGTTCTTGACTTAGACAAAACTTGAACTCATGACTCAGGGTTAAATAGGAAAAATAGCCAAAGGGGGGAAAAGGGGAGGGAGCAAGAGGTCACTCCCAGTTCCGTAAAGCACATACTGCTAGAGCTGATGTCTGCATTATGCAAAGGGAGAAGGGGGAGGGGGGAGAAATTAAAAACAAATTCACTTAAGTTGCAGAATAGGAAACAGCAGCGACATACCCCCCTCTCCTCCATCACCAAACTCTCCTCCTAGTCCAAAGTGTGAGGGTAGAAAAGCATTCTGTGCCCCCACCTCAGTGATCCAAACCAGACTCCCAGCCCCTCTCCTCACTGATGACGTCTGACATTTCATCTCAAACCTCCAGAAATTAAGAATGGAAATTCGAAGTAACATAACAACCCCCACCCCTCCCACCTCCATCCCAATACAGCTCAACCCAACCCTGGCTACTGACAGAGGCCCACAAAAGGGGGAATGTAGAAAGATGTGGGACCCTGGAGGCCTAGGCTAGAACCCGGTCATTTTAGAACCCATTTCCTTCACCCCTGCTCCAGGGCCCAGTCAATCTTTTAGTACATGTCTTCTTCCTCTCCTCACACCTCTGCCCAGTGTGGGCACCTCGGAAAATCACTTCCCCCTTCGGCTTTTTTCCTCTACGCATCAGAAACGCACTGCAGACCCCCGCCCGAGCAGCTCCCCCCCCCGTTGCAGATGTTTAATGCAAATCCAGATTCCTTCACAATTCAGATAGGGATGGGGGGGGGGACCGAGACACGTACTCCGCTAGAAATAGAGACAGCACAGGCCTCCCTCTATTCTCGGTGGCACTAAGGGGGCACCAGGTCTGCCCCCCAAGCGAGTCTTTGTCTGAACTGGGGGGGTCCGGGAAGCATCTTCCAACCCAGGCTCCCCACCCCCAGCCAACCCGGACCCCTGCTCCCAGCCCCCAGCCGGGGCGCTGCTGTGTCAGCTGGACCCGGATAACAAAAGGCCCCCCCACTCCGCGACTCCCTCCCCTTTCTGCAGTAAGAGGTGGGGACTGGGGAGGGGGCGTCCTCGGGGAAGGGGGTGAGGGTGGGGGGAATCTCACTCACCATCCATCGCCGCTGTGGCCAGAGCCAAGATCAGCGGCAGCAGCAGTAGCGGGCTCAGCATGGTGGTGCGGGGCCGATGCAAACAGCCCCCTCCTCCGTAATCTGGCTCCTTTTAGTCTGTGCCCCCCTTCAGGGGGGGTCCCCCGTTTTCCTCCCCGCCTTTATTTTTGTCTTTTCTTTCTGCAAAGCGAAGCGAGCTCTGGGATCGGAGTTGGGGGGGGGAGTGATAAGGCAATAGTTAAGAGCCCCTCCGCTGGAGCGAGCTGGCGGGGAGGATGCGCCCCCAAATCAAACACCTCGAGGTCCCCCCTCCCTGCTTTTCTCTTGGCTCTCCCCTCGCCTTGGGCTTAGCTCAGAGCCCCATCTCGGAGCCGCCTCCGGCTGCAAAAATGCACAATTGGGAGGAGGCGGGGGGGGATGGGGGGGCGTGGACGGGGTGGGGGAGCCTGTGAAGGGGGTCCTTCGCAGCTTTGGGAGAGCCGGAGGGTTCCCCTCTTTTCCTCCTCCGTGCAAGGGCCCTGAGCTCGCGCCTGTGCTCCCGGGATGGAGGTGGCGCGGGGGGGCCGGGGGGAGGGAAGGGGGGAGTGGGAGGTAGGGAGCAGAGGGAGGGGGCGGGGAGGGGGAAGGGGCGGGGAGAAAAAAGAGGGGGAGAGCTAGCTACGCGGCAAATGTCTTGGTGCGCATGCGCGTCGTTCTCGCACTCACCCTCCAGAAGAGGGGGAGAAGGAGGAGTGGCAGGGCTGAGGGGCTTGGAAAGCGGTTCAAGAGAGGCGGTGCCATGTACCCGCGAGCCAAGACATAGGATCATAGGACTGAAAGCTAGAAGGGACATCCACTCTAGCCCTGTCATTTTACAGATGGGGAAACTGAGGCTCGGAAAATTTCTGTGACTTGTCTGTGGTCAAACTGATTGCAGAGCTGGGATTCGAATCCGACTACAAATATCTTTGCCTCTTTCCCCAAATCCAACTGCTTTTGAGCGAAGATTGCAGTCTCTTCTCCCCGCCAGCTCCCTCCGTCTCCATCACCTCCCGTCTGAGTCTTCCAGAACTGAAAGGATAGATAGGAAGGGTGTGGAGGCGAGGGACCAGCCATACAGGGTTTCAGCCCCGTCCTGGGTTCTAGATTCTGCTCTTTGGACTTGGGCCTATACCCTTCTGCAAGCTTGATCCTATCCCTGTTCTCCCATTCCCCCCCCCTTCCGCACCGCCGCTCCACCCCCACCCCCCCAATCCCAATCCCTAACCCATTGAGAGTTGGGGAAGAGATGCCAGTCGGTGAGGAAGGCACTGGGAGAAGTTGAGCATTGATTTGGAGGCTCTGGGAAAAGTGGAAGGGGATTGGGGCTCGGGGCAAAGGGGGCGGGTTGGGGCCGCCCAGGCCCCGCCCCACCTCCGTCTGTCTTCAGCCTCTCAGTAAACAGGGACGTTTGCCGGGACTCGACTGAACTTGTACTTTCGCCTTGGGTTAAGGGATAGAGCCCACCTTAGTGCCCATTCCTTTAATTCCCCCCCCCCACACACCTCTCCTGGCTCAGAAAAGGTTTTGGGGCAAGCTATTTGGAAGGGGGTGAGTCACTGGATGGGTGGGGCGGGCAGCGCCACCGCCTCCCCGGAGGAGGTCAGAGGTATTTGTTGTTGTTTTTTTGTTTTAAAAAATTTCTGTTTTGGTCTTTTCCTACTTCCCAGGTGACTTCGGAAATGAAAGTTAGGGACAAGAGTTCCAAGTCTCTGGGTTCTAGACTCACAAACACGAAGGTTTGCAGTTAAAAATTGGGAGACTCTGAGGATCGGTCTATGATTTCTAGAGTTTACTGGATTTCCATCCCTGAGTGCCCAACCGTGGTCCCAGGTTCTGAGTCTTTGGTCTCGGAGTTGCGATAGACATCCCTCGAGCTCTGGGCTCTAGTGAATGTGCGTCTCGCCATTGCCCCCTTCTGGTCACTCTGTTAGCCTACATTGTTGAGAGGGTCGAGTGGCAATTAAGAGCCCTGCAGAAAAGAGCGAGGAATAGGTCACGTGCCCTGCCAGATGTCGAAACCTTGAAGCCAGTTGTTGGATGTTTGGGCAAAGAAAGGATAGCAGATCCAAAGGGCAGAGTTAGGACCAATGGGTGGCAGTTATCAGAGGTAGATTTAGGGGAAATTTTCCAATAGATTGATTAATGGAGTTGGGTTCCTAGTCTCCAAATGTCTCATCTCCCTGGTCCATCCTTCCCACAGCTGCCAACATAATTTCAAGATACATGCCATTTACCTGCTTAAAACCTCCTGGTGCTATTTTCTCCATGAAGCCTTCCCAGATTCTCCCAAGCCATTAGTGCTCCCTCTTTCTTTTCCAATAATCTTAGCATGCTTAGAGCTATTTTTTACACTTTCACTCTCTATCTCAGGAAACATTTGTTGCTTCCTTCTTTCTATCTGTGAATATGTCATATGCTTTCAGTAATATATAAGCTCCTTGATGACGGGGACTTTTTCTTTTTTGTCTTTGTAAGCCGAGCACTTCCAACTATGCTTCAGGTTTAGTAGGAGTTTAAAATTTCCTCTCCTGACAGTGCTTGTGATTGTCCTGATTTTGCTCCCATTCGTGGGCTGCCTTCTCGCTCCAGAACTTCCCTCTGCCATGATGGCTTTCTTCTCCCCCTGGTACATTTCCTTCCTGGGCTCTAAGCTAAGTGCTTTATTCTTCTACTGACTCCAGGGTTCTCATATCTTCTTTCGTTCCCCCTCTCCCACTTTCCAGCTCCCTTTTATGTGTTGGTCCCATTAGAATGTAAGCTCCTTGAGAGCAGAGAATGTCTTTCTTTTTACTTGTATTTGTATCCCTATAACTTAGCACAGGCCTTGGTAAATAGTAAATGCTTAATAAATATTTGTTGGCTGCTTACCTGCTTGCATGGAACTATATTTAAACAGAAGCTGGTTGACTGCCTATTGAAGATGAATAGGGTAGTTTTGCTTCAGGTTTGGACTAGATGACCCTGTCTACCTCTGAAATATTATGATTCTATGAACCTCTTCTGCCTGTCAAACTCCAGGAGCGGAAGAATCTTGTACCTAATGGGAGCCCCTATAGAGTTCCTACAGGAGCATTAGAGGAGATAGACCCTTTCCTGAATCTTTGAAACTGAGAAGAATCAGAGCATTTAAAAAAAATTGAGCTTAGCATTGTTTATCCAGAGCATTTCTCTTTTGGCTCTGTCTGTGGCATACTACCCTTCTTCAGACATTCTGAGCTAGAAACCTAATTGTGTTTTTCTTTCTTTTAGGCAATTGGGGTTAAGTGACTTGCCCAGGGTCACACAGCTAGTAAGTGTCAAGTGTTTGGCCTGAGACAGGATTTGAACTCAGGTACTCCTGACTTCAGGGCTGGTGCTCTATCCACTGTGCCACCTAGCAGCCCCTAAGTTATATTTTTCTTAACACAGTTTCTGGCACATAATAGTCACTTAAAAATGTTTATTTATTGTATTTTCTTTGAAATATCTCTAGGATTCACAACTGTGAGTGTATCCCGACTGTTATCAATCTGGCCCTTCTGCCTCACTAACTTTTTCATTTCTCTCTTCTTCCGTTTATTGTCCTCCTTTTGCCTCCATACATAGACATTCCTTAAGATTGTACTCAGCTCTCTTCTCTCTAAAACCTTTTTACATTTATCATCTCATTTATAATTTTATCATTTTTAGGGCTTCAGCCCCCACCTTCGTATAGATGATTACTAATCAGATCAGGGACCAAGGGTGCTAGACTAGGGGCCAATACATTGGGGCAGACTGAGGGGCATTTGAAAATGTTCTGTTTTATGACTAATATGGAAATGTTTTACATGATTTGCATGTATAACCTATATCAGATTTCTTACCATCTCAGGGGATAGGGAGGGGAGGGAGGGAGAGACAGAATTTGGAAATCAAAACTTTAAAAAAAAGACAATGTTAAGAATTGTTCTTACATGGAATTGGGGGGAATAAAATATTAAAAAATTTAAAAGAAAAAATTCTACTTTATAAATAAAAATATTTTAATGCTAGAAAAACCCACTCTTTGGCACATTTTTAATGTCAGAATATTTTGGAAAATGTGTAACCAGGGCCCGTACTGTGATCTCTTATCTTAACATTATTATTTACCTGTGGGTCCAAAGGTAATAATTCAGGAAAAAAGTGTGGTAAATTCGGACACATGTCTTCTCTGGGGATTTCCACAAACCATATTTCCCAACAGTCAGAAAGTTTTATGGTATTTAAGGAGAAGGTACAAGGTCTGTATGCTGGGGTACAGGTATACCCCTCTTTCTTTCATTGTCCTTGTTACTTGAACTTCCTCCTTGACACATGGCTATTGTTAGAGACATACCTGATGATCACTTTGTGAGTGAGTGGCAGCCAACTTTGGGAGTCAGACTTCTAGACTGCCATTCAAGGGACTGAGAATGAGGAACCACTGTTATATTGGATTTAGACCGCCAACTGTCAAAGATCTTAGCAGCTGGTGGGCAAGGAAGGGCAGACTGCTTTCTTTGCTTTTCTTCTTCTAGTCTTGATCCTTCAACGGGATCCCAGACACACAAGTTCTACTTTTAGTCCTTCTTGTAACTTACAGGCTTGTGTGGTTTGGGAATTCCCTGGCCATACAAGAAAAAAAAAATGTGTAAGAACCCCTGGCAGGAGGATTTGGGGACGTGGTTGAACATGTGTAAGTCCGCATAAATGTTCTTAACCATATCCCTTTCATTTGTTAATAAACTATGAAGTATGTTGAGTACCTGTGTTATGTAAATGTGGTGGGTTTTGATCATAAAATGGGGAGTCCAGCTGTGGGATGAGGGCTCAAGAGCCATAGATTTAATTTTTGAAATATTTTGATCAAGAGCCCATTCCAGCTCCTTGCTAAATTCTGGAGTTGAACAATAGTGAGTTTAAGCTACTTGAAGTGGGCCCAGCCATGGAGGAGCAGCCTAAGCTTTTGTAGGCTGAAAGCCCTCTGGTGGTCAAGGACAATACTACAGCCTCTTTTTATGAGAGACGAATTGAGCTGGTGACTTAAGGAAAAGACCACTTTGTCGCTAACAGTATTATGCTCCCTCACTGGATAATTAATATGGTGGCATGCTATCATCTTTTATGCTTGTAGTAAATTTGGGTTACTGCCACTACTGCAAGTGTTAGGTATTAAATATAGCTCAAGATTACTCTCTTCAAGAAGAGAGTTGGAAGTTGCTAAAACTTACCAAAGTTGCTAGAACTTACATTAAAAAAGGGAGAAGGGGTCCTAAAAAGACAAGAAGCAACTGGTTATTGCTGTGGGAGTCATTTCAAAGCCAACTATCTGTGTTCAGTCAGATCACTGACTGTCAAAATCAACATTAAATTACAAGAAAAGATGAAAAGATGAGAAGATACCTTGTACAAGTGTAAGAATTCCAGCCCAACTTATTTTAATAAACTGTTGACTCTGAGAAATGGGACATTAATAAAAATAAAGACATTGACTCTGATTACCACTATTTCTTGGAGGCGTTTACTTTCAAATGTTCAAATTTATCTGTGATCATATTGGTTGGGGTGTAGCCTCCAACCATGCAGATGGCAATTCATCCATGCCAGTGCAGTGCAAGTCTTGTCCATGTTCTCACATGGATTTGCCACAGGTTTTCAACTCAGTGTGTTAGAAACCATCTTGGGGTCCTTCTATTATCCCAAGGATGCCAGTTAGCACACATACTGTCCACTGATTATCATTGGGCTCTCACCAAGGAAACAGTCCAACTTCTTTTTTAAAAAAATTATTATCATTATTATACTGAGAGGTTGGATAATGTCCTTTATAGCACTTCTTTGTAATTCCCTATTTGTGACATGTTACAGCCTGCCTATACCACAATGTCTCTTTCTGTTGCCCTTTGGGTGATTTTCAATTTCAATTTAAAATTCACTGAATTATTCCATGACTCACAGAACTACATCATTGGAAGAATTTTGGCATTAAAAAGATGTATCTTGTTTCAGGGAGAAGCTTGAGGGTCATTAAAAAGAACTTCATTATTTCCCAAAGTTAATCCAACGTGCTGTCCTCTTCTTGTTCAAGTCTGAGACCAAGTCATCATCCCATTATAGAGTCTATCTAAGGTACATTTGGTGAGGATTGAGCTCTACAGTTCTTCTTCCTACAGCTTCTCTAGACAATAGATTTTTTTGATCCCCTTGATTTTTTCTGTGTGCACTGTTAGGCTCAATTATTTGCATGATTATGGATCTCACTTAGGAGGCTTTGAAATATCATGGGCTTGATGCAATCAGTGACATGTCATCTGTAAGCAAGAAAAGTATCTAAAGGATCTTTACCATCTATGAGGGATATCTCTTCAACCTGGACTTTAGTGCAGGATTTTCTCCATGAGAAGTATAATCCAGCATAAAATAGTTGCCACGATAAGGAGGTCAATAGAATACTGGAACCCTTGCTAGCCATCAAATGCTTGATCTCCTTAGAAAGAGGAGAGACGTAGAATCCAAGGATTACATCAATTTAGAGTAAAAACAACATTTTAAAATGTTAGAGATTACTTCATAAAAAAGCAAAAAAGTAGTAGAGGGGACAATGAGCCTGCAACAAGCTTGTCATGAGATCTGATCAAGTCAAATCAACCTGAGAGCACTTATAGATGAAACTGGAAGGACAACGCATATATTCAAAGTAAAAGAGTTGCCATCATTTCTACAGCAATATAATTTCTTTTTTTTTCAATTAACAAACATTTATTTTTTCTCTCTCTAGCTTCCCCCTCAAAAAGGAAAAACAACACCCCATTGTCACAAATATACATAGTCCATCAAAACAAATTCCCACAATAGTCATGACCAAAACTATGTCTTATTCTGATATTTCATTTTTTCTGTTAAAATATTTTCTCTCCTCACCTCCCCCAACTCCACTGGAAAGAAAAAAAAGGGAAAAAAAACCTAAATCCCTTGTAACAAATTTGCATAGTCAAGGAAAATAATCTCCTACATTGGCTATGTCCAAAAAGTATATATCTTCTTCTGTACCATTACTTCTCTGTCAGGAGGTGGGTAACAGTTTATGATCAGTCCCTTGGAATCATAGTTGATCATTGCATTGGTCAGAGTTAGCAAGTCATTTAAAGCTCATTTTTACATTGTTGCTATTTTATAGTATATATCTTTCTCTTGGTTTGGCTCGCTTCACTCTGCATTAGTTTATGCATATCTTTCTAGATTTCTCTGAAACCATCCATTTCATCATTTCTTATGGCACAATAGTATTCCATTACATTCACGTACCATAATTTATTCGTTCATTCATCAGCTGATGGGCATCTCCTTGGTTTCCAGTTCTTTGCTACCACAAGAAGAACAATTACCAATAGTTTTATACATATGTGTTCTTTTTGTCTTTCTTTGATCTATTTAAGGTAGAGGTCTGGCTATCTTTAGATCAAAGAGTCACAACTTAGCAACTGTTGGTGAATAGTTTAAAATTCCTTTCCAGAATGGCTGGACCATTCCAGTACCACCAATAGTGTATAGCAATCTATTTTTCAAAAAATCTTTTTTTTTTAACAGTGGAATTGTCACACTTGACTCAACATCTTTTATCGATGTGTTATATGAGAGAATGGAAATGTTTCCTAAGTAGATGAAGTAGGAAAGAATTAGTTGATTATCTGCATACTTATAATAGCGTGCCCCAAAACTGAAGCTTGGGAAGGGCAAAAAGATGAGATTTTGAAATGAAAAGAGGTGTGAAAGAAGCATCCTACACTGGAAGGGGGCTGAGACTTGAATGGCTCAAGTGCATATTTAAAGACCCGCAAAGACAATAACTCCTCTGGGGCACAGATTATATTTGTACCTTTGTTCTTAGCCACTCATCTGCAGAAGATTCTAAAGGGTGACTGGAAACTATAACTAGTTGAATCAGGACTGAACACCATAAGGCAAGGAAACGTCTCTAGCTGAGGGAACTGGCTGTGAATCAGGAAGAATTTCAAGCAGGAAAAGGCTAGGCATCTTCCAGCTCCTGCCTGGAGGTGATGATTCTCATATCAAAAGTTCTAGGGGAGTCAAAGAGGAGAGCCTTCTGACAACCCTAGACTAAAATTCATTGTCTTAGTTGAAAGACCAATGTAGTAGTTTAGCTATAAAGGGCACTGGAACACTCCAGCTGAAGAGAGTACAGTATTGCCTAGCCAAGCATGACTGAACATGGTGAAATGTTATATAGCTGCACATTAAAGAAATTGAATGGATTGTTCATGGAATCCAACAGGTTCAGCTGTCCGGCAGAGATACCATCCTCTCTGAAAAGCCTAGTGGCTGAGTGATCTGCCCACCCCATTAGACAGTAAGCAGCAGGATGGTTTACCTGGCCCAGTCTGGCAGCAGCTACCCAGTGGAAGAATAGGCTGCCTTACTCTGTCTGGCAGCAGCTTCACATTGGTAGAGGGACCAATCTGGAGCAATCCAGTAGTACTCCAGTAACCAAATGACCAGCCTTGACTCCCAGGAGCCAAGTAATCTCCTTAATCTATCTCAGCAGGAAATCGATCCATCTGATAAAGAGACTGTGCCCCATTCAAAACAAGCTTTGCTGAGCTCTCTATCTACTGAAGATGCAGTGCCCTTTAAGGAGACACCCTAGGTGAGCAGTGGAGCATCTTTTCTGTTATTGGTGCCCTATTCTAGAAGTAGGGAACTTTAAGTAGGCCTTCTAGAGAAAGTATTTTGATGCCCAGTAGCTCCAGGATTTTGAGTTCCGTGGCCTTGTGTGTTTCCCTACATGCATGCTTCACTACATTAGTAATTTAAGTTGATACTCACTCTTTTCCCCATGGACTGCGGGGCAGGGAGGAGAGGAGCTCCAGCCCTCTGGAAATTTATTTATGGGAAATTGTGCCCTAGGCTTTTTTGGGGAAAATGTTTTGTAATTACAGTTCTTGCTATGCTGTTTGAATAAATGCTACACACAAATGGGGACTCATGATCTATATCCTAAGGGCTAGTGGTGAGTTTTCTAATCCTATCTACCTGAATCCTCATTCCAGCATGTTTTCCCCAATATTAATCACTAGTGGTGATCAACTTATCGATACCATTGATTAGCACCCCACTATCAATTTAATCAATAGCATAAATTAGTTTTTACAAAGGTATACAGCAAGAACATAAGTCCAACATATTGCTCCCTAAATTAAGAGTACATTCTCCATCACGGTCCCTGGGAAGAGTGAGATGAAACTTAAAGTAATTGCTACAAAGCATTCACCCCACCAAATTCACTTCCAAATGTGCCATAGCCACCGGACAAATTTCTCCTTTGCTACAGGGCATGGCTTTCAGCTCCTGGGTAGACCCTGGGTACATCAAGCAGGTTGCTCCTCAGACTTTACTGGCACACCAGGCTTGGATGCTGGAAAATTCTGGTATGGGCTGCCAACAATGAACCTCTGTTCCTCAGACCTTTTAAAGTCTCACGGCCTTGTACCAAAGGAGTTTGACCACAAAAGAGAGGTGGCCACATCCTAGACATGGGCTTGACTAGGGAATCATGCATTCAGGAGCCGCCTGGTGGGGCAGGGAGGAGAGGAGATTCTCTTCCAATAAGATTATTACCTGCGGCCTCAAGTCTATGCCTTTTGACTGAGTTCAAGTTTTATAGAACAAATCCTTTTATTAAGGGGATTTGTTCTGTGAAGTTTGGATTCAGTCAAAGGGCTGCACCGGAGGACCTAGAGGGCCACATGTGGCCTCAAGGCTACAGGTTCCCCATCCCTGATCTGTAGGGCTAGGAGGATAGCCATCCACAAAGTTACTGAATGAAACCAAAGGTGATATTATATATAAAAGAAACTATCTGTGGTATAATGGGGGTAAGGGAAGTCAATAAGAATCTGTTGAGTGCCTAGTCTGAGCCAAGCACTGTGCTAAATATTTTTATGAGTATTATCTCATTTGATTTCACAACAATCCTGTGAGGTAGATGATATTATTATCTCCATTTTAGTTGGCAAACACTGGATTTAGAATCAGAGGACCCATGTTTGAATTTTGCAACTTACAACCTGTGTGACTTCAAGCGGGTCACTTAATGGTTCTGGCCATCATTTTACTTACCTGTAAAACAAAATGTTTAGGCTAAATGCTTTCTGAGGTCCCTTCCAGCGCTAAATCTAGGATGCTGTAAAATCTACTAAAGGCAGCAAATTTTTTAATGTACTTAGGGATCAGTTTTCAAGATTTTCTAAGAAAGAAAACTCAGTAGATGGAAAAATAAAATGGACAATGTTATTTTTAAAAAGCAAGATGTCAGAAACTGATATGTTTGCTTGCTTTCTCATTTTTACAAAGTCTTTATGAAAAAAATTTTTATGCATTTACAAAAGGCATCCTTGATGGGAAAGCAACAGGCATGTTTCCAAAGACAATATTCTAGAACAGCCAGTATCTTAATGGTCACATAGGTGACTTAAAGGTGTAGAAAATATAAGATCCAGGGGCAGCTAGGTGGTGCAGTGGACAGACCACCGGCCTTCAAGTCAGGAGGACCTGAGTTCAAAACTGGCCTCAGACCAAGCTCTTGACACTTACTAGCTGTGTGACCCTGGGTAAGTCACTTAACTCCAATTGCCAAAAAGTAAGAAAATATAAGATCCCACTGTGCTTTTTGGTTACAAAAAAACCTGTTTGACTTGATAAGAGATTCTCTTCCAATAAGATTATTTCCAAGTATATGTAATTGGGGAGCATGCATATAAAGAGCTGAAACAGAAGCATCTGGCTCTCCACTTCAGCCTGTACGTGCATTCTGTGACTTGGTACTCTACTTACTTTCTTTTGGTTGACTGTGGAACTGGAACTGACAGTACATTCAAAAATTTCCAAAACAGACACTCATTCTTTTTTTCATCTTGTGGGCTATGAAGTATAATTTCCTGAGCTCCAGAGGGCTGGAGCTCTTCTCCTCCCTGCCCCACCAGGTGGCTCCTGAATGCATGATTCCCTAGTCAAGCCCATGTCTAGGATGTGGCCACCTCTCTTTTGTGGTCAAACTCCTTTGGTACAAGGCCGTGAGACTTTAAAAGGTCTGAGGAACAGAGGTTCATTGTTGGCAGCCCATACCAGAATTTTCCAGCATCCAAGCCTGGTGTGCCAGTAAAGTCTGAGGAGCAACCTGCTTGATGTACCCAGGGTCTACCCAGGAGCTGAAAGCCATGCCCTGTAGCAAAGGAGAAATTTGTCCGGTGGCTATGGCACATTTGGAAGTGAATTTGGTGGGGTGAATGCTTTGTAGCAATTACTTTAAGTTTCATCTCACTCTTCCCAGGGACCGTGATGGAGAATGTACTCTTAATTTAGGGAGCAATATGTTGGACTTATGTTCTTGCTGTATACCTTTGTAAAAACTAATTTATGCTATTGATTAAATTGATAGTGGGGTACTAATCAATGGTAGCGATAAGTTGATCACCACTAGTGATTAATATTGGGGAAAACATGCTGGAATGAGGATTCAAGTAGATAGGATTAGAAAACTCACCACTAGCCCTTAGGCTTACCCCTAGAACCTTGAGGGGGGAGATATAGCCAGCTAGAAGTTAGGGATCTGACCTCTAGTGTACAAATGGGAGTCAGAATAAGTACCTCTGGAGCTTTTAAGGGCTACACAAATGTTTATTTAAATCATATGACATTCCTTGATAGAGACAATCATAAATGTATACTTGTTAAACAATCCTTCAAGTATCAATATCATGAGAGCAGTAAAACATGGGGTCCTGGGATTCTAAGAGAAATGAGAGGTCATCTAATATTACAGATGAGGAAACTGAGGCCCAGAGAGGTTTTTTTAAAAAACTTTTTTTTAGAGGGCTAGGCAATGGGGTTAAGTGACTTGCCCAGGGTCACACAGCTAGTAAGTGTTATGTGTCTGAAGCCAGATTTGAACTCAGGTACTCCTGAATCCAGGGCTGGTGCTCTATCCACTGTGCCACCTAGCTGTCCCCCCCAGAGAGGTTTTAACTTGCCCAAGGTCACATAAATGGTAAGTGACATATCCTTTGACACCATACCCAGCAAGCTATTCCTCTTCACCACTTTCCAAAGCTGTCCACTAGATTTCAGTAAAGCATGTTAGAAAATTGCGCTTGTTATCCTTGTGGGCAAGATGGAGAGAAGTGAGATAGATGACAGTAGTTGGGTGATTCAGAACTGGTTGAATGACTGGACCCCAAAAGCAGTCATTAATAGATGGATATCAGGGGTTTTTTTTGGGGGGGGCTAGGCAATGGGGTCTCATAGGTAGTGAGTGTTATGTGCCTGAGGCCGTATTTGAACTCCGGTCCTCCTGAATTCAGGGCCATTGCTCTATCCACTGCACCACCTAGCTGCCCTAGATGGATGTCAGTTTGAAGGATGTCTCTGATAGACATTCCCTAGAGATCTAGTGAACATTTTTATCTGTGACTTGTGTGAAGTCATAGAAAGTGTGCTTGTCAGACTTTCATTCTTCAGCAGCCTGGGATAGCTAATGCATTCATATCAGGATCTGAAATAAAAACCTTGAGAATCTAGAACAATGAACCCTATCCAATAAGATTATTTTACTCATTCATCCCTTCAAACATTTTATGAAGCATCTATTATGTGCGGCACGAAATTCCTTTAGTAGAACTAATTCTGTTGTAACACCTCAGGTGTTGCTCTCATTGAAACAAATTTCTCTGTTTTAAAGAGAGGTTTAAGTCATACCAATGAATTAATTTCCTGGTTTTTTTTATTTTGTAAAAAGTACTATGTTTAGTTAAGAAGATGTGAGAATCATAGCTCCTCTAAAAATAAGACCACCACCAATGTCAAATTACCCTTTTTGCCATTTTTTCCTGGCCTTCTTCTCTTATGACCTTTTTCTCCAGTCACTATCCATACATAAACTATTAGTTTTCCTCCCTGGGTTTGTGGGTTGCCTTCATACCTTCAGAGCAGCCAACACAACAGAACACTGGCTGCCATGTTTGTTCTTATTGAAGATATCTTTTTTGTTTGTTTGTTTGTTTGTTTTGGTGACGCAATCAGGTTTAAGTGACTTACCCAGGTTCACAAGACTAGTGTCAAGTGTCTGAGGTCGGCTTTGAATTCAGGTCCTCCTGATTGCAGGGCCGGTGGTCTATCCACTACGCCACGTAGCTATCTCCATGTCTATTCTTTAAAGGAGAATTTGAAGCATACTGCTACTTTTCTCTTGCTTCTGACCCACCAATTTGGGGAGAGTGTAGGAGTAAAGGCAAGATAGTGATGGTTAGGTAGGGCTGATAAGCTGTATAGCATCTATGCTCAGACTTTTTTTTTTAAATCAACCATTCCTCTGTGCTATATACAGTTACCCCTTCCACATCACAGGGGTTAAGGGGAATGGTTCCCCCTCTATCTGGAAAATCATGAAAATTTTTGGCCCTCCCTTCATACCAGAGAACTCTGAATTTTTTCTTTTTCTTTTGTGGGATGTTTACATACCTTATTGTAAAATTTGGATTAAGTATTTGGTGATAGGCTCTGTGTTGTCTGCTGGACGTTGTGTGTTATTCGCTGCTTCCTCAAAACTCCCCCCAAATTCCCATTTAAATTCTTGTGCTGACCCACGATATATTGAAAAAAAGTCCTGATGTGGAAGAGATAACTATTTCTGTGCTGTAAAAGATCCATCATCCTAAAATATAACCAAAAGGAAACTGTGATGGAAAAAGGATCAGAAAGAGAACCACTGCTACCTATGAAATAATATCCAAACCGTATACATATTTCATTCTCAATAAATATGCTTTCCAAGAATCACATCTTTAGCAGTTTATTCTGAAGGCTGATTTTAAAACAAAATGTAAGACAGTGTAAAAAAAAAACCAAAACAGAATATGTTCATTAAATAAAAAATAAGGGAACTATGTTCCCTTCTTGAGTTCCCAAAAGACCTTTGATCTTGAAGGTTCTATATACATATTTTCTTTTTTTTTTTTTGCTTAATTTTTTAAAATTAGCAAGCATTTTTTTTCTCCCTCCTACTCCCCTACTCCCCAGGAAAAAAATCAAAATCTTTGTAACAAAAAAACATTAGTCAAGAAAAACCACATAATTTCAAAAGAAAAAAAGGAAACCATGGCAATATAAACTACCTCTTAATCATATATATTGACAATAACAGCTAAATTATTCTGTTCTTTCCTGGAAATTACTTTCCATTCTCTAATTGTGACTTTAAAACAAAGACTACAATGTTAGAAATCCAGCAGTCATTGGAGGTGTTTCTTTTGCAAACACTGTAAGTCCCTGTAATAAAATAGGTTTAATTTGTGATGCAAGTAGGTACATGTTGGCAATGATTGAAAGTCCACCTTCTAGTTTGATGACTTTTTGGCCTTACTCTTCTCACCCTCTACTATCCTCTTGGGTTTCCCGTGAGACCACACTTGGAGTGAAGATTTGCTGAAACTGTTTTTCCATCAGCTTTTTTGGCTCCTGCAAGTGGCAGATTTGGGACCTGGGTTTGGGCACCAAAGTGGTTCAGGGAGCTGGGCTCATCTAAAACTCAAAAACACTCTCTCTCTCTCTCTCTCTCTCTCTCTCTCTCTCTCACACACACACACACACACACACACACACACACACACACACACATACACACAGCAGATTAGCAGCAAAATTAAATTTGATAGTGATAAACATAAAGTACTACACTTGGGTTAGAAAAATCAACTTGACAAGTACAGGATGGGGGACATATGGCTGGGCAACAATGTGACAAAGATCTGGAATTTTGTGGACTACAACGTCAATCAATAGTGTGACATGTGACCAAAATAGCTATCCTAGGAGGAATGAAGAAAAGTATAAGGACAAAGTGATGGTTCTACTCTTCAGAACACATATGAAGCAACATAATTAACTCTACTGTAACCCTAGTCTCAAAGCCCATTGCCATGGGACTCTCACCTTATTGGTGGAGATGAAGGCTCTTCCCTGTGTGATAGACAGGACAGAGTTGGTGAGAGGAGAGAGCTCCACTTCTCAGCCAGTATCCCTCATCAAGTGGGACTCTTCTTCTAACATAGCTTCCAGAGAGAAGATGAAAGAGGCCAATTCCACTTCAGGTTGCTGAAGGAGAAGACTCTGGGAACATCTGAGAGGAGTGGGTAGTCATCATCATGTCCCTATTCTCAGAATGCTATTCTAGAGACTTTGAGGAATTTTTCCCTTGAGTGAGATCCAGAACCCTCTCTCTCCGTTGAGCTGAGTCACGTAGGTCACAAAGGGAGACCTTCACTCTCTATTGTCTGGTGTATTGTCTATATATGCCTATTCTGATTGCTGCGATTTGGATAAGTGGGCTTCTTTGCTATTCTCTAGGCATGTTCATTATGGAACTGAGATTTGGTGGGAAAGAGATTGAGTCTTGGATATAGAGCTTGGGATCCTCCTCTTCATCCCCAATCAAAAGTTAGCTTGAACCTAATTATACCCCCTAGATGAACAATACTTAAAAGAGAGATAGGATTCTCTCTCTCTCTCTTCCTCTCTCTCTCTCTCTCTCTCTCTCTCTCTCTCTCTCTCTCTCTCATCTCTGAGGAGAGCAGAATGATCTTTGCCTCCAACTGCCTGCTTCCACTCCTGGCAGGAATGAAAGTTTACTTTGGAGGAGAGTGATAGGGAAAAGAGACTAGAGATATCTATCTGCCTCCCTTCAAGACACTTGATAACAGATGGTCCTCTCTACATTTGTAGGGGCCATTTGCTCATTCCTGTTTCCTTAGCCTAGGTACCAAATTTTAGGAAGCATATGAACAAATTGGAATCCTAAAGTGTGTGACCATTTGCTATCTGTGTGATCTTGGACAGATAACTTAATTTTTCTGGGACTCAGTTTCCCCATCTGAAAAACGAGAGCATTGCCCTAGATTACCTCTGAGGTCACTTTTAGTCCTAGATGTATGACCCTTTGAGAACTGGAGGCCAAAGCAAAAAGCTGAAAGAACTGAGGAAATTTAACTTAAAGAAGAAAAGATTTGGGAGTTATGGACATGATAAATGCATTTAAATATATGAAGAACTGCATTATGGAACAGAGATAAGACTTGTTCTTCTTGGCTCCAGGAAACAGAACAAATAACAACTGATTCACATCTCTTTGATGTAAGGAAAAACCTCCAAATAAAGCAGCTGGGTGGAACGGTAGATAGAGAGCTGAGCTTGGAGGTAGGAAGACCTGAGTTCAAATTTGACTTTGGATACTTACTAGCTGTGTGCCCCTAGGCAAGTCACATAACCTCTGTCTGCCTCAGTTTCTTCAACTATGAAGTGAGGATAATAATAACATCTACCTTCCAGGGTTGTCCTGAGGATCAAATGAGATATATTTGCAAAGTGTTCAGCACGAGTGCCTGGAACATAATAGATGCTTAATAAAAATACTTGTTCCCTTATGCCCAAAGGGCTATAAAAGTGTGCATACCTTTTGACCCAGCAATAGCATTTCTAGGGCTATATCCCAAAGAGATCAAACAAATGGGAAAAGGACCCACATGTACAAAAATATTCATAGCAGCTCTTTTTGTGGTGGCAAAGAATTGGAAATTGAGAGGATGCCCATCAATTGGGGAATGGCTGAACAAGTTGTGGTATATGAATGTAATGGAATACTATTGTGCTATAAGAAATGATGAACAGGCTGACTTCAGAAAAACCTGGAAATACTTGTATGGTCTGATGCTGAGTAAAGTGAGCAGAACCAAGAGAACATTGTACACAATAACAGCCATGTTGTATGATGACTAATATTGATAAACTTAACTCTTCCCAGTAATACAAGGATCTAAGACATCTCCAGAGGCCTTGTGATGGAAAATGCTATCCACATCCAAAGAAGAACTATGGAAGATGAATTGCTATTTTTTTCTCTTCTGTTGAGTTTTGTTTCCTCCTTTTTTTTTTTTGAGGGCAATTGGGGTTAAATGACTTGCCCAGAGTCACACAACTAGTGAGTGTTATGTGTATGATGCTGGATTTGAACTCAGGTCTTCCTGACTCCAGGGCCAGTGCTCTATTCACTGTGCCACCTAGCTGCCCCTTGTTTCTTCTTTCTGATGGTTTCTCCTATTGGTTTTAATTTTTACTTACAACATCACTAATGTTGGAATATAAAGGTATAAACTATATCAGATTGTGTGCTGTCTTGGGGAGGGTGGTGGGGAGGAAGGGGGAGAAAAATTTTAAACTCAAAAGCATATGGAAGTGATTATTGATAAATCAAAATAAATTAATAAAAAATACTTGTTCCCTTAAAATTATTCCAAAGCAGAATGAGTTGCTCAGGAGACTTTGAGTAGAGTTCCCAATCATTGAAAGTAAAGTTGGAGCTGAACGGCCACTGATTTCAACTTGTTTTTCAAGTTCCAAAATGGAATTAAATCCCCCATTCCACATGCCCACCCCAATATATTTTTCCATACGCAACCACATACATTTCTGATGTTACCAGATATATGATATACTAAGCACCCTATGTTGGCACGTGACTTAATGGAAGCTTTTGCTTGTCAGAAGGATTCTTATTCAAACATAGGTTGGATCCTTCATTACATGGTCCCTGAGGTCTCTTCCATCTCTGTGATTTAATATCACCGAGACTGTCCTGGGCAGTATTCAGAGAGAGAATGGATTTTCTATGGATGGTGAGAGTTTCCAGAGCTTCCTTATTGGCAAATTATATTGTGTTGATTGCACAGAAGCCCAGAATTCTCCAGGGCCTCCTCACTGAGATCCCTGGCCATTCAAAAGAGATTGGACTAGCAATTCACATGGAAAAAACTGCAAGAAGACTTTATATGATCATGATATATAGTGAGAGGGACAGCACTGTTAATCTATGTATATACTGCAGTTGGGCATAAGCTGCCCCTGAAATGAATGGGAGGAAGAATGCAAGCCAGATTGCCTTTGGGAAATTGCAATGATTCCAATTTCAATTTCAATGATCTTTGGCTTTTCCTTATTGTAAATGCCTGTGTTTTAAACACTAATTCTTTCACTGTGATGCTATATGGCTATGAATCATGGAACATTATGATCTCAGAAGAAACAAAAATTATAGGTGATACCCAGAACAATGGACAGAGGCATGGTGGGTATAAGGAAGCTACAACATATCATTCTTGTGAGAAGAGGCCTAAAAACATTGTCAAGGACATGTGTGGCCAGAAAAATGAAGTGGACCGGTCATTTAGTGAGAGCAAAGGTGTCAGTTGGCCTAAATATTATCTTGGTATCTGTGAAATATTAAAATAATCAGAGGAAGGCCTTTGGTGAGCTGGGTAAATCCACTTTAGAGGGCTAGCAGGATGACACGAATAAGAAATAGAAAGGGTGAAGAGGCATGGAGGAGCTGATCTTGAGATCTGGAAGGAATACCTCTGTTTATGAGATTATGGATTCATGAAAGTAAATCAAGTGACATGTGTTAATGGTGAAAACTCTAGTGTAGGGTTCCAGACACGGACCTAATTTCCAGATTTGGTGCATGTGACTTTCGAGCCTTGCCTTGGGCACACAAATACCTTTTCCTAGTTCTGTTTCTGAATATGTGTCTTTACCCTGCAATCTCCTTCCTCATCCAGACTCTTGCATTTACAACAATCTCTAGTACATCACCATAGTGCAGTGGCTAGAGATGCAGTAAGAGTTGGGCCCAAAGAACCAGGAAAATGTTGTACATAGTAACAGCCACTACATGCAATGACTAACTCTGATAGACTTAGCCCTTCTCAGCAATGTGAGAATCTAAGACATCTCCAAAGGTCTCATGATGGAAAATGCTATCCATATCGAAAGAAAGAACTGTGGAATTTGAATGCAAATCGAAGCATACTATTTGCTTTTTTTTTCTTCTGTTTTGTTTTGTTTCCTTTTTCTGATGGTTCTTCCTATTGGTTCTAATTCTTCCTTACAGCATGACTAGTGTGAAAATATGTTTAATAGGAATGTATATGCATAGCCTATATCAGATCGCAAGCCGTCTTGGGGAGGGAGGGGGAGAAAAATTAAAAACTCAAAAGCTTATGGAAGTGATTGTTGATAAATCAAAATAAATTAATAAAAATAAATAAATAAAAAAGACTTGGGCACTAGCCCTATTACATATACTGGCTGCCCTACAAGCCCTACACATACTGACTACATGGCTACGGGTTAATCATTTAATCTCCCAGTACCCTAGCCAACTCTGACAGTAAATTGCAAAGAAGGGCTGGCCTGCCTTGGTTGAAAGTTTCCTCATCTGGGTGTCCCTATGCCAGGGACAGCTAGGTGGCGCCATAGTGCATAAAATGCAGGGCCTGGAGTCAAGAAGACTCATTCATATTCCTGAGTTCAAATTTGGCCTCAGACACTTACTAGCTGTGTGACTCTGGGCAAGTCACTTAACCCTGTTTGACTCAATTTCCTCATCTGTAAAATGAGCTAGAGAAGGAAATGGCAAAGCACTCCTGTATCTTTATCAAGCAAACCCCAAATGGGGTCACAAAGAGTTGGACACAGCTCAGCAACAATGACAACACACCAAGGAAATCACAAGTCATGTCCTGACCCCAGTTAATTACCACATGGATCATAGTCTCCAAAACCAAACCTAGTATCTTTCCTCTCTCAAATGGCTAATTGAATTCCTCATTGCTATTGTCACACCCACATCCCCACAGGTACTAAGGCTTAAATATTGAGGCATTTTTTCATGTCTTCATTTTCTCCCTTCCTCATCCCCATTGCCAACTCCTCTTGATTCCACCTTGGCAGAGGTTTTCACGTCCATCTCCTCCCGTATGTTTCCACTACCCCAACCTTCCTTCAGACCTTCCTTTACCTCTTATCTGGACTATTGCAATAATCTTTTCTTTCTTCAATCCATCCTACTCACAGCTACCAAATTAATCTCCCCGAATGTATCAATACAATGTGTGGGAGCCTGAGTTTAGAGTCAGAAGACCTATAGCCTACTTTTACCCACCATGCCTCTTTCAATTTCGCTGTGAATTACTTATAATATTTGTTTCTTCTGAGAGCATAATGCTCCATGATTCACAGCCAAATCCCAGATCTGTCATTTACTAATTTTTTACTTTGGGTAAGTTATTTAATCTCTCTGGGCCTCAGTGTCTTCATCTATAAAATGAGGGGGGTTGGACAAAGTCACTTCCTATATCTCTTCCAGATCTGTTTAAAGAATCTTTTATAGGTTATATTCACTCACTCTGAAGGGTTTAGTCCCCAAAGGGTAGCTGCTACTTTAGGTTCTATGGTATATACTCTGTGACAAATCTTTCTATTGATCATAGATCCGTACTAGTGTGCTTCTCTTTTCACAAATGATTTGTTCAAAGCAAAGGTATTTACTAAGATAGCATAATAGTAGCTACAAAATTTTTGTCCCACATAAACCTGGGGTGCATCCTTCCACAAACACACACATTGCCCATGGGACATGTGGGCACAAACTTGGAATACAGAGGGTAATGTGACACCCATGTGGAGAACACGTGTGGCCAATGCTATTTTTCCAACACCTCTGGGCCTTGAAGTTTTTTTTTTTCTCTTTTATAGAGTCCTCAGAAAGTTCTCCCTGGGTGTAGTGTCTATACTGGGGAGACTGCTAATCTGAGCTCCTGGGATCTGTTCTCTGTAGTTCAGTTTTAGATTTTAGATTTCCAGTGATAGTTCTTTCCTGAGTCCAAAGCTGGCTTTCTTCGCTGCTCATGGGGTCTTGGGAGCTGCTTCTGGCTCTGAATGACTGTCTCTCTTAATTCATGTTTGTCTGGAGCGTCTCAACTGTGCCCCAAACTCTTTCAAAGTGATTGTTTAGCTTCTGGATGGGCACTTGAAGATGATTATCCTTGCTGCTAGATGACAGGGAAATTGATAGGAGAAAGAGATAAGAACTCCTCCTTCCCTACCCATAAGGTGAAGAGCTGGTTTCTTCTTTGACTCCAAGGCTCAGCTCTTTAAAGCCCTCAGGAGCGTGGACTACTTTCAGCTTAGTAAATGATAGTTGCATCTTCCATCTCAAACAGAGAGATACTCCTACTTCATAAAAGGAATAACAGGGTGTCAACACATTAATACCTTATCATCTGTGATGATATAAACTAATCTGGGAGGGGGGAGGTCCTGAATCTCCCTGTCTTACCTGTATAAAATGCCCATAATGTTACTTCCCTGTTTAAATCCTTCAGAGTACACCTACTCCATTTCCTACAGAATTAAATCCAAATTCTTTAATGGGGCATTCAAAGCCCTCCACAATCTGCCTTCAAACTTATCTTCAACCAGACCATTCCCTCTTCTCCAAAATTGTGTTTGTTTCCCCCATCGGTACCTTTACTGCTCGCTTCATTCCTCATACCTGGAATCATCTTTACCCTTCCCCCCATATCTGACTATTGATTTCATCTATCCTTTAAGACCCAACTCAGATGACAGCTACCTATTCCATGTAACTTGACTCCATTAGCTGAAAATGACTACTTCCTCTGAACTCTTGTAGTAGTTGGTTTACAGCTTGCTAACGAATTGCCACATTCTGCTTTGTATTATATTTGTAATTCCACCTTCAGGAACTGTTCCCACAAAGACCATAGAAAATGTTACTGTATCTTTAAGAGACAATGAAATCTTGGATGATGACAGCTTTAATTGTCATTCTGTGAGGAGTCTGTGAGGAGACGGAGAGTTTAGATGTTGCAATTTTAGTAATTAATGTGGAAATATTAGAACATACCCCTTAATTACCTTAGAATCCCAGATGAGAGACTAAATAAGGAAAATGAGCCGGTATTACCCTTGGGTCAAAGGGTATGCACAATTTAGTGACTTTTTTGGGCATGGTTCCAAATTACTTTCCGGAATGACTGGACCAATTTACAGCTCTATCAACATTGCAATCATGTACTTGTTTTTACCACGGTCTCTCCAATTATTGTCATTTTCTTTTCTTTGGTCATCTTTGCCAATCTGATCAGTGTGAAGCAGAATCTCAGAGTTGCTTTAATTTGCACTTCTCTAATTATTAGTGATTAGCAACATTTTTTCATATGGTTGTTGATAGCTTGAATTTCTCTCCTTGAAAACTGCCTGCTCATATTAGGGAATGGTTTTTTGAATCAGTTCCTTATCTATCTTGGACATGAGACCTTCGTCAGAGAAACATGCCACAAAGATTTTCTCCAGTTAACTCTTTCTCTTCTGCGTTGAATAGCTGTGAAAGGTACTTCCTTTCTTGCTTTTTAAATTTGCTTATAACGTGATCTTTTATATCTAAATCATGTATCCATATACGGCATATCTTGGTACATGGTGTGAAATGGTGGTCTATATCTAATTTCTGCCAGAATACTTTCCAGTTTTACCAGAAGATTTTATCGTCTAGTGAATCCTTATACTAGTAGCTGTAGTGTTTGGGTTTATTAAACACTATACTACTGTGTTCCTTTGCTGTGTATGTTGTACACCTAATTTATTCCACTGAGAGATCTCTCTGTTTTTAGCCAGTAGCAAAGTTTTGATGATTAGTGCTTTGCAGTATAGTTTAAGAGTTAGTACTACTAGACCTGCTTCCTTCTCATTTCCCCTCCCCCCTTCCATCATTTTCCCTTAAGATTTCTGATCTTTCATTCTTCCAGATGAATTTTGTTATTCTTTTTTCTGCTTCTAGAAAGTAATGCTTCTCCAGCATGTCATAACTCTGGATTGGTATAGCAGTGAATTCATTTAGGTAGTATTGTCATTTTGATTATATTGGTACCACCCACCCAAGAGTAATTCTTCAATTATTTTTTTTTTAATTCTTCAATTAGTAAGGTCTACTGTTCTTTCTGTAAAGAATGTTTTATGGTTGTACTCATATAGATGTTACTAGGTGGGAAGCCTCCCAAGTATTTTATATATTCTACAGTTATTTTAAGTGGAATTTCTCTATCTTTTGCTCCTAGGTTTTGTTGGTAATATACTGAAATATTGATTATTTATGTGGATTAATTTTATATCCTGCAATTTTGCTAAAGTCATTATTTCAATTTTTTATTTTATTTAATTTTTCAATTTACAAGCATTTATCTTCTCTTTCTCTCACTTGTGCCCTATAAAAAAAAGAAAAAGAAAAACAAGACTTGTAACAAATATGCATATTAAATAAACAAAAAAATTCCCCCATTGTCCATGTCTGAAAATGTATGTCTCATTCTGCATCTGGAATCCATTGCCTCTCTGTCAGGGGATGGGTATTTCATCAACGCTGACTAGATGCATAGTTTACTATCAGGTGTTTGGAGTGATAGTTAGTCATTACATTGATTTGGGTTCTCAGGTCTTTCAAAATTGTTTGTTTTTATAATGTTCTCATTGTATAAATTATCCCCCTTATTCTGCTCACTTAACTTTAAATCCAGTCACACAAGTCTTCCTAGGTTTCTCTGAAACTGTCCCTTTCAGCTTTTCTTATGGCATAATAACTTTCCATTACATTCATGTAACCATGACTTGCCAGCCATTCCACAGTTGAAGGGCACTTCCTTAGTTTCCAGTTTTTTGCCACTTCAAAAAAAGATGCTGTACATATTTTTGTAAATATATATTCTTTTACATCTTTCTTTGATCTCTCTTTTTTAAAAATATTTAAATTTTTTTTCCTTTGATCTCTTTAGAGTATTGGCCTAGTAGTGATATTTCAAAGACAAAGGGCATGCACAGTTTAGTGACTTTTTTTGGGCATAGTTCCAAGTAATTTTCTAGAATGGATAGCCCAGTTCTCAACTCCATCATGAGTGCATTTATGTACGTAATTTCTCCATAGCTCTCTTGTCATTTCCCTTTAAAAATATTTTAAATAAGTTTTTATTGATGTCTTTTGTTTTTCACATTACCATGATTTCCCCCAGTATTTCTCACCTTCTTTTTCCCAGAGAGCTATCCCATATGACAAATGATATTTTTTTAAGGACAAAAGAAAAAGATGAAGGAAAAAAATCAGTAGAACGGATCAATATATTGAAAAATTCTGAAAACATGTGCAATGTGCAACACTTGCAGACTTCCTGTCTCCTTGAAGGGTTGGATTGGGAAGGTCTTCTCATATCTTTCCTTTCAAGCCATGTTTGTTCTTAATAATCCTGCAACATTCACTTTTGATTTCTTGTACATGGTTCTTTTCATTTACATTGTTGTAGTCATTGTGTATATTGTTTTCTTGGCTTTACTTATTTCACTCTGTGTCAGTTCATGTAGATCTTTCCATGTTTTTCTATATTTATCACATTCATCATTTCTTCCAGCACAGTGATATTCCATTATATTCATGTACCACAATTTGTTTAGCTATTCCCCAACTAATAGGAATCTTCCTCCCCATCCCCCAATTCTTTGCTACCATAAAAAGTGCTGCTATAAATATCTTGGTAGGTGTTGTGACTTTCTTCTCATCAATGGCTTCTGTGGGGTATAAGCAGAATAATAGAATCTCTGGGTCTGAGTATGTGTCCTTTTTCCCTTTTTTTTTTTTAATCATCTTTGCCAATCTGATGAATAGGAGATGAAAATTTAGACTTGCTTAGATTTTCATTTCTGTAATTATTAGTGATTTGTAGCATTATTTCATATGGATGTCTTTGAGAACTGCCTGCTCCTCTTTTGACTATCAACTGAAGGATGACTTCTATTCTAATACATTTGAATCAATTTCTTTTATATATCTTGGAAATTAGGCCTTTATCAGAGAAACTTGCTGCAAAGATTTTCTTCCACCTTGAGATGTCTAATAGGGAATTGGAGATTTGAGATTGGAGGTCATGAGTGAGATTAGGGCTTTTTCTGAGAATCATCTGCCTAGAAATGGTATAATTCTATGTGAGTCTTGGTAAGTAGACTCCCAGATATTTTGTATGTTCTATAATTATTTTTAAGGGAAATTCTCTATCTATCTCTTCTTACTGGGTTTTGTTGGTAAATACTAATGATTTATGTTGATTTGTTTTATATCCCACTACTTTGCTAAAGTCATTAATTCTTTCAATTAATTATAGTTGACTTTCTAGAGTTCTCTAAGTAGATTATCTTAGGACTATACTACAAAGAGATCAAAGTAAGAGGGAAAGGATGCACATATGCAAAAATATTTATAGCAGCTCTTTTTGTGGTGGCCAAGGATGGGAAACTAGGGGAGTGCCCATCAATTGGGGAATGGATGTACAAATTATGGTATATTAATGTACTGGAATATTATTATAAATAATATAAAATATCATAAAAATATCAAAAGGATCATTTCAGAGAAATCTAGGAAGACTTGCATTAACTGATGCAGAATGAGGGAACTAGAATCAGTAGAACAATTTTTTTCATACAATAACAGCAACTTTGTAAAGAAAAACAAATTGAAAACTGAAGATCTCTGATCAGCCCAGTGATCCAAGAGGACTAACAAAGATCCAAGAGCAGTTAGGTGGCTCAGTGGATAGAGTGCTGGGCATGGAGTCAGGAAGACATCTTCCTGAGTTCAAATCTGGCCTCAAACACTTACTAACTGTGTGACCCTGGGTAAGTCACTTAACCCTGTTTGTCCCAGTTTCCTCATCTGTAAAATGAGCTGGAGAAGAAATGGCAAATCACTCCAGTGTATTTGCCCAAAAATGGGGTCACAAAGAGTCAGACATGACTAAAATAACAAACTTACGACAAAGAGATGATGGACTCAAACTGTTCTTTTAAATGTAGTCTTTTAGCCAAAGCAGACAGTTTTCAACACGTAAGATGGATCATAGCGGGGAAAAACCTTTTGAATGTAATGAATGTGGGAAATTCTTTATGTGGCAACTACATCTTTCTGAGCTCTTTGTGGGCAGCTAGGTGGCACAATCGATAGAGCACCGGCTCTGGAGTCAGGAAGACTTAAGTTCAAATCCAGCCTTAGACACTAGACACTTACTAGCTGTGTGACCCTTAACCCTCATTGTCTTACACACACAAAAAAAGAATAAACATAAGATAATTAATACTGGAAAGAAACCTTTTAAATGTGGAAAATCCTTTAGCTGGCATCAAGATCTTACTAAACTAAATGCAAGACATACTAAATGAAAATGTGGAAATTTTGTTTTGCCTGACCATGTATATTTTAAGGGTTTTCCAATTTGGGGGTGGGGAGGGACAGAAAGGGGGATATAGCTAAGTTAGGCAAGAAAGAAAGAAAAGAAGTCTATTAAGTCATTTTTAAACAAAAAAAAAGGCAGAAGAAGGGTCAGAAAGAATCATAGGCAAGCTGGATAACTTTGAAAGTTACATGTTGAATTTCAAAAGAAAAGAAATCTGCACATTATAGAGATTCATAGTTTCACATACAATTCTCATTTTCTGTTCTAGTGTGTGTATGAAAATGCTAATTTTTTTGATTTTGTTAAGTTCAGATTTAAAAAAAAATGAACCAGAAAGTAACTTGCTGCCTTTGCCATACATGAGAGTGAAACCCAGAGCCTTACTACAATAGAGATTTTTTAAATTTTTTTTCTTTCTCATCAGCATTTTATTTCATTACCAACCCATTGTCCTTTATAGAATCATAAATGCAAAGTGCCTGACAGGACTCCTACTGATTAATGATATCCATTTGCCTGTTTTATGATTTTATTTTATAAATATTAATTACATACAATTATTATTATACTGTCTATTAGTTTATTATATGTGTTTAATGATTTACTATAGCATTATTAGTTCACAAACTACAATTTTTATATTACCACTACTTGAAAAAAAATGGAGGTTGCCATATTTAATAAATATTGGGATATTTTAAACTGGAAACTCTTAGGGATCTCCTGATTTTAGGAGCAGACCCATACATCATATGGAAATTGAAAAGAAAAAGAAAAGTCAAAGATTTTGGAGACTGCAAGATAAATCATAGCAAGGTCAAGTCTAGGAAGATCACTCAGTTAACTCTCTGAATTAACTATTCTATTCTATCATGCTAAAATACCAAATACAATAGGCAGAGATGAGGAGAGAGAGCATTACAAGCATGGGAGACAGCCAGAGAAAATGCCCAGAGCCAAGAGATGGAATGTCTTGTTTGTTGAGCAGCCAGGAGTCCAGTGTCACTGGATCTGAGAGTATGTGGCAGAATAAGGTAAAAGAAGACTGAGCAGGCAGGAAGGTGCTGTGTTATAAAGGGGTTTGCAGGGCAAACAGAGGATTTTGTATTTGATCCTGGAGGTGATAGGAAGCCACTGGAGTCTACTGAGTCTGGGAGGAGGTGACATGGTCAGACCTGCACTTTAGGAAAATCATTTTAGGGGATGAATGGAGGATAGGTTGGAGTGGGGAGAGACTTCAGGCAGGCAGACCTATCAGCAGGCTATTGAAATAACCTAGGCGTGAATTGATAAGGGCTTGCCCTAGAGTAGTGTCAGTGTCAGAGGAGAGAAGGGAGTGTATTCAAGAGATGCTGCAAAGGTAAAATTGATGGAGAGACAGACAGAGAGAAACAGATAGACAGAAAGAGAGACAGAGACAGAGACAGCGCGATAATAGATTACTGTCAAAAAAGAGAGTTTGGAATTCCTGAAAGTGGAGGTGGTGAATTTGTGAGTGATGGCAAATCAATGATATGACTATTTTTGTGTATGGCTAAGGTTGGGTGGGGGAGTAGGTCATGAGAAGTGAGTAGGTTGAGGAATGGAATAGTTAGCAAGTTTGAGAGGGAGCTGATATGCATGTTTAGGTACCCAAGTATGAGGACAGAAGTTGAGGAGGACAGAAAAATTGTGAGCCAGGTACTGAACTCATTAAGGAAGGAAGAGGAGTGACCTGGAGGTCTGTAGATAACAGCTACCAGGAGGTAGCTCCTCCTCAAAGGAGGAGAGGTTACTGAAAGATGGAGGTAGGAGAAGAACTTGGGAATGTCAATGGGGAACAAGGAGTAGTCTAGTTAGTTCCCTCACCTTCAGCAGTGTGTTGAGAAGAATGAATGAAGGTACAGCCAGTATTGGAAATGGCAAGCAGAGAGACTGTGTCATTAAGGAGAGCCAAATGTCCATAATAGCTAGAAGATGGAAGGACCAAGAGAGGAAAATATTTAGGAGTGAGGGAAGTTTAATACCTATGAAACAGGCATTCCAGAGGGCACAGTGGATGGAGTGGGTGTTGTTTGTTTGGAACTTTGGGGTGGGAGGATTGAGAGGGATAAAAATAAGGAGTGGTGGGGGATGGAGAACGGAGTTTGATAACCTACAGTGGTTTAGAATCATTAGCAAAGCCCAAGGAAGCAGATGAGGTTAGATTAGAATAAGTTCTGTCTGATGGAATGTACTCGGCACACAGATAAAATGGTATCTAGTTGACATTGATCTGTACCAGTCTTTACCAAATTCCAAAAAGTTGATGGACACAGAGTATGTATTACAGAATGCGAATGTAAAGCTAACCAGCCAAAGTGGGCTCGTGGTTGGACTATTGGTTGGACTTGGTTGGGGTAGGTATTTTTGAAGACTCAACAACACCTAACACTAGAGTATTCCTTCCTACATGGGCCAAAGAAGCGCGGCAGGAGAGTCACACACATAATAGAGTCAAAGACTGAAGTTTACAAGAGAATCTCTTGAAAAATGTGACTGTAGACAAATGTGTCCTACTGATGAAGACACAATACAAGACAGCAGAGGTCTCGGGAGTTTCATGGGTAATTACCACCGGCACAGTACAAGCAAATTCTTTTCTGTTACAAACATGGCCCAGGTGGATATTTGAGTAATGAATGCAGCTGAAACAGGAATGAAGAGATGGGATATGAAAGGAAAATTCCCAAAAATCTTCACTGGGAAACAAAGATGGGAACAAGGATGGCAGTGGTCTAGATCCCTAAAAACAGTAAGAATAATTTCATTATCTGTTAGAGCAGAATAGTTTCATACAAGACTATCACCATCAAGATATAGAAAACTATTTTATGTTACAAATAGAGACTAGATGACCATATGTCAAATGCACTTGAGTACATACTATACCTAGTTTGGAGAAAGCTGATTCCCAAGGAAATAGTCTTGAGAAATGAATGACGGTATAAGCCTAAGTTTGTTATCAAGAAGTGAAGCAAGTATAATGGGAGACCGGCCAATTGAGAGCCCCGTCTTTATGAGCATGCGCAGAATGTTCTGACTCATACAACATCCCCCTCCACAACTGGATTTTGGGGAGTATTCTATAACTTTTTGAATCCAATTTTGTGAAGAGTGGTCTTTTAAACTGACTATTGAACTAGGACTGGGTATAAATTTGTAACAGGGGCTGATGATCATGCATGGCATGCTTGGCTTATGAAACCTCCACAAGGAAGAGGTTGGGCAGCCTGCCCCTGAACAGGCATGACGATATATAATGAAAGGGTGTAGCCCTCTGATGTGGAGTATGTGCAGACATTCCATAACTGACAGTAGTCAGTTAACCATGTGGTGAAGAGATGGCTATAGAGCTGGAACTGGAGTGCCTTCAAAAGGAACTGACCAGCCAAAGTGGGTTCTTGACTGGGCTATTTTCTGCCTGCCTGATGTTTGAGAAAAAGAATGGGTTATTGTAGGCCTCTGAGTAAGGAAAGTGACTTAGGTCCTCTCTTAACTGGAGATGGCATCAAAGCTGAGAGTTCGCCCTGCTGCTGCTTCTATCTCTATTGTGTCACTTCTTTCATGCTTTTAGGTGAAGGGGCATTGGAGATGCCTATGATCTTGTGAGCTTCAAAAGGTCAAGAGTGCAGAAAAACAGAAGCCTAGGAATAGAATCCACACTAAAATTTGCCAGAGGCCAGCTGGTGAGGAACAAGTCTGGAATAACCTGTTTGACCCAGCATAGATCAAAGGCAACCAAGAGGGAGATACAGCGATTCATTTGTCTGCTACACCCTGTGGACGCCTCTGCTTCCTCTTCTCTCACCAGATTCTAAAACCTCTGTGGTTTGACTTCTGACCTCATTATCTCTCCAAAGGCACCAATGATATCTTAATTGTCAAACATAATGGTCTTTTCTCAATCTTCATCCTTCTTGACTTCTTTGCAGCCTTTGACACTATAGTTCACCTCCTCCTGGATACTCTCTCCTCTAGGTTTCAATGACTCTTCTTATCTTCCTCCCACCTGTCTGACTTCTCTTCAGTCTCCTTGGCTGGATATTAACCCAGGGCATGTCCACTAACCTCAGGTGTCCTGCAAGGCTCTGTTTAGGGCCCTTTTCTCTCTCTCTCCATTTTCTTCTTTGGGGAATCTCATTAGATCCCACAGGTTCAATTATCCTCTCTATGCAATTGATTTATATATCCAGCCCTAGTTTCTCTCCTCACCTTCAGGCCTGCTCCCTAGCTGCCTTTTGGACATGTCAAGCTAGGTGTCCTATAGATATCTTAAACTTGTCATGTTCTAAACAGAACTCATCTTTTCTGCCAAATCTTCCCGTCTTCTGAATTTCTCTGTTACTGTTGAGGGCACCATCATCTTCCCAACTGCCTGGGTTAGCAATCTTGGTGTCATTTTCAACTCCTTTCTCATATTTTTAACATATGTTAATCAATCGATCAATAAACATTTATTATGGGCCTACTATGTGCCAGATATTGTGCTAAAGCACTGGAGATACTCGAGGAGCTTATAGTCTAATGGGGAAGAAAATGTGCAAACCAATGTATACAAACCAAATTATATACAGGATAAATAAGGGAAAATTAACAGAGAAAGGGAAGCCACTAGAATTAAGAGGGATTGGGAAAGGTTTCCTATAAAAGATGGGAATTTAGTAGGGACATAAAGGAAGCCAGAGGAGTCAGTAGACAGGGTTGAGGAAAGAGAGTACATCCCATATATTATTAAGTCTTGTCCTTTATACTTTCACAGCAGCTCTTAGATATGTCTTCTCTCTGTTCATACAGCCACAATCCTGGGTCAGGCCCTCATCACCCAGACCAGGGGTGAGGAACCCACGACTTTGAGATCACATGTGGCCTTCTAGGTCCTTGGGTGCAGCCTTTTGTTGAGTCCAAGTTTTACAGAACAAATTATTTTATTACGGTAATTTGTACTGTGAAGTTTGGATTCAGTCAAAAGGCTGCATTTAAAGACCTGGAGGGCCACATGTGGCCTTGAAGCTGCGGGTCCCCACCCCTGACCTAGACTGTTACAATAGTTTTCCCATTAGTCTCCCCACCTCAAGTCTTTCTCCATCCCAAACAATTCTCTACTCAGTTGCCAAAGCGATTTTCTTAAAGTATGGGTCTACCCATGTTACCCCACCCTACCCAATAATCTCTAGTGACTCCCTAATGCCTCCAAGATCAAATATAAAATCCTCTGTTTGGCTTTTAAAGCTCTTCGCAACCTGGCCCTTCCTACCTTTCCAGATTTCGTATGCATTATTCTGTTCTATGTACTCTACAATCCAGCGACACTTGCTTTTTGCTGTTCTTCACACACAATCCTCCATCTCCCAGATCTGTGCCTTTTCTCTGGCTGTTCCCCACGCCTGGAATGCTCTTCCTCCTCCTCTCTACCCCTTAGCTTCCCTGATGTCCTTGAAGACAGCTCAAATTTCACCTTCTACCAGTCTTTCCCAGGTGATTCCCCTCCCCTACGACTAGTGCCTTTCCTCTGAGATTACCTTCCATGTACTGTATTTATATCTTATATGTACATAGTTGTTTCTCCTCTCCAACCTTTCTTTGTATTCCCTGTGCTTATCTCAGTGCTTGGCACGAATAAATATTTAATAAATGCTTTTCGACTTATAATGAATTATAATGAATTAAGAAGTGAAGTTGGTGGAGCGAATACTCTGTAGAAACTGCTTTAAGTCTGAACCCACTCTCCCCGGGGGTTAAAGAGGGGTAGAGTGGACAGTGTACCCTTAGATATTAGAGGGGAAAAATTTTTAACTTCTATTTTTGCTATGTCTTTTTTTAAAGTAAATATCCATTAGTTAAAGCTAACTGATGTTAATTGGTTAAATGAAACTAGTGCTAGTCACTGTCAGTTAACAAGGGCAGTTAACACCAGAATGGGGGCTCAAGCCAATATTACTGGAGAAAGAGACTTCACTAACCCTCAGGGATACCTCTAGAACTCTTGATGGAGAGATGAAACCTGCCTAGCCTAGCTCTGGGACCCTGAGCTGTTAGTTTGCATGTAGAGCAAATCTAGGGTCTTCCAACACATATCAAAGACACCAACCAGCTAAATAAATCTCTTTATTGGAGGTGATCAAGGTGAGATCACGGTATATCTCTGGGTGGAGAGAAAGATAGTAGCAATAACAGATATGCCCTCTTGCTACCAGATGCTTAGTTCCCCATCCAGGCTGACACATGGCTGTGAACATAATAATAATAGCTAACATTTTTTAACATAGCACTTAAAATGTGTCAGGAACTCTGCCAAGTGCTTTACAATTATTATCTCACTTGATTCTCACAACAACCCTGGGAGGTAGATGCTATTATTATCCCCATTTTACAGATGAGAAAACTGAGGCAAACAAAGGTTAAGTAACTTGAGGGTCACACAGCTAGTAAATATCCAAAGACACATTTGAACTCAGGTCTTTCTGACTCCAGGCCCAGTGCTCTATCCATTGCATCATCTACCTACCTCTATTTCTTTGCCTTAGATGAATGAGTGTTGCAGGTGGAATGGACTAGGTTTCAACCTTGTGAAATCTCCAATGGTCCAGTAGCTGAAGTCACTAGGGGTGATCTGTTTTCTTCAGCACAGCCATGAATTGACCCAGCAGCTACAGTGTTGTTTTCTGCAGTGGAGTAACTTTACCCACTGGCTATGCTACATTTGGAAGTGAGCTTGGTTATATGAGTATTTTATCATTTTAATTTTGAGCCCACTCTTCCTGGGGACCAAGGGTGGTATAGGAAAGAGCACTTCCCTTGTTCCCCTCATTTTTGGGTAAAGAGAGAAGGAGATGTTTGTGCTTCTGCTATTGCTATATCTTTTCATTAAACATTCTCTTGTAAAAGTGAATTGTTAATCATTAAATCAGGGGTCAGCAAACTGAGATCCATGGTCCAGCCCAGCCTTCCAGCTATTTTTTATATAGTGGCAAGCTAAGAATGGTTTTTACATTCTTAAAGCTTTATCGTACTTTAAAATGTAAAAACCATTTTTAGATTGCAAAAGGCCAAACCTTCAGGTCATAGTTTGCCAAACCCTCAGTTAAATGATATTGAAGTACTAATTACTAAGTTAATTTATGATATAGAGAAGATACTGATTACAAGGGGTGGTTGCTAATGGGGAGAATACACTAGAATAGGAGCTCAAGCCACTAGAACTAGAGAAAATTCCCTAACTTTTTATGTTTATCAATATGAATCTGAAAAAGAGATGTAACTACCCAACCATCTGGGCACCTGACTCAGCAGTGTGAGTGAAGTTAGAATTAAGTAAACCCTCCCTCCCAATAGTCTACATAGACTACATAAGATTATAGTTTCCTAGAAAATTAAAAAAAAAAACAAAAAACTCCAACTTTGATGTTCAGAGAATATTAGAGACGTAACCAAATAGAAAAGCTTAAATGTGAGCTAGCTCAGAAAGAAGGAATTAGAAAGTGAGGTAATCAAAGACACATGTTTGCAACAAATTAAGATTTTCATGTTTTACATATATAAAGGAACAGTTAGAGCCTGAAACAAATAGTGAGTTTGATACAAAAGAACTATAAGAAGATGCTCAAAATGAAACTGTTACATTGAAAGAAGTTCAAGAATATTGAAGCATAGCTTGCTTCCAGTTAGCACAGAAAGCTCCTGACCAAGATAGTGCAAGTTAAGCGGACGCCACACATAGACACACAGAAATTTTGCCTAGGACGAAGGAAGAGCCTAGTTCAGATGAGGATGGAAGGAAGGGTGAACTCAAAGGCAATGCCTCTCTCAATCAAGACCTCAACTAGAGGAAAGACCATAGAGTAAAGAGATGAGCCACTGAGTTTAGAAATAGTAGTAATACAGCATCTATATACCATCAAGCAAGATAGGTAAAGATACAGAAAGATCATAAAAAAATTTTAACCAGAAAGCCTATAAATAGGCTAAATTATGATGTTGCAGGTTTACTCATTGATCTAGATGGAATTCATTTTGAATTATGCATAATGTTGCTTTGTGCTTTTTGATGTATATATGCAGTGTTATCCATGTATTGTTATTATATTTAACTAGTATCATTATTACTCTTGCTAGTATTGCATTGGTTTTTTTCCCTCTCATTTGAAACATCCTATCAAATGATGCTCTACATTATAATATATGCATTTGACGTAATATTAATGTGGATTTGTTGCACCCCAAATGATTTTCAAGGACTAAAATATTTTTGGCCTTTAGGAGAAAGGTGAAACCAGTTTTAATAACCTCTCATATAGTGTTTAAGAGGGAATAGAAGCTTGAGAGACTACCATTTATGTTATGGAGACACTGTTATCTGTCATGGTAGAAGAGAAATTATACCCCTACAGAGAGAAAGAGGCTGAAGAGACCTTCTTTCCTGAGAACACTGTTTTAACTCTTATCCTGGGAAGCAAGAAACAGTGTGCGTAGAGCCAAGATGGCAGAGTAAAAGGAAACAATGTAGCCAAGTTCCTATCCACAACTCCTCCAAATATATTTATAAAATACACCAGATTGAATCCTGATAGAGAAATCTAGAAAAAGCCACAGTGAGTCTTTTGTCTGGCCTGGGTTGGCATGGGGAAACAGAGAGGTCTGTAGACACTGGAGACAAAGTTAGGGCAGAAGCACCTGGCAGCAGAGCACTCCAGTGCCCAGGGAGAGGCTGTGGGCACTAGCACAAAAAGGTCTTAGACTCATGCTAGGGTACCATGCCATGAACTGCAATGGGCATGGGTGCCAACTAACAACTTTGTTGCATACTACCTAGTCCTAGGTTGCAGATCCAGGGTGAAGTGAGAAGAGACTATATTGCCTTTCCCAGGTAAGGAGATGTTGGGCAGTGTACCGAGAAAACAGGAAGTTTAAAAGCGAGCAGCAGCAGTAGCTGGATTTTATTTCCAGCATTTAGCCCAGTCTACAGAGGAATAACCAATACAAAAACTCCAGATCAAAGAAGAGCCTATGACTCTGTTACAGAGCTTTCCAGCTGTCTGAAAAGGGTGGAGTCCAGGAGCAGGCTACTCTTGCATAGACTTAAACCCAGATTAGGAACTTGCAGAGCTTAGACCAGAGAGGTAGCTATCAAACTTTGCCTTGATTCAGACCACTTGAGGAGCACTGAAAACTTGCAGTTCCTAGACTGAGGAGATCTCAGAATAATACTCAATATCTCAAGAAAGTAGCCCACACCTTTCCCCCAGAAGTGTGCAGAACCAGCCCTAACATCAAGCCCAAAATCAGGAAATAGGCTGGAACAATGGGTAAACAAAAGAGGACAACACCATAATGAGCTATTGTGGTGACAGGGATGCTCAAGAAACAAATAGAAGAGAATGACTCCAAAACATCTATAAGCATTGCCTCAGAGAAAAACCCAGCTTGGGTACAACCTATACTAGAATTTCTAGAAGAGATGATGAAAGAGTTGTTTCTTTTTTTAAAAAAGCAATTGGGGTTAAGGGACTTGCCCAGGGTCACACAGCTAGTAAGTGTCAAGTGTTTGGTCTGAGGCTGTATTTGAACTCAAGTCTTCCTGACTTCAGGGCTGGTACTGTATCCACTGTGCCACTAGCTGCCCAAGAGTTTTTTTAAAAAAGTTTTTGTAAATTAAATGAACACTTGAAAAACTGGAAAAGAAATGAGAGCTATGGAAGAAACTATTGGAAAGGGAATTAACAGCTTGGCACAAGAGGTATAAAACTTTGCCCAAGCAACAAATTTCTTGAAAATTCAAAAGGACAAAATAGAAGCCAATGAGCAACAAGAAATATTAAAACAAAGTCAGAAAGCGGAAAAAAGAAAGGAAATGTAAAATATTTCATATTAGCAAATATAGCAAAATCCACTGACCTGGAAAATAGATAAAGGAGAAAAAAATGTAAGAATCACTGAACTATCTGAGCTCCATGACCTAAAAAAAGAGCCTAGACAGCCTATTTCAGGAAATCTTGAAAGAAAACTGCCCACATCTCTAAAAACCAGAGGGCAAAGTGGAAATAGAAGCCAGTAGTTACTTCCTGAAAGAAACCTCAAAATGAAAACTCCTAGGAACATCATAGTCAAAATCCAGAGCTTCCAGATGAAAGAAAAAAAATGCTAGAAGCAGCCAGAAAGAACTCAAGTACTGAGGAGTCACAGTCAGTATCACATATGATTTAGCAGCCACTGCTATAAAGCAGTAGAGAACTGGAATACAATATTCCAGAAGGTAAATGATATAGGTTTACAATTAAGAGTAAGCTACCCAGAAAAACTGAGCATAATACTACAGGGGAGACAATGGATTTTTAATGAAATTGAGGACTTCCAAGCATTCCTAATGAAAAGATCAGAGATACAGAAAAACTTTGAAGTCCAAATACAGGAGTGAAGGGAAGCATAAAAAGGTAAACATGAATGACCAATGATAAAGGATAAACTATTTACATTCAAATATAGGGAGATAATACATATATCTCCTCTGAACCTTATCATCATCATTATCATCATCATCAGGATTCACAGAGGGAGTCCAATTACACAAGGCCTGGGAGTGTTTCTGCTATGTCTTAAGAAAAGAATGAAGAGACAAAGAGGAATACACTAGGAAGGGAAGGGAAAAGAAGGTTGGGGAAAAGTATCTCACAATAGGTATGAACAAGCAGACATCTATACAAATAAGAAGGAAGGGGTGGGGAAGAGGCTGACACTTAAACCTCACTCTTACCTGAACTGGTCAAAAGAAATATGGAGAGAGAGAGAGAGAGAGAGAGAGAGAGAGAGAGAGAGAGAGAGAGAGAGAGAGAGAGTTGGATACAGAAATACCTTTCACTCAATAGGAAAATAGGAGTGAAAGAGAAGGGAGATTAAGGGAGGGATTGCTCCTAAGCAAAATAAACTCTAAGGAAATATTTTTTAAAAAATATTTAAAGCTCTTTTTGAGGTGACAAAGAATGGGAATCTGGGGGGGGGTGTCATAAATTGGAGAATGGATAAAGAAGTTACGTTATATAAATGTAATGGAATACTATTATACTGAACTCATATGTATGTATGTGTATATATATATATATATATATATACACACACACACATATACATATATATAATGACCAAACAGGATTCCAGAGGACTAATGATGTAACATGCTTCTCACCTCTTCATAGAGAGTTGAAGGACTCAGAGTACAGAATGAGACAAATTTCTTTGGACGTGGCCAATGTAAAAATTGTTTTGATTGACTATACATGTTTGTAATGGGTTTTGTTTTTCTTGTGTTCTCAGTTGGGGTTGGGGATGGGAGTGGGAGGTTAAGAAGGAAGGAGATCTTGGCTGGTTAAAACAGAAGAATTTTTTTTTTAAAAAAGAAGAGGCAATGTGTTGTAGTAGATAGAAAGCTGGCCTTACAGACAGGAAGACCTAAAATCAAATTGCGCTACTAATACATGCTGGCGATGTAATCCTAGGCAAGTCACCTAACCTTTCTGTGTCCAAAGAATAACAATATGCATTGTAGGGAAGGTCTAGAACTGCATTAGAAGAAGATGTTTCTTACTGGGAATTCCCTGTACCAATGGAATTCCTGATCCTGTTCCTCTCCTTGGGAAAAAATCTTATAAAGAGAACTGAGAGATTTTAACTGCTATCATGAAAGAGTTGAATGGTAGGGCTGTGTTTCCAGAACTGAGAAGTCAGCAGTTAGTCATGGTTAAAGGTGGCTTTGACTGTGACCATGTCTAATATATTGTAAATAATTATTTTTCTTTATTGTTTGTTTCCTTGCTAATAAATAGTGTAGCCGGTAAACTTAATATGTATTTAGCACTAGGAGATTAGAGTGTTTGATGGGAGGAGGGAGAAAGAGAGAGAGGAAAGGAAAAAGGGGAGGAAGGAGGGAGGAAATGGTTTTGGGAAAAGAGACTTCTTGAGTTTATTAAATAAATTATATTTAATAAATTGGGGACCTAAACTTCACTAATTAATGAGATACGTACTAACCTTTCAGAAATTAATATGGAATATCATATCTCTTGATTACCTTAGAACCTGGGATGAAAGAATGAACAAGAAAAATAATAATAAAAAAAAGAAAATAGAGAGAGGATGTGATAATGTCACTTAGGCTACATGTGTGTTGGGGCCAGGGGAATGTTGATACAAAAATTTATTTATGCATATATTTTATTCTCTCGACTAGATTGTAGGCTTCTTTTTTATATTTAAATTTTTTATATATAAATTTAGCATTTTATTTTTTCCCAGTTACATGTAAAAAGAATTTTAACATTTGTTTTTAAAACTTCGAGTTTCAAATTATCTCCCTTCCTCCCTCCCCACCCCCCTTGTTGAGGAGGCAAGCAAGTCAATGTAGGCTATACATGTGTAGTCATGCCAGACATATCCATAATGTTGTAAAAGAAAACATGGACCAAAAAGACTCAAGAAAAATAAAGTAAAAAAAATATGCTTCAATCTGTATTCAGATACCATCAGTTCCTTCTCTGGGGATGGATAACATTTTTCGTAGTAAGTCCTTCAGAATTGTCTTGGATCGTTGCATTGCCGAGAAGAGCTAAGTCATTTGCAGCTGATCTTCTTACAATATTGCTGTTACTTTGTACACCGTACAGTTAACTTTGCATTAGCCCATGCAAGTCTTTCAAGGTTTTTCTGAGAGCATCCTGCTCATCATTTCTCATAGTACAATAGTATTCCATCATAATCACATGCCACAACTTGTTCAACCATTCTCCAGTTGATGGGCATCCCTTCAGTTTCTAATTCTTTACCCCCAGAAGAGAGATGGTATACAATTTTTGTACATATAGGTCCTTTTCTTTTTTGTTTTTTGTTTTTATCTCTTTTTATCTCTACAGACCTAGTAGTGGTATTGCTAGGTTAGAGAGCATGTGTGGTTTTATAGTCCTTTGGGCATAGTTCCAAATTGTTCTACAGAATGGTTGAATCAGTTCACAACTCCACCAATAGTGCATTAATGTCTCATTTTCCCACATCATCCAACTTTTGTCATTTACCTTTTCTATCCTATTAGCCAATCCTAATAGGTATGAGGTAATACCTCAGAATTGTTTTAATTTGCATTTCTCCAATCAGTAGTGAGTTAGAATATTTTTCTCATATGGCTATAGATAGCTTTGATTACTTCATCTGAAAACTGATTATATCTTTTGATCATTTATCAATTGGGGAATGACTTATTTTTTTATAAATTTCTCTCAGTTCTCTACATGTTTAAGAAATGAGGCCATTATCAGAGAAACTTTCTTCAAAATTTTTTTCACGGTTGCTATTGTTAACTGTATTTCCCTCTATCCTGTTCCCTCCATTCCTGTTTATTCTATTCTCTCTCTCACCCTGTCCCTCCTCAAAAGCATTTTGCTTCTGACTATCCACCCCCAATCTGCCCTCCCATCTATTCCCCCCTTCTTTTATTCCCTTCCCCTCTTACTTTCCTGTAGGGTAAGATAGATTTCTATGCTCAATTGAGTGTGTATGTTATTCCCTCTTCAGGCCAATTCTGATGAGGGTAAGGTTCACTCACTTTTCCTCACCTCCCCCCTCTTCCCTTCCCTTGTAAAAGCTTTTTCTTGCCTCTTTACGTGAGATAATTTACCCCATCATACCTCTCCCTTTCTCTTTCTCCTAGTACATTCCTCTCTCACTCCTTAATTTTATTTTTTAGATATCATACCTTCATATTCAACCTGTGCCCTCTGTCTATATATACTTCTTCTAACTACCCTAATAGAGACAAAGGTCTTCTGAGTTACAAATATCATCTTCCCACATAGGAATGTAAGTAGTTTAATCTTATTATGCCCCTTTTGGTTTCCCTTTCCTGTTTGCCTTTTTATGCTTCTCTTGAGTCCTGTATTTGAAAGTCAAATTTTCTATTCAGCTCTGGTCTTTTCATCAAGAATGCTTGAAATTCCTCTTCTCTCATTGAATTTCCATTTTCCCTCCTCAAGGATTATACTCAGTTTTGCTGGGTAGGTGATTCTTGGTTGTAAACTTAGCTCCTTTGCCTACTGGAATATCATATTCCAAGCCCTCTGATCCTTTAATGTAGAAGCTGCTAAATCTTGTATTATCCTTACTGCAGCTCCATGATATTTGAACTGTTTCTTTCTGGCTGCTTGCAATATTTTCTCTGGAAATATTTGAACTCTGGAATTTGGCTACATTATTCTTGGCAGTTTTCATTTTGGAATCTCTTTCGGGAGGTGATTGGTGGATTCTTTCAAATTCTATTTTACCCTCTGGTTCTAGAATATCAGGACAATTTTCCTTGATAATTTCTTTCTTTCCTTTTCTTTTTTTTTGTGAGGCAATTGGGGTTAAGTGACTTGCCCAGAGTCACACAGCTAGTGAGTGTTATGTGTCTGAGGTTGGATTTGAACTCAGGTCGTCCTGACTCCAGGGCCAGTGCTTTATCCACTGCGCCACCTAGCTGCCCTGATAATTTCTTGAAAGATGATGTCTAGGCTTCTTTTTTGATCATGGCTTTTAGGTAGTCCAATAATTTTAAAATTATCTCTCCTGGCTCTATTTTCCAGGTCAGTTGTTTTTCCAATGAGATAGTTCATATTGTCTTCTATTTTTTCATTCTTTTGGTTTTATTTTGTTGTTTCTTGATTTCTCATAAAGTCATTAGCTTCCATTTGCTCCATTCTAATTTTTAAGGAATTATTTTCTTCAGTGAGCTTTTGGACCTCCTTCTCCATTTGTCCAATTCTGCTTTTTAAGACATTCTTCTCCTCATTGGCTTTTTGGACCCTTTTTGCCATTTGGCCTAGTCTATTTTTTAAGGTGTTATTTTCTTCAGTATTTTTTTTTGTGTCTCCTTTACTAAGCTGTTGACTCTTTTCTCATGATTTTTTTGCATCACTCTCATTTCTCTTCCCAATTTTTCCTCTACCTCTCTCACTTGATTTTCAAAATCCTTTTTGAGCTCTTCCATGGCCTAAGGCCAATTCATATTTTTCTTGGAGGCTTTGGATGTAGGAGCTTTGACTTTGTTGTCTTCTTCTGAGTGTGTGTTTTGATCTTCCTTGTCATCACAATATCTTTCTATAGTCAGAGGGGTTTTTTTTTGCTGTTGTTTGCTCATTTTCCCAACCTGTTACTTGACTTTCAATTGTTTGTTAAAGTGGGTCTCTGCTTCCAGGGTGGAAGATGCACTGCCCCAAACTTTTGTCCAAACAAACCCAAACCCAAAGGGTTTTTGTGCAACTGTTTTCAGAGATACTTCAAGGGACTTGTAAGTTTTCAATTCATCCAAGTTGGTATGATCTAAGGAGAGGTGTTTACTACTCTCCTGGCCTGTGCTCTGGTCTGTGAGTGACTATAAGCACTCTTTTCTGCCTTGGAACTGTGAGGAGGGTTCCCCCTCCACTGCTGCTGCAAGATCTGCTATGCTAGTGTTCTTCCGTGCCCCAGGACTGCCACCCAGGACTGGGACCTAGATCTGAGTATGGACAAAGCAACAGAGCCCTGCCTCAGTGCTAGAAAAAAGACCCTTTTAATCTCCTTCTGACCAGTTGCTTGACCCCCTTACTGTCTGTGGGCTGAGAGCTCCAGAAGCAGCCACTGCCTTTGCCACTGCTGATTCAGTCCCTCCCAAGGCTTGCTCCTGGTTTGCTGGAGCTGGGGCTGTGCTGGTGTGGCCTGCGCTGGACTGTGCTCCTCCCCCACCATGTTGCAACAGACCTTTCCTGTCGACCTTCCAAATTATCTTGGGCTGGAAATTTGTTTGTGGGTTCTGCTGCTCTAAAATTTGCTCAAAGTCATTTTTAAAGGTATTTGCAGGGTTTGGGGAGAGAGTTCAGATGAGTTCTTTACTGTCTTTACCATCTTGGCTCTGCTTCTGATTGTAGGCTTCTTGATGGCAAGGACTACATCTTATTCATCTCTATATACCTTCAGTCTTCCTTGTACAGTGCCTTACCCACAGTAGGAGCTTAATTAGTGCTTGTTGAATGAATGAATGAATGAATATTTGTTCAATCAAGTAGCTCAAGCCTTCACCCCCCTTTTATCTGAATTATTTCAATAGCCTCCTAGCTTGTCTTGAAGCACCCCACTCATCTGATGTGGCTTCCATATCTCCTGAAAGAAGTATGGAACTGGGATAAATCAGCCTCTACCCCAGCCCCATATCTGAGATGGTTACAATAAAAAGGTTAGAATGGACATCAAAGGGAATCTCAAAGGGGCAAATAATTTTATCTCTTAGATTCTGTGATTATATGTTTCTAGGTCAACATGATCTGAAAAGGAGAAGAGAAGTTTGACTCATTTCTTGAAAATAAATGGGGACTAGGGAAAGAGGGAAGTAACTCTGAGATTATCTCCCACTTACACTGCATATGCACATGGTTGTTCCCCATTAGAATGGGAATTCCTTAAAGTCAGAGATTGTATTTTTGCCTTTCTTTGTTTCCCCAGGGCTTAGCATAGTGCCTGGAACATAATAAGCATGAACCACGGCCCAGTAGCCAGTAGTTCTAAGAGGGGTGAGGTATCAACTGAAAGGCAGCTAGGTGGTACAGTACATAGAAAGCTAACTTGGAGTCAGGATGACTTGAGTGCAGATCTCCCTTAGACATTTGCTAGCTGGGTGACCTTGGGTAAGTCACTTATTTTATCTGCCTTAGCTTCCTTATCTATAAAAATGAGGATAATGATAGCACCACCTTCCAGGGTTGATGTGAGATAAAATGAGATAATAAATGTAAAATACTTTGCAAACCTTAAAGTGCTACAAAAATGGTAACTGTTGTTATTGATTTTCCCTATTTAGTGCACTTTCCTTTCTTCCATTCATCACCAGACACATCATTGCCAGACTTAATTCAATATGTCAAGTGCCTGTGATTTTGTTGGTGTAGGTGCTCCCTCCACTGGGCAGATCACAACACTTCTACAACCTAGTAAGAGGTCTTGAAGATTGTTGTGGCTGGAGGATTCATGACCTTGTGGCCAACATGATAATGAGACTAAATGAACTTAGAGAGCCTTGTCCTAGAGTAAGAGATATGCAACATGTCTAGATCCATTCTCAAATCTTTTTTACCTTGGTAGAATCTGCCAGACCTTGTGCTGTACTTTTATGGTCTTTTGTGATTTAGGGGCCCTTCCCACACCACAACGAGGCATCAGAGGAGGACTCTGGTGTAGGCAATGCCACCAGGCTTCTTTAATGCTGTTAGATGCATGATAACATAGATATGGGTGTTCTATCAATACACATTGAAATCCATCCATGTCTTCTCAACTTTGTGTGAGTATAAGTCCTCCATAAGTCCTCCACAGTGAATCTACCTAATATCCAGGAGATCTACCTCTAAGTCTACCACATTTGGTAGATATGAGTACAATACTCATGCTACAGATCTGTTATCCCATGATCTCAACACATGATGTACCCATTTCTTTTTTTGAATAATATATATTATAAATAATCTTTTATGTCTTTGTTTTCTTATTTCCTCATCTATAAATGGGAATAATAATAGAACCTACTACTCAGGGTTGTGAGGATAGAATGAAATAAAATTGGCAAAGTCCTTTATAAACATTAAATTTCAATGTAAATGCTAACTATTATTATTATTATTATTAATTATATTGTTAGTAAATAGTATGGCTAGTGATTTTCTGATTACACTTTTCCTTGACCATAAATTATATGCCATTTCTTGAATGCAAGGTATCATTGGTAAGATGCTGTAGTCTCCTTACACCCAACTTGTGTTTTTCTATTGCCCTTTGGGTCACTGGCAATTTTGCTTTGCCTGAGATCATAGTATTCCAAGTTTCACCCAAGGGCCCTCCATACAGTAACACTAGAACACTGCTACCAAAAATATGTTTTGTGATAGGCAGCAGCTTGGTATCATTAAAAACGAACTACAATTTCACGGGTACAATCAAGCTCACTTACCTCCTACTTGGTTCTGAGTACAGCTTATTATTTTTCTGCAATACCTATCTAATACATATTTACTAATGGCCTAACTTGCTAGGCTACCCACATAACTGCATATCATAGTCTGGACAGCAGGTCATCTTCATCCATAAAGTTTTCCTATGTGGATTGTAATTTTTTTTTGGGGGGAAATAACCATAAATCTCATTGAAGAGGGCATGCAGTGTTCTGAAATTCAATGAAGTCAACAAGATATTATTTGAAAATAGTAACTGGAGAGTTTCACCAGATTTTGGAAATTCCCTTTCCATTTGAACTATGCTCAGGACCTTCTTTATGGCAGTAGCAAACACCTTGGGCTGGCATACATTTCCCTGTTTTATGCCTTGCTTAATATTGATAATTGATTACATTTATTTCTATGGCTCCATCAGTCATTATGTGATCCAAACATATAGAATATAAATAATATACTTTGTAGGAAGAGAGCCTTTAGGGTGAAGTTTTGATTCTCTGACTTAAATATGATGGGATGTCATACTTTCTTTACCTTTCAGTCAGCAGTGTGACTTTTGAAGATATGACCTTCTTAGAAAATGTTTACTAAATCTTTCCTGTTCTCATAGTTTCATCAAGGGTACCCTCAATATTGGTGTACACCATTCCCATAACTATTGAGATGTGAAAATAAGTATGTTGTTGTTCAGTCTTGCCCAGCTCTTCATGACCCCATTTAGGGCTTTCTTGGCAAAGATACTGGAGTATTTTGCCATTTCCTTCTCCAGCTTATTTTACAAATGAGAAAACTGAGGCAAATAGGGTTAAGTGATTTGCCCAAGGTTACACAGCTAGTAAGTGTCTGAGGCTGGATTTGAACTCAGGTCTTTCTGACTCTAGGCCCAGCACTGTATCCACTGTGGTATAGTGTAATCTATTTTCTCAATAACTTTTTTTTATTGTTGTTGATTTATATTTTTTCTATTCTTTTGGTATCTTTCCCTCTTTGAGATATCCTGAAAATTGATCCCTAAAGTACCTTCAAAATTATATCACGTGTAGCACTTTTTTTTAAATGAGATCCAGATGTATTTACTAGGAGTATTTGAGGAAGAAGTATAGCACAACATAAAGAAAAATTCAGTGGTGGGGGGAAAATCACCCTGGAAAAAGAACAAATTTGAAAAAAAGGGAGTGCTTTAAGCCCAGGGGACAACAGTTCCTCTGGTTGGTCCAAAAGATAGGGAGAATTTCAGAGAACCAGAGTAGGTCATAGAGAAATGTTGTTTTGCTGAGGGAGAGGACCACTAAGTTGACCACAAAGGAATTATGGGGGATGGGAGAAGGATGAGATAGGGTAATTCTCTTTGACAGCCATAGGATGGAGCTTGAATGGGGCTGCTATCTCCATGGTGGGACATTAATGAAGGAGCACTTCAAATACTATGGGGGAAGGGAAACTGAGGCCTGGGTGACCCAAAGGAGATAAAAAGGGATCCTCTTAGGGTTTTTATATTCTTGTAGGAAGGTGCCAAGAAAAGGCATTTCATGCCATGAACTGGGGAGAGGCTGCTGCCCTGATGTTTAGGGCCCTGAAAAGGTGTTTCTTCTGTGTGTGGTTGATAAAGTCAAGTTTGTCTTCCTGACTATGACTTTTTTTTTTGGTAATTGGGGTTAAGTGACTTGCCCAAGGTCACACAGCTAGTAAGTGTTTAAGTGTTTGGTCTGAGGCCAGATTTGAACTCAGGTCCTCCTGACTTCAGGGCCGGTGGTCTATCCACTGCGCCACCTAGCTGCCCCCTTGACTTTCTTAAGGGCCATTTTCACTTCCTTATGTAGCATTCTGGGTACTAAGATGCAAGAGTCCAAATGTGGTAGCTCCATAGTTATCAATAATGAGACTAGATATCTATAGAAATATTGTCAAATCTGTTCTATTCCATTTTAATTTGTTCTATTCTATAAATGTTCTTGGGATAATCTGATTTAGGTTTCATGATAAGTTTTCCACAGGCTCATTTTCTCCTCTACTGCTTTTCATTATTTCCTAGGTTGTCATGACTCATATTCTTCTACCATACTCTCACATAATATTATGTAATCGATCTTGTATTCTGAATGGGTGCTGCCATTTTGTTTACGTGTTTCTTGACTTGCAAGGAAATCAAGTTTTCTAGTTAGGCCAGCCTCAGGGGTATTTTGGCCCCTTCATTGCAACAGCTGTTTTATTAGCTAAAAGTTTTCATATAATGATGTAAGAGGAATTTGTCAGGGGACTCCTCCCCTTATGAATTTGATAGTTCCTCTAATCAACTTGATGAGATTATGTGGAGCCTACTTTTATCTAAATGGCACCTCCTATAGAGATAGACATACACTCTGGCACCTTGATGAGAAGACACAAGGAATTCCTCTGATTGGGGCTTCATCCATGGCTGGTGAACAAGAATTAGCAGGGCAGTTATGAAATGGCAGAGTGTGGGGAATGGGAATGAGGAGGGTGGAAAGAGAATGTTTTCTTCTGCACACTACCCACCCCCTTTACCCCCAGCAGAAACAGCTGATACGTAGAATAAGCTCATGGCAAATCTGAGAAGGGGGTTCTTGGGTCTCTAGTGCCTGGCCGTGTTCTTTTATCTTTCTTTTTTCTTTTTATGAGCCCAAGTCAATAATTAGAGCTCCTCAGAGGGGACTTTCCTAGCCTTAGGGGATCTGTGAGTTTGAAAATTGCCAAGTTCAAGTTTTCAGTTGCTGGCCCTCTGAATGTTGAGAGAGATTTCCTCAACTACATGATCCTTGAAGGAAAGAGATTGATAATGTGGCCTCTCTCCAGCTATAGAACATCATGGGAGGCCAGGAGATCTGGACCTTGCTGACTTCTCGTGTCACTGCTGTGGATCGCTTAGACACTGCAGTTATGAGGTGAACGAATCATTCTTGTTTAGCTCTTTACAGTGTCTTTACCTTCCAAGAAGAATCTGATGGTCTGTATGAATGCTTTGTTTCTGTATCTGTTCATACACATCTGCAAGTTCTTTGCATATTATGCATTTTTTTTTGTGCAGGGTGAAACAATAGCTGTCCAATATCTGATTTAATTCTTGCACATTGAGTGCCTATTCATGAGTTGGGAAATTTGTTACTCACATTTGGGGGAACCTAGCTATAAGCTATTACTAAACTTTAAGAGATTTCCCCGGAGTAAAATTTTAAGGTGGGGGTAAGAGTCAAAGAGAAAAACTGACCCTTTTGGGGTCAAACTCCCAGGATTGGACCCATTCCATGTGAGCCTAGAATCTCTTGTGGGACCTTAGCTAATGGCAGTAATCAAAATCAATGATTTTATTTTTTATACAATTACTATTTTTCAAAGTAAATAGCTTTTAAAATTGGGTTGTGTTGAAGCTTTTATAATTGCATGAAGTTTCTTCTTCCTTTATGGTTATCCTTTATTCTAATTTAGTGTTGATTTTAGTCTTTGCTGTAACCAGTTGATGGTTAGATGATATATAGACAATTGAATTTTGAAATGATTTATATACCAGTAACCAGTTGTTTACTGTATATTAAGATAGATCTGTTTCACATTAAAATAATTAAGTATCAAGAAAAGACAGACAGACAGATAGATAGATGCAATATTTATTAACCATTTATTGCCAGGTACTGTGCTAAATTCTGGAGATACAAAGAAAAAAAATCACCAAGACATCTCCTGCCCTCAAGCAGTTTATATTCTAATGGGGGGAAATAACACATAAAGCAGTATTAGAAAGGAAGGGAAGTTATGGGTGTAGCAACATGGTTTGGAGATGGCTGGAAAATGTGATAAAGATCTACTGGCAATCAAGATAAGTCAAAAATCTACTTATCAGAGTCCAAGATGGTTCCAAGGGCAGAGGCCAAGTTTCAGGTAGGAAGAGGTGGCTATATGCTAACTTAGTTTGGAGATATTTTCAGGCTCTTTCAACAATTTCTCTTTCTTTCTTCCCCTCCTCTGTGGCAGATATTAGTACATAAGCTGCAATTGTCCTCTGTGGTCAGTTTTTATGCTTATCATGAACACTGCCAATAGAAATGACCTAGTAAATGATGTCTCTTTTGAGCAACAACTCTGCTAACTCCATTACTCATTTTTTTTCCAAGGAGAATCTGTGAGCCATCCTTCCATTTTTCTGCAACTTCCATATGTCTTCTTTTCTCATTTATGGTGAAAAAGTCAATATTTATATAATTCAGTTCCTCTAACAGTACATCAGTTTATTACACCATTGGACAAAGATCTCACATTAATAATAAAATAATAATACTGAACATTTATATAGCACTTTGTGGTTTACAAAGCACTTTTAATTATTTTTTATTTTTTTAAAGTTTTGTTGATGCATATATATGTATATATATGCGTATATATACGTATATGTACACATACACACCACACACACACACACACACACACATCCCCTTCCTGCAAGAGAGCCATCTCTCATAATAAAGAAAAACAGTTAAATAAAACTGACTGACATGAGTAATTCAGCTAAGGAAAAGACAAGAATAACCATTTTATTTCTGGAGAACAAATGATGAGACATGCTGCCCTCCTTTTGGTAGAAAAGTGAAGGACTCCAGCTATAGGATGGTAAACATATCATTACATGGGTTTGTGGTATTTGTCAGTTTTGTGTTAGGAGAATATATCTAGGAGCAGCTAGGTGGCGCAGTGGATAGAGCTTTGGCCTTGGAGTCAGGAGGACCTGAGCTTAAATTGGGCCTCAGACACTTGACACTTACTAGCTGTGTGACCCTGGGCAAGTCACTTAACCCCGATTGCCTCACCAAAAAGCAAAAAAAGGAGAGAGAGAGAGAGAGAGAGAGAGAGAGAAGAGAGAGAGAGAGAGAGAGAGAGAGAGAGAGAGAGAATATGTCTAGAACTGACTGTTATATAATAAAGAAAAGTCATCAGTAAAATTTTTTTTTAAAGAAATGAGATTAGTCTGGCTTGACTTGTTTTTAATGAAGCCATGCAATTTTTTTGTCATCACTGCTTCTTTTCCTTTTCTTTCTTTCTTTCTTTTTTTTTTTTGGCTAGGCAATGGGATTAAGTGACTTGCCCAAGGTCACACAGCTAGTAAGTGTTAAGTGTCTGTGGCCAAATTTAAACTCAGGTCTTCCTGACTCTAGGGCTGGTGCTCTATCCATTGTGCCACCTAGCTACCCCCATTGCTTCTTTTTCTAAAAGATCATAAACCTCTTTAGTGAGAGGAGAGCAGCTGGAGGCACCTGTTATAGACTATCTTCTCAAGCAGTTTAGCTGCAGAATTGTACAGCACCTTACAAATATTATCTGATTTGATCCTCACAACAACCTTGGGAGGCAGGTACTATTTTTATCCCCATGTACAGATGAGGAAATTGAGGCAGACAGAGGTTAAATGACTTGCCCAAAGTCCACACAGCTAGTAAGTGTCTGAGGCTGGATTTGAACTCAGGTCTTCCTGATTCCATGTCCAGTACTATATCCTCTGTGCCACCTAGCTGCCACCTGAGTGACAGCACTAAGAGTTAAATTAATTGTGACAATGGTGGGGTCTGCATGTGGTCCTGGCTCATATCCAGTGTAACATGAGGTGCTGCAGAAGCAAGAGTAGCCCCCATTCCATTTGTATCCCTCCTTCTCTATGCCTAGGGAAAAAATAAGAGTGATTTTACCATTTATCAGTAAGAAAAGTGTAGTTTATAATTTTCCCACCAGGTGGCACACTACTTCAGGCACAGGTTTTAATGGCCCTACGAGCTTTGAAACAAGTTCAAAAAATCCTCTGCAAGCATTGGCAAATAACCCTACCCAGCCAAGTCTCAGGCTTCAGACAGCTCAACAAAGGAAAAAAAAGAACCTTTCTTATTTGGGTTCTGGATGAATCTAAGGCTGTGATATAAAATATGGCTCAGGATTATTAAAATATTGAAATATCTATGGTTTTACCTGAGCCACTTCCCCCCATCCCTGAAATTTACTGTCAACTGTCTGTGTTGATGATTCACAGGCAACCAAATTGTCTGTAGAGATGTAATTTATTAAGTGTGATTTAGTGAATAAAATGGAAAAGAAGGTGCCAACCTTACCATCCTAGTGGAGCACTTTGCCCAATGGTGCCCAAGCTTCCTTCCACTTATCCTATCACTTCTTTGGGGTGACTAGGAAACAGTCTTGCCCCATAGATTCTGGCAGGTCATGGAATAGATTTAAGAAGGTCTGCCTATTTGAGACCCTTCTTAGGGTCAGGAAGGCAATGGAAATCAGAAGAGTGATGGTGGTTTGGAACTAGTCTATGACCTTCTTCCCAATCACTGAGGTTTTAGGAATCTGCTCTGCCTATCTACCCATGCCAGCCGTGGCTCTGCACACACTGGCTCTTCATTGGCTCCTCTAACTCTTGGCCAAACCTGGCTGTCCTCCCACTTCTCCAGATACTGCAGAGAGAAACACAGCTCCTGGAAGCTGTTGAAGCAGACTGGAAAATCTTGGCATACAGACCGTTGCTTTCCTTACCTGTGGTAGCAGTGTGGTATGGTTAATAAGGGGCACAGCTAAGTGATGCTGTGGATAGAACCCTAGGCCTAGAGTCAGGAAGACCTGAGTTTAAATCCAGCCTCAGACACTTACTAGCTGAGTGACCCTGAGCAAGTCACTTGACCTCTGTTTGCCTCAGTTTCCTCAATTGTAAAATGGGGATTATAATAAGACCTACCTCCCGGAGTTGTTATGAAGATCAAATGAGATAATAATTGTAAAGTACTCAGCATAGTACTTGGCACATAATAAATATTAGCTATTATTATTAAAAGAGTTCTGGCTCTGGAATCAATGGACTTGGGTTCAAATGCCACCTAATGATACGACCTTAGGAAAGTCACTCACCCTCTCTGGATCTGCTTTCTCATCTGTATGTAAGGGAGAGAATATACTTTTCAAAGGAAAACAGGAAGAAGAGAACACCCAATCTGATCTGCCCATGTAACAGTGTCATTACTGCTCAAATCTTGCCACCTCCTCCCCCATCCTCTTACATAGCTTCATCCTTATTGTGAACAGGCACCTGTGAACAATCCTACAGAGAGAAGAATCTTCAGAAATGCTCTATCAGTTACATCTCTGTTCCCCCAAAGCCAAGTCACTCTAGGTTCCCAGAGAACTGAATATTAAAGGAGATAGGGGATCCTGGTAGGAGCACCCTGGTATGGGTGCCCTATTCTGAATTCCTGGCATTACATTAGTGGTGTGATGTTTATAGAATTGCCATTTTAAAAGAAAAGATAGTTTGGAATAAAATATTCCAAAAGGCAAGATTTAAAGGTTTAAAACAAAGAATAATCTACCTAGCAAAACTTAGTATAATCCTACAGGGGTGGATAGATCTTTAAAGAAATAGAGGACATCCAAGAATTTCTGATGAAAAGGCTGGAACCAAGTAGACATTTTTGAAATAGAAACCCAGGAACTGAGAGAAACATAACTTTTTTGTATTTCAACCACAGGGTAGGATCCCTGCCTGCCACAGTAAGCAGGCCACGGTTGGGTTAGGTGAAGCAAACAATTTTTAGGGCACCTTTTCTAGCCCCTTCCTCATACCAGGAGGTGAGCAGTGTGGTGCTTAAAAAAGGCTTCTCAGACACCCAGAGGGCTGCTGAATTCCACTGCTGCTTCAGTCCAGTGAGAAGACAATCCCATGCCCTGGGCCACTGCTGCTTCATCACTTGCCTGTCACCACAGGACTTCAAGGTAGGTAAAAAATGGTAAAATGGAATGGGTGATGTCTTTTCTCTTGTGCATAAATTGGATATAAGTGAGGCAGAATTGTATGAAATCATCAACCTCACCCTCTTTTCCAGAGCCATCAAAGTCCAGAGGTAAGACAAAAGTCAAGATGAGTGGTGATGGCCAGGGAAGCAATGGATGACCTTGGCATCTTCGATGTCCAACTAAGCTGTAAGTGCTCCACAGTGCTTGCTTCCAATGCCTTCACAGCCAGTTGGAACAAATTATGCACACCTGTCTGTTCTGCCAAAGGAGTCTTTACACACTTGGGATAGATACCCCCCCAGCTCACTGATGGGTTTGAGGTTGGTCATCCTCAACCTGGTTTATCCTGTCTGTTGAGATGGTTTACTGGGATGTGGCTGCTGCACATGCTTCAGCTTCTTGGAGCCACAGGTGAGAGCAGGGTGGCAGATGTACAGCAAAGGTGGATGAGCAGCCCTGAAAAGGGTTCAGCAGCTCTCACACCAGCAGCTCTCACACCCTTAACACCCCATACACCCTTCTGAACCATATGAAGAGAGCTTGAATGCAATTATAACCTTCCTCTCCTTCCACATAAACTGTGGTATAGAAATATATTTATTTCACGTGAAATATATTTCATGCAAAATGCCAAGCTGGATAAATCAAAAACTGTAATTAAGGTTGCTGGGAGAAATATCAACAAGCTCAGATATGCAGATGATACCACTCCTAAGGCAGAAGTGAAGAGGAATTAAGAAGTCTCTTAATGAGGGTAAAAGAGAAGAATGTAAAAGCTAGCTTGAAACTTAACATCAAAATAACTAAGATCTTGGCAACTGGTCCCATCTCTTCCTGGGAAATGGAGGAAGAACAAATGGAAGCAGTGTCAATTTTATATTCTTGGGCTAAAGATCACTGCAGACAGTGACTACAGCCATGAAATTAAAAGACACTTGTGCCTTGGAGCGAAAGCTATGGTAAATCTGGACAGCATACTAAAAAGAAGAAACATCACTTTGCCAACAAAGGTCCATATAGTCAAAGTGATGGTTTTTCCAGCAGCAATCTATGGCCATGAGAGTTGGATTATAAGGAAGACAGAACACTGCAGAATCAATGCTTTCAAATTGGGGTTAATAAGTAAAAAGACCATTGAATTGATCAACAAAACCAGGAACTATTTTTTTAAAATGCTAATAAAAGAGATAAAGTTAGCTAACCTGAATTTTTAAAAGAGAGAGAAAACCAAATTGTTAAAATAAAAAAATGAAATGGAAAATTCACAATAATTGAAAAGGGAATTATCAAAACTGTTTCACCCAATAATATACTATCAAAACTGAAAACTTAGGGGAAATAGATGAATACTAACAAAAATTACAAAATATCCAGTTAACAAGCAAGTCAAGACATTACCCCATCTTATCATTGGTCCTCTTTGAAAATGACAAAGATCGGGAGGACCTGAATTCAAATCCAGCTTCAGACACTTAATACGTATTGGCTGTGTGACCCTGGGCAGGTCACTTAACCTTGATCGCCTCACCAAAAAAAAAAGAAAGAAAGAAAAGAAAATGAAGGATGAACAACACTCTCTCTCTCTCTCTCTCTCTCTCTCTCTCTCTCTCTCTCTCTCTCTCCACATACACACACACACACTTAGGTATATGTGCGTATATATATACACATATACATACTCACAAAGAATATATATATATATACACACACGTACACACATACACATGCAAAGGATATATAGCCTTTATATCTAGCTTTTGCTATCACAAAAGAATACCATGAATATTTTGCTGCATCTGGGATCTTTCTGTCTTTGATTTCCTTGTAGTATGTGCCTAGCAGTTGGACTACTGGACCAAAGGGTATGGCCATTTTAACCATTAAAAAAAATTTAATTCCAGCTTGCTTTCCAGAATGGTTGACTTTAACCAAAATTTCATCAGGATGCCTGTCTTAACTCGTCTCCTCCAACACTGACTGAATCCATCTTTTTTCATCTTTGTCAATTGCACGGTTCACTCTAAAGTAAAATCTGTAGCAAATGGTCTAGCATTTTATAAACCACATCCTGTATTTAAAGCTGGAAGAGACCATAGAAACCATCAACTCCAACCTCCTTATTAGGCAGAAGAGGGAAATGGGGCACAGAAAAGTGATTTGTTCAGAGTCAGGCTGCTAGTAAATGTTGGTAATAGGACTTGAACCCAGGTCTTCCTTACTCAAAGCTAGTGCTCTATCCCATGCTTCCAATTTAATTGTTAATGCATTCATTCAGTAGTTCTCTGAGTGTTTCCTGTGTGTTCCTTCTTCCTCTCTAGCTAGGTTATAAACTACTTGAGTACATGGCATGTGTCTGTACATAGTAGACTCTCACTAAGCATCTGATGAATCATATATAACCAGTATCAGATTTCCTTATCTGTTCTTGTTTGTCATCTGCAGACAGAAGGAGGGGACATAATGGAGTGTTTCAGATGATTGCCTCTCCCCCTCCCCCACTCAATCATGACTTCCCCTTCCCCATCTTGTTGAGTTTCGGGGTAGTGTATACGCCCTTGTGGCCAGAATGAGGTCTCACAAGAGTTAAAGTTAGTAACAAAGAGCTAGTTGGGAGTACCAGATTGGATGCTTTCTTCTTGAGATAAGAATTTTTTCTCATTATCTCAATCAGCCAATAGACGTTTATTAAGTGCCTACTCTGCAATGGGTATACCCAGCTACTGCGGGGTAAAGGTGACATCTTGACAAGGCAGAAGCACCTAATTTTGGGAGCTGGGCCTGACAGTCTATAATGACTAAAGCCCAAGAGAGACTTCTTAGTGTCTATTCAAGTAGAGAAGGCAGGGAAGCTGTGTCAGCCAGGATAGATACTCCCAGTTCACTGAGTTGCTGCTGGGACCTGCATTCATATTTGTGGAGACTCACAGCAGCAGAAAGAGAATTGGATTGTAACAGGAACCAGAAAAGTCAACCTTGAGCCCAATATATAGATAGAGAGCTGAGGCCAGACCAAGTGGAAAACCACAATAGCTTTCTCAAACCCCAGAGTCTCCTAAAGAGGACCTCCTGGCATTCTCCCTGTCCTCCCCTCCCCTTTTTCTTCCTTGTTTCTACTATTTGATTCCAGGAAGCAGATCTGAAACTGTGGACCCCAGAACCAATTATTATATTTCCTTTCTCTGACTTGTGGGAGGTGGGAAGAGCTTTGGGGATCTGAGTAGGCAGAGTTTCCATGGAGGTATATTGAAACTTTCCCTTCATATATTGTCATCTTGATATTGCTATACCTAATAAATGAATGGGTCTCTTCGACTCATGGTTCCCCTGACTCCTCAGGAATATAAGTAAACAAATAGAGAAACAAACAAATTAATTCATTGATAAAAAGGAGATGCTCCTAAAATTTAAGTAAAATCAAGATTTAGGTCTTTTTTTTTTCAAACCACTCTCAGATCATTAATTGAAACTCCACTCTAGAGATAAAATAAGCAGTCAACCAAATGTGGTGAATTTAAAATAGAAGCTGGATAAAATTTTGTGGTTCAGCTTATTAAAAAAAAAGATGCAGAGAAAAAGTTCTTGAAGAGGAGCAATGTGATAAGTCCAGGAACTTCCCATCAGACCAGCAGAAAACCTCCCAGCATGAGTGAGGAAACAGGAAACAATGCGTCTGAGAAGTTCGTTACTTCAGGTCTAGAGCGGGCAGCACAGTAAAATGATAGCAGTTTTCAAATAAACAGAACAATACAATGAAAAGATAATAAATCTTCTATAAAAAAGTCTCTAGGAAGATAAGGCAAGGCTGAATTTTTTGGTTTGTTTTAAATGAAATAAACTCATTGACCACTGAATGTTGTTTGCCTACCTCTTATGAATATGATGGTTGGTTGACAAAGCAGGAAGTTGCCCAGAAGCAACATGAGGGTTAGAGTTCTAGAGTCTATATCCTTAATATTTCAGAACGATATTTTATTTCTCATCCTTTAGCACAGATTTAGAACCCTGTCAAAGAGGTTGTTCTCTTTATCCCCTCCTTGAAGGTGGTGGCTTAGAGCAGTGGTATCAAACTCAAACAGAGACAGGGAATGTTAAATCATACATGAGGATCCCTGCAAGCCACATATTGACTTAGAAAACCACACATTACCATTATTTATGCTCTGTTGTATTTTTATTTATTTTGTTAAATATTTCTTAGTTACATTTTTTTTAATCTGCTTTGGACAGCACTAATGTTTGGCACCTCTGGCTTAGATGGTTTGGGCTGCTTGTGTGTGCTCATCAATCAATCAATCAATCAACACTTATTAAGCACCTACTATGTGCCAAACACTGGGGATACAAAAAAGGCAAAAAACGGCTTTTGCCCTTAAGGAACGTACAATCTAATTGGGTGGACAACATGCAAACAAATACATACAAACCAGCTATATGCAGGATAAATAGGAAATAATGAATAGAGGGAAGGTGATGGAATCCTTCCTGTAAAAGATGGGACTTTAATTGAGACTTAAAAGAAGCTAGGGAGGGCCGTAGGTGGAGCAGACTGCTCCTGCTATCACCCTGGTGCAAGCTCTCATCACCTCTTGCTTCAACAATTGTACTAGCTGCTGGTGGGTCTGCCTGCCCCAAGTCTCTCCCTACTCCAATCCAAGTGACTGGATTTTCCTAAAATGCAGGTCTGATCATGTTACTCCTCTACTTCATAAACAATTAAGGAATTGAAGGTCATGGTGGGGATAAAGAGTTGGGTCATAGGGAAAAACATCTGCACATGTGTTAGATGGACCTTGAAGCCAAGACTGGGGTGGCGGCTAGAGTAGATCTAGCATGACCTGCTGGGCAAAATGATAAGCTACCTTTCCTTGCTTTCCTGCATATTCCAATAAAATGACAGCCTGGCCCTAGTCTGACTGCGGCTTAAAGAGGGAAAGGCAGGAGCATTTGTAGATTTCTTGAAGTAACAGTACTACACGTGAAGGAAGAACCCATACCTGTGTCATGGAGATAATGAAGAGGCAACCACTAGGATGTTGAGCATTCTTTAGTTTCTTCCAGCAATTCAATCTCTTCCCCATCCCTCCCCTCCCTTGTCTTTCTCTCCCTTCCCCTTCCCTCCCTTAACTTTCCCCCTTTCCTATTTCCCTTTCTATACCTTAGTTTTCTCATCTCTCTGTTTTTATTTTCCTTCTACTTCAGCTTCCTTCCTCTCGCTCTGTGTTTCTCCTTCTATGGCCCAGTTTCCTCCTAAGTTTATCCTCCTACCTGTCTGATAAAGCAGCTTTCAGTCATTTCAGTCATGTCTGACTCTTCCTGACCCACATTTGGGACTTTTTGTTTTGTTTTGTTTTGTTTGCTTTTTTTTAATTGGGATTTTCTTGACAAAGATCATGGAATGGTTTGCAATTTCTTTGTCCAGCTCATTTTACAGATGAGGAAACTAAGGCAAACAGGGTTAAGTGACTTGCCCAGGGTTACACAGCTAGTAAGTTTCTGAGGCCAGATTTGAATTCAGGTCCTCCTGACTCCAGGCCTAGCACTCTATCCTGAGCCATCTAGTTGCTTTACATGATGAGGTAGTATGATATGATAAACATCCTGGATTTGGAGTCAGAGGACTTGGATTCGAATCCTGACTCTTTTATTTGCTACATATATGATCCAAGGTCAATCACTTAATCTCCATTTCCTAATTTATAAATGAGAATTGAACTAAATGATCTCTAAGGGCCCTCTAAATATGTAATTCTATTACTGGCACCCCTTTCTTTTGGACTTAATTTTGTGACTTTAATTCAGGTCTTCCCATCCCTTAGTATATTAATTCATAGTTGTAAGGTATTTTACAGTTTACAAAGCAGTTTCCTTCTCACACCTCAAGAATTATCACTCCCATTTTACCAGTGATAAAACAGATTCAGAGAGGTTTAAGTGACTCCCTATCTTCAGCATCTCCCTGTCAGCTCTGAAATCAAATATAAATCCTCTGGCATTCAAAGTCCTTCCTAACCTGTTCTTTCCAGTCTTCTTATGCTTCATATTCCCCTCCCCCACATAATCTGCAAACCAGGGACACTCACTCCCTTGGAGTTCCTCGAACAAGACACTCCAGTTTCAGCTCTGGGCGTTTTCACTGACTCTCACCTATGCCTGGAATGATCTCCATCCTCATCTGTTTTCTGGCTTCCCTGGCTTCCTTCAAATCCTACCTAAAATCCTGCCATCTATAGGAAACCTTCATCTATCCCCTTTAATTTTAAAATTTCCCCTCTGTTGCTTATCTTGAATTTATCCTGTCTATTGCTTGTTTGTATATAGTTGCTTGCATTTTATCTGCCCCATTTGACCGGGAAGGCAGGGATTATCTTTTGCCTTTCTTCAAGTCCCTAGAGCTTAGCACTGTGCCTGGCACATAGTAGGTACTTAATAAATGTTCATTTATCAACTTACTTGTCCAGGGTTGAATGTTTAAGTTAAGTGGCAGATCAGAAATAGAATCTAAGTTTTAGGGATTCCAAGTGCTGTTTTTAAATTTTATTTTAATTTTTCTATTGGATGAAAATCTATTTTCTCTCCCATTGACCTTCCTTTATTGGGAGGAGAAACAAGAAAAATGCAACCATTGTAACAAATACAGTGCTTTCTCTAATATACCACCTTGATTACTTCAACTACCCCTTATCTCTGAATCAATTTTCCTCTCCTGCCTTTTGCATTCTCTTCTGCCTCTGTTTCCACCTTTTCACAGCCTGCTTCCCCAACCGAAATGGCAATAGGTTTTATTCAATATGGTATAATGAAAAAAAAAAACAAACAACACACTAGTATTAGAGAGGTCTGCATTTGGATCCTGGTTTTGACACTAACCAGTTGCGTGATCTTGGACAAGTCATTTTGCTTCTCTAAACCTCAGTTTCCTCATCAGTAAAATGAGAATAATAATATGCTACTTGTGTGATATTGGCTTTTTGTTAAAAGAGCATTTTATAAAACTTAAAAGGCTACATAAATATGAGCTGTAGTTGTTATTGGGTTATTCCAGTTTAATAGAATTTCTGTAAGAGTGAAGAGGAATGAGATCTCTCCAAAAGAGGGTCTTTAGACTAAGAACAGTGGAGTGTGAATTCTCCTTCTCTGGCGCTCTCCAAGCAAAGGGGATGAATGGCTTATATACAACTTATACAAACTCTTCAGGCTTTGAAGAGAACGTCATTCTTTGCCCAGAAATTGTTGCCACCTAGTGGCCAGCTAGGGACTCATGAGTAGGGTAGGGTCTGGCTTACTTGAAGGAAGAGGGAGGAGATATTTCTGCCCCTGAGAAGTTCTTCGTCTGAAGACTCCAGTCCAAACTACCCTTCCCCCTAACCTCCTTCCTCCCCACCCTCACACCCACCCCCAGACCTAAGTCATTAATAGCAGTGGCCAAAAGCCCTCATTGCAACCTGGTGACTAATCTTTTGGCAACGAACTCTGAACTCAGCAGGGCTGGTTTTCGTACGACAAACATGCAGTCTGTTACTAGGCACACAACAACAACAACAAAGAGTAGATTATATATAGTGCTTTAAGGTTTGCAAAGCGCTTTATATTCGTGAGTTCATTTGATCCTCATAATAACCCTGTGAGACATGATAACTCCCATTTTACAGACAAGGAAACTGAGAGAAAGATCAAATGTAGAAATGATGGGACTTGGCCACTGACCAAATACACAGAATAAGACTTCCAAGATGAAAAAATAACTGCAAAACTATGAGCCAGGGTGAACTAAAGAATGGTGACATCATTAACAAAGAAAAGGGGGATGGGTGGGTTAAGGGACAAAGAGAATGGATTTCATTTTAAACACATTAATTTTGAGGTTATCAGGCTTATATGGCACAGTGGAAGCAGTTTTGTACTGAGAATAAGATTTTGGTTCTAGGCCTGGTTTTGCTACCTACCTCTCTGGAACTCTGTTTCCCCAGATGTAAATTGAAGGGGTTAGATTAAATTATGTCTAAGAGTCATTCTGACTTCGATAGTCTAGACAGGGGTGGGGAACCTGTGGCCTCCAGGCCACGTGTGGCCCTCTAGGTCCTCAAGTGCGGCCCTTTGACTGAATCCAAACTTCACAGAACAAATTCCCTTAATAAACAGTTCTGTTCTGTAAAACTTGGACTCTGTCAAAAGGCCCCACCTAAGAACCTAGAAAGCCACAAGAGGTCTCAAGGCTGTAGGTTCCCCATCCCTTCCTGAGTCTTCTGACTTTTGGTCTAGGGGTGATCATATTCCTACTGAAAACTGAAGCAGACTAAGGTTTCCCTGCTTCCTGCCTCAATTCCCCCAGGTATGTGGAGTGGAGAGTTTTGTAATAATAACTTCTCATGTTATCTCTTCACTTTTTCCTTTCTTTTTTGATATCTCAAGGACATTAATGGAGATGGATTATGCCTATAAGAGTGCGCACGCACACACACACATGCACGCACACACATGCACACACTTTCTGTTTTTTTAGGCAATGGGGTTAAGTGACTTGCCCGGAGTCACACAGCTAGTAAATGTCAACTGTCTGAGGCTGGATTTAAACTCAGGTCCTCCTGACTCCAGGGCTCATGCTCTATTCACTGCCATCTAGCTGCCCCATACACACTCTTTAATATATTCTTTCGTTTCCTAAAAGGAACAAGGACCATGGAGTTACAAAGAATCATTGATGGACGTTGGCGTCTCTGGATTCTCTTGGGTGAAAATACACATGCATGCATGCATTTGTCACACACGTGCCCACTCACACTCACTCCCACGTGCACACACACACAGACACACACACCACATTCCAGGGGTGTGGGCAAGAGAGCCTGGTGCTGGGTTTGGGTCCCAGCAGTGGACACCAGGGGGCAGCACAAACCTAATTATGTCCTCATAACTCAGCTGGAGACAGGAGAAGGCAGCGAGGGGGAAGAAAGGGAAAGTCCGGTCGGACAGCTACAGTGTGTGATGGTCAGAACACCACTCCTTGTGCATATCCTTCCCCCCCCCCAAGTTGGGGGGGGTGTCGACGCTGGCGTAAGAAAGTGGGGGAGAACTCCAAGGGATGATGATGACTCACATATTTATTGAGCAAGATCTCTGGGTGTGTGGTGGTGTGTTGTGTCTGTATGTGACTTTATGTTGATGTGTCTTTGTGCAAATCCGCAGCGTTGTGTGCAGTATTTATGTTTCTATGTGTGGTTTGTGTCTCTGTATATCTCTATGCTGTTTCAGAGAAAGAGATTTTCCCAGGCTTATGCAACAAAGTAGGATTTGAATCCACACCTCTGGAGCACAAGGAAGAAATATTGGTAGACAATGATCTTCTTTCTACCGGGCTCCTTCTGATTTCCTCCCACCCCAGATCATCTTACTAAGTCCTAGGAATATGCAACGGCCAGCCCATCCTCCTCCATCTAAGCTAGGCCCTTGAAATCCTCTCACCAGACTTCTGTGCAATTAGTAGTCGTGTGGTTTCTAGAGCGATGTGTATGTGTGGTGGGGATCAAAAAAAGTCCCAATCCCAGCTGCTTTCCTGTTCTACAGCACCCCCTCCTGGGGGAGCTGAGAGTCTGAAGGGCGGGGCTGCCCCTAAGCAAGGGTCCTCAGATGTGCTTAACCCCTCCCTGGCATAAACTGGGAGCTTGGGAGGTCTTGGGGGGGGGTGAGGAATAAGGGGAAGAGTCGGTGGAAGGGAGAAACTTTCTTGAGTTCTTTGCAGAAGCAAATTCTTGGATACCAAATTGGGTGCTTCCGTCCCTAGAGGTTGGCAGAGGAGAGGAGGGCAATCAGGAAACAGAGAGAGTGAGGACCCTTAGGCTCCCTGACACTTGAGAGAAGGCCGTGAGTGTGCACCCAGAGACCTGAGATTGGGCTTCCAATCGGGAATCCCCCCCTTACATACATACACACCCACTTTCTTCCTCTTCCTCCTCTGGCACACTTTCTCTTCTCTGTTGTCGTCAGAGATCCAGGGAGGGACCCAAGGCAAGCAGAGAAGCCGGAAACGGCAGGCAGAAGCAGCAGTGGCTGGCACTGAAGAGGAAGACCTGGGAAGAGTTGTTTTTTTTTAATCAAGGGGGGGTACCCTAACAGGGGAGGCCCCCCCAACTTGCTGGACAGAGTCACAAGCCTATGGGGCCAGGCAGTGTCCACTGAGAGAGGGAGAAGACACCAAAGGGGTTGCCAAAGGTGAGGGGGAGGGGAAGGATCTGATGAGGGGAGGGTTGGGGGCTGTTCTTGGGGCTGAGATTTGCCCCCTCTCACTTGGGAAAGGGGAGGTTAAATGGGGAGGAAAATTCTCCAATTCCCTAACCTTAGGGAATGCTCTGGGGAGGGGGAGGATATAGGAACTCTAGAGACTACTTCAGTTGAGGGTGGTGGGAAAGTATTTTATTTTAGAAAGTTTCTTCCTTCCTCCCTAGGTTTGTACTAGGGCTGAGATCCTGCGTCTCACTCCCCACCCCTTGAGGTAGTGCCTTCAGGTGTCATAATGGTGGGAGGTAGAGTAAGGGGTTTCCCTCCCCCTTCCAGAGAATGGGGAGGGGGATTAGTACCCTTGACAAAAGACAGTTGATGCCAAGAGCAAGGGGGAGAGACCCAGTCAAAGCTCTAACCCCCTAACCCCTAGCTCCCAGACATGGGGGTGTGGCCAGGATGGAGATTTGTGACTTAGAGGAAGGGCTTCAGACCTCATGGCTGGAGGGGGGAGGAATTTCCCTAATTAATACAAATGTGCTGCTTCCCCTTCCTATCTGCTTCCTTCCCCTCTCTCCTCCCCAACCTCTTGCCTGCTGAAGGGGCTGAGATTTCAGTTAACCCATCGTAACCCCATTCAATTAACCCCACGTATACACCCTGACCCTGCCTTCCCTACCCCCAGGAATGGGTCTAAAGCAGACTGTGGTGCTAGTAGCTCTTTTGACTTTGATTCTGGAAACCTAGAAATGGGGCCCAAATGGAGATAATCAACAGATTCAAAGTGCTTACTTTCCTTTTCCTACTCAAGAATGCTGGAGGAGATGGGGAAGGGTGGGGGAGGTAGTGAGTCCTTATTCATCCCTAGAATATCTTCCTGTCATTCTTTCTGAAAGGCTCCAGTCCAGAGCTATAGGGATATGCTAGGACCCTGGAGAAGGACCCCTAGGAGAAGGACAAAGGGAAAAATCTTATTGGGGGAAAGTGTTAGCATTGGAAGCGGGGCGGTTAGGGGGACTTAACTCAGGGCTAAAGAAGGCGGAGCCTCAGATGAAGAGACTCTTAGTAGGGAGTCCTACTGTTACTCCATGGAAGGCTGAGCCAATGAAGGGGGGCTGAGATTTCAGGGAGGAGGGATAAGGTTGACAACCCTTAAATAACACCCTCATCTTCATCACTTGGGGGTTTCCATTCCCCTCCTCCTCCCACCCACCTGTGAGGTGGAAATCATGTCAGAAATATGAACTGAAAAGCCTGTGGGTAACTACTGACCTACACCCACTAATATTGCTTGCTCAGAAATTGAAGAATGCATTTCATTTCTCCCTCTCCCTCTCCTTTTTTTCTTTCTTTTTCTTCTTCAGCCCTACCCTCTGATTCTTATCCCTTTTCCTCTTCTTCAGCATTCTTCCTCTCCTTTTATTTCTCCTCTCTCCTTCCCCAACATTTTTCTCAGATTTTCTTTTCCATTCTATTTTATGTCTTCTTTTCATTCTTCCTTTATATCTCCCTTCCTCTCCCCCTCTAGTTCTTTCTTTTCCCTTATCTCCCTTTTCTTCTCTATTCCCTTCTCCTGTTCTTTCTTCTCTATTCTCTTCATCTCCAATTCTCTCCTTTCTTTTCTTTCTCTAATTCTCTCTTAGGTCTTTTCCTCCTTTCCATCTTGCCATCTCCCCCGTCCAACTAGCCTCTTCTCTTTATTTCCATTTTTTCCATCCATAGTCCCCTTGCTCCTACTGCCCAGAAATTATAAAAGAAAAAATTTAAATTAAATTAAAGCATTCTTTTATCTCAGAAGTTGTGCCCAGCTCAATTGTGCTTAGATGTGTTGTGGGGACAGGCAGGCAGTCTGGGCTGTATTTGGGGGGGGAATAACATCAGTTAAAGCTAACTGGAGGAGGAAGGTAAATGGGTAAAGTCCAGGGGCTTGTGCCTCTGACTGGGAGACTGTAGAGAGGGCATGCAAACAGAGTAGAAACAGAAATCTTGGGACTCAGGGTTCCTTCCTCTAGCAATGGGTTTCATTCTTTCGTTTCCAGGTACGCCTCCTAATTCTCAGACTATGTCTCTCTGGGGTCTGGTTGCCAAGATGCCCCCAGAAAAATTCCAGGGGCTATTTGTACAGTTTCCCCAACGACTTCGGCATCTCTTGGGGGACTGGCTGGAGAACCAACCCTGGTGAGTCCGGTACAACCCTATTCCAGGTACCTCCCTTGTGTCCTTGAAATTCTCACGCCGATTCCCTTCCTTTGCCCCAGATTCCCCAGATTTTTGAGGATGGATTTATGAAAGTCCAAGTGGAATTGTATAAATTGGCAAGGGGGACAGATTCTGTGAAAAAGAGAAGGGCTGAGGCTGCAGAGAGGAGGGTCAACCCTGGTTGGGGAGTAGGGAGACGAGGACGACTTTGGGATCACTGAGACATTTGGAAACAAGGATGGTGTCAGCAGAGGAAGGTACAGGCAGAGTGCTGGGGGGAAAGAAGCAGGTGGATAGACAAGATGAATTGGAAAATTTGAGAGAAGGGTGAGTTAATCAGCTCTCATTCAGTAGGAAGTCATGGCATGAGGTGGTAGGGAGTTCTATTCAAAATATGGTCCTTCTCTCTCTCAGGGAATTCCTAGGTGGCTCTGATGCCTTCTCCTGCCGGATAGCTAGTGCCTTGCTCTCTGAAACTGTCCAGCACCTGAAGGCTGCAGCTGGAGAACAAGGAGAAGGGAGGACAACCATGCAACACATCAGTAGCATAGAGGTGAGCCTGCCCTGGAATTAGGGTAGGGCTAGGGCAAGGGAGAGAGGGAACAAGCATTCATTAAGCACCTGCTATGTGCCAGGCACTGTGCTAAGTGCTTTACAATTATTACATTTGATCCTCACAACGACTCTGGGAGGCAGGTCCTATTATTATCTCCATCTTACATTTGAGGAAACTGAGGCATATAGAGGTTAAGTGATTTGCCCATGTTCATACAGCTAAGTATCTAAGGCTGGATTTGAACTCAAGTCTTCCCAACTCCAGAGCCAGTGACACCTAGATGCCTATTGTGCCACTTAACAAAGGCTGGGGATTGGAGGGAAGAAGTCTATACACTTGACATTTGAAGGATGGAGCACCAATGACATGTATACTGCCTGCAGATGGCATTGGTCTTTTAGTGGCTGTTTCTCCAGGGCTCCTTAGTGGTGGGTTGCATGTATCTGGAGCAGGGTAGGAATGGAAGGTAGCTGATGAGCCCAGACCAGCACCAACCAGCCCTTCCTTACCACCTTTGCAGAATTTATACCAGAGAGACCCGCTGAAGCTGGTGGCCACTTTCCGACAGATTTTACAAGGAGAGAAGGTGGCTGTCATGGAGCAGGTATTGCAATCCCACTCCCTCAGCCCTTGATTCAGTCTCCTGGGCTTAGGCTTTGGAAATGGGAGAGAGGGGAAAAAAGTGTCCTCTAACAAACCACTAGAGGAAGAGTCCCAGAGACTTAGAGCCAGGATGACTAAAAATTGGCCTGGGGCCAGAGTAAGTTCAGAGACCAAAATGAAAGAAGATGGCAGGGGAGGGGTGGAGGGTGGGAAGCGGTACTGGGAGACGAGGGTTAGAGGCTAGAGGTGGAGGAAGGTCTGAAGGGGAATTTTTGGACCCCATTGTTTCCTCTTCCCATGGAGGCTACAGCAAGAGTGCCTGAATGCAGTATGAGGGTTGGCAAGTCAGACATGGTGGGCGTGCATGGATGCACATTCTGAAGGGAAGGCCAAAGGATAGGGAGAAAAGAAGGGATGTATCCTCTCCAGAGCATGGAGAGAGGCCAGGAAAGGGAGGTTGGCAGTCACCTGAGTACAGAGAAAATGAGTGATAGATGTGATGACCCACAGCCTCAGTGCACCTGTTTCCTTACAGTTCCATCACCTGCCTATTACTTTCCACTGGAAACAAGAAGAACTCAAGTTTAGCATGGCGCTTCGAAGGCTGCAGCACCATGTGGGAGAGATCAGGGCCCTCCGGGAGAGCCTGCAACAGGGAAGGGACTCAGGACAAGGTAGGGGGCAAAGAGCTAAGATGCAGATATCCATGAGTCAAGAAGGTCAAGAGAGAAGAACCCAACAATGCTGCTTCCCTACCACATTCAGTCCCTGGGAGTCTTGAGGGTGTGAATAGGGGGTGGTAAGGGTGGGGATGGCATCTTCCTTTTTGCCCTCCCAGCTCCAACTGACTCTGAATTCTTTACTCCATACCTCAATCCCCTCAGTGTGCCTTCAGAACATGATGGAGAAACCAACTAATGGCACAAGTTCAAGTGAGGTAAATGAGGGCCTGAGGGGGTGGAGAGTGAGCTCAAAGTTTGGCAGAAGGGGAGATGGGGATGGGCCCAGGACTTCAAGCAGATGATCACTTGCTTGGGATGTGAGATTTATGTCCAAACAGGGGTTGCACTACATGACCTCCTTTTGACTCTCAGCCTGACTGCCTCAGAGTAAAGAAGACCTAACATAAGTGGTAGGGGGCAGATAAAAGAGGGACTTTAGGGCTAGATGAGGGATACAGGGGATGACTAGGGTGATGATGATCCCAGTTTCTCTGACCCTTCTTCTGCCTCTCCCTACCCACTGTCTAGTCTTTACCAAGGTTACTGCAAGAGACAGTCAGGGAGCTGGAGGGGGTCCAGGCCCTGGTGCTGAAGAAGATTCAGATTTGGAAGCGGCAGCAGCAGCTGGCAGGGAATGGGGCACCCTTTGATGAGAGCCTTGCACCCCTTCAAGAGAGGTCAGAGCTGGCATGGGGAGGACGCTTGGATCATAAGGTGATAGGAGATGTGGGCAGAATTGAGGGAGATTTGGGGGGAAAGCCAGGTGGATGAAGACTGTGGAGAAGGTCATGTTTGGATCTGTGAGCATTGGTACAGGGGCTTCTAGAAGAAACAGGCAAGGGCGGAGGGCAAGGAATACCAGTCCAGCAATTATCCCTGGGCTTTGAATATCAGCTCCCTGGAGACTTGTCCCTCTCATCAACCTAGAGCCTACCACTCCAGGGCCTTCTTCCCCGAAAATGGTAGTTTTCTTAACTCCCAGAACAGCTTCCCCTCTCACCCCACTACCCCAGAGTCTCTGCTCCCTTTACCCCAGAGCTTCTTTCCCTCTACTGCTAAAGCACTTGTATAGCACCCTTTCCCCCAGAGTTTCTAACCATGACTCCTCATTCTTTCTGCCACTTGCCCAGGGTGGAAATGAGAGAAAGCAAGAGTCTGGGGAGGGGGATATGTAATAGAGACTGGAGGGGACAGATGGAGTCAGTTAAGAGGGACCCAGCCTGTGATTGGAGCAGGGTGATCAGAAGCGAGAGCTCCTTGACACCCCTGTCCCCGGCCCCAGGTGTGAGAATCTGGTGGACATTTATTCCCAACTGCATCAGGAGGTGGGTGGGGCCACTGGGGAGCTGGAGCCCAGTGTCCAGGCTGCACTGAATGGCCAGCTGGATGAAGTCCTTCGGAATCTGGTTACCAGGTATTCATGGCAGGCGTTGCTCCCTCTTGAGCAGAGGTTCCCCCACTCTGCCCCCTCTCCACCCCTGCCCAGCTCAGCCCATTGTGGAAAAGGGCAGAAACCAGGAAAGAAGGGGGGATGTTTTGGATAGAACGACCGTGAGAAGGGCCTGGGCCTAGGGCAGAACCACACAGGGTTCCACGGGGGAAACAATTGGGAGTGGGGCAGTCCTGCCCACTGCCCTGGCTTAGTACCCCTGTGGCACTCTCCCTACAGCTCTTTCTTGGTAGAGAAGCAGCCTCCCCAGGTGCTAAAGACACAGACCAAGTTTCAGGCTGGGGTTCGGTTCCTTCTTGGATTTCGGCTCCTGGGAACTCCAGCCAAGACACCCCTGGTCAGGGCAGACATGGTGACTGAGAAGCAGGCCAGGGAACTGAATCATCCCCAGGGGTCAGGGGCTGGAGTGTAAGTGAAGAAATTGGGGCTGGGGGACTTCTCAGGACAGGAGGGGGCTCCTATGTGTGGTCTAGAAAGTCTGACTTATAGAGGGATGGGTGTCCTGTTATCATGAGGGGACTGGCTCTAGAGGGGCAGATGAGGGATCTACAGTAGTCACAAGGAGGAGGGGCATCTCTGTCCCGGAATAGAGGGCATGAGCCTCATTTAACTCACTAATTTTAGCCTGGGGAAACTTGAAAATGGGGACACAGATTTGAAAAAGAAAATTAGAAGTGGCTTGAGCCATCTGACCCTAGCTAGAACCAGACCAAATATATCCTCACATGTATAATCACAGACACTTTCCCCCCCTAAAACTCTATCCCTGCTCTCTCCAGGGAAAGCACAGGAGAAATCACGAACAATACGGTGTCTCTGGAGAACAGCATACCAGGGAACTGCTGCTCTGCCCTTTTTAAGAATTTGGTGAGGGGCCAGGCGGTGGGAGGGGAGGGAGGGGAAGGAGAGGGAGGCCTTCTGGCCCAGTCTATCCAGAGCTGCCCGGTTTCCCTAGACAGGGGGTCAGGCAACAGACACATCCCTTCCCTTTCAAGATCTAATCCCACGCTTGCCTTTCCTTCCCAAATGTCTCCTTCCTATCTCAGTTACTGAAGAAGATCAAGCGTTGTGAACGGAAAGGCACAGAATCTGTAACGGAAGAGAAGTGTGCTGTCCTCTTTTCTACTAGTTTCACCCTAGGACCCAACAATCTCACCTTCCACCTCCAGGTAACTGCTAGAGCATCTAATCTTGGTATCCTCCATCTTGGAAATTCTAGCCCTTGCCCCCCCCCCCACTCCTGTCTTGGATTTCCCAGTATGCCTCACTCCTTTGTGCTCTTGTCTCCCCTTTACTAAGATGCCCATCTTCTCTGTGGCCTGCTACCCTGGCTCCACCAGAAATCTCAGCCCTGTCCCCCACTTCCTCTCCATCATGTCACTGATGTTCTGAGTACCTTCCCTCCCTCTCCATCCCTCTGAGATCTAGTCATCATGGTCAGGTGATGATGAGTGGTCAACATCCCTTGCAGGGATATCCCACCCACTATTTTCCCATCTGGGTCACATTAAAGGGATCAAAAAGGGTCAAAGGTCTCTGGAAATACTCCTTCCCCTTCCCCCTCCCAAAACCAAAACAAAACAAAACATACCAGGGAAGGAAGCAACTGTTGCCCCAGCTACGACTCCCTCCACTAAGGAGGCCGTCTCTCCCATCTTACCTTTCTACCCAAGGCTCTGTCCCTTCCCTTGGTTGTCATTGTCCACGGGAACCAGGACAACAATGCCAAAGCCACTATTCTATGGGACAATGCCTTCTCAGAGATGGTGAGTGAGGGGGTCTTGGATCTGTGAGAGGGGCTGCAAGGGTGGGTCAGAAGGAAAGAATAGGAAAGGTCAAGGGAGACTCAGAAACAGAGAGTGACTGAGGAGAGGAGAGAGAGAGAGAAGGAAAAAAGGGGAGGGGAAGAGAGGGAAGAGGAGTGGAAGGGGGGAGAGGGGAGAGAGATAGAGAAAAAGAGAGAGAGAAGGAGAGAAAGGAGCGAGAGAGACAGAGATGAGAGAGGCAGAGAGAATGAGAGAAAAGAAGGGGAGAGAGGAGGGGAAGACAGGGTGGAGGAATGGAAGAGAGGAGAAGGGAGAGAGAGAGAAAGAGAGAGAAGGAGAGAAAGAGCAAGAAAGAGAGAAATGAGAGAGGGAAAGGGAGAGAGAGAAGGAAGGGAAGAGAGGGGAGAGGAGTGGAAGGGAGGAGAGGGGAAAGAAAGAGAAAGGGACAGAGAGAGACAGAGATAGAGAGAAGAGAGGAGACAGAGCTGTGTGGAGGCTTGGGAGCTCTTTCTCTGGCTAACTCCCTTCTACCCTTCCCCTTGGCCCCCCAAGGATCGAATACCCTTCATGGTGGCTGAAAGGGTGCCCTGGGAGAAGATGTGTGAAACTCTGAACCTCAAGTTCATGGCAGAGGTGGGGACAAGCCAGGGCCTGCTCCCTGAACATTTCCTCTTTCTGGCCCAGAAGATTTTTAATGACAACAGTCTCAACATGGAAACCTTCCAGAACCGCACTGTGTCATGGGCACAGTTCAACAAGGTCAGTCCCTTTCTCTCTTCTTAGATCCTTCTCCCAGGAACCCTGGGAAACACTAAACCTTCCAAACCAGCACCCCCCTGTGGAGAAAGTAACCATCTTAAGGAAATAGTATCTTCATGCAATGGAAAAATGCTGCATGTAGGCAGAGGAGCTGGAGTTCCAATTCTGGTCCTGACATTTAGTACTTGTATGCAAGTCACTCCTTACCTTCAGTTTTCTCACCTATAAATGAGGGAGATTAAAGGCATAACTTCTGAGATCCCTTGTAGGTCTAAGCCTGAGATCCTATAAAGTATTTATAATGTGGAAAAATAACATTTATTTCATTAATATTTTTTAAAAGTATTAATAATGTAGACTTGAGGAATAAAAATATGTGTTTACTCCAGCAGTCCTGGGATAGCCACAACCTTCCCATATCCCCCCGAACCTCTTCATCTCGCTCAAACCAGTTTCAGTCCTGCCCATTCCAACCATCTTGGATGCCCTGACAAGGTCCCACAAAATGCACCCTAGAGCAGGGCCATGAATTAATTGGTTCCTGAGTCCTTTTGCTTATCAGCTTCACTGATGACATGGCATCTGATCCGATAGTGTGACTGGAAGTTACTCTACGTTCCTTTTTGAAACTTTAGTAGTTTTATAGATGACTTTTGTTTTCATATCACAATCCTTTCTGGATACATACTGTCTCTCTTCCCCAATAATCCTTTCTTCATGACAAATAAAAATTTTTAAAATGAAATTTAATTAATTAATTAAAACCAATACAGTTATGGATTCTGACAATATATACTACATTCCATATCTGTAGTTCTCAAGCTTTCTACTAAAAGGAGGAAGATACATCTGCTCATCTTTTCTCTAGGTCCAAGATTTTCCCCTGAGTTCTTAAGGCTGTGTTGGAAGAGTCTAGGTTCTGGCAGGCCCTGCCTAGCTGGAAAGACTTGGAGTTTAGGTCTAGCAACCTAACTTATGGGCTACTGTTTAAAGGCCAGTCTAGCTAGGTGTGAAAAAAACTATCACAAAGTTGGCCACTGCAGTTTTAGGCGCACAAAGATACACAAAGACGGAGTATATTAAGTCATAGAAGGATTGCTATTTGCTTCAGTGAAGGGAGTGCCCACACCAATGAAAGCATAGATCCTTGAAATGTTGATGATAAATGACCAATCTGCTCCTTGGGTTTTCAGATAGTTATAGGAGCATGGGTTTAATGGTGAAGGGATCTTAGAGGTCCTCTAGTCCAGTGATGTCAAACTCAAACAGAAATGGAGTCACATATCACATATTAACATTATCTATGTTTGATTGTATTTTTATTTTGTTATATATATATATATATTATTTATATATAAGCAAATAAATTCTATTTTTATCCAGTTTGGGAGTGTTGTCAGCCATGGGCAGCTGGTGGACTACATGTCTGAAACCTCTGGTCTAGTCTAATCCCCTCATTTTAAAGATGAGGAAACTGAGGCCCAGGAGAGCTAAATGATATGCTTAAAAGCGTATGGCTATTTAATAGCAGAGATGCTATTTCAGATCCTCAGACTCTAACTCCAACCTTTTTTTTTCACTGACATGTTATCTCCTACTGAGACAAAGGAAGAAAGGATAGTTAAAATTGCCTTGACCAATTGAGGAAATGCCACCTCCCCTGAAAATAGGATAATAATATAAATATATTTCCCTACTGGGTTGGCAAATCAGCTTCTTCACAATGACCCTGTGAGGCATATAATAATAACTTTCAGTGGGGATGAGTACAGAGTTCCATCCCTTCACCCCCCACCTCCAATCCTCTCACTGAGGGTCAGAAACCAAGAATTCACCAGGGACACAGCAAGCATAGAAGAGAAATACCTAGAGTTCCTAGCTAACCACAAGTTGGATATGAGATATCTATATTGTATCCTTTCACAAGAAAAGTCAACATGGTAGGATGTATTAAAAAGAAGCCATGACCCCTCCTTGTCCCCTACCGGCTAAGACTCTGGAAGTCATCATTCCTTTGGTTTCTGCTGCAGTCAGATCCGTATTAAGGTGTCCTGTCCAATTGGTTGGTACCCTTTAAGAAGGATATGATGTAAGATTGGAAATGAGAGTAAGGAAGATGAAAAGTATGGAAAACGAGGTCAGATAAGGAAAAGTGAAATGAAATGCTGAACCTGGAGAAAAGAAAGCTCAGGGAGGAGTTGGTATATAGTAAGGGCTTTTGTGGAGAGTCTACTGAGCAGTTGTTCATAGAATAATAAGATTGAGAGCTATGGGACCTTAGCCCACTTAGTCCATGGCCTTTCCTTTTATAGATGAAGAAACCAAGGCCCAGACTGGAATAGGCTCTTACCATATAGGGGTCATATGGGTACTGGAATACCAGAGTGGGCAGTAGAACAATGATTCCTTGACTCCAGACCCAGTGTTCTCTCCACTATGATACGTTTTCCTTAAGGGCAAGGAATGTGTTTATCTTTATGTCTACCCTCAACACTTAGTACAATACCAGTTTGTAGCAAGTGCTCAATAAAATGCTTGTTGACTGACTGGCTGAATAGGAAATGGATTTAAACTAAAGCAGGAAACATTTAAATTAGGTTTTAAGTTGACGCTGTTTTTCAGTCATGTCTGACTCTTTGTGACCCCATTTGGGGTTTTCTTGGCAAAGACACTGGAGGGGTTTGCCATTTCCTTCTCCAGCTCATTTTACAGTTGAGGAAACTGAGGCAAATAGGGTCAAGTGATTTGCCGAGGGTCACAGGGCTAGTAAGTGTCTGAGGCTAAGTCTCCAGGGCCCAGCACTCTCTCCATTGTGCCATCTAGCATATGCCCAGCCTATATTTTTGCATGGTTGTCCAAATGCACATGCCCATGCTATATTTTCTACCTTCTGACTGTGCTCAGACTGGGCCCAAATTCTGTGCCTTCATTCTAGCTCTCTTCCTAGCTCTGCCCCCTCACTCTCCATCATTTTCCCTAGGAGATACTCCTTGGCCGTGGTTTCACCTTCTGGCAGTGGTTTGATGGTGTCCTAGATCTCACCAAGCGCTGCCTCCGCAGCTACTGGTCAGACAGGTGTGTTGCTTCTGGTTGATGGCATTCTCTCTTCTGGACTCCTTCTCCCTTCTCCCCATGGATACCCAGTGTCCTCCCAGCTTCTGATCCTTCTTCTTCATCCCCTGGTCCCCAGGCTAATTATTGGCTTCATCAGCAAACAGTACGTCAACAACCTACTCCATAATGAGCCAGATGGTACTTTTCTCCTTCGATTCAGTGACTCAGAGATTGGGGGCATCACCATTGCACACATCATCCGGGCCCAAGATGGTAAAGTCGTCTCAGATTCCCTGCCTGTGCACACAGGATTCTTTCCTGGGCAGAGGCTTTCCAAGTAAAGAAACACCCCTATGATTCCTTGCTGCTCATCCTGTTTCATGGGTCTCTTTAACCTTCAGAAGTCCCTCATCTCTGACTACAGTCTCCTCCAATCTCCTACTGTGCTCTCTATAAGGATGACCCACACTGCCTCTCACTTCTCCCAAGAACCCTCACTTCTTCCAGGACATTACCTGGAAGCCCAGGGCTTTGTCTCCCAAAGCCTTCTTTCCTCTCAAGGTCCTCTGGAAAAGAGCAAGAATCCAGAAGCCCCTCTCTCTCCCTTTGTGACTGTTCATGCCTGTGCCATGGGGTTTAATTTCCATTCTCTCTGTGTACTTTAACAATATAAACTCAAAAGTACCAGAGATTCAGGACACCTAGGTCACCCTCCTCTTGACTTCATGATCTCAGTTAGGCACCTTTAATGGGAGCAAGAAGAGTGGAGAAGGTCTGAATTGATGGTCTTTCTTGGGGTCTTTCTCCTCCTCCTAGGTACGCCACAGATTGAGAACATCCAGCCATTCTCTGCCAAGGATCTTTCTATTAGATCCCTAGGGGACCGGATTCGTGACCTAGCTCAGCTTAAGAACCTCTACCCAAAGAAACCCAAAGATGAGGCCTTCCGGAGCCACTACAAGCGTAAGCTAGACTCCTCTCCCTTTCCTTCCCTCCCCGACACACACTCAGAGCTCCTGCCCTTCTCAACTTCCTAGTCCTTCCATCTTATTATTTTATAGTACATATAAAACACACACACACACACACACACACACACACACACTATCCATATCTAGAATAGTAGGAAGGAATAGGAATGTGTGTGTGTGTGTGTGTGTGTGTGTGTGTGTGTGTGTGTGTGCACGTGAGCATACTTCTACAGCTCCTGGTCTTCTACACTTTCTACTTCCTGCTACATGTCTCTCACTACCCTTTCTTTATGCCCCCATCGTGATCACTCATCTCTATCTCCTCTCATCTAACTTTCAGCCTCCCATTCTGCCCTCACTCTAATTCCTCATCCTCTATTTCTATCCCCCCTCACCATGTTTCTCCATCACCCTATCTCTCTGGCCTCCATTTCTCTAGCCTCCTCATCCTCCTCCCCAATTTCTTGCCATCTCCTAATTCACCTGTGTCCTTACTGCCTTAGACCCACTTCATCCTGTCACTCTGTTTTTTCCTGAGTCTCCAATCTCTTCTTTTCTCTTCTTCTACTCTAGCGGAACAGATGGGCAAAGATGGCAGGGGTTATGTCCCAGCTACTATCAAGATGACTGTTGAGCGGTGAGTAGGGTGGGAAAGTGACCAGAGGCTAAGTTTGTGGTACCCACACATTTCCACATGAAGTTAAACCTCTGAGCATGGACTGTGAGATCCAGTGGTCAGATACATATTTGTCTCTCTATCCTCATTCAGGGACCAGCCACTACCTACTCTGGAAAGCCACCTGCCTGCCATGGTGCCCACATCCACCTATGACCTTCAACCCAGTCCTGAGCCCTTTACCACGCAGTTCGTATCAGAGAGGGTGTAAGGATTTCTTTGGATAGTAGGGGGAAAGTAATAATAATCCATAACTAACATTGACATAGTGCCTTAAGGTTTCCAAAACATTTTTTCCCCCAAGTATCTTATGAAATAGAGACTGGATTATTAACTTCTTTGCAGATGAGGGACCAGAGGCCCAGAGTGCATTAAGTGATCTGTCCATGGTCATAGAACTAGTTCCTGACTCTTAAGTCCAACCACCTTTCCACCACACACATTGCCTCTTAGAATACCAAGCAATTGCCTTGTGGGAATAGTTTATTGATAGGAAGACCCTGGGGAGCTAGTAATGAATATTAGGGGTTGTTAAGGGGAGGAAGTGTGTGTGTGTGTGTGTGTGTGTTGTGTGTGTGTGTGTGTGTGTGTGTGTGTGTATCTGACTGGGTTCCTCAGTTTTTCTTTCAATGCGATTGGTACAATAGTGCCCTGGAGGGGTAATAGATAATGGGGTCATGGAGATGGACTACGATCAGATGGCCTTTCTGTCCCTCAGTCCCAGGGCCCCGGTATTCCCAGTACACCCTGTGCAGCCTCAATTTCATGTACAGCCATTGGAGGAGCCCCATAAAATGCTGCCCGCCTTCCAAGAGTAAGTCTAACCCATTTAAGGGAAGTCAGATGATATTCAAACTGGGTGAGAGGGAGATCTGGTTGCAACCGCCCCTCCACTTGATGGGGAACAGAAGTTCCTGAATTTTTTATCATCAAGATCTATTATCGCTAGGCATGATGGGGCATGCTACTGGGGACACCAGGGCTGGTGGAGTGCTTGAGCTCGAGAGTCCTGCACTGCAGTAAGCAAAGCTAATCAGGTGTTTTCACTACGTCTGGAACCAGTATGGTTGGAGTTGGGTTGCAGGTGAAGGGGAGGACACCAGGCTGCCTAAGGATGGGTAAACCAGCCCAGGTCAGGAAAACAGAGCAGGTTAAATCTCCAGAGCTCATTGTTAGTGGGATTGGTCCTTTGAGTGGTCCCTGCATTTCTAGCTTGGGAGAGGTGGAGAGATCCAGTCTCAAAAAAAGGGGACCTACTCTTGGAATAGGAGAATGGAGGCAAGACTTGGGAAACTATTCTGCTAGTCATCCTCCAGGCCCCAGGCTGCTCTTTGTCCTCTGGCCTTCTTGTAGTACTTATAGCTCGTGTTAACTGATTATATAAGGCTTTGGGATGCCTCTTTTATTGCTATGCTCACTTTTTCAGTATCAGTCTTCTCGCCCTATTATGCTGAAAGCTCCCTTAAGGCAGGAACTGTATGGTATCTTTTTAAAGACCCACAGTGCCTACACCTGGCATAGTCCTGTGCACTTAGTAGGTACTCAATGGATATCTGTTGATTAAGGCTTCTGGGAGGTTAGAATTGTGACAATCATAGCGGATTAGAGCTGACAGACCTTGAGAGGTCGTCCAATCTGTTTGCAGTTAGCTGTTCATAGGATCATAGGATTGAGAACTATGGGACCTTAGAAGTCCAACCCCTTTCATCTTGCAGATACAGAAACTGAGGCCCAGAGAAGCTAGATAACCTGGTCAATGTCCCAGAGAGTGGTAGAATTGGACCAGAACCCCAGATTCCAAGTCCAGTGCTGCTTCTACTACATATCTTCCTTCTTGGTCTCTCCCTTCCATAATGATGTCCTTCCCTCCTCCCCTCCCACCTTTACTTCTGCTTGCAGCCAGTCCCTACAGATGACATTGATGGTTCCCAGAATGAATCAGCTGAACTTGCCTTTTGACCAACCACATCCTCAGTGAGTAAAAGGACTACTTTCCTCTCTCCAACACTCTACCCATTGCTCACTGCTGACACTACTACTAGTGACCCTGGACAAATCACTTAATCTCTCTGAGCCTCAGTTTCCTGATTTATAAGAGTTGGACTAGAAGAACCTCTTAAGGTCCCTTCTGGCTCTAACTCTATGATCATGTAATCTTCAGGAACAACTCTCCCAAAGTCCCCCTTCTTTTGAGCAGCACCACCCTACCCCCTCACTCAGATCCTTATTAGCTCTCTCCTGTGCTACCAAAGGGTTCTGATTCCACCGGGGGATCCAGCAATCCACAATCCCAACTCCATGATCTGCTCAGATGTGAGCATGAGTGAGGAAGAAGGGCTAGGGCAGCATGTGTTTCCTTTAGAAAACTGGTGAGTATTGGGAATGGGGAAGAAGGGCTAGTGATGGGGGCACTGTTGGGAAAGGCACTGGATGGAGAAGGCTGGAACCTGGAAGAATCCTGGAGGGAGAGGGAAGAAGGACTACATCTAAGATATGAGAGGGGTTCACTTTTCCCTTGATACAACTGCATCTCTCCATTGCTTTCCCATAAGGAGTGAAGACCTCCCTGCCTTGCTGCCCCCTACTGATCAAGACCTGACCAAGCTTCTCCTGGAGGGGCAACTGGAAACAGGGCAAGGGCCCCTGCCAGTCCAGCCCCTTATGTCCACCTCTCACTATGGGCAGCCTGCGTTGGCGCCTTCTTCCCATCTAGACCTAAGTGCCAATCCCAGCTGGGGACCCTAGCAGGAATGAGGGAGTCTGGGAGATCCTTTCTCTTTTTAGCCTTCAAAAGACCTCCCCAGGCTCCCAACAACCTTTGGAGATGGGAACCTGCTTTGGTCTGGAATTCTGTCCATGATTTCTACCCCCACTCAACCCCACTCCCTGAGACAGTCATAAAGAGGGGCCCCCTGCCCTTCTGCTGACAGACCCACTGTCCGTCAGAGTAAAAGGATTTTGTCAGGAGAATCTGCTGTAGGCATTGCAGATCTTCTCCTACTCCCCCACACCACCTCTCCTGAAGAGGAAGGGAAGGTTGGTCTGTAAATAAGAAGTCCAAACATGCCGGCACATGCCACTCTAGGCAGGAGGCACAAGCATTCCTCATGGAAATGTGCAGCAGGTGAGGGTGGGGGAAGGGCACAGAGAATGCTCCCTCCTACTGCATTCGTGGACACAGGACCTACATGCAGAAACACAGAGACGCAATTACATATTTGCACTGTTGTCTGGGGCCAGAGTGATGAGCTGGAACTATTCAAGGTAGTCTGGTAATTGGGGTTTAAAGAGTATGGGGGGGGGATGAAAAGAAGAGAAGGAGGGATCTGTACAGTTGGTTTCTGGTGTGGGTTTCACCCAGATTTTAAAAATAAAAAACACCTTGTAGACAGAGGCTTTGTGTCTGCACAAGTAAAAATGTGTGGATGACTTTTCATGTATGATAGCACAAAGGCAGATCTGTTTTTGCATGTGTAACTTTTTTCACGAATGCAAGTTTGTTGGGGCTACACAAGTATAAGTAAGTGTGAGTGAGTGAGTGAGTGAGAGAGTGTGTGTGTGTGTGTGTGTGTGTGTGTGTGTGTGTGTGTGTGTTTTGTGCCAGCTCAGCAAACCCCGGGCCTCAGAGGTCTCTGGTGGGTGAGAGAATAGCATTTTTTTCTTCTTCTCCTGACAGCAGTTCAGGCTAAAAGAAACACTTTTCAGACCATTTGACCAGGGTATCTTCACTACAGAGGGTTGGACTTAAAATCCGGAACCGAGTTTAAATCCCACCTCACACACCCACTGGTCACATGACCCTGGGGCAAGTTACTTAAACTCACATTCTTATTTTCCTCATCCATAAAATGGGGGCAGTAGCACCTACCTCTCAGAGCTGCCTCAAGCAGGCTAATCGGATCGTCTGCCCAATTCATGTTTAAAAACTCCACTTGCAGCTGGACAGGAAGCAAGTGGCAAGGGCCCCCTCTAGCTTTCCCCTCAAAAACCAAATCCTACCCCAGATTCTTCCCAATGCAAGCCACCCCCACCCTCTGGGTCATGAATCCTAAGCCATAAAATAAATTTTATTCCAAAATAACAAAATAAATAATCTACTGTACACGGTGTGAAAGGACAGGTGTTCTAACTGCTCAGACGCTGTAGTTCAGTCCCAGGGTGGGGGACATCCTGAATCCAACCCAGGCCCTCCAGAGGGAGCTAGGGAAGGTCTGGGTTTTTTGTTTTTTTTTTTAACAGGGGAGCCCACTCCACCCCCAGTTGAGCGAGGGGGAGGAGGGATGACTGAAGATTTTTTTTTGAGGGGGTGGAAGTAAACTGCAGCGTTTGTTAAATTAAAGAAACAAACTAGAAGCACAAACATGGGGAGGAGGGAGGTAAGTTGGAGGGAAAGCTGGGGTTCTCAGGGCTCCCCCACTTGCACTGAGAAAACAGTTTTCATTCTCAGCTTCTGGACCCTCCCAGAATGGCTCCAACGTTTCCCCTAATATCCAAACTGTGTACTTGTTGATACAGGGGTTCAAAATTAGAATGTGTATGAGAGATTGAGGGAGGAGGAACCCCAGAATTTCCAGGAGAGGTGTTCGAAAGGCAGAGTTCACACAGAATCCCCTTCCCTCCAAGCCAAGGGGCACCAGATTCTGCCCTCATTCAGGCCGCCTTATTGCTTGATGCCCCATTTGTCCAAAGCCCATGGAGCAGGGGAGGCAGATGGGAGGGTCTGTGGAAGATCAGAGGGATCTGAGAGTCCAGGGCCTGTGGTAGGCAGAGGTCCGGGGTTCCAGTCCACATTAGACATCCCTCACTGCCGGCTGGCCTCAGCCTCCACCTTCACACTGGCCCTTCTGCCCTCGACCAGGGCTGGATGGGTCCCAGGGGCAGGACACCGTTCCAACAACCCCTCTTCAAACTCTGCAGGGAGATGGGGCAGGTTAGGAAAGGGCATGGAGTGCTGTAAAGACCAGTTCCAACATGGAATCCCCAAAGAACAGAAAAGCACAAAGGCAGGGCTCAGCTCCGTCCTGAGCCATCATCCCCAGCCCCAGCTTGTGCATGGCTCCTGAGCTCTGTCTTTCTCTCTGGCTCTGGGTCTCCTGCCGCTGTATTGCTGGAATTTCTGGTTCTAGCAGGAGCTGCGGGGGCGAGCTGGCTCTGACCTCTCCTCATCTCCCCCCTCTTCTCTAGCTCTCCTCCCCTCCCTTCCCTGGGCCTCTCAGACTCACCCCACTCCTGCCCCCCCTCCCTTTCCCCTCCACCCCACTGAGTTTCTGGGAATCCTGGGGGGGGGGCGGTAAGAAAGGCGGCCAAAGAAACACAGGAAGCCACCTCCCAACTCCTCCTCCAGGCCTAAGCACCCCCAGTCTCCACCCCCACTTCCCACCCACACACCATTTAAAAATACTGAGCTAGGGTTGGTGGTTTCACCTACTGCGTCACTCAGCCTAGCAGCTGCCCCCACCCTCTCCCCCCCCACTCCCTACACTGCACCTCCCTACTTGGCTCTTGCACACCCATCCCTGCCCCCACCTCCCCTAAAACACAACTCTGCTACCCCATCTCCAAAACAACTCTCACTATGCTCCCCCTATTGTTACATCCTCTCCTCTCTAAGATGTTTTTCTGCCCAACCTTAAGTGAGTTTCCTATATCCCTAACTATTCCCCATTTCCAACTTGTAGAACAATTAGGCATCAAAATGTAGGTTTTCTACATTCCCCATGCAGAAACTTCATGGTTCTATAGGTCCCTAAGTGCAAATCTGTCCTCCCAGGCCCCTGTATTGCTCTCATCCTCCTATAATATGCCTCTGATTTTAGTATTCTTACTCCCCTAGTTGAATATTTCCTCTCCCCAAAGCATGAGGCCTAAGGAACAGTGCCAGCTGTCTCACCTGCGAGGGGTGGCTTCGCAGGCAGACAAGGGCTGAGCCTGCCCACACGGTCATGGGAGACAAGGCGGGCAAGCCGCAGCCCCTCGTCCATCAGTGTCTGCTGCAGGATGTGGCGGCTCCACAACCCATGGGCGGGCAGTGCCAGGGGCAGGTCAGCAGGGGGAGGCGTCAGCCTTGGGCACCCCACAGCTGTAGGCATGGGGCACTGGTCAGACATATTATGATGGCAACATGGAATATAATAGACTCCCCGAGATCCACTCAGCCTGCCCCAGGGTCTCCTCTAGTCCCTTGTCAGCCAGATAAGGGTTAAACAGGGACTATATCCCAGTTATTCCTGCTGCCCGTTTCCAAAGATCAATCGACTGATCCATGAGCATTTATGAAGCACCCACAATATACCAGGCACTATAGGCTCCTTCTCTATTCATCATCTCCTTGTTGGAGGAGGGTTAAACAAACTCAATACACAAGGATTCTGCTGCCACCCCCTTACCGAGGAAGGGGCAAACAGCGATCTAGCTCTGGAAAGAACCCCTGATGGCCCCACCCCTTCAGAGGTCCACTCCCTGCTGCTGCCCCCTCTGCTTACCCTGTAAGTGTCCATCTAGACTTTCCCCAGACAGGCTGGCACTGTCCTCCTCCAAGCTGGGGCGGTACAGTGGGCCATAGGACTCAGGCCCTGGGGGTGGCTGGAGAATTTCAGAGTGACTCTGCTCCCCAACCTGCAGGCAACCCAAATGGAAGAATGAACAATAGGGGACAGGGGAGATGTCAACACAGTTCCATGGCATCACTGGGACAAGGCCTAGGGTCCACCTCAATGCCAACCCCATATTTCCCCAGAGAAACCTACCTCCTGCTTCAGTTTCTTCAATGGTGGCCCCCCCATCTCTTCTGGGTGCAACCTGCAGGTGAAGAGAGCTGGGGTAAGAAGGGCAGGGGATATGTTGGGGCAAGGGCGGGGGGAGCAGGTTCTGTGCAGGGGTCCCCTTGGCATTAGATGGGCCTGTTAGGAAGCCACAGCTCAGGTACCACTGTTAACAGGTCTGTTTCAGAAGTGACAAGTGGCCTTTCTCTCATCCTCCTGGGGTAGGGGAGGGAAGACTTCAATGCACTTTGTGCTTTGTGGTCAGGGGCTGGTTTTGGTTTGGAGGTTAGAGCTCCTCTGGGCAGTATCCCTGATTTTACTCCTGGAGTAAAAAAAGCAGGGGATCCAGCTCACTGGGAAGACCAAAGAGGGGGTCTGCTTTTCAGTGAGTGAAGGTCTGGGGGAAAGGGGTCTCACCTGGAACCCTTGAGAGAGGAGAGGTAGGTGCTCTCCCGGGCCACTTGACGAGACAGGGAAAAGAGTTCTACTCTCCGGAGTAGGAGTGTGTTGTCCCTCATGCAGAACTGGGCAGCTGCCTCATTGATGGTCAACTGTAAGGATTGGGGGGGCAGAGGAGTCAGAATAGAGGTGGTTCTGGGAACCCTGACCCGCAGCACTCCATCACTGTACTCAGAAATGAAGCCTCCAGCTCCAGTCGAACTATGTTTTGACAAGTGATTTCTTTTTATCTCTTTTCCCAACTCTCTGAATGGAAGCCAAGCTGCAGCCCAGTGGTAGGAGAGAGGGAGATTGAGAGGCAAAGGAAAGGCCTGGGGGGGGGGGTCAACCTGTTGCTTCCTGGGAATGGTAGAGGCCCCCTGACAGTTACTGGGGTCTCGGTGGCACTTGGGACATGTTTAGCAACAAAGGGATGGTTCTCTTTTGCACCAAACTTTCCCCCTCTGGTGGGGATGAGGGATTCTGTCAAGCCAGGTAGAGGAGCCAAGAATCTGAAGGAATCCGAAGGAGGTACAGGTACTGAAGGAGGCCTGGGATTTCTAGAGACCATAGCTGGGGCAGGGGGAAGATACAGGGAAAGTCAATAAACTCTGAGGGGGACCCTGAGGTCCTTACCTCATGCAAGCTGAGCTGTTTGCCTTCCCTGCGCTTGGAATCAAAGCGTCCATAAATAATGCTGTACTTTCTGATTTCTTCCTCTTTGTGACTGTCATTGTCATCCATTTCAAAGATGTGCCCTACACTTCGAGCTAGCTTCTTATTCAGCTTGAGGAGGGATGTCACCTCCCCAGCGTCTCCCCGGGGGAAGCTCCGGATGAGACGCTCCACACTCTCGATCACCATTCTAACCATTTCTGGTTCTAATCGATCTGAACCACCTCCCACCCCACCTAACCCAGGCCCTTCTGAGACCCCACCCCCAGCAGGTGGGGAGAAAGGAGGCGAGCTGGCCTCTTCCTCTCCACCAGCACCAACGTCCGACTCAGGAGTGCTCCCGCCTGCCCAGACTCGAGGATCTCCACCTCCCTGGCCCCCAGGCAAGGGAGAGAGTTTCTCTCCCAGTTCCAATGGACTCTTAGGGCTGAAGCTTCGGGCACTGCCCGCCTTGTCTCCTGGGCTTCCGTGTCCATTGCTCATGCTTCCTTTTCGACCACCTGCTGTCTCAGAGATCTTAAAGAGAGGGATGCTGGAAACAGGCACAGCAGGCACAGGCTGACTGAAGAGCCCTGGATTGGTGGCCCATTCCCTTAACGCCTTCTGCAAACGTCGGACATGGAGAGGTTTGGTGGCCATGCCCACCAGTGCCATGATCTCCAGGAATTCTTCTTCTCCTGCCTCACACAGCTGCTGAACGTCGTCCCCCCCCTGCTGGATGAAGGTCTCATAGTAGGATAAGAGGTTGGCACGCTGCAGGACCCGATACAGCTGCAGCTCCCCCAGTGTCCGGGGTAGTGCCATGGTTAGAGCACTGGGCCTAGGAAAGGGCACACAGGAAGAAGAGAGGTCAGAGAAGCTCCCTCAGTTTGCCAACAACCCCTGAGCCCATTTTTCCTCCTTGTGAATCCAGAGTTTCTACACTCCTTGTAAGGTTTATTATTCACCTGCTCAGGCTGAAGACTCTAAGTAGGTCTGAGAAAGTGGGAGCTGCCCAGAAAGACACCAATACCATGGTAAATTTGCATCAAATAAGCATTTATTAAAGTACCTACTATGTGCCAGGCATAGCTGTGCATCTGCCACAGCAAATAACAAGTGCTGGTGCCCAACCACAACAGGACCAAAGCCTGCCCCCCCCCAGTCCTCATCCTCTGTTTTTACTCATCTTGCTTTCCCCTCATCCTGGCATTAGACATCCATGGCACTTAATGTCATATCAACTGCCATGCCAGTTAAATTGAAGCCAGTATATACCTAGCATAACTAAGCACTCCTCCCTCCCCAACATACTCCACAAGCCTCTTCTACTGAGTACACAGTAATATCAAAACTCCACTCCCCATCCCACAGGACATCTCTCTTCTCCCCAGGCTATGACAGAAAGCACCCCTGATCTCCTGCTCTACTCCTCAGTGGGTTTTCAAGAAGAGCCCAAGGAAAACAGGGCCTCCCCCAGCCCCAGTTCCCTGAAAGCTGAGCTGAAAGGGGTGTGGCAAATCCCCTACCCACCCAAGCAGCACCTCCCTTCCCCCACCAGCAACTTCCAAGGCCTTGACCTTCTGTCCACAGAGCTCCTTTTCTGAGTGTCCCCCCTCCCCATCTTTGTAGTGACCTTCCTCCACCCCCTCTATGGCCCCTAAGGCCTCCCAGTGCCCTGGTGCCAAGGGAGAGGAGGGTAGGGGTGTATTCATTGTTCCCTTCAGGAGCTGTCCTGCCCACGCAGACTTCCACAGTGGCTGAGTGTGTGGGTGCAAACGCCCCTGGGGCCCCCACGTCCTACCTCCTACCTCTTCCCTATTCCTGTCTACCCCTGCAGAAGAGGGGGTAGTGAATGATGGAGGGGCTAGAATAGAAAGGCCCCTCGCACTCAAGCTGTGTACAAAGAATTAGAAATTAAGAGAAATTAATGCATCCCCTTTCTGCCCTATGCTATAATCCTATGTTCTCTTCCCTCACAGAGATCTGCTTCTAGCAACTGAAAAGCCTGCTTTCTCTTTCTCGTGCGGGTCCTAAAGCTAAACCAGTTGGGGGCACCAAGGCCAACCCTAAGAGATGAAGCTTGCCCTAGGGATGGAGCTTCCCAGTGCCAGATACCACCAACCCTGTCAAGCTGTGCCTGGGGCAGGAAATGAGGGACTAGGTAATATTCTTCTTATACTCAGCACTAACAGAGCCCTGGGCCTCCTTTTCTATGTACTCACAGCCCCCACCCTTTTTCTCCTCACCTTCATCCCACTCTCTCGATTCTGTTTTCTTTCTAAGCTTCCCATTCCCGGTCCCTTTACAGAATAATTTCACTGCCTGCCCAGCCCAGCCCACTTCTCCCCACTCACTTGGCTCGGGGCTGCGGGGTCCGGCGGGCGCTGTCCCCTCCGCCCGGCGGCTGCTCAGTTGTAGGGGAGGGCGCCCTGTGCATGGACGGTAGGAGACCCTCCGGGGTACCCTTCGCGGTTTCCAGTACTCCCTGCTCTGTTCCAGGAGCTCGGTGCCCAATACCTGGTGCCCAGTGCTCCGTGTAGTGACCGCCGCTGGCCGGGCTCCGTCCCTGCCTCCACGTCTCCTCTTTCTGTGGCTGTGTCTCGGTGCCTCTGCCCCCCTCCCCGGCTGCGCTTGCCGCCTCCTCCCCCGCAGGACGCACGGGGGAGCGGGCCCGGCGCTGCGCTGGTTGCCGGGCGGGCTGGGGGCGTGGGCAAAGCTGGAGGCGGTGGGCGGGCGCCGGGACCTCAGCCCGGGAGAGAGAACGGAGAGAGAGAGACTGGCCGAGCCGGGAGAAAGTTAGAAGGGGGTGGGGAAAAGGAGTAGGCGGTGGAAAGACTGAGGCGGGGGCGGATGCGGGGGCGGATGCGGGGGCGGGGTAGGGGCGGGGACCTGGGGCTGGGGCACCTAGTAGGGGACTAGGTGACCCAGGCCAGGCTGGAGAGGGCGGGCTAAGACCTCAAGGGCGGGGCTAGAAGCTTTCTCTGCTGCCCACTCCGGATGCAAAACCCTCCTTCTCTCCGCCCTCGCTCCCACGTGAATGCCCAGGCAGGCATCCATCCCTGCCCCCCAACTCCAGCTTCCCAGACCCTGCCAACCTGGGAATGGAGTTCCACTACCACGCACAGGTACGCACAGAGACAGCTACACAAACACAACCACACATAGAGAGACACATGCAGAGTCACACCAGCTCCCTACAAGCCAGGCCCCTTGGTTCCTAGGCCTTCTAGTCTTAGTGGCATAACTGGGAAGAAGGATGAAGAGAGGGACTCGAAGTCTGTACGTGAGACGGTATTTCTGGAAAGGGTCTCCTGGGACAGTAAATTTGTCCTGTCGGAAACTCATCCGGTCACCCCATCTTCTACCTCCCCTACCTTTGTAGTGGGAAGCGTTCTGATTTTGGATTAGAGGTCATTAGTTCGAATCTTTCCTCTGGCGCTTACTGGCCGTATGACCTCGGGCAGATCCTCTACCTCTCCCTGGGCCTCAGTTTCCTCCTCCATTAAAAAAGAAAAGTATAATTTTCACATCTATTGAAAAAAAAAAACAACCAACTAGCAGGTTGAAGGAAACAACTGCTATGTGCTCCTTCCAGGTCTGAATTTACGATATTATCTCTGAAACCAGAAGGTAATTTTAGACCAGGGCTTAAAGATTCTCCGTCACCCTTAGAGATGCTACTGACTACATACAACCTCACCCTGTCATTCTGTCTTTGAGATTTCCAGTGATGTTTGATGTAATACGGTGATAGAAATCGGCAGAGTGTGTATTGATAATTCTAGGACCTACCAAATAAATTTGTTTACGTTTTCTGATGGATACCAGTTTGCTACTTCATAGGGTAAACGATCGGTTTGCTATTGTGAGCCTCTGGGTTCTTACACTTCGGACAGTAACCCCCCCTCCCCCCAATCCAGCTTCCTTTTTACTCATCACTTCTAGCTTATTTTCCTTGGGGCAAACTTCAGCTTGGCTGTTTTTCACCAGAAAAGTCATATCCTGGAGGATACTAAGAACTAAGGCTCTCTCCACCGAGGGCATCTCGGGGGCCTTTAAACGAAGAGAACACTGTGACAGAGAACAGCTATATGTCAGAAAATAATGTGTGAAGTTTTCTATATGGGGTAGTCTATAGGAGAATTTTAGGGGTGGAGCAATTTCAAAGAACCGCCTTTATCTAGCTAGTGTTCTCTACCCGCTAACCCCCCACCTCCCCCATTTCTCTCAGCTCCATATGGTTTTCATTACACTCACTCCCACGGCTGGAAAGGGGGGGAAAAGGGGGGGGGGGCTACACACCCCACCCCACTGTTCAAGACCCGAAGATGAGGGGGGAAGCAACGAGGAGAGGCAAACAACCAGGAAAGTCCTTTCCCCAGCTTCAAAGCCCCCAGACTCGAATTCCACATGCCCTAGTTCTCAGTAGCATCCACGCAACACTTGAAACCGACGGGTGGGCGGTGTGCCGGTGAGGGTTAGAGGCACCCGGGTGCGCTCTCTCTGCTTTCGCTGGGTCTACATTCCCTGGAGGTTGGGGCATTTCCTGTAGGGCCGGGGGTGAGACTTGAGCAAATAAGATTGCCCCCTTCTCCCTCTCCAAACCACAGGGCTAGCAGCATGAGGCGGAGGGAGCTGTGTCCGTCTGCTGGTGGCTGCCCTCAAGAGGGTGGGGGGGGGCTCCCTGGAACGCCAGCCCGGGCGCGTGCGTAGGTGGACCCTCCCCCACCCCTCGGGTTATTTTTGGGGCCTGAGCTGCCAGCCACCGGCCCCGGGTTTCCACGTGCCCCCCTTCCTGCCCACGCTCCCCATGACGCACATCCTTCCACCCCCGCTGCCTCGGGCTCTCGGCGCCCCCTCCCTGCCTCCCTCCCTCCCACCCGGACGCCCTCTGGAGGCGCCGAGCCCCTGGGTCCGGAGGGAGAGCCAGGAGCAAGGAGGAAGGAGACCTGAGTCGGGGACTCGGTGCAGGGGCGAAGGAGGAGACTGGGACGGGACCTGGTCTGGGAGACGGAGGCAGAAGGTGGAGCCGGTTCCTACTTCCCTCGCCCTCTGCATTCCCGGCCTCGCAGCTGATGTGGGGCAAGAGGGCAGTTGGGTAGGGAGGGTGAGAGCTGTTAAGTCCTTGAACTACCCAAAGAAAAGGCAGGAGCGTCTCCCCCCACCGCACCCCCTGAGGTGGTAGGTTGTACCTACCGAGGGGGTAAATTGTGGCGGGTAGGAGACTGCTGAGAATTACTTGGCGTGGAAGGTGATCGTGAGTGTATGCGAGTGTGACTGTGTATCTTTCTAAGTTGATACTGTGTGTCGCTGTCCAAGTGAATTTGTGTGTTCTAGATGCGTGTCTTTGTCCCAGGGAGTGTTTGTGTCTCTGGGTTCTTATGTGTGGATTTTAAGTTATTTTTCAAAATCAATGAATTGTCAGGCTCCACCTTCGGCCACAACCGCCCCCGCAGCCAGAGCTGCTGAGATGTCTGTTCTCCTCCTCCCCCTCTCACCATCCTCCAATTCCCCTCCTACTCCTTTCCTCTGAGAACAAGGATTTTCCAGACCTGAGAAAAGGGAGAGACAAAGAAATAAAAATCGGGCCTTAAGAAGCTACATAGAGGCACAAAGAGAAATAGAGACAGTAACCAAATTAGAAGCCTGTTCTTTCAAGGGAACCAAATGAAAAGAAAAAAAATTCGATATAAGCTTTTCCTCTTCCCCACTCCCTAGACCTCTTTCTTGCCTGATTGGGAAAAGGGCCCATTTTTTCCCCCCCAAGGCTCCATTTCGATTGGTTTTCAAAGCAGAAACGTGAGCTCTTTATCAGTTTTGAGTTTTCATATAATATGCAATTTATTACATTAGGGAATATGTATCATTTCTTCACAGACTAATTCTCCCCTTTACCTGCCTCCTATAATTTAATTCCATTTACTAAGCATTTATTGAGTACCCTCTCTGTAAGGCAACCACTGGTTTGTAGAGCATAAAGCTGGGTAACAGTTTCTACCATCCTGGAGGTATGAACATATGAGACATAAATAAATAACCATAGTTTTTTAAAAAATAGCACTTGGTAGGTACCTAGAGGAATTGCAGGAAAAGTGTTAAGTGGATTCTTGAGGGGAAAGTGCTATTAATGACTTAGGGAATCCGGAAGGCTTTCTGGAGGAGGTGGTAAGGATAGCTAAGATTTCAAAGTTTGGGGTAGGTGGAAGAAGTTATTCCAGGCATAGAAAATAGTGTGTGCAAGAAGGAATGGAGGTGGGGAAATAATAATAACTAACATTAATAGAGCTTACTATGTACCAGGCTCTGTGCTAAGTGCTTTACAATTATCATTTGATCCTCACAACAACTATTATGATCCCCATTTTACATATGAAGAAACTGAGGCAAACAGAGGTTAAGTGATTTGCCCAGGATGACAGCTCTTTTTTATGTAAATAATATTTTATTTTTTCCCAATTACATGTAAAAACAATTTTCATTTTTTATAAGATTTTGATTTCCACATTTTTCTCTCTCCTCTGTTTCCCCCCCCCAACATGGCAAGCAATCTGATACACGTTATACATGTGCAGTCAATCACATAGCTCTTAGAAATACTGGTTGTTCAATACTCCAGCTTTGTGTGAGGACTCTATAAGGAGGGAGGTAATATGGAGCAATTTAGAAAACAGGGACCCAGGTTCTTCAAGACCAATTTACTAAGAAAACACTTAAGGAAAAGCAAAGCAAAGGGGGAAAAAGTGTTGGAGAAGAAATGGGCTGGGAAACAAATAAAAAGCATCACCAAATCAGTCTCCTGCTTACATGGATTTCTGATCTCACTGGCATGTGTACTCCCTCCAATGGTTCAAATCATGGGTGCTCTAGGTCTTCTCATCCTGCATAATTATTGTCTGTGTTCTCATTTGATGCTCCCCAGATTTGGTGCCTTATCATGGTGTGGAGGTGACCTGTGGTTCTCCAAAGCTATGCATACATACATGCTACGAATAGTCAGCTCAAGCATAGAGGTCTCCAAATTTTTGGATGAGACATCACTGTTAGCAAACTAATGTCTAGCACATACCCCTAATATGTATGTTAATAAATAATATATGGTATTATCATACAATATATCATGTATATTATATAAAACATACAAAATAGAAATTTCAAAGGCTGATATAGGAATAAACAATATTTTAAATATAATTTTTTATTAGTAGTACAAAAAAACCCCTTTTTGCTCTTTGGAGCAATATGTTTGAGTATGCTTCTTTCCTTTTTTTTTTTTTGGCTAGGCAATGGGGTTAAATGACTTGCCCAGGGTCATACAGCTAGTAAGTGTTATGTGTCTGAGGCTGGATTTGAACTCAGGTCCTCCTGAATCCAGGGTCAGATACACTGCCTAGCTGACCCTTCTTTACTTTTGAAAAACCCCTGTGTGTGTCCTGATGGATAGGGTAGACTTATAAGTAATAATTGTGTTAGTAATTAATTATTCAGTTATTTGTTCATTACAGCTAGGTAAACAGGTGAATTTCTTTTTCAAAGTTTTTTTTTATTTTAAAGATATACTGTACCACAAAATAGGTCATAATAGTCAATGAATCTAACAGCTTTTTGGTTGGAGTCTTGTTTTTAACCATATAAAATATAAAAATAACCAACAAAAGTGAATCATCTCCACTTTCAACTCAGGAGAAAGTTTTCTGTATAAATCTGTTCCTCTTTCTTTACATAGTTCTGCTTAATGGATGATATGAGACCTTAATTTCCTATTGGGATATGGATAATTTACTTGTCTTTTTGCATGAGAGAGGTGACTTTGGCTAGACAGGAGAGTACAGGAATTAGAGTAATGCATAATAAGACTGGAAACAAAGGTTGGGGCCAAGTGGTAAAGAGTTTTAAATGCCAAACAGGAGTGTATATGGTCTCTTAGGAGTAGTAGAGAATACCTGTGGAATTTATTGAGGGGAAGGGGATGGTCAGAGCTATACTTCAGGAAATTCACTTTGGTAGGTAATATGGAGGATGGATTTGAATGGGGAGAGACTTGAGACAGGAAAATACTTATAAGGCTATTGTAGTGGTCTAAGGCAGCTAGGTGGTACATGTAATGGATGGAGTGCCAGGCCTAGAGTCAGGAAGAGTCATCTTCCTGAGTTCAAATCTGGCCTCAGACACTTACTAGCTGTGTGGCCCTGGGCAAGTCACTTATGTTCATCTCTGTTTCTTCATCTTTAAAATGAGCTGGAGAAGGAAATGGCAAACCACTCCAGTATCTTTCCCCAGAAAACCCAAATGGAGTCATGAAGAGCCGGACACAACTGAGCCACAATAACAACAATACTCTAAGGGAGAGACAATTTGAGCACCCAAGCTAGGATGGTGGCTATGCAAGTGGAGAAATGCTGTGATGATAGATTTGGCAACTGCTTGGATATGTAGAGTAAGTGAAAGTGAGAAGCTGAGGATGACAACCTAGGTTTTTGAAGTGGGTGATTAGAAGAATGGTGGTTCTCTCAACAGAAATAGATAAGTTTGGAAGAAGGGTGGATTTGGGGGAACAGATAATGTGACAAGATCTGAAATTTAAAAAAAAGAAAAAGAAAAAGATCTGAAATGTAGATCAAGAAATTCCTCTGTACCTGCTCATCCCTTACTCCCCTAAAAGAGGAGTGGGGATGATTGGTTTTCTCAGGAAGTCTAGGATGTAGGGGTATTTTGTGCTGGCAAATATTTAAGAACTCTCTGGGTGTGTGTCTGTGGGGGGGAGACAGTGCACATGAAACACTTTTAAGTTTAAGCTGCATTATTAACATTTTTCCCATTACTTTTAAAAGTCTGGAGTCTAGACAATCAGCAAAATAATAAATCAAACTCTGATTTGTAGTTTGTTGATTTCCCAAGAGTAAATGGTTACACTAAAATTTTAACAGGTTTTCTCTAGCCCAAGCTGGCTCATGCATACTCCTGGTAAGATGCAACTCATCTTACCCTCTGATTAGCTGATTGCAGAGCCCTTGGGGTTATTCCATGGGCCCACAATTTCCTTTAGTGGTTTTTAATCAAGCTGAAGATAAGCCCCCCAAAATGTACAGTCCCAGCAAGGTTGAATCTGCTGAGGACCAACCTGCCTAAGAACAGAGAGGCTCATCACCAGTAGACTAGTTAATAACCTAGTAACTAGTAAGCAACTAGGTAACAACCTCTTTATAGGAATGGTAACCCATGGAGTAAGGAAGGCCAAGGCTTCAACTAATGACCACTTTTCAAAAAAAGTTAACTTTTGAAGACAAAATGATAAATTGCCTGGTTTAATCCTTTGATGTTCCACCAGACTTAGTGGTGATTAACTTTGGGTCATTTCTGAAAATCTAATTTACTCTCAAAAGATAAAGATTTTCACTAAAAGGATTATTCAAGAGAAGGCATCCTCTATGCTGATTATCACCATAATTCAATATTGTACTAGAAATGTTAGCTTTAGCAATAAGAGAAGAAAAAGAAATAGAAGGAATTAGAATAGGCAATGAGGGAACAAAACTATCACTTTTTTCATGGTACATTCAGAGAATCCTAGAGAGTCAACTAAAAACTACTTGAAACAATTAACTTTAGCAAAATTGTAGGATATAAAATAAACCCACATAAATCATCAGCATTTCTGTATATTACTAACAGAGCCCAGCAGCAAGAGATAGAGAAATTCCATTTAAAATAACTGCAGACAATATAAAATATTTGGGAGTCTACCTGCCAAGACAAACCCAGGAAATATATGAACACAATTATAAAACACTTTTCACACAAATAAAGTGAGATCTAAACAATTGGAAAAATATCAATTGCCATGAGTAGGCTGATCTAATATAATACAAATGACGATTCTACCTAAATTAATTTACTTATTCAGTGCCATACCAATCAAACTACCAAAAATTATTTTATAGAGCTAGAAAAAGAATAACAAAATTCATCTGGAAGAACAAAAAAGAATATCAAGGGATTTAATGAAAAAAACGCAAGGGAAGGTGGCCTGCCCTTACTAGATTTAAAACTATATTATAAAGCAGAAATCATTAAAACTATTTGATACTGCTAAGAAACAGAGTGGTGGATCAGTGGAATAGGTTAGGTATGCAAGACACAGTTGTAAATGACTATAGTAATTTACTGTTTGATAAACCCAAAGACTCCAGCTTGTGGGATAAGAACTCACTATTTGACAAAAACTGCTGGGAAAACTGGAAAATAGTATGGCAGAAACTAAGCATAGACCAACATTTCATGCCCTATATCAAGATAAGCTTGAAATGGGTACATGATTTAGACATAAAAGATACCATAAGCAAATTAGGAGAGCAAGGAATAGTTTACCTTTCAGATCTATGGAGAAGATGACCAAATTTATGATCAAACAAGAGACAGAGAACATATGAAATGCAAAATGGATAATTTTGATTACATTAAATTAAAAAATTTTTACACAAACAAAACCAATGCAACCAAGATGAGAAGGAAAGCAGAAAGCTGGGAAACAATTTTTACAGCCAGTGTTTCTGATAAAGGCCTCATTTCTCAAATATATAGAGAACTGAATCAAATTTATAAGAATACAAGCCATTGCCCAATTGATAAATGGTCAAAGGATATGGCAATTTATGATATGAGAGGATGTGAAAGATATGAAAGGATATGAACAGGCAGTTTATAGATGAAAAAATTAAAGCTATCTATAGTCATATGAAAAAATGCTTTAAATCACTATTGATTAGAGAAATGCAAATTAAAACAACTCTGAGGCACCATCTCACACCTATCAGATTGGCTTATATGACAGAAAAGGACAATGATAAATGTTGGAAATGTGGGAAAACTGGAACACCAATGCATTGTTGGTAGAATTGTGAACTGATCCAACCATTCTGGAGAGCAATTTGGAATTATGCCCAAAGGACAATCAAAATGTGCCTACCCTTTGATCCAGCAATACCACTAGTAGGCCTGTATCTCAAATAGATCATAAAAAAGGGAAAAGACACCCACATGTGCAAAAATATTCATAGCAGCTATGAATGTGGTGGCAAAGAATTGGAAATTGTGGGGATGCCCATCAATTGGGGAATGCCTGAACACATTGTGGTATATGAATATAGTGGAATACTGTTGTGCTATAAGAAATGATTAACAGGTAGATTAAAAAAAAAAGCCTGGAAAGACTTACATGAACTGATGCTGAGTGAAGCAGAACTATTGTACAAAGTAATAGCAATATTGTGTGATGATCAACTATGATAGACTTAGCTCTTCTCAGCAATACAATGATCCAAGACAATTCCAAAAGACTCATGATGGAAAATGCTATCCACATCCAGAGAGAAGGACATCTATGGAGTCTGAATGCAAAACAAAGCATTGCTATTTTCACTTTTTTTTCTTTTTCGTGGGTTTTCCCTTTTGTTCTGATGTGGAAATATGTTTAACATGATTGTATATATATCAGATTGCTTGCTGTCTTGGGGAGGGGGGAGGGAAGAGAGGGAGAGAGAAAAATTTGGAGCTCAAAATCTTACAAAAATGAATGTTAAACTATCTTTTCATGTAGTTAGGAAAAAATAAAATACTATTAAGTGGGGAAAAAAGAGAAGGCAACCTATGCTCTAAAGACAATTCCCAAAGAGGAGCTAATATTCTAAAAAATGGAATGAATATGTAGTCTCTCAAGGATATTGTTAAAATCTGACATTTACAAAGTACATTTAACATTTGTTTGGAAGGGATCAGTACTCTTTTGGATTAAAAAGCTGTGGTAATTTCTTGGTTTCATTTCTTTACAGTCATACTTTATGATTTTAGAATCACTGGACTTTTGCATATATAAAGGGGCACTGTTTTATTCACAGAATACATCATCATATTTTGCAAATGTAAATTTCCCTGCATTCTCTCAGAAGGCCTGTTTCAGGGAGAGTCATGACAAAGTGTAATGGGAGAATCTTGGAGAGACTTTGGAGCATGTGTAGACAGTCTGTTACTAGTTCTGGTCTAATTCAATGGTTAAAAGAAGGCTTTTTATTAAAAATTTAAAAAAAGACCACATACCTAGAACTGGGAGTGCTTTCAACAAGGAACTAGCCTTGGTTCTTTTTTTTTTTTTCTTAGCTGTCCTGTGCTTGGTTTGACTTTTCCTGGGCATCCCGTTATCCCAATGGGTTTTCAGCCAGCTCAACACTGAGGACCCAAGGAACAAGGAGTGACCTTCATGGCTGACCTTTGGGACCTAACCCAGTGGTAGTTAAGTCGAGGACTCTTCTGTCAGTCATGCCGAATCTGGATGTGAACTTTGTGTGAACCATGTTAGGTAGGAACTGAGCTAAGTTTGAACTGGCTTTCCTCAGAGACAAAGTAGGATAGAGGAGATTGTTCCCTCCTGAGTTGCTGGGTGGAAGGGTAGGAAACATTTGCATTTTTGTTCTTCTTGTATCTTCAAAGTAAATATCCCTTTGTAAAAGCTAGTTCATGTTAAGTGGTTGACTAGAACTGGTTGCTGTTACCTAAAGTTGGGAGGAACACAACCACTAGGGGCTGAAACTTATGGCGTAAAGGAAGAGACACCTCCAGCCCGTTCTAACTCTGACTCTCATGGTAGGAGATTTAAACCAGGTAGAGCTATGGTGGAGGTAGGGGAGAGAGATACGGGGAGGCCTTTTTTGTATCCTGAAATCATCAGTCAGTTCACAAACCCTGCCCTAAGCACTGGGAATACAATTACAAGCTGAAATGCAGTCCCTGCCTTTAAGGAGGTTACATTCTAAAGAGGAAAGACAACACATGAAAGGAAGCCGAAAGGGAGGGTACCCAAGGCCAGAAGCATGGTTAAGAAAATCTCAGTGCAGCCTGGAGTGGAAGGAAGACAAGGCTGGCCTGGCATCCTCCTTAAATGGAGGTTCTAGGAGGAGCCATCCAATAGGAGAGAGAGGAATCTGGGTCAAGGGTACTTCCAATTTGTGAATTCCAGGGTTGGAGTGAGCTTCCAGGATGAAGAGGTTTCTGAGGCATGGTGGAAGAAGTCTGGAGTGCAGCCTGGAGGGGAATCATACCATATCAGCTAAATGTCTGTGTTTAGGATTAATAGTGCCATTGAGAACTAAGCAAGAAAGGAGACCTCAGTGTAAGAAGAGGAGGGAAGAAAGGAGACCAGTCAATCATAGAATCATAGATTTTACAGCTGGAAGGGAGCTCACAGATTCATCTAATACAATCTCTTCATTTTGTATATAGGATGTTCTGAATGTCCCAGTGCTGTTTTAAGCTACTAAAGCTTAAACTGAGGCCCTAAGACCACACAGGTAGTAAGTAGCAAACGTTCACTGAACCACTCCTAGGTGTGATGAGGGGTACAAAATTGTACGTGGTCCTGCTTCTCAGAACTTACAATTCATTCATTCATTCAGCACAAACTTCTTAAGCCCCCACTACATCTAGGTCCTCTAGCTGGAAAGATAAGCTAAATACACATGAAACAGGGTAAATGTTAGGGACGTAATTGCCAAATGACTGGTAGATAATAAATAGATTAGAATTACCGAGGAGAGAATAGGTCGCTGCATATGGAGAAGATTGCATTGAGGATATGAGACTTGAGTTGGGCTTGAAGGATGGGTAGGATTCAATTCAAGAAGTGTGGGGAAGATAATCAGGGACTCTATCTTTTCTAGATATCTATCAGCAGCTTCTCTGGATGGGTTAGGATAGAGAAGGATGGAAGAGAAAGGATGACATCTAGAATGTGTGGTCTAGAATTCACAAGAGGACCTGCATTCAGTTCTGTCTCTACTACTTGTGTGTCCTACCATCCCATGCAGATATAACATGTAACAGACAAGGAATCACAAAATAATTTGAGAAAAGAGAGAGCATTACAACTAGAGATTTTAGGAAAGACTTGCTATAATACATAAGCTCAGCCTTTGGAGGGTAAGGTGAACTGGGAGAGCTTCCAAGTGTGGGAAATTGTCTACGCAAAGGGACAAGGACAAGAAATGGAATGTTGAGTTTAAGAAATAGCAAAGAGGCTGTTTTAGCTAGGATGTAATGTGCATGAAGGGTAGTAATGTGAACTGACTGAAAACGTAGGGCGGAGCCAGATTATAAACAGCCTTAAATTCCAGGCTAAGAAATGTGTTTGTTTTTGTCGTTGTTGATGTTGTTTTTTAAGGTGTATCAGAGAGCTATTGAAATTCTTTAGCAGAGGAGAGACATAATTAGATCTGTGTTTTTGGAAGATTCTTTTGGCCCCTATGTGAAGAATAGGCTGCTGAGGGCAGAGACTAGAGGCAGTGAGATTGCTTAGGAGGCTATTACAATCATCTGTGTAAGAGGAACTGAACTAGGGTAGTAGCCATGAGAGAGGAGAAAAGGGGATGAATGCAAAAGATTGTGTGGAAGTAGAATGGACAAGATTTGGCAACAGTTTAGAGAGGGGGGAGTAAGGGAGCATGAAGATGTGCAAGTGAGTGAGATTGAGGTTTTGGACCAATGGTACCAGAAAGATGGTGGAAATCAGGAAGTTTGGATACAGGGCAGGTTTAGGGAGGGAAGATAATGAGTTCTGGTTTGGACATGTGGACTTTGAGATGTGGATAGGATATCCACTGGACGTATCTAATAAGCAGTTAGAATGGAAAAGCTCAGGACAGAAGGACAGAAAGCTCAGGAGACACATGTAGGCTGAACATGTTGATTTGGTAGTAATCTGCATAGCAGTAAGTGAACTGATATAGCAGTGAATGAGATCTCCATTAGAGGCAATATAGAGAACAGAAGGACTTTGATGGAGTCTTGGGGGACACTCATGTTTAGGACATGGGAAATGCATACTGATCCAGTAAAGGAGACTGAACAGGAGGAAGAATAGAACTATGAAAGCAATGTCAGAAAGGCCCAGGCAGGAGACAGTATCCAGGAGGATTAGGTAGTCAAGAATCAAAAGCTGCAGAGAAATCAGTAAGGATAAAGCCAGAGAAAAATATATTGAATTTAGCAATTAAGAGATTGTTGGTAATCTTGGAGAAAGCTGTTTCAGTTGAGTAGTGGGGTTAGAAGGTAGGTTGTAATGGATTAAGAAATGAGTGGGGGGAGGCAGCAAGTGTAAAGGGTTTTTTCTAGGAGTCTGTGAAAGAGGAAAGTTATAGGTCAAGAGCTTGAGGCAATTGATGGTAGAAGTGAAGGTGGCAGCTAGGGGGCACAGTATATAGGCACTGGGCCTGACTGGGCCTGGAGTCAGCAATACCTGAGTTCAAATCTGGCTGCAGACACTTAGTAGTTTTGTGACCCTGGACAAGTCACTCAACCTCTATCTGCCTCAGTTTCCTCATCTGTAAAAAAGGTAGCACCTACTTATCAGAGTTGCTATAAGGATATCATGAGATAATAATTGCAAAGTGCTTAGCACAGGGCCTGATACATAGTAGGTGCTTAATAAATGCTTAAGGATTGGGGAGACCTAGAAATATTCTTAGTAGTTTTCAAACTTTTTGGTTCCAAGACCCCTTTAGACTTTTTTTTTTAAAGGCAATTGGGGTTAAGTGACTTGCCCAGGGTTATACAGCTACTAAATGTCGAGTGTTTGATCTGAGGCTGGATTTGAACTCAGGTCCTCCTGACTTTAGGGCCGGTGCTCTATCCACTGTACCACTTAGCTGCCCCTAGACTCTTAAAAATTATCAAAGATGGGGGCAGCTAAGTGGCGAAGTGAATAGAGCTCTGGCCGTGGAGTCAGGAGGACTTGAGTTCAAATCTAGCCTCAGACACTTAATACTCACTAGGTGTATGACCCTGGGCAAGTCACTTAACTCCGATCACCTCACCAAAAGAAGCAAAACAAAAAAATTATTAAAGACCCTTCAGTGGCCTTTTGTTTATGTAGGTTGTATCTATTGATATTTACCTTATTAGAAATTAAAACATGTTAGTATTGTTATGACAATAGTTTTGACTTCTTAAACCCTCTGAAAGAGTTTTAGGGACCCCCAGAGGTTTTTAGTACCAAACTTTGAGAATAACTGTTATATAATGTAACCTGTGGCCCAGGGCCTCCCAAGCTCTGGACTCACATGGACTGGGCAGACTGTAAAAGATCAGTGTCTTTTTTTGTCTCATTACATTCCCACCTAGGATTTCCCTTAGAAAATATTTGTAGATGTTCACGTCTAGGTTTTCTCAAGTATGAGTAACAGAACTCTCAGCTCAGATATAAGTATTTGAGGTAATAAATGCATATTGGGTAGAGGACAGCCTTTATTTACCCACAGAAAATGCAAAAGCCACAAAAGACTCACAGGCATCCATTAAAAACTTAAAGAAAACACTTAAAGCACTCACGGGAGCCAATAAACTTCCCTCAGTTCCTCAGGAAATTGAACTCAGGGTTGCCAGGAGGACAACATTCTGACATTCTAGTGGAATTCATGTCTTCCACAGGGTTTTACACAGTCCATTTCAAATGCATAGTGCCACCTTGTGGTTTAGATTCTCCTCAAAGGAAAACACGCGGTAGAACCCTCTTTTCATTTGGACTTCCACTGTCCATATAACTCACAACAGTAGAGGGGAGCAAAGTTCAGCTTTTTCACTCCCCTATGTCCATCTTTAAATCATATACCATGCATTTCAAGATGTGAGAGTCATGTGGTTGATTCTCTTCCATATACCAAGGGGCACCCCCTCACATTCTCATTTTTTGCCACCTCAAAAAAAAAAGAATAAATATTTTTGAACATCCATAGAGTTTGCTTAGGACTAATCCTTCCCTTAATCTACCCTCCTACCAATTCCTTCTCTCCTTTTTTCTCCTATTTCATTGTTGAGTGAGATGTATTTTTGTACCCAACGTGTGTGTGTGTGTGTGTGTGTGTGTGTAGTCTTCCTACCTTTGACCAATTGAGGTTTAGGTTTCAAGTGCTCCTGTTTCCCTCCTCCTTGTTCATATACATATCAACTTGGCAATCCTGATTATGTGAGATAATTTCCCCTAAACTTTCTTTTGTTTCCCTTCTAGTGTATTACTCTTCCCCTCTCTTTCCATTCTTCTCTGAAGATCAAGATATCACAGAATGATTCCTAGGCTTTGTCTAATTAGATTCCTCTGTGACCCATGATAGCGTTTGGAGGGGACAGATACCTCATCTTCCATATTGGAATGTAGCAGTTTATCCTTATTTAGTCCCTTATAATTAGTCACTTGCCTTTACCTTTTTATGTATCTCTTGATTACTATGTTTTTGTTTCAAAGTATCTTCTCAGCTTTGGTCTTTTCATTAGGAATGCTTGGAAATCCTTTAATTAAATCTGTTTTGCTGGATAAGTTATTCTTGGCTGTATATCTATATCCTTGTCCTCTGGAATATTGTATTTCAAACTTTCTGCTCCTTTATAGGGGTGGCTACCAAGTCATGTGTGATTCTGACTATGGTATTTGGTATTTGAATCCTTTCTCTGTCAGCTTGCAGTATTTTTTCTTTGGCTTGGAAGTTCTGGATTTGAGGTATGGCGTTCATAGAAGTTTTCATTTAAGGGTTTCTTTCAGGAGGTGATTAGTGGATTCTTTCTACTTCCACTTTGTCCTTGGATTCTAAGAGATCTGGGCAGTTTTCTTGTAAGAGTTCTTGAAATATGGTGTCTAGGCTCTTTTTTTTGCTCATGACCTTTAGGTAGATTAATTATTCTTACTTTTTTTCCCCCCTCAAACTGTTTCCCAGGTAATTTGTTTTTGCTATGAAATATTTTACATTTTCTTCGATTTTTTTCAATCTTTTGATTTCATTTTTAATATTTCTTGTTTCATGGAGTCATTGCCTTCTACTTAGTCCATTCTAATTTTCAGGTTTATTGCTTGAGTAAGATTTTGTACCTTTTGTGCTAAGCTGTTAATTTCCATTCCAATTCTTTCTTCCAAAGCCCTCATTTCTTTTCATTTTTTCACCTCTTGTCCTCTCATTTCTCTGATAAAAATATTTTTAACTCTTTCTTTTTTACTTTTGCTTTATCTCTTCCTGGAATTCCAGTTGAATTGTGCCAATGCTGTGTTTTTCTTTGAGGCTTTGCTCATAGAGTTTTTTTTGGAGTCATCCTCTTCTGGGTTTGTATCTTGAGTGTCCCTGTCACCATAATAGCATTTTATGGTGGGATGCTTTTTCTAGTTTGCTCATTCTTTCAGCCTACTTCCTAACTTCAGATTTGATGTTAGGGCTGGGCTCTGCTCAAGGAAGATCTCAGCTGGTCCTGTGGCTACTTTCTTGAAGTATTGACTGTTGTGTTATTTCTGGATCTCCAGGACAACTCAGGCTGGGAACCTGCAAGTTTTTAGTGCTGTCAAAATGGTCTGGGTTCAGAGTCTCATTACTGTCCTTCTGGTCTGAACTCTGCAGGTTCCTGACTTGAATTTGGTTCTTGGCAACAGTAGATTGCTGCGGGACGCAGACACCACTATTAGCCAGCTTCGAAGTTCTGCTGGATCAGAGAGAAAGAACTGCAGGTATTCCTTTGGTCTGGGATTCCTACTCTGGTTATTCCTACGCAAGGTTTAGGCCGCTAGAAGCTAGAAATGGAGACCCTGATTTATTTCTGGGATGTGAGCCACCCTGCTGCTTCTTGCTTCTGAACCTGCTCTTCTTTCTGCACACACCCTGTGCTGGATTGGAAGGAGGGGTTGAGGCACTTACTCCACCCTGAATCTGTGACCAGGAACTGGGTAGTAGGTGCAAAGCTTCCCAGTGGCATCTGACCCCGTTGAAGTGTCCTGGTATGGTGCCCTGTCTGGGTCTGGGGCCTCCTCTTGCCATGTTGTGCAGCCTCTCCCTACTCTGGAACATTCCCTGTTCACTCCTGGCTTGACTCCATCCCCACTGTCCACTTACCACCTATCTGTCTGCCTATCCCTGGGATGGAAAAATGGCTCCCTGTGACTTTTTCTTGGATTTCCTCATCAGGATTCAGTTTGATGAATTTTGTAGACCTATTTAGACATATTTTGGAGAACTCACTGTACTGCTTCCTTCCAGCTTAGCTCTGAGATTTGTTTTTCTAGGGAAAAGGATGAGAAAGACTTGTGGTCAAGATGGCTGTCCAAGCAAGATGCAGACTATTCATTTCCCAAGTAGATTCCACAGTGAGTTTTATGAATGTAGTAGCACGGTCACAGGTCATAGTGAGCTCAAGGGTACAGCCATCCCTGTGGGAAAGTGGAGAAGATTGATGAATTGGGAAGCAAGGGTGTTTGAAGGGATATTCAACCCTCTGCTCAAATCACTTTATAAAGGTCATCAAATCTGAGCTATATTATCCCATTTCACAGATGGGGAAATTGAGATTCAGGTTAAGTGACATAACCAAAACAGATAAGTGAGGGGGTGAAATTTGATTCCAGGCCTTCCTGACTCCCAAGTCTACCATTCATCTACTGCACATCAGGGGATGTTTGGGAGAGGAAGACTGTGTCAGCAAAGGAACTCCTTGAAAAATGAAGAACAATTTGGGGGATGGTGGATAGCAGCAACAAGGGTCTGGATAGTGCAATGTAAGTAAGTTCTTTGAGGGCAGAGACTCTCTCACTTTTGTGTTTGTATCCCCAGTGAATAGCACAATGATTGCTCAATAGCGGGCCCATAATAAATGCTTGTTGACTGACTGTTTGTGGGGGGGATAGTAGGATGGAGGGGTCTTCAAAGGAGAGATTGCTTAGCAACCACAGCATCCAGGGAGTGTTTGGAAGTGGAAGTGAGGAATCAGAAGTGCACCTTTTTCTGCCTTTGAGTGTATGTGTATGGGTGTGTATGTGTGTTTGGGAGAGAAGGAGTGGAGAGGGAGAGAGAGAGAGATATCAGTGATGAATTTCTTCCATGAATGCAAGATGGAAGGAATGTGAAAAGGGGAATGACGTATTAAAAAATGGGAAGAAAATGACAGGAGTGTGAGAACAGTGTGCCCAACAATAACAAACCAGGGTGGAGGGGGAGGAGAAAACGAGGAAGAGGCGAAGGAGGGAGCAAAGTATGATCTCGAAGTGCCCGCCCATCCCAGTCACTTATTGGTTGCCCTTATATCAATCATCCTTATTGTTGTTTAAATAAATTGCAGAGGAAGCATGTTGCTAGGGGGCGGCATCTTCCTGTAGCTAATCTCTTTTCTAATAGGTCAGAAACGAACCCCGCCCTCCCCTTGTCAGTTACCTAGAGAGCAGACTCACTGCTGGGTCACTGCGGGTCGCCGAAATTCGGAGCCCCGCCCATCCGGGCTGGGTTGGTAGGGGGCGGGTCTTGTTTATGGATCCTGCTCTCCGATAGGCCCAGGCAGCTGCTCGTTCTGGACCAGTTGCCGGGGTGGGCACGTGAGAAGGAGGCGGCGTGCGGCGGCAACCATGGCGGGAGGAATGAAAGTGGCGCCGGCGCTGCCGGTTGCTTCCCGGTTCCGGGGCTGGGGGCCCCGGGGCGGCGGAACGGCCTGGCTGCGCTTGCTTCTTGGCGGCTGCCTCGTCTGCAGCGCAGGTACCGCCCGGCGCGGCGGAGGCGGTGGTGGCAGGCGTGGTGCGGGATCGGAGGGGAAGGGGACAGTATTTTTAGGACGGGCACCGGGCGGCCTGGCTTGTCTCCGGGGCGTGGCCGTTACGTTACCCGCGAGGCCCTCGGGGCACTGGCGGGCGGTGTGCGGGGGCTGGCGGGGCAGCGGAGGGGTGCCCCAGCCTAGGTTCAGGCCCAAAGAAAGAAAGGACCCGACCCAGGGATCCCCTAGCAGGGAAGTAGCGGAGCCGCGATTCGAACCCGGGGCTCTGGCTCCAGATCTCTCCCATCCAAGGCGGAGGCCTGGACGACGAACAGAGCGCCGGGCTCAGATCAGAATCTATGATCCTATCAAGCATGGGCAGGGTCCCTTGCTGCATCTGGGCTGGGGGAGGAGGAGGAAGAGGAGAAAACGCGCTTAATTCTGGGAAGCAGGAGAAAGGAAGGTTGCCCCGAGCTGCCCGAGCCTAGGGCGGGTGCCCCCATGTGCCACCAAACCTTGACCTGAAATTCATCCTTGTCCAATGGAACAGTGCTTCGTGGATATTAGGCTTTGGGCTGATACTGATAACCCCATCCCTTTGAAAAGTAGGCAGAATTGGGTGGCACTTGAAGGCTCTTTTTGCATTCTGCTTTACCTTATAACTTATAATTTATAAATTAAGTTTGTAAATTAAATTATACTTATTGGAGTGAGTAGAACCTCAGGAGCAGGGAGTGATAAAGCAACTGTGCTATCTCCCACCAGGCGTCCTCTTCTTTGTGGCTGTCCGTCATTCCTTATCATCCTCACCCCTGGATATCTCACCTTGTACAGACCTGATGCCAGTTGATTGCTGTGTGCATTATTAGACTGCCCTGGAAGAGGCACTGGAGGATATGGAAATAATGATGACAAAATTTCTGCCTTCAAGGCGTTTGCAGTTTTATACAACAAACATTTATTAACTAGGGCACATGGAAAAATATAGTGTAAGGTAGAATGTGATGCAGCAAATGAGAGAGCTGTGCAAAGTGGTTTTTGCTGGGAAAATTTGAAGATAGGGCCAACATTTTGAGGAACTAGAGTTGTTTGTTTCATGGAAGACGTGGCATTTGAGATGAGCCGTGGAATATGAGGAAGATTTTTAGCAGATGGAAATGAAGTTGGGTTGTGAAAGGCCTTCACAGGAGAAGTATTGAATCTGTTAATCAGTATGTTAGCAAACATTGTTTAAATGCCTACTGTATACCAGGAACTGTGCTAGGCACTGAAGACACAAATGCAGAGGATGAGACCATCCCTGTTCCATAGGAGTTTTCATTCAACCAAGGGAGACAACACACATTCAAATAAACAATAGATGCAAACTAGGGAGGGAGGGCTGACTGGCACCTGCACAAGTGCAAAGGCCCTGGAGACAAAGTGATATGTGTGAGGAACAGAGAAAAAGGTTAGTTTGCCTGGATTGTAGATAGCAGAAATGGAGTAATATGAGGCTGGAAAGATGGGTTGATGCCAAGTTGTGAAAAGTTTTAAAAGGAGCTTCTAAAATCATTTTTGGAGTTGAATGGAGAATTGATTTGAGTGAGGAGAGACCTGAGGCAGGGAGACCATCTGGGAGGTCGTGCAGTAATGATGAGAGGTAATGAGGACCTGAGCTGAGGTGGTGGCTGTGTGGGTAGAGAAAAGGGGTTGATGTGAGAGATATAGAGATAGAAATGGCAAGAGTTGGCAATTGATTGGATGTATGGGGCAAGGGGAATAAAAAGTTGAGGATATCACAAGGCTCTGAGCATGAGAGATTGGAAGAATGGAGGTTCCTACCACAGAAATAGGGAGGCTAGGGAAAGTGACAGTTTTTTGGGGAAAGATAATGAATTCTGTTTTGGACATAGTAAGTTTAAGATGCTTCTGGAACATCTAGTTTGAAATATCCAATAGATATTTGCTGATAGGAGATGGAGGTTCAGGGAGCATGGGGATTTGGAGAGATCTAAGTCACATTCCTAGAGATAATTTTTTAAAACTTTTTTCTCTCAACTAACCAGCATTTATTTTCTCTTGATCCTACTTCTCCTGCCCCCAGAGGGGGAAAAAAAGAAAACCATACCCTTGTAGCAGTTATAAACAGTTAAGCAAAACAAATTCTCAAACTGGCCATGTCCAAAAAATACGTCATACTCTGTATCTTGTTCGTCACTTTTATATGCGGAGGTGGGTAGCACCTGGTATCATAAGTAGATCATTCCATTGACAGTAGTTCTTAAATCTTTCAAAGTTGTTTGTTTTTACAATGTTGTTATTCATTGTTCTGATTATATTCATTTTACTCTGCATCACTTCATACAAATCTTCCTAGGTTTCTCTGAAACTGTCCCTTTCATAACTTCTTAAGATATAATTCCATTACATTCATATACTATAATTTATTTAGCCACTCTCTTGGATTTTTCTTCTTTGTCTCTACAAAAAGAGCTGCTATAAATATTTTTGTAAATATGGGTTCTTTTCTGTCTTTTATCTTTTTGGGATAGAGGCCTAGTAGTGGTATTTTTGGGTAAATCAGAAGATAGGCATTGGGGACCTAATTCCAAATTGCTTCCCAGAATGGTTGTACCAATTTACAACTCTATGAACAGTGCATTAATGTGCCTGTTTTCATACAGCCCTTCCACAGTTTGTCATTTTCCTTTTTTGATCATCTTTCCCTATCTTATTTTTGTGAGGTGAACCTCAGAATTGCTGTAATTTGCATTTCTCTAATTATTGGCTATTTGGAGCATTTTTCAAAGGGCTATAGGTAGCTTGGTGCATAGAGATGATAATTAAACCTATGTGAGTTGCTGAGATCAGCAGGAGAGAGAAGAGGGCCCAGAACAGAACCTTGGGGAAGTTGGAGATAAGGGACATGATATGGACAGTGAGCAGTAAAGGAGACCAAGACTGTGTGAAAAGGCATGTGGAAAGAGAGCCAGGAGACAGCAGTTCAGGGGGAAAACCCAGAGAGGAAAAGGTATCCAGAAGAATATGGTGGTCAACAGAGATGTAAAGAAGGATAAGGACTGAGGAAAAGACCATCCGATTTAGTAATTAAGGGAACATTGGTAACATCAGAGGGAGCAATTTCATTTGAGTAATGAGTTGGTTTGGGTTTTTTTTTTTGAGTAATGAGTTCTGAAGCCAGATTCAAAGGGTTGAGGAGTGAGGACAGAAGTGAAATAAGCTAGTGTCAACCAGTGGTGTCAAACTGAAATAGAAACAGGACCACTAAATATAATAAGGATGTGTGCAGGTCACATATTAGTTTTAAAGTATAATATCTGTGTTTTATTATTTTTTAAATATTTCCCAATTACATTTCAATTTGGTTAAGACCGCGCTAGGGGGTAGTGGTAGGGGGCGGTGTTTGACACTTCTGGTGTAGACAACTTTTTCTAGTAATTTAGCTGAGAAATGGAGCAAGAGGATTAAAGATGGATTAAGATTAAGTAAGATCAATGAAGATTTCTTAAGGATGGGGGAGACTTGGACATGTTTGAAGGCAGTAGAGATGAAGCCAACTAGATAGTGAGAGGTTTAAGATTAGAGGAGGAAGAGGAGGGGAAGTCAGCTGAAGAAGATAGGAGTACATGGAATCGAGGTCCCGTGTAGAGCAGTGTGAGTACCGATTGAAGCACACTTTTTCTTTTTTACTTTATTTTTCTTGGGTTGTGTTTTTTTTGTCTGTATTTTCTTTCACAACATGACAAATATGGAAATACATTTTACATGACTGTACATATATAACCTATATCAAACTGCAATGAGAAGGGGAGAGTAGGGGATGTCAGCAAGAGGTTCTGAGAAGGGAGAAGGGGGAACTCATAGCCAGTGGCCTCAATTTTCTTGGTAAAATAAGAGTTAATAATGAAAAGTTAAGCTGGAAAGGCAGGGTACAGCCAAATTGTAAAGAACCTTAAATGATTTTTAGAGAGAACAGTTTTAGTAGAGTTGGAAACCTGAATTAAAGAATGACTGGATGGCAAGGAAGGGAATGCTGTGAGTGTAAATGTCTGGAGGAGTTTAGCTCTCCGAGAGACATGGAGGGACTATTGGACAGTAACTGGAAGAAATGGCATCAGGGCCAAGAGGTATGGCTGAAAATATTGATGGGAAAAGCTGGGGCTGGTGGAGGAGATGGCCTTACTCTCAATAATGTAGAAACCTAAGACTCTTGGGAGAGCTAGAGAAGAGAGAAGGTTTGAAACAGTCGTTATGGGGAGTACAGTAGGAAGTCCATCAGAGATTAGTAGAAGGATCCTCTGTCAGTGGTAGGAGTTCACATTAAATAGCATGAATTTATAGTTGATCCAGGCAGCCTTCTGTGACTTCCCCAGCTCTTTTGGTAGGAGTTATGAGACACACATGATGCAAATTGGAATATAAATGTAGAAGAGCAATATAAAGGCTATTAAGTGATGAGAGAGGTCACTTCTAGCTGAGGGCTAAGGTCGAGAGGAAAGGCTTTGCAGAGGAAGTGGCATTGGGGTTGAAGCTTTAGGGAACAAGCACGAGCATGTGGAGGAAGGAATATTGAATAATCCTATTTGATTGGAGCACGGACTGTGTTAGATTGAGTAGTGTGACATAAGGCTGCAGTGTTAGTTTGGTGCCAGATGGGGCACGCAAACTAGTTGGGAGTCACTGGAGGTTTTTTGAGCAGGCAGATTTGGTGACATATGTGCATCAATTTGGATTAGAGTAGGGTCGTGCCTCAGGAAGCTGGGAGATTGAAATTGTGATTATTGCAGTACTAATAGAGGCCTAAATTTTTTACATGTACACACACACACACACACACGCATACACGTTGGGGGGAGCAGGAGGAATCTTGGGGGGGGATTAATTAAACCATATTATTCCCTTACTCAAGAATCTTCAGTGGTTCGGTTTCTCTAGGCTAAAATAAAACTCTTGAGATTGGCATTTCAAGTCCTTCCTAGTTTAGCTTCAGCCTCATTTTGCAGGCTTGCTTTTATTTTTTAATATTTTTTTCCCCAATTACATATAAAAACAACTTTTAACATTTTTTTTAATTTTGAGTTGCACATTCTCTTCTCCTTCCCTGCCCCCTCCTTGAGAAGGCAAGCAGTTTGATATAGGTTATATATGTACAGTCATGTAAAACATGTTTCCATATTTGTCATGTTGTGAAAGAAAATACAGACAAAAAAACCCCCAAGAAAAATAAAGTAAAAAAGAAAAAGCGTGCTTCAGTCGGTATTCACACTCCATCAGTTTTTCTCTGGAGGTAGATAACATTTTTCATAAGTCCTTTGGAATTCTCTTGGATCATTGTATTGCTGAGAATAGCTAAGTCATTCACAGTTGATCACTGTACAATATTGCTGTTACTGTGTACAGTGTTTTGGTTATGCTCACTTCTCTTTGCATCAGTTCACGTAGTCTCCCCAGGTTCTTCTAAAAGCATCCCTGTCATCATTTCTTATAGCATAATAGTATGCCATCACAATCATATACCACAACTTGTTCAGCCATTCTCCAGTTGATGAACATCCCTTCAAATTTCCAATTCTCTGCTACCACAAAAAGGAGCTGCTATAAACATTTTTGTACATATGGGTCCTTTGCCTTTTTTTTTTTTAAATCTTTTTGGGATACAGACCAAGTAGTGGTATTGCTGGGTGAGAGGGTATGCAGAGTTTTATGGCTCTTTGGGCATAATTCTAAATAGCTCTCCAGAATGGTTGGATCTGTTCACAACTTCACCAACAGTGTATTAGTGTCCCAATTTTCCCACATCCCCTCCAACATCTGTCATTTTCCTTTTCTGTCAAACTAGTCATCTGATGGGTGTGAGTTCATACCACAGAGTTGTTTGGATCTGCATTTTTCTATTCGGTACTGATTTAGAGCACTTTTTTATATGACTATGGATAGCTTTGATTTCTTTGTTTGAAAACTGCCTTTAACCATTTATCAATTGGAGGCTGGTTTTACACAGCCTTCTTCACCCTCTTTCCATTCTAATCAGACTGCCCTCCTTGCTGTTCCCTGAACTCAGCATCCATTTCCTGCCTCCAAGAATGATTAGAAAGATTTTTAACCTATAGAAATGAGAAAGGAGTTTAATGGCATATTATTATTATACTGTAAGAAATGACTAATGACAGATTCATAAGAAACCTGGGGGATACATCTATGAACTATGCAGAATGAAGTGAGCAGAACCAGAAGAACAGTTTACCCTGTAACCAGTGTGATGTAAAGGAAAACAGTTAAGAGATCATCAGTGCAATGACCAGTTATGACTTCTGAAGACTGATGATGAATCCTGCTCATTGGTCCTTGATATAAGGGATGAACTGGAGATGCAGAAAGAGGCATGATGTTTGTCAACATAGCAAAGGTGCTGATTTGTTCAGCCAGACTTTTTGGTTATCATGGAGAGAGGGGGCATTGCTTCCATTTTATGGTGGAGGGGTAAGAATTGATAGGTAGTGATTGTAAAAGAAGAAAAGAGTGTTATCAATATGACATTTCGAACAACACACAAGAAGGAAGTTTAGAAGGAGGGACAGACAAACAAGGCAGTTTTGTTATCATGTTAAATTGAGTGTGTGTTTTAACACAGCTTTGTTTTTTTATTTTTTAGGCAGTTGGGGTTAAGTGACTTGCCCAGGGTCATATAGTTAGTAAGCGTCAAGTGCTTGGGCTGAGGTTAGATTTGAACTCAAGTCCTCCTGACTTCAGGGGCTGTGCTCTATCCACTGCGCCACCTAGCTGCCCCTTAACGCAGTTTTATGTGGAACTCTCTTTTCTGCTCTTTGTATACTGGAATGTTTTTGTGACATCAAACATGAAGGACCCCTGGGTGGGGCCTTCCCCAAGGTCAGAGATGGGGACTGTGCAGGGGGAACAGTGTCCCGTGCCCGGCTGCATCCTCTGCCTCTCAGAGCCCTTTTCTTCCTGGTTTCCCAAGGCTCAGCCGTCCCTGCTCTCACCTTCCCCAGACTGTGGCGCCCCATGCTGACCTCTCTGTGTACACGTTCTGCGCCCCTGGTGCGGAGGATGTCAGCAGCCGCTTTTGTGCTTGCGCTTTGTACGTGCTTAGTGCTGGGTAGATCGGAAGGACTGGGGAAGTGACGGGATATGTAGAAGCAAGAAAGGGAGGGGGCAGTAGAAACGTTGCTGTGGTTATGATGGGTAATGTCATGGAGAGAGCGCAGGTAAATCAAGATTGGTGGAGAAGAATCTTTTTTGTTTGTGTGGTGCTTTCATGTTCATAATCCTAGTTGGTATTCAAAAGCCACCTATTGAGGGAGGTCAAATAGGAATTATTATTCCTATTTTACAGATGAGGAAACAGGTTTGTAGAGGTTAGGTGATGTCACAGAACTAGTAAGTGGGAGGGAGAGGCAGGGTTTTTAAATTTTGTTTTTGGCTAGGCAGTGGGGTTAAGTGACTTGCCCAGGGTCACACAGCTAGTGAGTGTTATGTGTCTGAGGCCAGATTTAAACTCAGGTCCTCCTGACTCCAGGGCTGGTGCTCTATCCACTGCGCCATCTAGCTGCCCCTTTAAAAATGTTTACTTTGCAAATATACCACTTTTACCCCTAGACCATGATGCCTCCAGTTGGAATAAGATACAAACTCATACCGACTGGTATCTTGTGCGTTGTAAAGCCTTAGTACTTGTTGGCCAAAAGGAGAGTGACCATTATCTGAGCTGGTGACTTATAAGTTATAAGATGGGGAAGGGGGAAAATCTCAGGGGGAAAATGAATATCATAATATCAGACCTTTTGAGGTCACTTATATTTTAATAAACTTTGCACATAAGTTTAGTATAAAGAGTCATTGACTTCCAAGAGAGAGATGTTGCCAAGGAGCTGGATTCCTATCTGTGGTGAGAGAGAAGCTGGGCCTGAACATCCAGGTAGCTTTCTAACACATAGACCAGGCTGTTTGGAGAAGGCAAAATAGTGACTTGGGTAGGGGAGAAGGGGAAAAGCATTTGTTTGTCATTTTGCATTTTAAAATGGGGCGCACACAGTGCCAGTGCTGGGCATCTTGCCAGCTTTTCTCTGTAAACGTCACAGAGTGAACTGTGCACTAACCTGGGCTGCAGCAGTTTCAGGCCGTAGTCTGTGTGGTAAGTTTCCAAATATTGACTCCTTCCAGTGGCCTTGGCATTCTTTGCCCGACCTGCCGAAGCAGACAAATGCTGATTTCTGTAGGAGGCTGTGACGAGGGGAAGTCTTCCTCACCCCCTTGTGCCACCATCTCCCCCTCACCCCCACCTCACCAGTTTGGGCGTTGTGAGAGCCTTTGGAAAATAGAGACTGGATTTCAAGAGATGATTTAATTCTGTGATTTCTTTTATTAGTGTCGTAGGCATAAATCTTCCTTAGGGAAATGAAGTCTGAGGTTTTTTGAGCTAGGTTTAGAGACAAATAGAACTTCTCTTGACCTGACGCTTTTCAAAAGGCCTGATGTTATTGCCATATGTTATTTGTATCTGACTGCACTCTTGAGAATATCATTTTTTAAAGTGTGTCCTTCTGACATTTCTTGGTGCTATAGGAGAGAAAGAGGGTGAATAAATAGGAATTTTGGACGAACTTTAGTTAATAGGTGTGCATGCTGCTCAGGGCTTTAATGAATCAACTGAAAATGATTTGAAGTGAAATATTATAGCTCCTGGTCTTGTGTATGACATTACACTTTATTTTTTAATGTTACCTAACAGCTCTCTTACGCAATTAAGTTACCATTGCAGACCTCAGTACGTTTGTAAATGGCATCAGGGTGTCCTTTGTAGCTTCAGAATTCACTTTTCAGAATCACTTCACAACTGATTCATGTTTGTGGGTTTGTGTGCTCTCAGTACTTTTCGTGGACTTAGCATTAGCAAACAGAATAGACATAAGGTTTTGTGAGAATTGTGTCTTCTGAAATGAGTTTGGAGGAAAATAGTAGCTTACCAACCATTTTCCTTTGAGTCTAGATTTAGTCCAGTTGCTGGGTTTAAGGAGGTTATCAAAACTCCTGACAGCCTGGCACTTATAGTGAATTTTTAGCATAGCAAGACCTGAGATAGCTAAAGTAGGAGCCAAAAAGTGATCTTTCCAAAACCCTCTGTCCCATTGCCCAGTACCTATAACGTCTTGTAAGTTAAGTGTCTAAACCATCTGGTTCTCCTCTACTCTCCCTTCCCTCTTTTCCTTCACAAATTTCTTATTGTACTTCCACTTAGGAAGACACTGGGAAACACAGACTGGTTTTAGACACATGAGTAATCCTAGCTTCATCCCCAAACTATTCCTGGCCTGATGGACTGATGTCCCAGGTCAGCTTTTTTCCTATGTGATTTCTGGGTTTTCAGGCATTTGGCTGAGATTCCTTTTTCGTTGTGTTTAAAATCCATGCACCTGCATCCTCAGAAAATCATTTTTGCGGGATGCTTGCTGAATGCCTCCTTTCACAGGACCATTTCACAGGCTGATAATCTCTACACAGGTTTGTGGACAAGGTGCTGTTGCTTGAGCAGGAGGGAAGGGAGGCCTGGGGGCAGCAGAATAGCCGTCTTTGAGCACCAGATTGACGTAGATTCAAGACAATTCCGAAGGAACATGAGCTGTTTAATGAAAGATAATAGGAGCAGATGTAACAATTAGCTTCTCCTAAGCTCTTTGGGATGGAACAAAAAGCTAAAAAATTGAACTGCATTAAAAATCAATTACTACTGCCTCATTGTAAGTAAAGAAAATTTCCTTACCCTATCCAGGAAATTGTTGAGAGAAAATACACATTGTTTTCTACCTACTCTGGATGAGTGAATATTTAAAAGTCCACATTAATGGTATTTGTCAGAAATTGTGATTTTTGCAGACTTTTTACCTTATCAGATCTTTCTGTCCTTTAATCTATTTGCCATCCCTAGTTCAAAGATAAAATACAAACTTCAAGAAAATGGCCATTTTGTTCTTTTTTAATGCAGTGTTTATCTCTTTGCTATGCTTAAACATTTTCTTTTCCTCCCTTTCTGCATAAAGCTGGAATTGAAGTACAAGTGGTGATGCTGCAAGAATCCCAATTTTATTATGAGACTAATAATCAGCAGTTCTGTTACAAGAACACTCTTGTCCCAAGGTGGCATGAATTATGGACCCGGGTGACGGTAAGATGCCTGAAGACCATTAGAGGGCATGATTGCCTTGCACATTGTCAAGATTCTGTATTTGTTTAGGCCCCTAGGATGAGAAATTTATTTCTAATAGCCTTTTTAGCATTATTCTAGATCCTGCCGTTAATTAGTGCTTATTGACTGCCTCACCTGGCTCATCACTGCCAGGTGCTGTGAGTTGTTACAATGATAATTATTATGTGGGGATCTAAAAGAAATAGTGACAGATGGTCCTTACTTTTGAGGAGCATAGAATATTCTATGTTCCTTAGTGTGTCCTTGTGGCACATTTCCTCCATCTCAAGGACTGCTCTCCCCCCGCCCTGCCGCCCCCCCCCCCCATTTCATAGATCTCTTTCCTTTGTTGAGCTGGAAACTATTGTGTGTCCATGCTGACATAACCACCTTTGACTTGCTGTTCCTAATTATGTTTTGATTTCACATGAGTATAATTTTCATAAGCATAGTAAGTCTACTATGTCCCCTCAGAAGAATTAGTTTGGTCATTTATTCCATAACACTATCAAGTCAGCTGGCAGCCCGGTGTGTCTGGATCTAATAGTGATTGAACAAAACGAGTCCCTTTGGAAATGGGTGTCTGGTCTTCCACTTAGGGGCACTCTTACCGCTGCTAAGTGTAGCAACTTATGAGGGCATTAGTCATGTTGATGATTAAGGTGATTTGGTGGTTGGGTTTTTTTAAATCTGTTTTTCTTTATTGTTTAATGCAAAAATCTTAGCCCCTGCAGAGCATATGTGACCAGTGTGTCCCCAGAACCAGTGATTTGTGGCAGACAGTGAGGAGAATCTCACCACCATAGTGGGAATCATTTTCAATCTTCCTGGGCCTGGCTGTAACTTGCCAATTTGCTTAATGCTCTTGCCCCAGGTTTTGTAAAATCTTTCATAGATAGCTGTATTGATGACCCCTTCAATTTGAAGACTTTTTTTTCCCTCTGTAACTAATGGTAGTTCTGGAGACACTGTAATAATAGAGAGTTAGTCTCACACATGCCTTTCTGTTCCATGTTGTTACATATAAAAAACATTCTCTGTCGGGTCTTTTTTTTTTGTTACTACAACTTTCAACACTTCTGATTAGTCTTGTGGGAAAAGCTCCAGTAGTGCTGATGTTTTAGCATTGTACCTATGAATTTGGTGACAGTTGAAATTCATCTTTCCTTCCCTTCTCTTTCTCTTTCCGCCTGACTTACAGATTCGGGTAAATAGCTCCAGAGTGGTGAGAGTTACGCAAGTGGAAAACGAGGAGAAGCTGAAAGAACTGGAGCATTTTAGTCTCTGGAACCTGTTCTCCTCCTTCCTGAAGGAAAAGCTGAATGACACCTATGTCAATGTGGACCTCTACAGCACCAAGGTCTGCCTCAAAGTCGAGGTCCTCGAGAAGGACACCGAGTACAGCATCAGCCTGTCCCGAAGTAAGCCTCCTCTCTGCTAGGGGCTTCTTTTCCACCTTAGGGAACTTCAAGGTCGGGAATCTCGAGTGCAGCCATGAAAACAAGTGGGGAGGAAGTCAGCTTAGCAGCACCCCATCTCAAACGATCCCACGAAGTAGTGATCATCAGAATGGTTTGATACTAGTTGAAAAATAGAGAGCTCAGTCAGGGGAACCAATGAAGTATATACTGGATAATAGAAACAAAAGAAGCCAAGTGGAAGACCTTGGCCAATGGAGTCAGGACTTGTTACTTGACCAACACTGTTGAGAAAACTGGACAGGGGTCTGGCAGAAACTAGGTTCAGACCAACACCTCACAAACCATGTACCAAGATAAGATCCAGATGGATACGTAACTAGATATCAAAGGTCCAGTCATAGGAATTAGAGGAACAAGGAAGAAATCGCTTTACTGGGCTGGAAGTTCTGAGCTTCAGAGCTTCTGATTAGTTTATCAGAAGACTCCATCCCCATTAGCACACTGCCACCTGGGCTCTGATTGCTGTTCATCAAGTTAATCAGTCTTTCACTGAAGACAGTGAAAATCCCGTGGTGGGTTGGACATTACCTCTTAGGTAATTTTATTAGAGAGCACTCTTTAAAAAATTTTAAGTAACTTTTTATTGAAATCTTTTGTTTTTATATCACCTATATTTCCCATTGTGATCCTCCTCCTCCTAAAGAGTAATCCTTTATAACAACAAGTAAAAATATCGAAAAAACCAGTTTAGCTAAGTTAACCAACATATCAAAAAGTCTAACATCGTATGCAGTGTTTTATACCCACTTGTACAAAGAAACTGGGAAAGGGGAGCTACCTTCTCATATCAAAGAGGATTCTTAGAGTTATCTAGGACTTGCTCCTTGGCCAAGTCTGAAGATTTATACTCCTGCCTGTTAGTATCCATTTGCTGCTGCATTATTTGCTATTCAGAGCACATCAGAGAGGGTTGGCCTGATTCCTGCCCTCTCTGGAGTATTTACATTGAAATGTTTAAGCATTTAGAGGAAAAAATAGATACTTAAACAAAAAACAAAGGTAAGATTCAAGATTAACATTGTACCTAAGAAAAGAGAATATTTTCATGCTGCAGTCCATGGTGTTGGAGTCATCAGGGACTGGTCAGAGGGAAGGCAGGCAAGGTCATGCTCTCTTAGAGAAAGGACGTCCTCAAGGTGATCCTCTGGCTTCTGGAATCTGTGGTTACTTCAGAGGACACTTGGGATGGGATGTCACCTCCACCACTGTTGATGTACCCTGCCAGCCGTCCTGACGAATAGTGGCTCTTTTGTTGGTGTCAGGTCTGGCCTGGTTTGGGATGCTCAAGGTTGGAGCTGTTGAACTGTCTAGTGTGCCACCGAGGCCTCTGCCCAAGCCCAGTGACAGTGGGATGGGATTCACTGCGGCTTTTTATAGTGCAGCTGCCCTGTTAGTGAGAAGTGTTGTTGGGTAGGGAAAGGTGCCAAGACGGACCAGTGGGAGCTCCTGACATCAGGACGTGAACCCAGCCTGAGGGTGACTGAGAGCTTGAGAACCAGAGTAGTGGAGACCCCTTGTGGCCAGTCAAGAGAAAGGCTGATGGCATTTTACCCAATTTCACCTAATAGGAGTCTCAGTTTTTTAGGTAAGGAGTAACGAAGATTTAAAAAAATATATATCTTCAAGAAACTACAGGCTAGTCAGAGATCTAATTATTTTCTCTTTCTGGAAACATACCTTGCTTCCATGAGGCAGGAGCAGCTAGGTGGTGCAGCAGATAGAGGCCACTCTATCCTAGGGGTGTGGAGTCAGAAAGTCCTAAGTTCAGATATGGCCTTAGACATTTACTGTGTGACCCTGAGCAAGTCACTTCTCCTCTGTTGGTTTCACTTTCCTCACCTATAAAATGGGGGTGATAATAGCACCTACCTCAAAGGGTTGTTTTGTGGATCAAATGAAATATTTGTTCTTTCTCCTTCTAGTGTTTTTACATTGCTGTTTGGATGAGTGGATTTGTATTTTCCTTATAGTCTAATATGGCTAAAAATTACTTTGTCTTGTGTATTCCCTTAGATATTCAGTCTTTCTTTTAAGTCTGTGTTTAATTTTTTTCCCCCCAGGATTTGACCCCAAACTCTTCCTAGTTTTCCTCCTTGGACTTTTGCTTTTCTTTTGTGGGGACTTATTAAGCAGGTAGGTTGCTCTTCAGGGTATGCAGTTCTTCTGGGCTCAGAATTAAATTGCTTTGCTATTTCCATAAAAGCCATAAACGCTTTCATTCCTCATCCTAGAATTTATTTGGCTAGCCTCTGCCTGGTATGGAGAAGTCATTCATTTTCTAGTGTGTGATGTTTTTATTTGTCTTGTGTTCATTTTGATCGACAGCAATGTCACTTCTTGATAAATTTGGCCATTATGGTATTCATCTACAACTAGGAAGATTATATTAAGTTTTAAGACAGGATAGTCCTCAAAAATAATCTTGTGTAAAATAAACAAATCTTTTGTATATGATGATGTCCTGAGTCAGGATGTTGGGTAGACTCCTAGGAACTTAGCTTTATAGTACTGTGTATGTATAAGTTCTGTGTATAAGCATAAAGACTTACAGATGATTAAATAATGAACATTGAGCAAAGATGAAGGTAAATATTAAAAATTTATTCTTTAGGGATCCATGTTTTCATAAATATGTTACTTCCACCAATGCATATTACAACCCCTTCATTTCTTAATAGATAGTTTAATGAGGATTTATCTAGTCCAACGTCCTTCTCCGTGTTGGAATCCCTTCTATAATATCCTTGCCAGTCTCTCTTTGGACACTTGTAGCAACTAAGAACTCAGGGGAGGCTATTGAGCAGAAAGCTCTGAAAGAGACATTAGGAAGACCTGTGCCCTAGTCCTGACTCTATCTCTGGGCAAGACCATTCATTGTTGTGTGACCTTCTTGGCTTCTCTGAAAATGGATAGTTTACTTGACTGCTCCTCATAAGCTAGATTTTTGCCAAATCCAGGTGAGGACAGGAGCACAGAAGCAGTGTCTCTTTGAAGGGCCTTGCATTTCTAACGCTAAAAATCCCCGATTAGATCCAGTACGCACTGCTTTGGGCTGGATTTCTGGTCTTGAAAGACAAGTTTTAGATGCAGATGTACCCCCACTGGCTCTTCTGGGTTTTGTTTTCTTGTTTCTAGCTTTTGATTAATCTTATTGCACTAATTCAGTTCAATTCGAGAAACACTGATTAAGTGCCCACTATGTACTTAGGCACTGTACTGAACATGTGGCTTCAGAGGCAGAAATGAGACAGGCTCTGCTCTTGAGCAACTTACATTTTACTGGAGGGGATACAAGATATACATAGATAAGTAAATGCAAGATACAAAGTAATTTTAAGAGAGCCAGTGCACTTAATATCATATGACTAACTGATGGCATTTCGAGGTCCAGTAATGAAAAATAAGGATATTTTCTCATAAATGTTTTCATATTCTGTAGGGGGTGATTGTGTACCAGTAACAACACTTAATACCTACAGAGACTAATTGATCTAGGGAATGTGATTCTTTATGCTTAAAACAAACCTAGATAATGTCTTGAAATAATTTTCTCTTTGCAGAAGTCAGATTTTCTACTACTCCACTGGGATGAGCCTGGGGATTTTGGCCTCTCTGCTAATTTTAATTTTCCTGATGTCCAAGTTCATGCCCAAGGTAGGTAGAGGTGTTTCCATATGCATTTATTGAGGATTGGTAGGGGGTACTGTGTACATGTAGCTTAAATTTAACATTCAATTTGTTTTAAATAAAATTAGTTTTAAATAAAATTTATTAAATCCATATTAAATTTAATAAAATTTCAAGGATTGTCTTAGAAAATGGGAATTGGTGGTTGATTGATTTTTGGGTAATAGCCTTATCCAGAAAGGTATATATTGTATATGTGATTGGAGAAACTGGCTATCAGATTTTTTTTTTCATATTTAATCTTGAGCTTAGTAGGCAGTGGAATTTTCCATGTCTGTTAATTATGTAGTGCGCTCTTAAAGTATTTAGCATCTTATCTTAATTCCTTTGAAGTGCGACTTCTTTAAAAGCATTTAATCATTTCATTTTAAAGTCACAGTTCCAGTTTGCTTCTCTTTCATGTAGAAAGTCTGTTGTGGTAACTTTTTGCTTTCACTCCTACCTTTCTGTCCTAGAAAAGTCCTGTCTACATCATCCTAGTTGGAGGCTGGTCCTTTTCTCTGTACCTGATACAGCTGGTTTTCAAAAACTTAAAAGAAATCTGCAGGTTTTATTGGCAGTATCTCTTAAGTAAGTGTTTAGTCTTGCTATTCTATTTTGTGCATACATTAAGATACTTAAGGTTACTTTGTTCTGCAAACAGGGGTGTTGTCAAAGGAAAAATGCCCTCTGTCATTTTTATTGTTTATGTCTTAGCTGGTAGGTCCTCATGTGTTTATACTCCCTGTACAGTTATGTGCTATGCTTAAATTAAAATGTTTCTAGGGATAGAGCTTGAGTTTGTTTCATTTACATAATGTATTTTTAGAATTGTGAATTGAATTTTTATGAATTTGATCATTTTAAGTGTACTAGAGGAGCACAGTATCTGAAGAACCTGGCAATGAATTAATTTTTAAATAAAAGAATCCTTTGGTTGGGCAGATAATCACCCTCTAATGCATCATTTGGGGGAAGTAATTTGGATGTCCATATATTGGGTTTTCTTAAAACAGGTAGCTTGTTAACTCTTAAACACACCAGAAACTTTGGGGGAGGATGAAGAATGGTGTGGCATCAAGGTAGACACATCTGACTTGGGAAAGAGAGGGATGTGGTAATTCATTAGCTGTTACTGGCTTTGTGTTGCTTCCTGGTTCAGTGTGTAAAATATTCTCCACCACCACTTCCTGAACTATCCTATCTACAATGCATAGAACAGATGATTCAAGTATGTCCCCCGATTGCTCTTCCTATAGGCTATGTCCTCATAGTTGGCTTCGTGAGTTTTGCTGTGTGTTACAAGTATGGGCCCCTGGAGAATGAACGCAGCATCAACCTGCTGACCTGGGCCTTGCAGCTGACAGGCCTGTTGCTCATGTATTCTGGTGTGCAGATACGGCAGATAGCCTTTGCCCTTATCATCGTTGCATTCTGCACTAAAAACCTGGAATACCCCGTTCAGTGGATTTACACCACCTACAGGTGACTAGAAAGTAATGCCTGTGTCTTATTTGTTCATCAACATATGCAGTCAGCTAAGGCAGCAGCAGTGGGCATATCGACAGACATTGCCAGTAGGGCCTTGTTTGCAAGTAACTGTCACTGGGTTACGCTTTGCCTCTAGCATTTTTTACTTTTGCTTCTGAGTCTAATGTATCTGATATTTGGAATTCCTGCTAGTTGTTTTTATAAAATAAACTTTATTCTTGTATGGTGTCATTTGTTCCTGTGGCCACTAGATGGTGCAAGATGCATCACTTATACACCATGTTGTGGACTCCTGCTTTTCCAATTACTTCCTGTTGCCTGACAGGGTGCATGGCAATATTCTTATCACAGTGTGTAGGTAAAACTGAAAGTAACCCGCTGCATATTACTGTCTTGCACATAGTTATTCTAATATGGCGATGTTATCTGCAGTCCTTCATTCTGGCATTGATTATCTTTTTGAATGAGAAATGAACATGTTAAGCCCTATCAGGCTGAGAAACGGAATTAATCATCCTGCTGATCTGTGTCATCATTTCCCTTTTGTCTCTCCATTTGCTCTCCCATTTCCACCATTGTGGTCAGAGAGCACCACTACTTCTGTGGCTGGCCCTCCTGTCCTAAAGTGGAAGGAGGTCATTGTGAACAAGGATCACCAAGGGAGACTTTGGAAGGGGGATAAAGTAGGCCTGACCCTCAGGACGCAAGTTGCCAATGGCACCATGAAAGGAGATAGAAAATAAGGATGGAGATCTAGATGAATATGATTAATCATTCGCGGTGTTATTTTGGTGAGCACAGAAAGGTGTATAAGGCAGCAGAAAAGCCGATACCCCCTCGACTCCTGACAGAAGAAGAATACCGAATACAAGGGGAAGTGGAGACCCGAAAGGCCCTGGAGGAGCTCCGAGGCTACTGCAGCAGCCCAGAGTTTTCTGCTTGGAAGGCCATTGCCCGCATCCAGTCACCCAAGAGGTAAAGCCACAGCTGTTATCTGAGGAGTTTGGTCATGAGGTGATCTTGACTTCTAACACTCGATCTTTCTCATCTAGGTGATGGTGTGCATATCTATTTAGCCTCCCCGCCCATCTTGATCCTGTGGTCTAGGGAAAGTTGGGCCAATCTTCATGAGCTCAGCAGGAGCCAGCCTCCTCACAACTGAACACCACATGCTGCTTATACCTGCTGATTCCAACTTTTTGTAACATTGAGATGAGAGGCCTGTTAAAGTAAATCGTTTAATTCTTGCTGTACTCTCAGAGCTGGTTTTTTTTTCCACGCAACTCAGGAGTAAGTGTACCAGTGAGTAAGTAAAGCTGAAACACTCACTGTACTGCCAGGATAAAGTTTATAGTTTATAGGTCCATAAAACGGTAAACAGCTGTAAATGTGTAATGTTCTTTAATCTCTTCTTATCAGGATTATGGGTGACTAAAAAAAATAGAGCGCTGCCATGACGAAAGGAAGGCAGACTTGTTAGGCATGGTCGAGATGTGGGGGGAATCTGGGCCTAATATTCCACTGGTCTCTCCGTCTTCCTTTTCCCTATGCCTTGATCTCCCTATCTGCACATCGAGCAGAAGCATGCTGGCTAGATTCACCATCCCCTCGTGTCATGTTGCTTTGTGTTTAGGCTCCAAGGTGACCAGAGAAGACAAGGCAGTTTCCTAATGGCTGACTGCTTTCTCTATGTTTCAGGTTTGCTGACTTTGTGGAAGGATCTTCTCACCTCACACCAAGTGAAGTTTCTGTCCATAAGCAAGAATATGGACTAGGGAGCAGTTTTGCAGAGGATGAACTCTTTGAGGACATGTCATTTGAGGAAGAGGATGAAGAGGACCTCATGTGTCCCTCAGTCACACAGAACCATTTAGTGTCTTAGGTGGCATCTTGGTATTTTCACATAAACTGAATTAATTTCAAGGTGGCCAGAGCTTTAACACTCTGTGTGTGTGTATACAAGTGTTTCCTGGCCATCTGTGGAAGTGGCATGAGATGCTGCAAAGATGCCATTTTAGAGGCCTGATGGGCATCCCTTCTGAACCCTGGTTGGTGATCTGTGTAAGGATCTTATGGGAAGCTAGAGGTTGAGTCAACTAACCAAAGAATGTGGGCACTTCCTTCTAGAGCAAGTGAGCTGTGCCTTCACCCTCCTCTCCCACTGCAGGCCTTCTTGCCCACAGTGTTCATGTCAGTACTTTGATAGCCCTGGCATTTGGTCGGTATCTTCTCCACACAAGGATTTTGTGCACTTTGGCCCATTGCAGTGCTTTTCTGTGTGGTTGGCACTGAGGACCACCATTCATTATCAGTGCAGAAATGTGTTCAGATAGAGGGTGGGGAAAATTTCTCAATCTCTGCTTCTTTATAGGGAAATCCACAGGTCTCTGGGAACTTCCTCTATCCCTGCATTGGTGGTTTCAGGATGAGATTTTTATTTGGCTGTTTTGAGAAGGTACACTTCTTTCTCTTGGATTTTGACTGAACTGCATTTAAATTAAAAATAGTTCATGCTTCAGAGTGGCAAGAATCATTGAATCACACTATCATACTTCTCAGCCATTTTAAGCCTCATAAATTACAGTGCTTCAACTTTTGATTAATTCCCTCTGGTTATAAGAGATTTTTTTTTAAGGGTTCTTTATAGAACTTTACATTCCATGTAATGATATCAGTTTTCATTCCCTTCATTTGTTCCTCCCTCCAGGAATTGTCTATGGCTTTCCCTTGAAGTAGTTACAGTTCGTTTTTTTATCTGCAGTTTTGTTGGTCTCTTTTCCCAGAAAAACCATTTAGCTTTGACTGGGCCAGCTGGGGTGGCAGAGGCAGTGTGTAATTTTGTTCTGAAAATTTAGCTACTTTTTCCCACCAGTTCCCCATTTCTCGCCTCAGGGGCCACATGCCTTTGAGTCACCAGAGAAATTGGGCAGTGTGTGCTACCCCCTCTTCCTCTTTCTTTTTCTGTGTAGTTTATCTCCCTTCCTCCTCCCCTAGTGCAGTCTGCGGGAGCCGGTGGAAGAGGCATTATCTAGGCTATAGTCTTCTCAGAGTAGAATTTTTCTCCCATGTGCCTTCGGAATGGGGGAATGGAGGTGAGGAAGTAGTTATAGTACTGCCAGTAAGAGCTTCATGATTAAAAAAAAAAATCTCAAGCTGTTCAGCTGCCACCATTCAGGGGACTAGCAAATTAGACCTCAGGATGTCCTCTCGTTGCCCTTGATAGATAAGCATCGCAGTGATCTTTGCTCATGGTGTTGTGTGTGACTCTTTATCATCTGGGATAGAGGGACATTAACCCCTCATTTCAGATTTTCTCACCATAAGAAGGATTCATGGAGTGAGAGCTGATCTGCAACCAGCAATGGGCTGTTAGAAAAGCCTTCCGTCCTAAGTTGGTCATTTAAGAGTGGCCACGTTGCCAAGTGCCTTTTTCTTGTTTGACTTTCTGTGATTTCAACCAAGAACCCCATGAAATTCAGACATCATGGAAAAGTAAATTAGTTCAGAGAATAGAAATCCATCAGAACAGCATGATCAGGGGAGGCTTCACACTCATTGATCCCATTGTAAACATGGAAAAGGCAGTTTGTGAAAGCAACAGTAACTTTTTCCAGAGCAGTCTTTATGGCAGAGATTCTGAGATGCCTTAAGCTTAGCTGCTGACTTTCAAAATGGCAGTTCTGAGACTCCACCCTTTGAATGGCCAGTGGCGTGATGCAGTAAAGGGAGAAAAGAATAAACAGTGGAGGAATGGGTTATTGCTAACTGTGCTTCCCAAAACTCTGAGTAACCCTCAGGCATCATGGATAATCACAGGCTGGAAGTTCATTCCTTGGAAAGGGGAGCAGTCATACCATGGAAACCGAAAGGATGGAAAAGGGACATGAGTACAAAAGGAATTTCATGGAAGTCATGTCCAGTCCTGGATCCCCTGAGTTGAGTATATTGTTATCTGGAAGAAGGAGGAATGAGTTGCTCACTTAACCCTGTGGAAATCTTAGACATCTATTTTCAGAGACTTGTCTTTATTTACAGTGTTTGGTTGGGACTCAGCATATTTTCTTGCTCCTAAGTTCTCCCTTTGGGGTTAGCATTCAGTAATATAGACTCTGATTAAACGAATTCACCTGCCTGGCTGAGTGGGGGAGCAGAGGATGGGGGAAAACGAGGTAGAGCTGGGTGATTGATAGCTCCCTCCAGAAAGCTGCTTCTGTGCAGAGGAAGGGTCCTTCCGAGCTGGGAGTGCAGTAGGTTCACATCTGACATCATCTCTTTGGAAGGAAGGGGTTATTGTCAGTGCAGATGGCAGTTGGTTCCTGCAGCCCAGCTGAAGCCTCAAACAGTCCTTGAAAGTCAAGGACGTGTGTCTTTTGTGGGCTGCCCTGACCCTGTTCCTCCTTACTCATTGTGTTCCTCTGCCCCAGGTGCTTCAGGGCTGTGTTGCAGAGATTGCTTGGCTTCCCCTCTGCTGCTTAGCCGCCTGCCTCAGTCGCTACTTGAAGCCCCCATTTAATTTTCTTTGGCAGTTATAGCTCCTGCAATTTCAGCACTGCCTCGGCTCTGGGTTCCTGGACTGATTTCATCAAGGAGATAACTGTAGAGTGAGCTGACTGTTGGAGCCCTGTCTGCTGCCACTACTTCAGGCTCTGTGTGGCAGACACCAGGCCATAAATTGGCCCAAGGGCACTCTGTCATCAACACTGGAAATCTCGTCTCACGTGGAAGAAACCATGTCTGCCTGGACCTGGAATTCAAGCATCATTGGACGCCTTTCCATACCTCATCAGAAAACCCTAGCAGCTACTTTTAATCCCACCAAAAAATGAGATCGTTCTCTATCCAGACCTTTTGCTCGTGGATTACTAGTGCAAAGGTGCTATGCCAGTGATGACCCTTGGATCTCAATGTTACATTTTGTGTTCCTAAGCACATGCCTTTTCTTCACTGATTAGCAAGCCCCCTTCCCCAGTCCGTGTGTGTGTGTGTGTACAATATGTATGTATGTATATGAATGAAGGATTACACTGAGATATGTGAAAGAACTAGAGATAGACTGTTAGTCACATCCACACTCTGATATCCTTGTAACACTCAAAAGTGAACTGAACAGTTGTCATCCAGCAAAATGATAGTCACACCAAAGCCAGCATAAAAATGTGTCCAGGCTGTGTGCTGTGTTTTTCTTTGAAATGAAGAGTGAGGGAGGAGGAGAAGAAATGAGAGGTTATTTAAGTGTTCCCTTGGACTCAGGTCAGATTTGTGGGATAATATTTCCTATGAAAATGCCAAGAATTTTATCTGAGCTGATCAGAACCACTAAGGAAGGTAGTTTGACAGATTTATTGTGCCTACATGTTCTGCTAGGACTGAAATCAAGTAATAAACCTGCAAAATAGACATTGCATGCAGTAAATGCACCTCGCTTCTTGCTTCTATGGACTTCTCTATAGCAGGAGCAGAAGTGAACTAACTATGCAAAAGTGGAGCTTGGGCTCTTACAGAATCTTAGCCCCATAGTGTCTTGTAATATGGGTTTGGATTCAGGTTGCTTCTTAGTTTATGAAACCTTGAGAATGGGATTCCAGCTCATAACTGGGGAAGTATCTCCCTGAGGTTTTATAAGCATTGCTAAGTATCCCGAATGTTCAGTCATTCAACAAATATTTATTAAGCACTTGCAGAGTGCTGTGTTAGGTGCTTGAAGGTGTTAGAAAGCCTAGGTAAGTGGTTGTCCTTGCCCTTTTGGAGTCTAATGTCTTAAGGGTGAAAGATGGAGCTTTCTGTGAACTATAAGCGAGGCAACTTTATACCAAGACTACTTGGTCCCTTCAGCAAGCTCTTGGATAGGCAACTTCCCTAAATCCAGGGTCCTTGGCCTCTCTCACCTAATGCCTCTTTCTTCCTAAGCTCCCAGTAGCCTGTGACAACTTTGAAGATGGTGACACTGTCTTGAGTCACTCAAGAAATGTTTTCTGTGTTTAAACTCCATTTTGGGTCAAACCTGCTATACCAGTGAGAGGCATTAGATCTAGGCTGTGGTCTTCTCAGAGTAGAGTTTGTCTGCCATGTGCCTTTGGAATGGGGGGGAGGAAGGTGAGGAAGTAGTAGTAGCAGTCATTGGGCAGTGCCTTGGGGCTTGCCTTTAAAAAAAGAAAAAAACATTTCTATTACACACTTAAAACATCTGTCTGTCCCTTTCCCCTTTACAATAACAAAAATGATTTTTTTTGTTTGATCTTGTCTTTGTTGTATAGCTTGTAAAAAGTTTTAATAAAGTTTTATACATTGCGTGGTTTTTCAGTGTGTGTGTTATTTTTTTAAACCTTTACCTCCCTGTTTTCATATCCCGAGGATTGACTTCCATTCTCATCTTTCTAGTTGGCAGATTTCTCATTTTGAATGACTTTTCCATTTCCCTTTCTACAACTTGCATCTCTCAGTTCTTGGGTCAGAATTAGCTGTGCCTACACCTGGTGGACTAGGTAAATTCTCACAATGAGATTATTAGGCAGAATTTCCGAGATTGTCAGGTCACTGCCAAACCCTCTCCTAGGAAAGTGTATATCCTGCCCTTCTGAGCCCCACCAACTTTGCTGCTCATCTTTTTCTACGTTAGAGTGTTTTCTGTTCTGGACCTTGTTTGTCTACAGAAAGAAGCCTTCAGATGGGTCACATGTTTAGCCATGCAGCATCTGAGGAAAATTTCCTGCAAGGGCAAGCAGGGTTGCTACAAGCGTGAGGCGCCATAAAGTAAGAGACCCAATTTTTATCCAGACCTATTGTCTGAAGTAGCAGTCTGAGAACTCTCATTTCCACTATATTTATTGACTATTTTCTTAGCTCCAGGATCCTTTCACTGCATTATCTTTCAAGTATTTGCATAGGTTATGTCTATCCATTCTTCCCAGCTTTTTAGACTCCATGGAAATAAATTGGCCATTTTTAAAGATAGGAGTGGGAGGACAGAAGAAAAAAGATACGATGTAGTCTCTATGCAAGTTTATGTAAATTACTAAACATTGGTGGGGCTGACATCTCCACCCCCTCCCTTTCTTACTAAAGCAAAATAAATTTGAGCAGGGATCTGGGGGGGAGGCCTGGGAGAAGTGGTGTACCTGTCTTCATTACTCAGCCTTGAAGCTTTGCTCAAGATAACTTCCCTCTCTAAATGTCTTTGTCCAGGGACAGGGGAAACAAAAGCATAATTTCTAGATATGACACAGACATTAGTATTTATGCTTATTTTTGTCCCAGAAGAAAAGATAACTAGAATATGGTGACCTGTTGATGTGAGCTGGGGATGGAGTGTAGCAAGGGGAAGTATGTAGCTTTTAGAGGATCTGTGTGTTTGGAAGTGGAGAGTTTGAAGAGCAGACAAACAGCTTAGGTTAGCTGATGCTGGCGTGGTGGGATTTGAGGAAGCCCCTCTTCTCCCTAACATTTTACTTTAGAAGCAAATGTCCCTGGAGGTGGTGGGGGGGGCTAATGAGAATATTGATTGCACATACACGTGAACTTGGGGTAAAAAATAATTCTGGGTGCAAGCCTTTAGCAATGTCCTAATTTGGAGAAGTAAGATGATAGTAAAATGACACACAGACTGGTAAGGAAAACGTTATGAAAGAAGTAAATAAACTTAGCTGAGATAAGTTGCAATGAATAATGGTCTTTTGATTGGGCTAAGAGTAGGAGAGGTAATTTAGTAGCATGCAATATCTTTGGGGAGGTGTTGCTGTCTAAGTGAGATGCTATATTGGGGAGTTTGGCACAAGCTGATGGGTCCAGTGCAGAAAGGAGGGGCTGGTACTGGTGATCATCAGACATTTGTTTTGCCCCTAACTCATCCCCCAACTTTGGCTGCCTCCTCTCCCCAGTTAAATTACATGTATTGCTTTCTTGCCCAGGGCAGCTAGATGGTACACTGGATAGAGTACTGGGCCTGGAGTTAGGAAGGCGTCTTCCTGAATTCAAATCTGGCCTCAGAAACTTACTAGCTTTGTGACTCTGGGCAAGTCAGTTAACCCTGTTTGCCTCAATTTCTTCATCTGTAAAATAAGCACTGAGAAGGAAATGGCAAATCACTCCCATATCTCTGCCAAGAAAACCCCGAATGGAGTCATGAAGAGTTGGAAATGACTAAAAACGACTGAACAAAATTACTTTCTTGCAGTAAATTAATTTCCTCCTCAGCAGGAGGTGACCACCTTGCTACGGTGAAGAAACATCTGCCCTGGGAATCCACATTCCTGATTGGAGACTGACTACTTAGAACACTTTCAGCAATGCTTAATTTTCTCCTGACCCCATTTTTCACCTCACCCCCAGTTGGGAATCCTTTCTACTCCCCTCCCTTTTTCAAGCCACTGTTTATGTATGGTCTTTCTTCATTAGACAAGAGCCTTGGAGATAGCAGTCCTCGCCAAACCTACTTCCAGCTCCTGAAGTCATCATTAAGAGGATAAATGTTTCACCATCAGGAACAGCTGCTGATCAGTTGCCACCAACAGGCAGATAAAAAGCACAAGAGCCGTGGGAATGGCAGCACCCTCAAGACCACTGGTCCTACTTCCCACCCAGCCCTCATAGCCATCATCTGCAACGCCTGTAGAAATGAGGCTAGCCATCCCAACCAACCACCGCCCATAAGATAGGTCATCCACTCTAGCTGAAGCATCACCTGAAGGACACCTTGAAGGACAGACAGGAGTTAGCAAGAACCAGGCACATCAAACCACTACTGCCTTGACCACCAAAATCTCCCCTCACTCCCAAATGGAGACAGGCTAGGACCCTGCACCCAAGAGTTTTAGGATAACAATGCTTCCAGCACAGTGCCTATACTCATCATCTTGGGAAGCAATCCCTAGGGAGATGCAGCCTCAAAATTGCTCCTGCAGGTGCTACAGGCTCAGTTACCTTTCAGTAGTCTCCTTGAAAGATAATCCAACTAGTAGGAACCATAGGTTAAAGGGTATGCACATATTTATAACACGTAATTCCATACTGTTTCCAAAAAATTAGACGTAATTTGCAATCCTACCAGCATACATAGCATGCCTGTTTTTGCCACTGCTAAGCCATCATTGAACTTGTTTTTTATTATTTTTGTCAAATTGCTGGGTATGAGATGGAATCTCAGAGCTGTTTTAATGTTCGCTTCTTTGATTATTAAAGATTTTGAACTTTTTAATGTAGTTGTTGATAATTGAGGTTTTTTCTTTCAAGAATTGCTTCTTTATACTGTAGTCCTGAATCACTTTATCTACTGGAGAATTGTTTGCTTCATAAATATGTTAGTTGCTTATACATTTTGGATGCTAGATTTTTATCAGAAGTGTTTGATACAAAGTTTTGGGGTGGGGCTGGCCCTCTGAAAAAAACTGATAATATTAAAACTTTAATATTTTTCTTGACAAATGATCAATCATGTATAAATATAGAATGTATTTTTCTGCTTATTCATGGTGATTCTGCTACAGAATTGTATTAAGTATTGTATTATGAACATAACATTTCTTTCCTAACAATTCATACAATCTCTATATGAAAGTTTTATAAAATAAAATAGACTTCTCTCCTTCGCCAAAATCACCCATCTCCAAATCTTTGGTGTGTAGGGGGATTTCAAGTGACTAGGGCACTCTGAAGGCACTAGAGCTATAATTCACACTGATGGAATCTGAAAGAAATAACCTGGTTCCCAAAGTATATCATTTACTTTGTCACTACCCCAGAGAAACTAAGATGAGAGGGTAGTTTTACTTTTTCTTCTCATTGCAAGTTGGAAATTCAGCATGTTTATTATTTCCTAGAATGAGATGTAGCTTACCCAGACCCCCTTCCCAAAGGTCACCTTCTTGTAGGAAATTCATAGGATCACAGATTTAGAGTTGAAAGAGACTTTGAAGTCATGAAGTCTAATTCTCTCATTTTGCAGATGAGAAAACTGAGGGCCAGGGAGGTTGAGTGACTTACCCAACATCCCGCAGGTAGTTTCAGAGGTAGAATTTGAACCTCAGTCCTTTAACTTCAAAACCAGTGCTCTGTCCATTGCACCAGCTTCACTTCAAATCCAGAACTTTTCTGCTACTTTACTAACAAGAATTTATAATAGCATCTATGTAAGGGTAAGGCTGTTTCTTTTTTAAGGAACCCTTTCTTTCCTTCCTTCGAATTCTCCTCTTTTTCCATCTCTCTTCTCTGTTTTAATATTTACAAAGCACTTAGAACTGTGGCTGGCACATAGCAGGTACTTAACAAATGCTCGTTCACTAATTGTCTTTCCCTTCCCCTAACTGCAAAGCATTTCCCTACTTCAACTCATGTTGGTGGCATATTGCCATCTAATTTTGCTTCTCTGGAACCAATATTTGTTAACGTGAAAATTAGCATGTCTTTAGTGTACTTAACAGCCACCCTTCAATTACCCCTGGCCCTGGCTACAAAGATTTGGGGGAAAGGGAGACTTGTTTGGGTCCTCTACCTGGATTCGCAGTCTAAAGAATCAGTTCACAAATGCTGTTTCCTTGTGCTTTACCCCAAAGTGTGTTATTATTCCATGATCTTTTTGCCAGACCATGAACCTTTGTTTATCATCACAAGCCTATGCCCAGGGTTGAACTTTTACTCTTGATTTTCCATCATGAGTTACTTTCTTCTGGTGTTTGTATTTGAGTGTGTGGGTGTGTGTGGATGAACACTTAGAGAAGAAGATGGGTAACATTGTAGATAGGCCTGACCTCTGGAATTTGCTTCTTGTGAGGCAGATCAATAAAACATGGACCTTATACCAAAGTCACTCAGGCTTGGTGTAGGAAATTGACTCCCTGGAAGCTTACCTCACTCCCTGGAATAGAGAGCCAAGCAGTTTGGTTGGAGGGGTGAAGGAAGAGTCTAGTACCAAAGCCTCTACTCTCTTACTTTAAAGACATATCACCCTGTGTGTACAGGAGTAGGAAAGAGCAAGAGGATTTTAAGTTCCTCTTGGCCAACAACAAAGCAGATGCCTTGTTCCAAAAGACAGAGACTAGATCATTCTTATGGAGGTATTGCAGCCCAAGGTGTTTGGTGTCCCAAACCAGGCAGAAAGGTTTAAGGTTGGAGACATCAGGAAGGGGTGTGGTTCACTATGGGAGGGACTGGAGGTATTAGAAGCTTGTCTCCCTTAGCTCCCTCTATTTGGCCTTGGAGCTCACTCTGGTAAGTAAGCAGGTAGCATTTTGTCTTCTAGACTTTTGAATGGTAGACTCAACAGCTTGGCAAAGTCACCTTACCCACTGCCTAGATGGACTCCCCCAACCCAGGCAGGTAGGGAGGGAGCAAAGTCAGCGGATATCATTTCTTTGGGATGGAGATACTCTTGCTTCTAGGTGCCGTTTTCTTGCTATTGTTCCCAAAGTGACAGCAGAGAATCTAATCCTCTTTATTAGAAAGATCACTTCCTATCCACTCACCACACCTCCTCCTCTCCAAGATACCCCAGGGCCAAGGCCAAGGCCAGAACCAGGGCCAATTAAATCATCTTCTCTTTCCAGCTGAGACTCTTGGAAGAAACTGAGCCCTCTCTCACTAGGGCATGTGATCTCTGATGGATTAATTGGACCACACCCTACACAGGAGTTACCCTGGACTTTGTGCTTGGCTGTCTTCTTGCTTGAGCAGTACTGAAAACCCTGGCCGGAGGCATACAGGGAAAGAAAGGAGAGTGGAGGAGGAGAAGAGAGTAGCCTCCCAGTCTTAGTCATCCAGTGGGCTCCCACTCAACCCCACTGCTGCACACCATGGACAGCTCCTACTAAAGGAATTACTTGTTTGCTCTCAGGACCCCTTTAAGCCTTCTCTTAGGATCTTGGTTGGTATTTGGTTTCTTACTGCCTTCCAAAGGATTGCTGCTGTTGCCATATTCTTGTTCTAACGTCAGGTGAGTTCTGTTCCCCTCCTGTCTTCACTCCCCACTTCCCAATCAGCCGAGTCTATCCTGACTCTTTGCCCTTCTCTCTCCCCCACATTCCTCTATCTCCACATTTCCTTGAGTTTGATGGTGCCACGGGAGAACTCTGGACAGTGACACTTGACAAAGCTCTCCTAAAATGTCCCAAGGGAATTTCTTCTCCTTCCCTCCCCCTTTCTTTCCCACCAATCATTCCCACCCGCAGCTACTCCTTCAGCTGCTTCCCCAAAGGATGTGGCAGCAAAAGCGTTTCCCTTCTCTGGGACCCCTGGTGGAGGAAGACAAGGAAGAAGTGTAGTTCTCTCGACCTCCTGCCAGGAATCCTCCTTCCTGTTCCATTTCCCCCTGCTGAGAACTTCAGAGGAAAAGCCAAGAGAGTGAAATGATGGTGCTCTTTTGCTGGAAAGGTTGGGGTGGGGAGGGGGTATAGAGGCTGCAGCAGAGACATTGACCATTGTGCTGATGCTTATCTCCTCTGCCCTGAGTCCCTACATCTGTCCCACAGAAGACCTTCCCCTCATGTCACCTTAGGGAGTTCTGCCATATGCCAACTTCGTGGAGGGTGATCGGACACAATTGCCCTTGGAAAAATCACTTCCCAGTAGAACTCTTTAGAGATCTCTCCCCCGTCCCCCATCCTATGTGCCCTCCCCCCACCCCAACCACCACTTCTTGAGCGCGGGCACACACACACACACACACACACACACAGACCTCCTACATTCCCATTACTGAAAAGCTGGGTGTGTCCCTCTGGGGCAGAGTCCAAGCTGGAAGGTTGTGAGGACAGATAGACTCTATATAGGTGCAGATGTTCAGGCCCATCCACAGACCCAGGGGTTTTGACAGTGGTTCTTTGGGCATTTGGGGTTAGTATTTCCCTTTCTTGCCCCTTTGGGGGAGAGATACCAATTGCATTTTGGGCAATTCTATTTCTCAACCTGCCCCCTCACTCAATCCTTATTTACAAATATATTCATGTAGTAACAAGAAGGGATAAAGTTAGGGGCGAAAAACTATTCAAAGAGGTGGACGACTCTACTCTACTAAAGGGACCCTCCCCTGAGTAGTCGGTGGGTTTGGATTCTGGCTGGAGTCTCAATGAAGGAGGCAAGGAGCTTTGTAGTCCTACCTACCCTGGGACTGACCAGGACACACCTGTTCATCCTCCTCTGACCCCTTAGTCTCTACCAACACCCAGTCCTTTCTCCTGGTGGCCCAAGGGAGGGGTCCCCCTCACCACCTCTGCCTCTCCCATGGCAGGAGGGTCAAGGATAGAGAGTGTTTCTGCTTCCAGCAGAGTCCTTGGGCATGTTTATTCTAACTTTGACTTAGTCTAGAAGCCCCTACTAAGCTTGGGAACTCCTTTTGGGGGCTTCAGTGGAAGTTTGTTCATGGGGAAAGGATTTCCCTTGGATTCTTTTGCACCCATCCCCATAAAAATACAAATCATGCCTTAGAGCTTGGAAATTCCCACCAACCTGTCTTGTTCTTCTCCATCCTCCCTCTCTTCCTCCCCAGGTTCTATGCCTCTCCCTAGAGAGATGTCTTTACTAGAGGGTTCAGTGGGGGTGGGGGACATGGTCCTTCTGGAACCCCTGAATGAAGATTCTTTGCTCAAGAACCTTGATAAGAGATTTCAGCACAAAGAGATTTATGTAAGTATAAGAATCTGCCCATCCCACCTCACCCTTCTACTCCCACCATGGCAAGGTTAGAGATGAACAATCAGGATTTGGGATAAGCTCTAAGTTCTGGAGAAGGGGGCGGAGAATGGAGTTGGATTTTCAGGGAGGAGGGAGCTGACCAAGGAATAATATACCTCAAGCTCACTCTGTTCCCCTTTTCCCATATTCCAGACCTACATTGGGAATGTGTTGATCTCTGTGAATCCCTACCAACAGCTGCCCATCTTTGGCCCTGAGTTCATTGATAAGTACAAGGAATACAACTTTTATGAGCTGAAGCCCCACATGTGAGTCCCTGTTGGGGGAGAGAGATCCAGAGAAACCTCCTTCTCTGGAGAATCCTAGATTCTCTGCCTCAGACAATTCCAGCTTATCATCTTTCCCTCATCCATTGTTCTCCCCTTGCTGCCTTGTTTCTTCCATCTCTACCCTACGGTTCCCCATGGCCCTTGATTCCTGAGAACTCCCCTTTGTCCCATGGAGTTGATGCCTCTCACCTCATAACTACCTTTTACCTCCACTCAAGCCATGAGAAGAGTGGTGGCTGAGTTGTAGGATGGGAAGTGAGTGAGAGGAGGATCCTTTGACTACAGACCCCATCTTAATCATCATCCTGCCCTCCATTCCTAGTTATGCATTGGCAAATCAAGCATATCAGTCACTGACGGATCATGACAAAGACCAGTGCATCATCATCACAGGAGAGAGTGGATCTGGGAAAACTGGTGAGGAGACTGGACAGAGAAATCCCTAAATAACCCTTCCCAATGTATTAGTGCTTTCATCTCCACCCTATATTATACTCTAAGCCTTGTCTACCTCAGATTTCCAAGGTACAAACTGTAGCAAGAAAGATTTGAAATAGACATTGGGAAAGACTCCTTGATGGGGAATGAGATCCTGAAAGTGAGGGGAGGGGTGGAAATGTGGCTGGTGAGGGAAATAGTTGACTCTGAGTGGGGATCATGGGAATTTTTTCTTTGGAGCAGAAGCCAGTAAGTTGGTGATGTCATATGTGGCAGCCGTGTGTGAAAAGGGAGAGGACGTGAATTCGGTGAAGGAGCAGCTATTGCAATCCAACCCTGTGCTGGAGGGTAAGATGCCACATCCCTGGCACATCATTCTATGCTCTCTTCCCCTCACAATTTGCTGCCAGCCATTGCTGTGGTTCATCCATGACCAAATCTGAGGTGTGCCTGTCCTCATTGGTACTACCCTCCCTCTTTCCCTTCCCCCCACCCCCTGCTTTGTCACAGTTTTCGTGTCTAACCTGTTTTATCTATCCTCTACCCGCATCTCTGCAGCTTTTGGCAATGCTAAGACGACGCGAAACAACAACTCCTCCAGATTTGTGAGTGAAACTTTGGATGGATTTGAGGGAAAGGTTCTGGACATTTGGGAGAATGGTGTGGGATCAAGCACCTGGGCTGGTAAAAACAGGGCCTTAAAGGTGGAGAAGACTTTAGTGACCTCCTATTTTATTGCCCTAACCCATGAATCCTCTCCTGATCATGGGAAGAAGTACTTTTTCTCAGGTCTCTGTATCTGTTTCCCTCACTCTTAGGGCAAATACATGGACATTGAATTTGACTTTAAGGGCTCCCCCCTTGGAGGTGTCATCACAGATTGTAAGTACTTTGCCATTCTCATCCATCCTATCATCTCACTGTACTCCCTTCCCCCTTACCTACCCCTGCAGCAGTAGGGAGAGAGGTAGTTTCCCAAATTCCATGGAGAACCAGGGATGGGGGGAATCATGAAGACAGGCCAAGATACTTTCCAATATAGGTGAGATTCTTCCCAGGACATCATTATCTACTCCCTCCCAGATCTGTTGGAAAAATCTCGGGTAGTGAAGCATATCAAAGGAGAAAGGAACTTCCATATCTTCTACCAGCTGCTGGCTGGGGCAGATGCCCAGTTGCTGAGTATGTACCTACCTCTGACTCTCCCATATAGCTTTCTTCCTGACTCTCTCTAGAAACCCTTGGGGAAGACACCTCATTGAACAACCTGGGTCTTCCCAGACACATATCTAGACCCTTCCCCCTCTTTGATTACACATATTGTAGCTATCCTAGCCCAACATGACCACTCATGACCCTGTTTCCCATATCACCTACTGTTTATATAAGTGTATTTGGTACTTTGCATATACTGTATTGTATTTTTTGTCATTTTCTGTACTTTCCCCATATGTAACTTGTGTGTGCTATGTTGTGGGTTTGGGTCATTTTCTGTACTCCTCCCCCAACTACATGGTTTACCTCTGGAGGTCAGGGTCTTCTACCTCTTTGTAGTTCTGACTCCTAGTGCTGGACAAATATATGCAGCCTCAGTACACTAGATCCTAGGAAAGTGTTTGCTGAAAATGATGACATATTCCAACCCTTCCCCAGGTTCTCACCATTTCTGTCCTGATGCTGTCCAACAGTGGGAGGAGTAGAAACTAGGCTCAGGGGTAAAAGGGATTAAAGCTGGGCATTGCAGGTGTGGAGTAAGCTAACTCTTCTTCTACCAACTCCTATTTCCAGAGGCATTGAGGCTAGAATGGGATGGGAGCTGCTACTTCTATTTGAACCATGAAGCATCCAGCATAGATGGGATGGATGATGCAGCCAACTTCAGAGTAGTGCAGGTGAGGATATGGGATGGTCTACAGGTGCAACTGGGCAAGCTTGTGCCCCTAAGCTCATCTCCTTAAGTCCAGTTCCCTCACCCTGAGAAGGAAGGAAGAGGGAGGGTCCCCATGCAAGGTGCCAAGAAAGGGAGAGTGGGAACACAGGGTGGGATAATTGAGTAGATGCCATTGTCTAAGTCAGGGTCTGATATCTATCTTCAGAGTGTGGGTAGGGAAGTGGGATAATTGGGTAGGGGCCATTCTCTAAGCCAGGGTCTGATATCTGTTTTCTCCCTAAGAATGCCATGAGCATCATTGGATTCTCTACTGAGGAAATCCAGCAGATTCTTGAGGTGGTAGCCATGGTGCTGAAGCTGGGAAATGTGGAACTGGGGGATGAGTTCCACGCCAGTGGGGTGGCAGCGAGCAGTATTTGTGATGAAAAAGGTAATATTGCCCTAACTGCAATCCACTCTACAAACTTTTACATCTTCCTCCTTTGGACTATATTCTTTCTTCTCTACCTCTAGCTATACACTAACCTCAACTCGTATGTGTATGTGTGTGAACACACGTGCATATGCATGTGTGTGCGTGTGTATACACACACACACACACACACACACACACACACACACACACACACACACACCCCAGAGTCCTGGAGACAACTTTTCTTTATCCTAATTTCCTACCAGTCATCCCTAGGTAGTCCTAGGACTTTCAGTGGGGAAAAACCCCTTTGATTCTCCTGCTCACACTGAGACCATAATGTTCCCTTATCACCCTTTTACAATGATGATAGGCATTTAGGTTTGCAGGGTATATCATTTTGGGTTGCAGCTTGAGCTCCTTTCTTTTTGGAAGTATTCCATTCCCTTTTGCAGTTTCTCATGATTATGGAATAATCTTGGGTTATTCAATTTCTAAGATCTTTCTCTTAGCTGCTTGCAGAATTTGTTTTTTTGTCATTGAAATTGTTAAATATAACCCACATGTGTCTTGGAGTTTGAGACACATGTTGTTTGTTTCCCTGGACGAAATCTGTGACTACTCTGTATTTATGCTTTGTTTTCTGTATTCAGAAGTTCTGGGCAATTTGCTTGCAATTTTTCCTGCCCTATAATATTTAGATTTAAAAAAAAAAACTTTAATTTGTCATGTTCTTCTGGGAGACTTATCTTTGTCTTTTCAACCCTATCTTCAAAGCCAATCACCTTAAATTTCTATAGAGATCTTGTGTTGTTAACATTGTTGCCTTTTGCTTTTTTTTGATAGATTTTTCCATTACTTCAAAGTTTTGTGCTACAAATCTGTTATTCTCTCACTTCTTTAGTGAAACTATTTATTGTAGACTCACTTCTTTTCCTAATCCACTAATTGAGTTTTAAAATTCTGCATTGAGAACACTAAATTCTGAGCTATATTCATTTCTAATTTCTTCTTTTGTGGATTTATTTTTATTTTGAGTTATTCTAGAGTTTTAAAATTGTTTTTTATGCTTTTTTGGAAGTCTATATTTTATAAAGCTTTGCTTTTCTTTGTCATATGATATTTGTTAAAAGACCTTTGTCATCTCTTTTATAATAACAATAATAGCTTAAATATGTTACTTCTCTATATATTTTGTTGTGATTTGCTAAACACTTAACATACACTATCTCATCTGATCTTCATAACAACCCTGTAGAGTATATACCTTTGTTATCCTCATTTTACAGATGAGTTAACTGGGGCTGAAGGAGATTAAGTGACTTTCCCAGGTTCACATAACTAACAAGTTTCTGTGGCAGAATTCAAACTGAGGTTTTCTGTCTGTCCAGGTCGTCTTTCTATCCACCAAATGCTCATCTTTCCCTCCAGTCTTGTTGATTTATCTGTTTGTGCTAATGAACTTTTATTGAGTTTTTCTCCATGAAATCTTTAGTGTTTATAAATATCAAATTAAATTTGAATGATAAATAATTAAATTCAATTGAATATTTCCTTGTCACTCACTTTCTGACTCCTCTTCTGGAGAGTGGGTGGTAAAATTACCTCAGCCTCTTGACATTGGGTCTCATTTTCAGTTGTCAAGGAGATTTCAGACCTCATGAGGCTGCAGCCAGGGGTGCTAGAGAGAGCTCTGTGCTCCCGGACCATGGAAACGAACAAAGAGAAAGTGGTCACTACATTGAACAAAATTCAGGTGAGAGAAAGAGGATAAGTCTGGGTTCTTCTGAGATTCTTTGAAGTCTCATCATCCTCACTTGAGACTCACCTGCCCTGGGGACTTTCACAGGCATGCTATGCCCGAGATGCCCTGGCCAAGAACATCTATAGCCGTCTCTTCAGTTGGATAGTGAACCGGATCAATGAGAACATTAAGGTGACAGAGACTTCATTGCTGCCCACCTCAGGACTTAATGATCCTCAGCCTTCCCCCTCCCCTTGGAACCCCTCTTCTAGAGTGCAGAGAGAGGGGAACAAGAACCTTTTGGGTTTCTTTCTTGTTCACCACAAGCCCAGCCTGCTTTTACCTACATAATTCCACCCCCTCTTCCCATCACCTCTCCCCTGAGCCTCCTGCTCTTGTCCACATGTCGGGCTGGCTATCCAAATCTATCTCTCATTCCCCCTTCAGGTGAGTGATTCAGCTAAAAAGAAGGTCATGGGTGTGCTGGATATCTATGGCTTTGAGATACTGGAGGTGAGAGTTTCTTCCATTTCTATACTTCCATTAATGCTTGTTGACTGACAGATGGATGACTGACTGATTCATGACTTCCAGGGGATAGTCAAACACTTCTGAAGTGCTTATTATATGCCAGGCACTCTGCTAAGTGCTGGGGATGCAAATAGGAAAGAGAAAGATAGTCTCTGCCCTCTAGGAGCTTACAATTTATGGAGTTGAAACCACAGCTGGTGAGAAATGAAAAGTTGTCTGGGAATTCTAATTCTTTTTTATTTTTGGGGTGAGGCCATTGGGGTTAAGTGACTTGCCCAGAGTCACACAACTAAGTAAGTGTTATGTGTCTGAGGCCACATTTGAACTCAGGTCCTCCTAACTCTAGGGCCGGTGCTCTATATACTGTGCCACTGGAAATTCTAATTCTAATGAAAATTTTACCCTCTATATAAAGGGAGGCTTTGGAAAGAGATTTTTCTCTGCCCTCCAGCTCTCTAATCAGAGGGGGAGAGGCAACTGAGATTACTGATGAGGTGTTCAATGCCAGAGCCAAAGCAATCTCCATGAGGATGAGATTGCTGGAGATGAGCTTATCCCATGGGAAGCATGATGGCTAGAGGGCAAATCAGAGCTGGAGTAGCCAGGGTTCACTCTCTCCTGGTCCCCCTTGACCAGACAATGCCACCAGGGGTCCAGGGCACGGAAAAGGTGTAGAATTCCCGCTTCCCTCTCTCTCTCTGTCTCTGTCTGTCTGTCTGTCTGTCTGTCTGTCTGTTTCTCTCTCTCCCCTGTGGCCATCTGTGCCAATGATTTCCAGATCTCTACATTCATACTTACTCTCTCTACTGAGCTTCAATTTTACCTCACCAATTGCTTGCTGGAACTTTCTCCCATATACAGCATATCCAAGACAGAGTCACTCTTGACCTCTCTTCTTCACCACAACGCATATCCATCTAACAAGTTGCCAGATCTTGTCCATTCTTCCTCCATAACATCTCTGTATTCTGTCCTCTTCACTCCCACCTCCCATAGCTACCACCCTCGTTCATGAATGGCCTTGATCATATCTCAACTAAACTATCACAGTAGCCTTCTAACTGATGTCCCTACTTCTAGCTTTTCCTCTCTCCAATCCATTCTCCACAGAAGACCCAAAATAATCTGCCTAAAGTTCAGGTCTGACTATGTCACTTTCCTGCTCAGGAGAATAGCAAACTCCTCAGCCTGGAATTTATAGTCTTTCCCAGTCAGCTTTTTTCACATAACTCTCTTTCACATACTCTATATTTCAGACAGACCCCTTTGTTAGCTCTTTTTTTTTTTTTTGGCTAGGCAATGGGGTTAAGTGTCTTACCCAAGGTCAAGTGTCTGAGGCCAGATTTGAACTCCTGACTCCAGGGCCCATGCTCTATCCACTGCGCCACGTAGGTGCCCACCTCCATTAGCTTTTCTTGTGTTGTCTCTCTCATTAGACTGTGAGCTTCTTGAGGGCAGGGATTGCCTTATCCTTTTCTTTATATTTCCAACACTTAGTACACATAGTAGGCATACATAGTAGGTACTTAATAAGTGTTTACTGATTTTGATTCTGCTGTTCCCCAAACTCGGCATTGCATTATTAGCCTCTGATTCTTTGCATATGCTGTTCCCCCACTTCCATCTCTGGAATGCACTTCCTCCTCACCTTCACTCCTGGAATCCCTCAGCTCATTCAAGGTCCAGTCCATGTTCCACTTGCCTATTGGAACTTTCTCCCTATATCGCTGGTTGTTAGCCCTCTTTCCCTCCTCAGATCACTGTGTATTCACTCATTTGTTTTCCTGGATTCACATCCTGCCTTTGATACTTGCCAGCTAGATGTCCAACCTTGGGCAAATCACTTAACTTCTCTGGGCCTCAGTTTCCTCCTCTGTAAAAATGAAAGGGTTGAACTAGATGACTCAGAGGTTTTATATATATATATATATATTTCCTTATAGCTCTAAATCTAAGATCCAATGTAGAATCCCACAAAGTCTAATGTAAGTTCCTTGAGGTCAGGGACTGTTGGTGTTGTTTTATCTTCATCAAAATACCTTGTACATAGTAGGAACAGAAATATGCTTGTTGGATTGGATTAGAATGGATTGGAGAGGAGGGGCTGGTCACAGGGGATGCTGGGCCCATTCCTCTCTAACCCATGTATTCTAATCTCTCCACCCAGGATAACAGCTTTGAGCAATTCATGATTAATTATTGTAATGAGAAGCTTCAGCAGGTGTTCATAGAGTTGACACTGAAAGAGGAACAGGAAGAATACATGATAGAGGTAAATATCCTTCCCCCATTCCTCCCCACCATGTCCTATACACTCATCTCTGATCAGGATCCCACCCAGCTTTCCTCCAGGACACACAGGCCACCAAGTCCCCATGTTGCCAGTCAGTCAATAAGTATTTGGCATGCACCCAATATGGGTGAGGCACTATGGTAAGCACTGGGGGTACAAAGAAGGGCAAGAAGATAGTCCCTCTCCTCGAGATGCTCACTTACTTGCTTCCCTACTGCCCAGGCATACTCCCAGCAGGAGTATGAAGTGGGGCTGAACAAGAGTTAAATGAATGCTCAGCTTTATCTCCAGGAGCATGGGGTAAGAGACAGGGAAGGCCCAAAGAAAAATTGAGAAACAAAGTTGGGCCTTGGCCCCTGTTGGCCTTTCTTAATCCGTCTTCTGCCCAGTCCCAGCTTCCAGAAGCTCTTACTGCCCTCCCTGAGAGCTGCTTGCTTTCCTGCTGCCTGCTAACTGTCCAGGTTGCATTACACAATCCAGAGCAACCTTGCCCCAAAGGGTTTCACATCCCAGCTATTCTAACAACCAAGTATTTGGTTTAACCCCAATGAATTTTTCATTAATGATATTTCAGACAGTAAAGAAGTGGGTTTTTCAAAAAGTTTGTCCTTTTTTTTTTTGGAGGGAAGTGGAGAACAGAGATCCCTTCTCTTAAATATCACCACTCAGTTTATTCCAAAAGGTAGTGGAGAGCGAGGTGAGGAGGAGGTAGAGGTGAAAGGCAATCTATTTAACATGTCTTGGATTAATTTATGTATGTGTGATTTCTATTTTGTTACAACACTGAACTCAGTACATGCAACTTTCAACAATCCTAGAGAAAACTGAGTAACCCCTTGGTCACAGATCCTTTACACAGACAGTATATTCCCTCCCCATCCTTCAGCCTCCTCCCTTCCATCCCAGAACTCTCACACCTCACAATTCATAGCCCAGCTTCCCTCCCAAGACATATTCTTCCTCTCCATAACCCTGGCTTTCCTTCCAGCTTCTCTTCTCTTTCCCCATGCTCCCATGTTACCATACCTCCAGTCAAATATTCTCAACCAGTCACCAATTACAGAGGGAGAAGCAGCCCTCCCAAGGATTTCCCTCAGCTTTGAAAGGCATTAATCTTCATTTTGTGGGGTTTAGGCATCAGCTGGCATTCAATGTGCTATTCCTCTGACTTACCTTGAACCTTTCTGCACTAGGGCATACCTTGGGATAAGATTGAATATTTTGATAACAGCATCATCTGCAACCTCATCGAGCATGTGAGCAACTCTTCCCCTTTGAATTCCCCATATTTGAATCCCCAGTGAATGCAGGATGAATCCTAAGCCACCTGTTCTCACCCTCAACCAGTCATGGACTGAAGGGAAGAAAGGAGAGGAAGAAGGGGATAGGATGCTTTGGAAGCACTGAGTCCAAGGGTTGGAACTTCCATGTTTTGTAGGTCCAGGGCACAGTTGTTGTTTTGGGGGGGGATTGGAATAGATGAAACTTTTTCCCCTCCCTAGAAGGGAAGGGAAGGAATAAGCATTTATTAAGTACATACCATGTGCCAGGCATTGTGCTAAGTGGTATACAAATATTATCTGTTTTGGTCCTTACAACCATCCTACCAGAATCAGCAGGGTATCCTGGCCATGTTGGATGAAGAGTGCCTTCGGCCTGGCATGGTCAGTGATTCTACCTTCCTGGCAAAGCTGAATCAGATGTTCTCCAAACATAATTACTATGAAAGCCGGGTCACCCAGAATGCCCAGCACCAGCATGACCCCAGCTTAGGCCCTAGCTGCTTCCGTATCCAACACTATGCTGGCAGGGTGAGTGGAGTGATGAGTAGAGGGGAAAGGCTAGAAGGAAATTCAGGGATGGATGGGCCATGAGTGGAGTAGAGAAGAAAGAAGAGGAATAAGCCACGAGCAGGAGATGGAGACTGGAGAATAGGGAAGAATAGATGAGTCGGGGGGAAAATTTGAGAAATACAAGGGCTGAGGTCCACGGGAGGGCTGAAGTTAAAGAAGATAAAATTCAGGGATTGTGCCAAAGGGACTAAAGCTGGAGATTGGGGAAACTTGGGAGTAGGGTGCTAAGAGGCTAAGACTATGGGGTTCTAGCTAACCCACCTCCCACATGTGCTCTTCTCCTCCAACCAGGTGATGTACAGCGTGAAGGGTTTTTTGGACAAGAACAATGATCTGCTATTCCGAGATTTGTCACAGGCTCTATGGAGTTCCAAGCACCCTCTGCTTCGGACGCTGTTCCCTGAGGGGGACCCTAAACAAGTCTCCCTTAAGCGACCCCCCACAGCTGGGACCCAGTTCAAGAACTCTATAGCCACACTCATGAAGAACCTGTATTCCAAGAATCCTAACTATATTAGGTGATATGTCTTGCTTATAACATATATATATATATAATTATATGTGTGTGTGTGTGTGTATATATATGTGTGTGTGTATATACATATATATATATATATATATATGTATACACATACACACTATAGACATGATAGTAAGATCATAGAATTATAGGATTCTAGATTTAGAGCTGGGGGCAACTGGATGTCACAGTAGATAGAGCACTGGGCTTGGAATCAGGCAGACTTCTCTTCATGAGTTCAAATCTGTCCTCAGACACTTACTAGCTATGTGACCCTGGACAAGTCACTTAACCCTGTTTGCCTCAGTTTCTTCAGCTGTAAAATGAGCTGGAGAAGGAAATAGCAAACCACTCCAATATCTTTGCCAAGAAAGTCCCAAATGGAAGCAGTTAGGTGACTCAGTGGATAGAGCACTGGCCTTGGAGTCAGGAGGACCTGAGTTCAAATACAGCCTCACACACTTGACACTTACTAGCTGTAGTGACCCTGGGCAAGTCACTTAACTCTGCTTGCCTCACCAAAAAGCCAAAAAAAAAAGCCCTAAATGGGGTCACAAAGAATTGGGCATAACTAAATAACAATAACAAAAACAAAGCTGGAAGCCAATTCCCTTATCTGGGATCAAATCTTGGCTCTACCATCTCTGAGTTGTGAGATCTTAGGTAAACCCCTTGACTTCCTGAGTATCAGTTTCTTCTGCCTCCCTTTTGGAATGGGTATGAAGTTCAAATTTTTAAATGGTACATGAAAGAGTCTTGTAACTGTATTGTACCATGGAAATATTTGTCTAGTGCTTTAAACTCTGTACATGTGAGCTGATATTATTAAAGCCCAGCAAGTGTAAATGCCCACTATGCAAGCATGAGATAACACATTGAAAAAGGAAGTCCTGACAAGGTGGAAACGAACCATCCTCCATCCTCACGAAGTGCAAATGAAGGGAGTGGGATGAGAAGGAGAGAAGGTTAATGAGAGTGGAGGAGGAAGAAGGCTTAGATCTCAGGGTTTGCCCAATGGGAGTAGAATGGGGGGGACAAATGTTCCATTCCCCAGAAATCTCTTGGTCCTGGATGTGGTCAGAAGTATAGGGGAATATAGGAAGGCCCTGGTCTCTGTTGGTTGGAGGACACAGAGTTAGAGGGATGGACATGAAAATCTCAAAGGGGAATCCTATAGCAGGCCTTGCCCATAAAGGTACCTGCCTATGAACCCTGCCCTGCCCTCAGGTGCATCAAACCAAATGAGCATCAGCGACAAGGTCTGTTCTCATCTGAACTAGTGGGTACCCAGGTCCGGTACCTGGGACTGCTGGAGAATATTCGGGTGCGAAGGGCTGGCTATGCCTACCGACAGGTTTATGGTGCCTTCCTGAACAGATACCGGATGCTGAGCCAGTCTACTTGGCCCCACTGGCACGGCCAAGCTCGGTAATGGGGAAAAAGGGGAGAGGGCAGTAATAGGGGAAATCACTACAGGGACTGAAGGTAGGCTTCAAGGGGTCTGGGAAGATCGAGGTCTTAAAAGCTGAGGGAAAAGAGCTAAGGGCAGAACCAGAAGAAAAACAAGGACTCTATTCTCGGACTCCCTCCCAACTCCAAACTTCTAAATATGGTGGTGGTGGTAGTGTTTACTTCAAATCAATTCCCTTGGGCATAGAGTGGCTGCGCCATGCCTGAGCTCTCACCTGGGGTAGTAGAGTACCTCTCAATGGGACACACCTCCCTGCCATGTCTACCCATCCACTTTCCTATACAGGGATGGGGTAGAGAAGCTTCTGGAAGAACTAAGCTTGGGCTCTGGGGAGCTGGCCTTTGGTCGGACCAAGATCTTCATCCGTAGCCCCAAGACGGTGAGTGGGGATTAGGGAAGGCTGATGGAGCAATGAAGGAGGGCAGAACCCAGCCTTATTTGGAGGGTTTCCTAAAGGGAGGGTTCCGCCTCACCAGAACTGAAAGGGTTTTTGAATACATGAATGTACCTCTGCCTGTAGGCTGGCTGTGGAGAGAAACTGTGAAGATCCCTTGGTGCCGATAGGGGCAAAATGGGAAAGGGGTAGAGGCTGGTCCCCTATTACAATCTTCCTCCATTCCATTATGTTTTCTGCACCTCCATCCTTCCCTTACCTCCCCTTAGCTTTTCTATCTGGAGGAGAAAAGGAGATTTCGAATACAGCAGCTAGCTACACTTGTCCAGAAGATGTACCGGGGCTGGCGATGCCGTACCAATTACCAGCTCATGCGCAAAAGTCAGATCCTCATTTCTGCCTGGTTTCGGGGCAACGAGGTACAAGTCACCCCCGGGCTCCTTCCATCACCTCTTCCCTCCCCCACTCCCAACACAACCATATGTATATATCCCCCCTGTCCATTCCACTGAGGCCACATGGGAGGGAGAGGTCCAGCCCTGGTAATGGTTGAAGAGGGTTGGGGAGAAGAAGGAGGCTCCTTTGGCTCCTTCCTTCCTCTTCCTCATTCCCCAATGTTTTCCACAGCAAAAGAAACACTATGAGAAGATAAAAGCATCAACCATACTGATCCAGTCCTTTGTGAGAGGGTGGAAGGTAAATAATAAAGAATCCTGGGGATACTGGGGGCTCCCCTAGGCCCTACTCTGTCCTTCATTCCTGTCAGGGCCAGATTGTGCTGGTCACTTAGGGGAGAGAAGATATGATGGGAGGTAGAGGAGAGGAACAGACGTTGTTCATAGACCTTCCTGATCACAGATAAGGAAGGCTAGAATAATGAACATGTGTGTGTGTGTGTGTGTGTGTGTGTGTGTGTGGTGTGTGTGTCTGCCTTCTCATTCTCTGCCCTCTGGCCCAGAATCACTGAATCCTCAAATAGGAAAGGTCCTGAGAGATCATCTAATCTCTTCCATGTGATATAGTCATCATTTCAGCTCCTCCTCTCTTAACTCGGCCCCCTAAGGGGCTGAAGGAACAGAGAATCAATCAATCAATAAGTATTTATTAAGTATCTACTATGTGCCAGGCTCCATGCTAAGTGCTGGGAATATAAGCATAAAGAATGAAACAATGCCTACTTGAAATAAACTTAGTCCCTGAGAGAGACAGTAAGCATATATAAAAAAAGTATGCCGAAGTATAACAGTATAAAGTGTAACAGATGACTGTACAACAGTAAAGTGTATGTATATGTATGTGTGTGCATGTGTGTATATATATGTATATACACACACATACATATATATATGTACATATATGTATATATATGTACACACACATACAAAGTAGTTAAATACAAGGTAGTTTGGATGGGATCAGGAAAGTCCATGTTAAAAATGGTGTCTGAGCTGCATCTTAGAGGAAGACAGGGACTAAGGCAGGATACAAAGGGAGTGCATTGACTTCATATGAACAATGGGTATTATATTGTCTTTTCAATGGGTGGGGAAAGGGAGAGAATTTGTAACTGAAAAGAATTGGTTTTTTAAAAAGAAGGAAGTACAGACTAGGTATGGGGGGGGGGCACAACCATTGCAAAGACATGGAGACCGGAGATGGAGTGAGGAACGGAGCTGAAGCTGGAGAAGGAAATGACAAACCACTCCAGTATCCTTACCAAGAACAGTTCAAATGGGGTCAAGGAGGAAAAAGAATGAATGACAACAACACTATGTGTTGGGCACTGTGATAAATGCTTTACAAATATTTTTTCATTTAATTCTCACAATCCTGTGAGGTAGGAGCTGTTACTAGCCCTCTTTTACAGTTGAGGAAACTGTTGTTGTTTGTCCTTCATTCTCAAAGAGGACCATGGCATCAGGGAAATGATGCAATGACTTGCAAGTGAATTGGATTTAAATGAGGCAGGGCTGTGCAAAGTCATCAGCCTCACTCTCTCCTCCTGAACCATCTGGTGCAGTGGCAAGATATAGATCAGGATGCCTGGAGATGGCCCCGGATGCAATGGGAGACCTTTTTAAGCTAAGGTCTTTCCCAGGTTTCAGTTTGACTGAGGCAAGGTACTGAATACTCAGAACCTGAATGAAAGGGGCAGGGGGGGTGTGCTCTTATTGCCAATCCAATGCTTCTGCTGCTACATTACACTGAATACCCTGTCTGTAGCAATCATTTCAACAAAGAAATTTTTAAAAAAACAATCTTGTTAGTTCTAATAGATTCCCTCAAGAGCCCCACACTGAAATATCAAACTGTTATAACTTGAGAGTTACAGTCTAAGGACTGGGGTTTTTTTTTCCCTGACAGTCACCCAGTCCCTGCTTTCAAATCTCTAGTGAAAGTGAGTCCACTCTCTCAGGAACCAGTGATAATTTATTCCACTGCTGAACAGTTCCTGTTGTTGCAAAAGGTCTTTTTAAAGTTGAATTGACATCCTGTCTTCAATTTCCATGTATGTTGACCTAGTGTTAACCTCTGGAACAATACATTTCTTCCTCCAAATGACAGTCCTTTAAACATTTGAAGTCAGGTAAAATGTCTCTCCTTTCCAAACTATATACACATCCCTGAGTCTTTCAACTATTCTTTATTGTCACTTTGCAAGCCTGAGATCACCATCCTCTAAACTGAGGCAGGCAGAGGTTAAGTGACTTGTCCAGGGTCATACGGCTAGTAAGTGTCTGAGGTCACATCTGAACTCAGGTCTTCCTGACTCTGGGCTGAGCTCTCATCTACTGCACCACCTACTCCCTTAGGTGGAAAAGAAAATGAGTTCCCCTAGGGGAAAAGATAATAAATTTAGATATATTGTTGCATTTAAGATTTCTTTGGGATGAAGCCAAAAGAATGTGAGCTCCTTGAGGGCAGTAACTGTCTTGCCTTTATATCACTCAGCACATAGCCAGCACCTGGTAAAAAGCAGGTGCCCAATACATTGTTGCGGAATTAAATTGAATTAAGGTACTCTTTACCTTTTTTTCCCCACCATCACTCTTGCCAGATCCGAAAGGAATATCGAAAATATTTCCGGTCAGAGGCAGCCTTGCAGTTGTCAAATTTCATCTACAGGAGAATGGTGAGTGGATCAGATGGGGAACATAGGGCTGGGAGAAGGGGGAAAACAGATGAGTGAGAGACTGAAAGTTTGATCTCTTTTTGCACAAGAGATGCTAAGGGAGGAGGGATGGAGTCAATGGGTAAGCAGGGAATGGAGTGCCCCACATGAGGCTATGGGTAACCGTCTTGTTGGAAACCTTGTCCCAGGAGAGTCAAGGGCGACGTTTGCTTAGTGTGGAAGGCTCCAGGTAAATTCATGTCACAGAAGGAGGCTCAGTATTTCCTATTGTCTAAATGGCTGCTCAAGAGTGAACCTGGGTGCCAGTGAGCAAAGGACAGTAGATGAGAGTCTAGCTAAACCTAAGAGAAGAACTAGCTTTAGTGTCTGGCAAACCACACAGGACAGAGAGAAATCAGAAAGGGAAGGAATAAGACTTCCTGAGATGAGGAACCAGATAGACAATCTAACTGAAAAGGACAAAGGGGCACCTTTTCCAAAGTGCCATGCACTCTTGATATATGAGAGAAAATAAAACAGGAAGGTGTTTTCATCATGCTTGAACCCAAAAGGACAGAGGGTACACTGCAGAGTGAGGCGCAGCGTAGTCTTGGTCCAAAGGGTGAAAACTGGAGTTCTACAACATCTGGAAGACAGGATAATAGTAGGACAGGCCAAGGACCTGCCCAGGTCCTAAACTGTATCAGCCATACCAGACATGCATAAAATTAAAGCAATTTGGTTTTCCTCCTATACAATTCAGGAGCCTGGACTCTGTAAACTCTTTCCTTTTGTAGTTTAGTATTTTCCAATTTATTTTCTCCAACTTAATAAGTGACTGATTGATTCTACTTTCTTAGTAGTAGGGGAAATAGGGAAAGGACTGAACCAGTGATTTCACTGATATAGGGAATTTCTGGTTAAGGAAACTCCCTCTACCAATGTAGGTTGGCACCTTTTGTGCAATTTCTAATCTTAGAAAGCTGCTTAGAGTAAATGTCTTTCCCAAGATCATTCAGCCAGTGTATGTCAGAGATAGAACTTGACTCCAGGTCTTCCTGGTTTTAAGACCAACTCTCCATTTACTAAGGCTGTGCTGTCTTTCTTTGTAGAAGTTTGTTTTAAAACAAAACAAACAAACAAAAAAACCTTCAGCAGCTTGGGAGTGCCTGTGGTCAAGGAGTTTCCCCACACATTGACCTGGGAGAGTAGTTGAGGGAAAGGAGATGGAGGGCTTGGTTCTACACCGTTAGTAGCAGCAAATCCCTACCTTCAGAGCTAGAAAAAGGAAATGAGGAATTTGGAATTCCCTCCACCACCCCTCCAACCCAGCACATGCCCCCAAGCCACACAAATTGCATCTTGTTTCCTCTGCTCTCCCATTTCTATAGCCCACATCCTCAAGCTGACAGATCGATGGGGAAAAAAGACCCTTCCCCCTCTTTGTTCCCCTCCCTTCCAGTCACCCTTGGACTTTCCTGACCATGAGGAGGCCTCAGTCCTGCTGCAAGTTCAATTTCTGGATTCAATTTTGCTCCCTTTCTTACTTTTCTCTCCTGCCTCCCATCCCCAGGTGCAGAAATTCCTGTTGGGCCTGAGGAATAACTTGCCCTCTAAGATCACTGACCACAGCTGGCCACCTCCTCCATACAAAGTCTTTACCCTGGCAAATCAGGAGCTGAAGAAGATTTTCCACCAGTGTAGGGTAAGAAAACTGTTGGAGGGGGTAGAGGGTGGGGAGGGCCTCTTTCTATCCAATGTTTTCTGTATAAATGTCTCCCCCACTTCCACTCCCTACCCTCCATCCCCTGCCCAAGCCTATCCAGTCTCTGGTTCTGACCCTCTCCATTAGCACTCCTGGGTCCTTCTTTCTCTCTTTCCAGTGTAAAAAGTTTAGGGATCAGCTTTCCGCACAGAAGAAAGAGGTCCTGAAGGAGAAGCTGTGTGCTAGTGAATTGTTTAAAGACAAAAAGGATTCGTATCCCCAAAGGTAAGGAGAGTAGAGAGTCCAGGGAACGTTAGCTACAACCACGAGATTTTCCAAGTGGGGCCAGCCCTATTTGATCCAGAAAGGGATAGGTGAAGATGGTTCTAAGAGAACACTTGGGGAAAGGGGGAACCTGGGGAGATAGAGGCAGGAGCTAGGGCAAAGCCCGAAGGGACTTGTTTTCTCATGCCTTGTCCCTGTTCCCAGTGTCCCTGTACCATTCCGAGGTGACTATGTGATGCTTTGTGAGAAACCCAAGCTGCAGAAACTACAGAGAGATGGTAATGGGCCTGTGCTGATGGCTGAGACTGTGAATAAAGTCAACCGAGCCAATGGAAAGGTTTGAACCCCCAACCTCTCTCCCTTGGAACTGCCCCACCCCCACCGCATAGCAACCATGTGGATTCTGGCACTGAGGTCCTCCCCATGGGAGGGGAAGCAGCATGGTAGAGTAGAATAAATACAATAGGGTCCTGGCCTGACCACTGACCAGCGGTATGACCCTAAGCAAGTCGCCATGTCTCTGTGCCTCAGTTTCCTCATATGTCGTTCTATCTCAACAATATTTACAAGCATAGCATAGGATTGCTAGGAGGAAAATTTGTAAATCTTTAAAACACTGTCGAAATGTGAATTGTTATTGTTACTCTTCTTTACCTCATTCCCTTCCCCCCAGGTGGCCCCAAGGATTCTCCTACTGACCAAGAGTCATGTGATCCTTGCCGATGCCAAGGGCTCCAAAGTCAAGACTGTCATTGGGCTGGAGAATGTGACTGAGGTGTCAGTCAGCAGCCGTCAAAATGGACTCTTTGGCTTACATCTCACTGAGGTACCCAGAAGATGGGCGTGAGTCTCAGAGGCCAGGAAAAGGAGTGGGGGAGGACAAAAGGCAGCAGGGGCTGGGTCTGGTAATCCAGGTCTCAGTTTCTTCATTATTGTTGTGACTCCCTTCTCTTCTGATTCCACTCCCCAAGGTCTCTTCAGTGGGCTCCAAGGGAGACTTTCTACTGGTCAGTGAGCATGTGATTGAGTTGTTGACCAAGCTATACCAGGCTACACTGGATAAAATGAAGAGGCAGCTGCCAATTACTGTGACTGAAGAGTAAGGATTATCAATAGGGGAAAGGCTGGGGAAGTCATGACCAGGAAGCTATGGGTCACCACGACCTGGGAGTCATTAAGTGAGAAAGAATGATGGGTAGAACTCTACCCTGTGTGTGAACAATGCTTTGAGAGCTCTCCCTCAGTCCTCCCTCCCAGACAATGCACTTATTCATTCAACAAACATCCACTAAGTAACTACTGTATGCTAAGCACAGCTCTCCTGGTTGCTTCAGACTGCCTTCTGAGACATCTGGCATCAGGGATCAGTTCCCTGTGGAATGGGAGGGTGCCCGGTCCAGGGAGGGAAAAAAAAAACTGTCAGTGAGCTGCTAGGGGCCACAGCCTTTATTCCCACCCCTAATCTCATCCCAAGGTTCACTGTGAAGTTCAAAGAAGGCAACATGACTGTGAAGGTCGTTCGGAGCCAAAAGGAGGACGTAACAAACAAAGTAGTCTGTAAGAAGAAAGGACGCAACCATTTGGAGGTGTCTTCCCAGTGAGGGTGTTGGAAAGCCATTAGGGCCCATCTGGAATGACACCAGATTTTGAGTCCCCCACCCTTCCAGGAGCAATGTCATGGCCAGGAATTGGAGAAGAGAAAGGGAGAGGGGGAAGTAAAGAAGTGTCTTTCCAGCCTTTCTGTCTTCTCCCTAAGGTATACCTCCTGCCCCTTTTTGTCTCCTAATAAAACATATCAGCAGTGAAAGGTCTGGTTATTTTGAGTGGGGTTCTCTCCAGGATCAGCCAGCTCTCCCCATCCTCTTCTAGTTGCCCCTAGATCACCAGTCTCCTCTCTTTGCTGCCCCCCCCCCCATACCTCATCAGACTCCCTGCATTCAGTAATACAGATAATGAGGCCAGGCTGGAAGGAAAATTGCTTCTTGACGCTTTAACCTGCTGAGCTTAGCTGGGGTTTGAAGAGGCTGTGTGGGAGAAGAAAAGGAAGGAGACCCACAAACCAACATATTAAATATGTGCCTGGTGGGCTGGGAATCCTGGGCAATGCTGAATCTCATGGAGATTTCATCTGGGAGAGGGTCAGAGGAGAGAGGACAGAGATGGGCTGAAGCAAACATGGAGAGAAAATGCCCACTCCCACCTCTCGCAGTCAAGTGTCTCCTCATTCCTCTTGCAGCCCTCTCCTTGGCACTGGGCTGGCTGGACCACACCTGCCTCCCTGGCCCTTTCATCCCCCCCTTATCTGCCACCTCACACTCCCACACATGCCCTAGAGGGCACGCCGATGCCAGACAATTATATTGCCAGTCGATGTCCCACAGCTGGGGCCTGCAGCTGGTGGTACTCAGAGGGAGGGGGACTCTCTCTCCAACCCCCCATTCACTTAGCTCTGCTCTTCCTGATTATTCCTTCTCATTGTCTCACTTTCTTTTTCAGTTTCTCTCTCGTTGGTCTGTATCTCTCATTATCTGTCCTTAATTGCAATGTCTAATACTTTAAATCATACTTCTACTTTACAAAGTCTTTTCCTATGCATTATCTATCTCCCTTGCTCTGTTTCTTCTCATCTCAGTCCCTCTCCACCTCAGCCAACCCAATATTTGTACAGGTGCATACTGCATGCCTCCCTCTCTGCTGTTTTTGCCTCTGTTTTTGTAATAGTTCCTGTCTTTCAATGTCTCTTTTCCTCTCCTAGCTTTCCCTCCACCACCATATCTTTCGCCCCCTCCGTCCCTTCTCTCACTCCTTTCTTTCCAACCCTATGTCTGTACCCACTGTACCTTGAGGATGGGGATGCCTCCTTTTCCCAGACCCATCTGCAATCAGCTCCCAGCCCCACATAATCAAATTGGAGAGGAAATGAATAACTTTTCATTTAGCCTGAAAATTAATCTAACTCTCCCTCCACAGTACCCCTTGAAGGGATGAGCTGAGTCAGGACAGAGAGGGTTTGGTTTTCCCTATCCTTTAGAGAGCACATTTTGGGTTTTTGCTTCATCTCTTGGCTTGACTCAAGGGCTGTTTGTTCCCAGAGGCAGAGGGCAGCCTCACCCCATGCCTCTGACACCCCATGCCTCTGACCATGAAAGCCCTCAAGAGAAGAGAGAGAATAGGCAACCATGGGCTTGGCTCTCTCTCTCTCTCTCTCATTCCTCCTATAATCAGCATTGTCTGTCTCTTCCTGTGCCCAGGGCCCAAATTGTCATCATTTTCTGGTGAAGTGTCTGGTCATTTTCAGAAGCAATTTCAGGAGAGGCTATAACGGCTGCTCCCTCCTCCCCTCCTTCTCTCCTATCTCTCTTGTTGTAGTCTAGCATTCATATAGAGTTTGCAAAATGCTTTACCAATATTATCTCATTTTATCTTCACAACAACCCTAGGCAGAGGTAGGGACTGTTATTATCCTCGTTTTACAGATGAGGAAATAGAGTCTAAAAGAAGTTAAATGACTTGCCCAGGGTCAAACAGCTAGTAAATGTCTTAGGCTGGATTTGAACTCAGGTCTTTCTGGCTCCATGCCCAGCCTCTTTATTCGCTGATCCACCTAACTGCATTTAAAAACATTATTCTAGGAAGGGTTCCACTGGTTTCATCAGACTGCCAAAGGGTTCCATGAGACAAAAAGGGTAAAAGGCTCCTGTCACAGAGATTGGTCCCATACTTTCTCCCCATCCTCTATCCAACATTTCACAGAATTCTGAAGCTGGACGTTAGAGGTCACGTAGTTCAGTGCTTACTTAAACTGAATTCTTTTCTACAATATCTGGCCTCCTCTTTATAGAACTCTAGCAACAGGAAATCCAATTGCCTAACTCCTGAGACCATTCCATTTCTGAAAAGTGAATAATTTTGAAAATTTCCCTTACGTATCAATTGAAATCTGCCTCACTGCAGAGAGGGAAGAAAAATCTGTAGGAGGGCCCTAATCAAAAAAAAAATCCTCCCATTTTCATGCTTACCATAAACTAGCTTCATCACTCCAGATTTGGGATCCCTTTCCTGCCCCAAATATGCTTCCTCCTCACTTCTTCACCTCAGAATCTCTACTGCCTTTCAAAGCTCACTTCAAACAACACCACCTTTGTGAGGTTCTTCTTAATCCATAATCCCGGCCCCCATTGGCTAGTGTGATCCCCCTCCTCCAAAAAATGTTGTATTTGCTTATATGTGTTCGCATTGTTTCCCTTGATAGAATATAAGCTCTCTGAGGGCAGGGACTGCTTCCTTTTAGTTTTTATCCCTAGCACCTGGCACAGTGCCTGATACGGGTTAGGTAGGTTCTTAATAAATGCTTCTTGATTTCTTGGTTAATTTCCTCTTGCACCATTGATCCCACTTAGAGACATCTCTCAAAGTTAGGGTCTGCCCCTATAGAACAGAATGTAGCTCAATTTGCCCCCTTCCTAGGGACTATTCCCCTCAGAACCTATTGCTTTTATAGGAATCCATTTTGAGATACTAGCTTTCAATTTCTAGTTCAGAGACACATTTTCTCTCCTCAATCATTCAAGAACTCATCAAAGAAACTATTTTCAATATCTCAAATTATTTCAGCTTCCCCTTGAAAAATTTATTAGCAACAGTAACTCATATTTATATAGCACTTTAAGGTCTATAAAGTGCTTTCTTTACGATAATCTTGAGTTATTATAATAGTGCAAAAAATGTGGAGTCAGAGGATCTGAGTTCAAATTCTGGACTCTGATGCTTACCACCTTGAGCAAGTTATTTAACTCCTCTGGGCCTCAGTTTCCTCATCTGTAAAATGAGGGAAGTGAAGTAAATGATTTCTAAAATTTTTTCCGGCTTTATATCTATGAGCCTATAATCCCCATTTTACAGATGAGGAAACTGAGGTTTAGGGATATTAAATGACTTGCCTAAGATTAGACAAGTAAACCAGGATTTGAGTGTAGGTCTCTTTTGACCCCAAGTCTAGAATGCTGTTACCATGCTACATCTTACAGTATACCCCGGTCTTGTACAAACAAACCCTTAGGAAGTAGTTGAAAGGGGAAAAAACAAAACAAAACAAAAAACCTTGCATCAAATTTTTCAGATAAAAGTTTAGTATTCAACATATGTAAACAATTAATATACACACACATGGATATACATACATATATATGTTTGATATCTAAGGTATATAAACAATTAACAGATATGTATATGGCTATGTATCTGTTAACATAAAAGTATATGGCTATATATATGTTAATTATTTATGTATCTTGGATATCAAAATATATATACATATATATTTCTATGTACGTGTAAATATATATCTGCTAATTATTTCTATACCTTGCATAATGTGTGTGTGTGTGTGTGTGTGTGTGTGTAACCAAAAGCCATTTCTCAATAGATAAGTGGCCAATGGATATAAAGAGTTCTCAAAAGAAGGATTGCAAACTATTAACAAACCATAAGAATGCTCCAGATCACTAATTATAAGAGAAATACAAATCAAAACAACACTGAATTTTTATCTTTTACCCTACAAATTGGTAAATATGACAAAAATGGGAATAGCCAATGATGGTAGGGTTGGGGGAAAATAAGTACACTGGTTGGTGAAGCTGTGAAGCAGTAAAAAAAATTTTTTTGGGAAACAATTGGAAATTATGCAAATAAAGTGGCTAAAATAGCCCACAGTCTTTGATACACTCTTGGGGCCTATACCCCAAGAAGGACATTGGTAAGAAGAAAGTTCCCATATACATAAAAAATTCTCATAGCAACATTCTTTTTTTGGTTTTTGTTTTTTTAAATAGTGAGTCCTACTACTAATAAACAGGGTCCTTGGATTTGTGGAACCCTAAGTTACCATCTTTGTTTGTCTCTGTATGTTTTATGTCTAATTTGTTCTGTTGTTTGACTTTGTGTTTTTTTTAATTTAGTTTTAGCCAAATCATTTTTAATGATTTTTTTCTTTTTTTCTTTCTTTTTTTTTTTTGGCAAGGCAATTGGGGTTAAGTGACTTGCCCAGGGTCACACAGCTAGTGTCAAGTGTCTGAGGCTGGATTTGAGCTCAGGTTCTCCTGACTCCAGGGCCAGTGCTTTTTTTTTTTTTTGTAATAGTGAAGAATTGGAAACAAAGTAGACTACCACTGGTTGGGGAATGGATAAAAAACTGTGAGACATGAGTGAAATGAATATTAACTGTGCTGTAAAAAATGACAAATATGATGAATACAGAGAAAGATATTCATGAACCAAAGCAGAATAAAGTAAGTAGAACCAAGAAAATTATATATAAAATGACTACAACACTATAAATAGAAAAGACAATTACACACAAAAAAACAATACTGCAAAATTGTAAAGATCAAGCATGACTCAAAAAAAGAAACATGAGAATATGCCCACTCTTTGCAGAGGGGGGAGGTTTCTGACTATGTTACATTACAAATATTTTCATACTTTTAAAATATGTCAGTCAATTTTGCCAATTTTTTTCTCTTCTTTTTTTTGTCTTTAAAAATGGTATTTATTATATGGGATGGCTCTGTGAGGGTGGGATGGAAATACTAGAGTAAATTTTGGGAATGTTAAAAAAAGACATCAATAAAAATTCATTTTAAAAAATCACCCCGTAGCTTCAATCCTTCACACTATATGATCTCAGCCCTTCTATTCTTAAATTCCTGGAAGTGGCTCTCCTCTAGTCTATGAGATTTGGGGCTCCAAGAAATAGAAGGGGCAGCAGCTGGGGACATCTGGAGCTGCCTAGGTCCTTGACTGGCTCAGGGTCATGTTTCTGCATTACTATTCCACTATTTCACTTGCCTGGATGACGTTTCCCTCTGCTTCCCGAGCACTCTGCCCTGCCTGCTACCTCCCTCTTGGCCTTTCAGAACCAGGGCCACAGCTTCCGTTCCCAGCTTCATGACTTGGCTTGGAGTGGACATTGCAATCCTCCAAAGTCAGCCTCCCCAGCTGCTCCCTCAAGGACAGAGCCATCATCTCAAAAGGAGGGGGAAGTATGCAGGAGAGTATGTGTGGGCGTACACATATGTGATAGGGACAGATCAACAGGCACATACTTATGCATAGGGTTAAGTCCTGCCTCCCTCCCCCTACCCTTCCAATTCCCCCCACCCCCAACTCCAGGCTCCTAGGGAGAAATTACGCCACCCTTTCTGATCTCAGCCAGCATTGCTCTTGGAAATCCAAACTTCCCAAAGAAAAGGAGGGTGCAGGTTGGAGCAGGAGACCTGTTAGGGACCCTGGTATTCTAGTCCATCTGCAATGCAGGCTACATTACAGTAGGGGCTGTGCTGTGGACTTAGAAATGAACAGATCGCGTGTGATATTCTGAGCCTCATCTGCATGTAGTTCCTTTCTAGGCAAAATACACATACATCGAAGCCCCTGCTCTTTTCCCTCAGGTGCTGCCTCTATCCCTCTCCTCCCAGAGCACACCTTCACCCCTCCCCCACCACCTCCCTGGCCCATGCCTGGCTCTTCTGTCCTTCTCTGGCATAGCTCAGCATTAACCCTTTCAAGTCCTTGTGAATCCTGCAGATCGAGGGGCTACTAGTTTCCCCTGCCATCTCCTTGCTTACCTCCTTCTGGGCTCCCCACCCCCAGGAGCATAGGGAGCCTTATCAAAGGACATTATTTATATCAGACCTTTACTCAAAGCTCTCCGACAGGGAGAGGAAGAAGGGGAGAAGAAAGGAGGGATGAGAGAAACACAAGCAGGACCTAAGAGTCTTTGCTACCAAACCTGAACTGCCTCTACCCATCTCTATTCCTCTCAAGCTCCCTTACCCCCAAAGTGCCATCAAAGTAGGAGCTAATTACCAAACAGGAAACATCGATTAAATTTTTTTCTTTTTCTTTCTTTTTTGTTACATTTTGAGTTCCAAGTAGTCTCCTCCCCTCCCTCCCAATCTTACATTACAGAAGGCCAATATTTTTTTTGCATGTGTACATATATGTGTGTATGTGTATATACATGTATATGTGTGCGTATCTGTATGTATACGTATATGTATAATATACATATATATGGAACCATACAATATATATTTCCATATATCAGTTCTTTTCTCTGGAGGTAGATAGTATTATCCTTAATAAGTCCTTTGTAGTTGATTTAAATATTCGTATTACTCAGAATAACTTAATCATTCACAGTTACTCTTTGAACAGTATTGCTACTACTGTATACAACATTCACTTGATTCTGCTCATTTCACTCTTCACTATTTCATGCAAGTCTCTCCACATTTTTCTAAAATCAGCCTGTTCATCATTTCTTACAGCACAGCAATACCCAATCACAACTTATTCAGCCATTCCCCAATTAATGGGCATTCCTTCAATTTCCATTTCTTTACCCCCACAAAGAGAGCTGCTATAAATATTTTAGAACATATAGGTTCTTTTCCTTTTCCCCCAATCATCTTGGGAAAATCGCCTAATAATGGTATTGCTGGGTCAAAGGATGTCACACAATTTTATAACTCTGAGCATAAGTCCAGATTGCTTTCCAAAATGGTTAGATCAGTTCACAGTTCTACCAACAATGTATTAGTGCCCCAATTTTTCCACTTTGCTCCAACATTTGTCATTTTCCCCTTCTATTATTTTAGCTACTCTGATAAGTATGAGATATTTCTCAAAGTTGTTTTAATTTTCATTTCTCTAATCAATAACGATTTACAGTATTTTTTCATATGACCATATATAGCTTTGATTTCTTCTTCTAAAAACTGCCTGTTCATATCTTTTGACCATTTGTCAATGAGGAATAACTCATATTCTTATAAATTTCACTCAGTTGTCTATACATTTGAGATACCAGGCCTTTCTCTGAGAAACTGTCTATTAATTTCCCCCCCCCAATTTTCTGCTTTCCTTCTAATCTTAGCTACATTGGTTTTATTTGTACAAACCCTTTTTAATTTAATATAATCAAAATTATCCATTTTATATCCCATAATGCTCTCTATTTCTCATTTCTTCACAAATTCTTCTATCCATAAATCCATTTTCTTCTAATTTACTTACATATATATGTCTAGGTTAAATATCCATTTTGGCCATATCTTGGTAAATGGTGTAGGATATCGGTCTACATCTAGTTTCCGCCAGTTTGCTTTCCAGTTTTCCCAGCAATTTTTTTTTTACCAAATAATGTTTTTATCCCTAAAACTTAGATCTTTATCAAACACCAGGCTATTATAATCATTTATTACTGGGTATTTTTTTTTGGTTTGTTTTTGGTGAGACAATGGGGTGAAGTGACTTGCCCAGGGTCACACAGCTAGCAAGTATCAAGTGTCTGAGTCATATTTGAACTCAGGTCTTCCTGAATTCAGTGCCTGTGCTCTATCCATTGCACCACCTAGTTACCCCTTACTACTGTGTATTGTATTTAGTATTGTGTACTCTATTCCACTGATCCACTATTCTATTTGTTATCCAGTGCCAAATAGTTTCCATTTTTTTAAATAAAATTTTATTTTAAAAAATTACCAAGCATTTTTCCTCACCTATCCACACCACTCTCCACTGAAGGGTGGGGGGAACCCTTTCACAAATAGAACATGGATTTTTAAACATTGCCTTAGCTTTGCACTCTGAAATGAATCAATAATCCATTGGTCTATTTGGCATTTTATTTGTATGAACAACCTACACTGCCCTTCTCCCAGTGTCTACCTTCTTCCTCCCGGTTCCTGCCTCTAAGTACCCAAGAATCTTTATGCCTCTCCCTTAGTGCTTGTCTCACCAGCCCCATTCCTTTTCCTTCCGGGTGCACCCAGTTTAGTAACTAGCTGAGCTTGTAAAGGGGCCTCATTAGGCCTGTGCATAATTAAGGGGTCTGGGGAACCAGCTGCTGCCCATGCTGTGGTCTAGGGGTTATTAACCCTTTTGGTGTTGTGGCAGTCTTGTTAAGCCTATAGATCCCTTCTCAAAAAATTGTGTTTAAAAAAATCATAATTGAAGTAGGTGCTATATTTCAGTTAGATTGGTAAAATAAAGATATAAGTTGATGGACCCTCTGAAATCTATCTGTGGACCCCTTGGGCATCCTCAGACCCTAGGTTAAGAACTTCTGTTTTGGGTAGAAGTAGCTTCTCTCTATTGTCTGAGATGCCAGCTCCAAAAGAAAGGGAGCAAAAGACAAAAGGTTGGGGAGGGACTCTAATCCAGGATAATCAGGATAAGATAGATCTAAGGATAAGACAAGAGAGGCGGGCTCAGGCTCCTCTCTTGCTTTCTTTCAATCCCAGGCGAGAAAGGCAAGGTAGCTGGTTACCCCAGCTGTGTCACTCTCAAGCCTCTGGCTGAAACTTGGTGGTTACTAATATCTATCTTTTTCTATGTGTATTTATCCTTATCTCCACTCTATTTTCTGTCTGTCTGCCTCTCTGTCTCCATCTCTGTCTCTTTGTCACTCCTCTCTCTTTCTCTGTATCTGTCACTCCTCTCTGTCTCTATTTCTCCCCACCCCCATGTCTCTCTCTCTCTCTCCTCTCCTCTCCCTCTCTCTCTCTCTCTCCTGGTACTTTAAGAGGGATAAATGAAGCAGAATAAGCTCCCCCTAACAGTAGGGGTACAGAACATGGTGGTTTAAAAGGTTACAGGAGAAGATGACAGACTTCAGGGAAGCAGATTAGACAGGGGAAAAAAACCCTGAAACAAGGGAAAAAAGCAGAACAATTAAGAGATCAATCCTGAGGCATGGCGAGGGTGGTAGGGACAGACTAGGAGTCATGTTTTTTTTACTCTCTATCTCTAGTGAGACTGCAGCAGGAGGGATAGAGGTTAGACTACAGCAAGAACTTTTCTCTAGTCAGGAACACCCATGGTAAGAGACAGGAAGCCCAGGAGATCTCCCTGTCTGCAAAAGACCCTTGAGTAATGAGATGAGGCATGACAAATGGATTTCTGGATCTGGAAGCAGGCTCTGAGATGGATTAATCATAGAATCATACATTTAGAGCTGGAAGGGACATCAGAACTCCTCTAGACTAACTCCCTTATTTTACAAGTGAGGAAGCTTTAGGCCAGAGGCGTTGATTTAGATTTACACAAAAAGACTAATCTGGCTGCCTTATAGTATAAACATTTGCATGGGGAGCTATTCTGAGAGGGAGAGAGAAAACCCACCAAACCAATCCCTTTATCTGGTCCTGGAGGCTCTCCTTATCATGCCTCCTTATCTCTACAGATCCTAATCTGATCCTGGATCCCAGCTCAGAAGCTGTGGGGATATAGCAAAGGATAGGTCAGTCCCAGAGCCCTAACAGTAACAGCATCTTCAAATTGTCCCAATGAAACACGGGCTATCTGTGCAAAGGGCCAGAGTAGGCTCTGACTGTGTATTCCACAGAGATGCTTTAGGGGAACCTGAATAGGAGTTTATCAGACTGGCCAGCCGAACTAACGGATAAAGGGGCAAAGGGGGGTGGTGGTGTTGGAGGAGAACAGAGGCTGGAGAATTATGGAGAGAGGAGATCCTCTAAGGGATTCTGTGGAGATAAGGGCAAAGATGAAGGGACTGACTGCATTTGTACTTATTGACATATCATCAGTATATTCTACATCAAACCACCAACAAATAAATAAATACTTATTTTCTAAGTGCCTCGTTCAGTCACTCTTGGGAAGGTGGCATTAGCACTGGGCTGGGAGTCTGGTAGGTTTTTCTGTGTTCTCAGGGTTTCTGGCTGCAACGGTTTCCTCCCCGCCTCCCCACACCCACCCCAGCTCCCCAATCTCCCCCCTCTTCTATCCACCCCAGGATTGGTGGCTCTTGGCCCCTCCCCTTAGCCCCTCCACCCCCCCCCAGAGCCTCCCAAAGTCCTTATCAGGGAGCAGGGACTGAGTCTCTGCCAGATCCAAGATCCCCTCTCCCTTCAGCAGCAGCCACTAAAGCATCCTTGTGGAAACTGGGAAGCCGGACCCTCAGACCCACAGATCCTGAGCCTCCATATCTTACCAGGAGTCAACTCCAGGTAGGTGTGATGGGAAAAGGAGGTAAAATAGGTCAGCAGAAAAAGGGTACAGGTATAGATGTTTGTGAGAGGTGGGCATTGAAATTAAGGGACAGGTTTTAGTGATGGGGTCCCCCGAGTCAAGAGGAAGGGACTCTGGGAAATGGAAGTTGATACTAAAGGCAAGGGACTGGGCAAATGGGCAAGAGTGTGTGTGTGTGTGGGGGGGTTCTGTTGGTCAATGTCAGGAGACTAAAGGTTCACCCTCCATTTTTTCCAACTGGAAAGTTTCTCTGTCGGGGAACTATTGGCCGTTTAGGACACTTCCATGGGTGTAAGAAAGGGGCATAGATCCTTCCTTCATTTACAGCTGCCTTCTCTTCCTAGGGAAGGACTTGTTCTCAGCCCAATGGTCTGCTCCTGTCAGACCTATATTTTGGGGAGGTGAAAGATGATACCCCATGATGGGCAGGAAGTTAAAGCAAAGAGTTTCAACATCTTCACTGAAGCCACCTTCCTTCTCTCCTCTTCCCTATCATGGAGTCTTGGGCTGTAGTGAGGAGAAGACTCACACATGCTCTTTAGCACATGTCAGCTCATGACACATGAGCACCTATGTTGTTTCTGTACGTAGTGTCTATCATGAATGTGAGATGTGCTCTGGCTGGGGATCACGGAAGGGCTCTCCCCTTCCTTACCCCATGCCCAAGGCTTACCACCTTTGCTCTCTAGGCACCATGAGAAGTACACTGCTGCTCATGGCTATTCTGGTCCTGAGTGTCGGAAGGAGCTGCCAAGCTGTCTGTGAGGAATCACAGGAACAAGGGGCATTTGGTGGGGGTCACAGCAAGGTAAAACTTTACCCCCTTTTCCTCCATAGAGCCACATTTCCCTTTAGCTATAACATCCCTTCAGTTCCAGGGGCAGGAAGGGAAGGAGTGTCTGTGTGTGTGTGTGTGTGTGTGTGTGTGTGTGTGTGTGTGTGTGTGTATTGAATTGGATATATGTATAGCTTTCTTTATGTCTCTGTGTTTGTGTAGGTGTGCGTGTGCAAGAAAGTACATCTCTATCACTGTAGCTGTATCTCATTTAATAATAAGAACTTAATAGTAGCTACTCAGAAATACTTGTTGATTGATTAATATTGATTGAATGGTGCTATGGGGGGGGTAGTGAGCTAGGGGTCAGGAGAGATTCCCTACTGATTCTTTCCCATAGCTCAGTCCCTGGTCAGATGATCAAAGCCCTGGTAAAACACCAGAATCCTTGTTCCTAAAATAATCAATCATCATTTGCACGCCACTTTGTACATAAATGTCACGCTCATTTAATTATTGAAATGCAAAGAAATTCTTTAACTGTCCCTCTTCCCCTCTCTCTCCCCACCCCAGTACCCTTCCTTAGGAACCCAGCCCCTTCTCCTCTTGTCTCAGTGATCCCTCCCCAACACTCTAAGTCAGGATTTCTCAGACTAGGTTGCCCCAGCATAGAAAAACAACAGGTTGGGCTTTGATTTCCAAAGTTCCTCCTGGGAAGAGGATGGGAACTGGTTGGGGAGGGGGAGGAAGGAGAAGATGAGTCTTTTTAGAGTTTTGAAATGACAGCAATTACATCGGCACAAATGCTTTTAAGATGATTACAGGTGGGATTTATTATGAATTCTGTATGTGTGAGAAATCTAAGCTGCTTCCCTAGCCCCAGTCTGCTTAGCATCTCGTTACAGAGGGTGAGAAGACTATTCGAGCAATTTGGGAAAAGCCGCCTCCCCAGGAGCTGTGAGCTAGGCATAAAAAGAGATTGACAATTCTAGGTGCCAAATGGGCTGAGTAGCCAGAGCAGTCTGTGGCAATGGAAACAGGAGGCTGGGGTTACCTTTCCCAGATATATGAGATCATAGAGACAGCTTTAGTCTGATATGATTAGGATTTCTGCCTCTTTTCTCTTGCTATGTGACCTATGGTAGCCTGTGGGCTCTATGTTCCTCCATTTCCCTGTCATGCAACAGGATGGCAAATCTTTCGACTCTTGCTTCTACAGGGTATCTGGGGTGCATACATATATCTAAATCAATATCTCTGTGTGTGTGTGTGTGTGTGTGTGTGTGTGTGTGTGTGTGTGTGTCTGTATGCTCATGAGCACCCGAGCTCGATCTACTCGATCTAGGGAATGATTGGACTTTAGCAATTGAGGTGCTAGTGAGATAAGAGGTATAATTCTCTTCTATTTTGATGATGATTGTCTCTCTGTCAGGCACCAGCAGCTGCAACTAGCACCCTGCAGCTCCTGAAGGTACCAAAAAAAAAACTCCATCATGAGAACAATTAGGAGCCCCAATTTGGCAACCCCAAGAGTTGGCCCAGGGAAGGAGTCTTTAAGCTCAGTAACACCCATGACAAATAAAACCAGAGTTGATGAAGTGGGAATGGAATGGAAAAGAAAGAATCTGAGATAAAGATATATGGAGAGAGAGACAGAGGCAGAGAAAGCCAAAAGATGGCGACACAAAGATGGGGGAGGTAGGAAGATGGTTAAAGGAAGTAGATGTATTTATAGGTTTCTCCTTGTATATTTCGGGTGGGGGGGAGAATAGAGGGAAATCACAGAAAAGCAGGTATATTCCAGTATTTTACCTGCATTTGTACCCCACAGTGAAGCCCCATTTTCTCCCAACTCAGACACCTGGCCAACTCAGTGAGGGGAGAGCAATCTGAAAGACATCAAATCTACTGCCCTAGCCCTTTAGGCCTGTAATCTTACCTTCTCATTTGAGAGATGAAATAATTGAAGCCAAGAAGAGTTAAATCACTTACCCAAAGTTAGACAGGTGGTACATCTGGGATTCAAACAGGTCTTCTGACTGTAAATTCAATGTTCTTTCCATCTTTACTGTGAATGGGGAGAGAGGCAGGGAGCCTGTGCTACCCAAAACCCACGGGCAGTGATTGTTACCATTTACCTGACAGAAGGACCCCAGGCACTTCTCATCTAACACGTGGAGTGGTAGCATGGATAAGGAGTAAACAGAGGGCCTTAAGATGCAATTCCACTTGAAGTTTGAAAGTCCTTTGATAATAATTAATAATGATAATAATAACCAGCATTTGTATAGCACTTAAAGGTTTGCAAAGCACTTTAAATATGTTGCCTTATTTTATTCAACAGCCCTGTGGGCTAGGTGGCATTGTTATTTCCATCGTACAGGTTAAATGACTTACCCAGAGTCACACAGCCAATAAGCATCTAAGGCAGATTCAAATTCAGGTCCCTCCTGACTACAAGTCCAGTATCCCTACTTTTTATCTCTTCCATCATCAAATCCTCAAACTCACCTGGAACTTCAATGCAGCTCCTCTAGGGTCAGGGACATGGGAAGGTACCATTACTAGCTAGCTGGTCATACCCAACGTCACCAATCTGGCTTCTCTGTCCTCCCTTCTGTATCCCCAGACACAGACATGTCATCATAGACAGTGATTAGGAAAGACTGAATGGTCTTGGCCCCCAGGCTGGTTCTTTGAGTTCTTTACCCTTTTCTTTTCCCAATAATATTCAGCACCTGAAATCAAGGGAAGGAAGAATGTAAATAATAGGAAATCTGGAAATAAATGAGATAATAAATAGTCCCTGGCAAGAAAGGCTAATTGGGTTAAGGAGAGCTGGACATGAATGTGGTGGGTTCAAAATGAGATTGTGCTATCATGTAGAAAGCATGCCTAGAGATTGGGGCCAGATGGGATCTTGGGGGGTTTCTATGCTATCATCACCACCACCCTAGTTTTCTGTATCTGTCTCCACCAGAAGGTCTTGGATCTCTACCAACTCCCTCCATCCCTGCTCCGGAGGCTGTATAACAGCCGATCTCTCTCTCTGGATGGGTTGCTGAGGCTGCTGAGCAAGACTAGTATGGGTAAGACCCCAGTCCCCTGGTGCAGGGTTAAAGAGACGGTGTTGCCCGCAACCAGATTGTACACCAAATGGAGAGGCGTGAAATAACTTGAGACATGGGCCAGGCGGAGCAGAATTACTGACTCAGTTTATTCATCTGAGGGTACAGGATATATAGAGAAAATCTTGCCTAACTTCAGAGTCCTCCCTGTGAGATACTCCCCAGAACATCTGCTGAGGATGTGACAACGTGAATTTCCTCGTTATCAGGGTTCCTAGATTGGGTTGTATTTTCCAAGGTTTTCCCAGGCGCCTTGGTGCCACCTGCGTAGAGGAGTGAATGTGTAAATCTAAGGTTCAAAGAGTGAGAAGGAATATCTCAGAAACCTCCTAATCAGGAAGGGATTGGAGAGCCGTACCACTTAATCACTGAGCCCTTTCGGATAAAAGCCTGGGCAGAGGTCAAACTCTGCCTTGGATCTTAAACCCTTATCAGACTCTTAAGATCGGCCCTCAACAAGACGGCATAAGATCTTGGGGTAGGTGTAGGGGTGGGAATCTGGAGAACCACATCAGGGAAGGGGTCCATCTAAGGCACCCTCGGTGAAGTTAAGGGGATATGGAACCGAGAGGCAGCTTGGTAGGGGCACTGGCTGAGGGATCTTGCTTTGTTCAATTTGCCCTTATCACTTAGAATCATTTCCCCAGGACTCCCTCTCACAACCAGCTCATGTTTTTCCTTACATGCATTTCCTTCGTTTCATAGATCCTAAGGAGTCCATGGATTTCCAGAAACGTAAGTAGTCCTTTCCATTACTCTCTCCCCTTCCCCCACTCCTTCCCTGATGACTACCTGCTTGATGCCCCCATGTCGCTTAGGCCCTGGTGGGCTATTTGTCAAGACCCATCTCAGCTGGAACAAACCAATGGCCTAACTGAGCTAGTGGCGCTTTCTCAGCCAGTTCCCTCCTGGATTTGGGGGGTGTAGTTGGCACCATGGAAAGATTATCTATCTGCAGTTGAATGCTGCTCAGCAGGCAGCTGGACTGGCATCTGTAAAGGTTCCCAAGCCAAGTGGGCAAGGAGAGGAAGACGTATAAGGGAGGGTATTTCGTGGTTTGTCCTCCATTCTCGGAGGACCATGACATCAGGAAGATGGTGCCACGACTTGCAAGTCAATTGGATTTAAGTGAGGGAGGGCTGTGCAAAGTCACCAGCCTCACTTTCTCCTCCAGAGCCATCTGGGTCCAATGGCTAGAGATGGATCAGGACAATTAGAGATGGCTCTGGATGCAGTGGGGAGACCTTAACCTTTTTTAAGCTAAGGTTTTTCAGAGTTCTCACTTTCATTGAGTGATTAGGGCTATTTAAGAAGTGAGCCAAGGGATGGCCACTTAAATCTGCCCCCCCGAAAAAAAAAGAAAAAAAAATCGGACTGGGTGGGGAAGACCCTCAGGGTTTCTGCCCAAAAGAGAAACAATTGCAATTTACATTCACTTTGAGCCATCTGGGGCCCAAATTTCAGGAAGTAATTAAAAGAGGTAGAGGAAGAGAGATGAAGATCTGTAGAGAGTTAAGACACTGGAGCCCGCACCTCTTTGAAATAAGTGAGGAGAAATGAAGATACCGGTAGATAAGACAGAGAGTCTCAGCTGGCTCTGCTGGCAAGGAGAGGTGTTCTGAGTGCTGGGGTTTGCCTCCTGTCTTTCACTATCAGTTGGTGTTTCTATCTCTCCTTCTACAGGTGACATGCATGACTTTTTTGTGGGGCTCATGGGGAAAAGGAATATACAATCAGGTAAGTGTGAGGTGGAGTCAGGGCTTAGGGCCTAAGTGCTGAACAGGACAGAACAAAATTCAATGCCCTAAATTAAGAATCAGAGGAAAAGACTATTTTCCTTGGTGAGGGATACGATGGTCCAGGAGTGGGGAACCTGCAGCCTCGAGGCCACATATAGCCCTCTAGGTCCTCAAGTGTGGCCCTTGGATTCAGTCAAAGGGCTGCACTTGAGGACCTAGAGGGCCACATGTGGCCTTGAGGCTGTAGGCTCCCCACCCCTGCATGATCCCTCATTCACTCCCCATTCCCTCTTTCAATCAATCAACTTCAACCCCAGCCCATACTGAGGCCTCTGGAATAAAAGGAAGAAACACTGGTGAGTCATCCTGGCTGTAGTCATGGAATAAAACAAGAAGAATGGAAACTCTAGTCCTGCCTCTCCTTCTTGTCTCTCTGAAAAGAGCACCTGTTCTTCTCTCATCTTTATTTTCTAATCCTAACCTGTCAACCAATCCCCAGTTTCCATACCATAGCCAATCCATATGTGATAAGGATGGGGTAATGGAACAAGTATATGGTGGCCAGACTCTGAAAAGCCCTCTCCCAAGTTCCTTGTTTGTCCCTTCCTCAGAACCACCTATGGAGAACCAAGAAAACTTCCCTGGTTTTGGTGATCCCAAGTATCCCACCAATTCAGAGTGAGGTAAGTCCAAAAAGAACAGGAGGGAAGGCTGGGGTGAGTATGACAAATGAATCACAACGTAGACGTATGTCAATTATGCACCTCCTTCTCTTTCTTACTGTTTCTCAAGAAGCCCATCTTGATAAAAAATAATTATGTGAGCAATTGGTACCCACAAAGATGATGCAAGATAAGGTACTATCCCTAAACATACGATATTCAGAATATAGACATGAACACATGTGAACACGCACAGAGCCTATGAACTTTGGACATACCAATCAGGTTCATTCATCACATCCTGGTTGGTCTGTGCCCTGGGCAGAAGGAGGAAATAAGTAGATTTGCACTAAATGGTTTGTTCCAGAGCCCAAACTTCAATCTGGAGCATGAAGTAGGGAGCCTGGGTGGTTAGGGTTGGGTGGTATAGACAGGGACGGAGGCAAAGGCTATGATACTTTCCCCTGGGATTTCTCTATCATTGACACTTGTTTGGTTTTCCCTCTTTAAAGTCAGAACTCCTCAGGTGTCAGGGCACAAAGAGTTTATAATCCATGTAAAATAAAATAAGACTGTTATCTAAATTACAGGCAACCTCCCTAGTTTATAGGAGAAAGCATTTGCAATTCACTTTCCTCTTGTGTCCTACAGGAATCATAGGAGTTTAGATCTGAAAAGGGTCATTGAGAGGTCATCTAGTCCAGTGTCCACACTGATGCTCTACAGAGACTACATTTTCATACTACCAAATTGGGAAACATGGTCTGACAAAGAATATTCGTTTTTTTCAAAGCCTTGTTAAAAATATACTTTTGTTTCTTAAAATTCAGAATAGATGGGCTTTGTGGCTATTCTATAACAAAGAATGAATTTGTAAGCAACAGAAAGTACCACTAAATTTAATGGGACCCAGCTGAAAAGGATATCCTAGGTTGTACTGCCTAGCAGGGGTTGGGGTAGGAGGTGGAAGCATCCCTGATGATCCTATTGGCTGACTGTGAGGCTGGTGCCAGGCTGACTAAGCTGTACATGCTGGACCCCTTGGATGAATAGGCTGACAGATTTCTCACTTGGTGAGCTGGGTGTGATAGTGCCCTTGGGGATATGTCTAGTCAAAACACAAAGCTTCTCACCCCAACACCATCTTCCCCCCACACACGAGTGACTCATCTGGTCCTTTCATTTCATTAATTGCCAGAGAGAGCCAGTGTCTTAATACAGGTTTAGGAAGATTCAGAATACCAATAGTCCAAGAAAACATGTAGCATACAAGACATTGCTTAAAGCAAGCTGATTTTATCTAGGGGACATGTTTAGAATAAGCAGGGTAGACAGGGAAGTTGGAAACAAGTCAGGTCTGTTAAAGTCTGGGTAGAACTGAGTACCCTGCTGGCATCCTGGTAGAAGGAGGCCCCCCCACCTAACCAGTAAACTCTGGAGCTAGGCTAGGCATTGGAGGAGGGTCGAGGAGCCTGTACCTGGGGACTGATGCTGATCCATGCTAGTTGGGGAGGGAGGGAAGACTCCTGGGATGTTGCTATTCAAATTCCCCACCCAATGGGAGAGGGGCTTTGGGCAGATACTGTTGCTCTGAAAGAGCGACTCAGGGGTTTTAAACTTCCTAGGGCTTCTTTGTTTAGTGGGGTAGGGAGGATACTGGGGTTGTTACAGCCAGGAAGGTACAGAAGGAAATTGGGAGCAAGAAAAAAATTTGGAAATTCACAAATTACCTTTGAGAGAACCCCATCCCTAACCTCATGGGCCCTGTTACCCAAGCTAATAGACCTTAGGGTACCAGACCAGAAATCCATAGACTCACCTTTGAAGCGGTGCAGTGTATATATGATTCCCAGTAGTTAGGGGGGGCTGGGTCTGGGTCCCCATTCGGGCTGGGTGAGAGGGCACAAAGAGCCTTAATAACCGTAACTCGTTGATTACATGGTACTTACTGTATCATTTTGCTCTCATTAGATGGTTATTTCAGTCCTGCCAATGGCTGGGTAATTATACGGGCAGCTATATCGGGATGACATACTTTCCCCCGGTGTAATGCACCAGCCCATAAAGATAATTACAGTGCAATTTTACCATAGTATTTTATACAAATGGCAGAAATAAGAGCATTGTGGAAAACTACTTTTAATACATTCGGATGAATCCAGGCTCTTTTCAGAAGATCTAGGAACATAATTATGTCCCCTCCTCATTACCATCACCACGCCATCATTGGGTGAACGGATCATTCACAACCTGTGAAGTGTCAGGCAGAATAGGTCAAGAGGTTTGTAGAGGGGAGGGTGGGGAGGTGCAAGGAGAAGATGGAGGTACCATTGAAAGAGATGATTTGAAGTGAATCAATATATTGTTTTCTTTTAATGGAGGGGGAGGAGTCTAGGGCAGTAGTTCTCAAGCTTTCTTATCCTCTGGACCACTTAATACTCTCAAAAATTATTGAGTCTGGGTGGAACTGGGTGGAACGCCACTCAAACAGCTTTTGGTTTATTTGGCATATCTACTGACATTTATTGTATTAGAAATTAAAACATCTTACTATTATTATGTAAATAGTTTTGACCTCGTAGATCCTGGTCCATACTTTGTGAACATCTGGTCTAAGGGAAGGTTGCCCTCTTATTTCCTTCATTTAATACTGTGATCATTCAAGGTTCTTTATTACTAAAGACTCCCAGGAGGAAGTAATAGGGATTGATTGGGTACAGGATCCAGAAACACTCACACAAGTGCCCTGGGTAGGGATATGTGATGGAGCCCCTTTGGTGTATGGACAAGTAGCTTATGGAGATGCCAGCAGAGTCTATCTTAGGCAGTGTGTATAGATGCACAAATATAACCTATATCAGATTGCTTACCATCTCAGGGAGGGGTTAGAAGAGGAAGTGAGGGGATAGGATTTCTAATTTGAAACTTTAAAAATATGTTAAAAATTATTTTTCATGTCATTGTGGAAGAACAAAATTATGTGTGTGTGTGTGTGTGTGTGTGTGTGTGTGTGTGTGTATAGGTGGCTATGAGCAATGAAGCCACCAGTTAAATGTGATGCCCTGGAAAATAAAGGAATTGTGTCGGCAGGGGAAATCTAGCTTCTTATTAGCCCTTCTTACAGCCTACAGAAAAAGCAAAGTGTTAAGACTTCTGCTTTCTCTCCTTTTCCCAGCAGATTTCTCCAAACTGGCTATTGGAGTGGAAGCCAAGAGTCTTGCAACAGACAAAGAAAATGTGCTTCCCCCCCCTTTTTTTTTGCCAGAGTTTCCCACACTGTCCAACTCCTGGGACTCTGGACTGCATTTTGAAGACATTTTGCCTGCCTCCTCCCAATCCCTGGATAAAATACCCTCAATTCTATTTCCTCACCCATTGCTGTATCACTCTCCTGCTTTGATTACTCCATCCCCACACCCACCATACAAACCACATAGAGAGTAACATCAATCCCATGGGCACTGACTACAGATGCCAAGCAATTTTATTTAGTGAGAAATTCATAATATAATCTCTAGACTCACCATCAATAAAGTGGTTTTTACACATGACTTATAGTGGTGTTTTTCTTGGTTTGGTTTGGTTTTTCATCAACTCCTAGTTTGTCTCTAACCTTCTAGAGAGGAGGGATGATTTCTTATACAGCTTTCTAGACACCCACCTACCCCGCTTACCCCAGGCACCTCACTTGGGCTCTCCCCAAGGTAATTGGTGCTCAGTAAACATATGTTGAATTAGTACACATTAAGGTATGGATTTGGAAGGTAGTGCCTGAAGCCCAAAGCCTTTCAGAGGCCTACCCCAGACAAAGACATATGGAGATTCTGAATACCTTATCTGAGATTCTAGGAGGAGATGGACATAGCTATAGAGGGGGGAAAACAGTTTGAGATTCTGATTCCCCAAGGGCTAGCTAGGTGGCTCAGTGGATAGAGCACCAGCTCTGGAGTCAGGAAGACCAGAGTTCAAATCCAGCCTTAGATACTTGATGCTTAATAGCTGTGTGACCCTGAGCAAGTCACTTAACCCTGATTGCCTAACAAAAAAGGAGAGAGAGAGAGATTCTGATTCCCCTTCTCTAAACTCCTACTTTAAGGAGGCAGGTGTTAAGACTGAGCAGAGGTATATCTATGGAGAAAGGACCACTTCTTAGGTGCAGCTGTGTCAAACACTCTAGCATCCCAGTGATGCTGGAAAAGAGGAATATAGACTGCCCCCTCTACCTCTCCATCTTAATCCAAAAACTTGGGTGAGGAGGGGGTTGACTCAGAGGTTTAAAAAGATGTCAGAATCCTTAAGGATGTGCTCGGTTACCATCCCCTACAGCTCTGGTCTAACAGTTTCCATTATGTAAACTGAGCTTCAGTTTAGGGGCAGGGGGCTGAGGAAGAGGGAGGGTGTCTATTATTAATTCAATGTGTCATAAATCTCAGTCCACTAATCCCGAGGGGAATTTCATACCCCAATGACGGGCTGCAGAATTCCCAGTGCTGCCTACCAGCAACCTAAACCCTGCCACTTGGGATGAGAGCTTCCCTTAGACCCCAAGATGAGGCAGTTTCTCCTAGACCAGGTGCCCAATATCCTCCTCCCTAAGGTGAGGCAAAAGCAGGAGTCACAAATGGAAGAGAAACATTTTTTTTTATGAACAAATCACTTTCTTTTCTGGATCCTTGGCTCTTAGGTCAAAGTCTTAGATCCAAAAGGTGGAGCCATCCCCAGTTCTGACCTACGTCTTGCCACTGGACTCAGAAGATTCTGGAGGAGAGAGGAGGGCTGATGACTTTGCACAGTTCTGCCTCACTTAAATCTAATTCATGTGCAAGGCAAGACATCACCTTCACGATGTCATTGGTCTCTTCAAGAACTGAGGATGAACAACAACAAAATACATAAGGCACCCTTAAAAAGATGTGCTCGGAGCCGGGTAAACCTTAAACTCCCCATCATCCACAGGGACAGGCTGGGAGGGACTTGGTTTGCTCCAGCCCTCTCTGGCCTGTTTCTTATCTAATTAGTGAACCATCCCCAGCAGGCTACACCTACTAGCTATGTGACCCTGGGCAAGTCACTTAATCTGATTGCCTCAAAAAAATTATATATTCACTTTAACCGAAGAGTAATAATAAAGTTCTGTGAAAGAAAGAAAGAAAGAAAGAAAGAAAGAAAGAAAGAAAGAAAGAAAGGAAGGAAGAAAGAAAGAAAGGTTCAAGACTGAGAAAGATTCAAGATAGGGGTTAAGTGAACCAATAAGCCTATACCTTCATATAAGTTGATTATCTAAGTTTTGCATCTTCTTTTTCTCTCTAGTATCTTTGCCTTTGATTGCCTAGGTTTTTTTTTCTTTTTTAAACCCTCTCCCATCTCAGTCAATTTAAGGAAAGGTATAGTTATTTTGTTCTTCACTCCCTCCAACCTCCCTAACTCATCAAAGAAGGCAGATAAAAAAAATTTTTTTAAACACCTTTGTCACAAATATGAAGAGTAAAGCAAAATAAATTCTCATTTCAGCTGTATCCCAAAATGTGTCATTCTTCAGACTTAATCTGTCATCTCTCTCTCAGGAGGTGGGTAGCATGCTTCATCATCAGTCCTGGGGGGAGGTGAGCCTGGGATATGAGGCAGCTAGATGGTACAATGGTTAGAACCCTGGGCCTCAAAGGCCCAGGAAGATGTGAGTTCAAATCTAACCTCAGATACTAGGTGAGTGACATTAGGCACTTAGCCTCTGTTTATCCACTGTAAAATGGGATAATAATAGCACCTACCTTCCAGGGTTATTGTGAGAATCACCTGAGATAGTACTTGAAAAAGTGCCTGGCACATAGTAACAGCTATATAAATGTGAACTATTATTATCTCACTGGATCTGTAGTGGTAGCCTTACTAAGTGTTTCTTCTTATCTCAGTCTTCTAGAAGTTATATATGCATTACCCCAGGTATTCTAAACAGTCATATAATAAAATTATAGCAGGGCAGCTAGGCGGCGCAGGGGATAGAGCACCAGCCCTGAAGTCAGGAGGACCTGAGTTCAAATGTGGCCTCAGACCAAACACTTGACACTTACTAGCTGTGTGACCCTGGGGCAAGTCACTTAACCCCAACTGCCTAGAAATAAAAAAAAAAAAAAATAAAATTATAGGGTCAGAAGGAGGCTTAGAGGTCACCTGGTCCAGGTGAATTCTCCTTAGATGTTGACAAGTGGCCATCCAGCCTGTTTGAACATCTGTTGTTCATTTTTCGTTTCAAAGAGGACTAATGACATCACTGGTGATGTCTTGACTTGCTTGTGAATTGGATTTCAGTGAGGCAGAGCTGCACAGAGCCATCAGACTCACTCTCTCTTCCAGAGTCATTGAAGTCCAGTGGCAAGACATAAATCAGGATGACTGGAGATGGCCCCGGGATGCAGTGGATGACCTTGATATCTTTGATGCCTAATCAAGCTCTAAGCAGTCCAAAATTGCTTCAGCCGCCTTCATGGCCATTGGAACAAATTGTTCTCATCTGCCCATTGCACTGGGGCAAGTCTTCGAATGCTTGGGGTAGACACCCACTTAACTCACTGATGGGTTTGAGGCCTGTTGGGTTATCCTCAACTGGTTTGGACCATCTGCCAAGATGGTTTTGTTAGATGGCAGCTGCCCATGCTACAGCTTCTTGGAGCCACAGGTGACAATTGGGTGACAGGTAGACACCAAAGGTGGATGAGTAACCCTGCAAAGGGCTCAGCAAACCCTCATGCCAGAGATGCTAGTCTTCCCTGAATACCCCATACAGCCTGTTTGAACATCTAGCAGGGATCTCATTTTTTTGCAGTCTATTTTCTTGCAGATAATTGTCATTGTCAGGAAGTTCTTTCTTCCAAAATATGACTCCCTATAATTTCATTTCAAGTCAAAAAGCATGTATTAACCACTTACTATGTGTAGAACATTGGTCTAGGTGAGACACTTGGTTCCTATCTGCATAGAGCTTACAGTCTAGCAATCTAATTCCATCCTTGATCCCAATTCTGCCCTCTGAAACAGGACAAACAATCTCCACTGATACATACTTTGACAACTTAACAAAGACTCAGTGGCACTAGTGAAAACATCTCTCCTTCAAATCACTGATTCTAATTATGTTCCTGTCAGGGAATACCGCTTCCCTCAGATGCTTTCTTTAGCACTAATCACCTCATTAAACTTTTCATAGCATTTCAGAAGGTGTGAGTTTCTTCATGGGGTGGAAAAATGAGGGAGCTGCATTGTTTTTGCTCAGCTAAGGGAACATTTCTTGGGCCATAAAATTTCCAAGAAAAATAGACCTTTGGGCATTAGGGGAATGACATAAATGCAGAAAGATTGCTCTCTGGTGGGCCTAATAAAAATTGCAATGTTGGGAATTCCAGAAGCAATGAAGGCAACCAAATTCAACACTAGTGCAGTTGTGTTTTTTAAGTCTGAGAAATAGGATGGGATTTCCAATCAGAGCCATAACTAGGATTTTTTTTTTCAGTTAGGCTAACCACTACAAATTATACCTGGTGTAAAAAGAATGTAAAGTGGCTGTCAGTTAAGCGTGGGAGAGATGGGGGAGGAGACAGAATGCCACCAGCCTGTTGGAGACTGGCACCAGGATTGAGGTTTAACCAGCCTCAGGGGTAGAGTAGGGGAGCATGATAAGGGAGGAAGGAACTTACCCTACAACTCATCGAATAGCTTCTTATTTTAACAAATTATGCTTGATAACTAAATGCTAACTAGATGCTCTTTCTATTTTGCTAAAGTACTGCAAGGGTTGCTGGTGCCTGCCTCTAAATTTGGGTCTTGGGACAAAGCTCCCATCACCCCCCTCTAATATTGCTATATTCCCAGTCACCTTTTTCCTTCTGCAAATGTTCGGTAGTTGAGGAAATCAAGTCAGGTCTGATCTCAGAAATTAGTAGGTTCTGGGTTTGATTGTCAATGTTTTCTCTCCTTGGAGAACAACTTGGAATTTATTTGTTCCTTTTTAAAGTATTTATTTGACCACCCTATGTGCATTGCCTTGTGTCATGTATTGGCACAATGGGAGTTCTGCAGTTAGCCGTGGTCTTCAAATTGAACAGTAAATTTTAAAATATGTATGCAGGTTTTTTAGCCTCCTTGGCACTGGTGGACATACAAAGGTTAACTAAGATACGGTCCCTTATGAAGCTTATGGTCAAATTGCAGAGTGGGCATGTGGGGTAGAGAGTGAAGTGGAAGAAGTCTTAGGGCTTGTTCTATAGGAGGACAGTCAGAGGACCACATCCATAGCAGGCAGTAAGGTCAGGGACAGAAGTATTTCATATCTTTTCATCTTTTATTTTCCCCTTCTTTCCCAGGTGTGGGAAAGCATAGAGATGGGGAAGGACAGGGAAGGATATTTAAAAAGAGGAATGGGGGGGATTGGAAGAAAGAAGAGAAGGGTATAAGGGGTATGAGAAGAGTAGCTAAAAGATTCATTATTTCACGTAAAATCAATTCTCTTCCTGTGATCATATGGAAATGCTGACAGTTTTGGGGGTGGGTGTTTGTTTGTTTATTAAATTCAAAATTAATTGAATGAGTGAATAACAGTGGGAGAAAAGAAGCAGAGAATAATGAAGGCAAGGTAAATGTGCAAAGTTGGGAGGAGCACGAATGAAGTCTATATTTGTCCTTCCTTTTTCCAAAGAGGACCAATGACATCACAGAGTGATGACTTGGTTAGGAATTGGATTTAAGTGGGGCAGAATTGCACAAAGTCATCTGTCATCCTGAGTCATCGAAGTCCGGTGGCAGATGTAGTGGATGACCTTGGCATCCTCGATGTCTGACCAAGGTCTAAGTGCTCCACAGCACCTGTTTCAGCTAACTTCATGACCCTGGGAACAAATTGTTCTCATCCTCCCATTCTGCCAGGGGAATGTTCACATGCTTGGGGTAAATATTCCCCTAACTCACCAATGGGTTTGAGGCCTGTCATTACTCTTGACCTGGTTTAGCCTGTCTGCCAAGATAGTTTTAACAGGATGCCGCAGCTGCACAAGCTACACCTTCTTGGAGTCACAGGTTGAGAGGTGCGTGAAGGTGGACACCAAAGGTGGATGAGAAGCCCTGTCTTTACAGGCAAGCCTTCATACGAGAGGTGCTAGTCCTCCCTGACACCCCACAGACCCCACAAATGACGAGATCAGTAAAGGCAGGGGGAGGTAACTTGATGGATAAGTGATTTTACCAGCATAGGCACTCCTTTGGTGGATGCCTGTGCAATGCCTTTTCACTGTGGTTATCCATAGAGCTCCCATAGGGCATTGGGGTTGCCTGGAGATCTCCCTCTAGCCCTTTTAATATCTAAAGAAATCTCAACAAGATTTTCATCTGCTGTCACTCACTCTTGACACTCTTGACCAGCCCAATCACTCATTTGATCAACAAGTATTTATTAGGCTCCTACTGTGTGTCAGGTACTGTGCTAAGTGTGGAGGATGCAATTCTTATTATTATTATTATTATTATTATTATATTATTATTATTTGGCTAGGCGATGGGGTTAAGTGACTTGCCCAGGGTCACACAGCTAGTAAGTGTTATGTGTCTGAGGCTGGATTTGAACTCAGATCCTCCTGAATCCAGGGCTGGTGCTCTATCCACTGCACCACCTAGCTGCCCCTGGAGGATGCAATTCTTGAGGATTTTAAAAAAATGATTCTTAAGGATGATTTGTAATGCTTCTCATATGCAAGTCATTTCCATAATATGTCACAAGTTACACCCACCATAAATTTTTCTATTGTCCTTTGGATTACTTGTAATTTAAATTCTTCTGAGACCATGATGTTCCACGATTCACAGACATTTAGAATTACAGACAGAATACTAGATTTTGGTTTGAATCTCAGCCACGCTACCTCCTACCTCTGTTGCCTTGGGCAAATCATTTAAGCTTTCTGGTTCTGTTTCCTCAATTGTAAAATAACTGATAGCTTCTAACGTCCCTTCCATCTCTATGATCCTTTGAAGTTGGGGCTTTTGTGGCAATGAGCAGCTTGGCATCACCGAAATCACTGAGCCATTTCCCCTGTGCAATCCAGTCTGCTCTCCTCAATTCTGGGCCTAACTCATCATGCCCTTGAAAAGAAAGATACACTGACAGACTAACCCTGAGAGCTACTTGTCTAACTGCATGCCATAGTCTCAGCACTATGTGCTTTTCATACATTTTAAAATTTCAGTGCAGATGGTGAAGCCAATCTTTTTCACATTGGTATGGATTTTACCTGAAACCAAATACAGTTATAAAAATGCCATCTGTCAGTGGGAACATTTAAGGAACCTTGCTATCAATAAGGAATTTTTTTTTTAACTCTGAATGAGGCAACTTCTATGACATTGACAGAAAGTCTAGATAGCACTTTCCCCAATTTTATACATGGCTTGACGTCAATATGTGTTGGTTCCTAGACATGAATTATTTTTATAATCATATGCACAGTTTAGAGAATCATAGATGTAGGGCTGGGAGGGACTTCAGTGATCATTTATTCCAATCTCTTTATTTTATAGCTGATGAAACTGAGGCTTGGGCAGGTTAATGGATCTGAGCATCTCTATATTTGCACAGTGCAGAGTATATATATTCATGATGATATCTTTTAGGACACTTCTAATGTGAAGTCATTCATTAATTCACCAACATCTATTAAGCACCTACAGTGCTTATGTGCCAGGTACTGTACTAGGTTCTGGAACTACAAAGACAAGAACCAAAACAGTCCACGCCTTCTAGGAGCTTAGATTTTGATAGCAGTCATCTTTGCTTAGAATATAATTAAAATAAAACTATCATTTTAACTTTTAAATGCAGTGGAGTTTTTTTTTCTACTGCATCAAATGCTGCTTTAAAATCGATCAACACAAAAAACTTTGAAAGACTTAGGATCAATGTAATAACTAACCACAATTTCAGAGGACCCAAGATAAAGCAACATCTACCTCTAAAGAGACTCAGAGTGCAGATTGAATCATATATAGATATAGATGTCTACACATACATATATACATATTACATATATGGGTGCGTATCTACATCTAGATACACGCATATATGATGAGGCCAATGGGACAATTTTTTTGCTTGACCATATACATGTTTGTAACGGTTTGGTTTGGTTTTGTTTTTGCTTTCTCAGTGAGAGGTAGAGGAGTTGGGAAGGGGGAAAATTCGGGCCAGAAAGTAAATTAAAATTGGATTAAATAAAAATAAAATAAAATTAGTCAGCAGTGCAGGGTTGGCTCTTAAATTTTCTCCACGTCTCAATCAAACTTTAAGAGGTGGTTTGCTGTGGAAAATGCTGCTTGAGCCATCCCTATATTTTCATCAAGGATACCTTCAACGCACGCATCGACCATTCTCATAATGATTTTATAGCATCAAGAAAGCATGCAAAATACAGAGGTAATGCTTTTTAAGAGGGTCTGTTCAGCATAGCACAGAGAGCCCGAGGGTGTTTCAGTCAGCACATGCGCGAGAGCAGACGATGCGAGCGCCAGAAAAGGCCTTCGCCTCAGGCAGGGCCTGGAGGGCGGGAGTAGCGGAGGCGCTCAGTCTTTGGGCTTCCGGGGAGGGGCGCGGTGGAGGGGGTGGGAGGTGTTGGAGCATCTCTCTCCCCCTCCCTCTACGCCTCGGGCCAGGCCTTCGGGGTGGAGGCGGGCGCTCCCTCCTCCCGTACAGCTGGGGGCGCTGCTGGCCGGGCGGCGGGCGACTGCTGCTGCTGCTGCTGTGGTCGCCGCGGCCGCGGGGACTGAGCAGTGGGGGGGCGCTGCCTCCTCCGGAGCGACGGGGGGCGCTGCGGGCCGGGCGGCGGGGGTGGCCCGGGCCGGCACCGAGCTCGGCGAGGCGGATGGAGAGTCTGGCCGAGGCCGGCGGTGCCGCCTCCTCGTCGGGCTGGGGACGGCGGGCCGAGGCCTTTGTGTGAGGAGGAGGCGGCGGCGGCGGCGCGGCGACGGAGGCGGCGATGGTGCCCTGGACCCCGCGGAGCCGGGTAAGCGAGTCCGGGCCAAGGCCCAACCCCCGCCCCCGGCCCCGCCGGGGCCTCCTTCCCCCCCGCCTCCCGCTGAGCCCCCCATCCGTGGCCACCTCCCCGGGTCCAGAGAACGTCGCCCCCCGACTCCCTTCTCAGCCGGGACCCTGCCCCCGCCCCCCCCCCGCCCCTCCTGCTGCTTTGTGGCTCCGCTGGAAGCTCAGACCAGTTTGCAAACCACGGTTCATTTCATGAGTGTCCTTTAGAGGAGGTGGTCCCCCCACCCCCCCATCGCCGTCTCCCTCCTCCTCCCCCAGGGATGCACGGGGCTTCCAAGGAGGATGCTTGGCCGTCCCAAGGAGGATGCTTGGTCAAACGGCCGCGGCACAATGCTTGGGCCCAGAAAAAGTTGGGAGCCCCCCCCCAGCAGGGGGCACGGGAAATATTCGGGGGGAGCGGTCCCCTGGGAGAGGTTAGGCTGCTCTGGGAGTCAATGGCAAAGTGAGCTTCAGCGTGAACAAATAATAACGAGCGCATCCTTCAGGGCCAGGCAGGATTCATCGAGGAGAAAAGGAGGGATATTGCAAAAGTTTTTTCAAGACTGTCTGTTCTGTTAGACTGAGATCCGTATTGTGTTAGGACAGCTCAGAAACCAGCTTAAGGCTGCCCCAAGAATAAGGCTGTGAAAAGGGAAAGAGGTATCTATTTTATACTAAACCGAGGAGGTGATACTGAAATCATGTTAAACACCCAACTCCATTCTGCTTTTTGTTTGTTTTTTACCTAATATTGGATCTTTAAATGTTTTAACAACATCGACAGGAGGCGAGGAGTGTAGTGTCCAGACGATGGAGGTAAACAGAAGTTTAAATAGATGTTAGAAGCTTAGAACAGTGGGGGGGGGGAACAGTGGGGAGAGTGAAAGGAATTCAGGAAATAGTAGGAGTTGATAATAGGGACTGAAGGGACAGAGCTATGAGACAAATCCGAAAGAAGGAAATACGTGTAGTTTTCCTTGTAATAACTAATTGTGCTGAAGTATGAAGGTAGTAGGTAATATTAGGGGGAAAAATAGTTTAGCGAAACAAAAGAACCTATTTAGGAGAATATGAGATGAAATAATAAGGAAAATTTGATTAACCTGGGAGTGAAACTAAATACTGTATTAGAAGGAATATTCTTGACTGATTTTTTTTTTTGGGTGAGGCAGTTGGGGTTAAGTGACTTGCCCAGAGTCACACAGCTAGTAATTATCAAGTGATCAAATGCCTGAGGCCGGATTTGAATTCAGGTCCTCCTGACTCCAGAGCCAGTGCTCTATCCACTGTGCCACCTAGCTGCCCCTTGACTGAGTCTTATGGGATAGTTACAAGAGAACTTTTTGCCTTAGCCTTTGCTTGACCAGCCCTAAGCTCTGCCTTAACAATTCTGTAAGGTATCCTTGCTATATATTTGCCAACAACTGTTGGATTTTGTCATGGTAAGTGGCAACGCAGCAGTCGTTTGTCACTTCTACCAACTTTTTCTCCACAACATACTGCAGTCCCTTCACCCTGCCAACACTACACACACATACACACACACACACACACACACACACACACACACACACACACATGCACACATTCACGCACACGCACACACACTGAGGCTTTGAAGTGATGAGATTGATTTGTGGTGTTTTCTTCTCCAGAGCCCATTGCCCTGCAGCCGTTTGGAACTCTGTCTTCTCATGCTGTCCACAGATTAATGGTGCTGATAAGATAGAAACTCCATAGGATCTGCTAAAATGGGCATGAGGATCAAACTCCACAGCACCAATCACCCCAACAACCTACTGAAGGAGCTCAACAAATGCAGGCTGTCGGAAACCATGTGTGATGTCACCATCGTGGTCGGAAGCCGCTCGTTCCCAGCCCACAAGGCTGTGCTTGCTTGTGCAGCGGGTTACTTCCAGAACCTTTTCCTGAATGCAGGACTAGATGCTGCCAGAACCTATGTAGTGGACTTTATCACCCCAGCCAACTTTGAGAAAATCTTGAGCTTTGTCTACACGTCGGAACTCTTCACTGACTTGATCAATGTGGGGGTCATCTATGAGGTAGCCGAGCGCTTGGGCATGGAAGATCTCCTCAAGGCTTGCCACTCCACCTTCCCTGACCTGGAGAGCACAGTTGTGACCAAGCCCACAACCAGCTCCAGTGAAGGCCGTTCTAGCACACAGAGCAGCACTTCAGCCGAACCGGCTCATTCCCTTGGAGAGCTCCGAAGCGTCGGAGACCAGTTTGGTCCTGAGAGGAACTACATCTTGCACAGTGATGTTGGGATAAGCTATAAAGAGGAGAGAAATCCTTCCAGTGACAGCAACCACAGCTTGCCTCTGTTACACCAGCCGCTGCCATCTAAGACAGAAGAGCACGATGCTCCTGTCCCATTCGCTTCAGTTACAAGCATGGTAGCGCAGCCAGGCGTTGGTACCCTCAGTATAGGCGCGCCAGCTAATTCAAGCTCCTTCCAGCCTTTCAAGGTTCAGAGCAATGGGGACTTTAGCAAAAATAGCTACTTTACCCCTGATAACCCATTGGATATCTCCACAGGGAGTAACTCCTGTCCAAGCAACAGTGACCACTCCAAAGATCAGGGGTTTGGACAGATGGATGAGCTGCAGTTGGAGGAGCTTGGGGAAGATGACCTGCAGTTTGAAGATCCTGGAGAAGATCTAGTTCCAACAGATGAAGTGATAGAGTTGAGTGATGACAGTGAGGAGGAGCTGACATTTGGAGAAAATGAACACCGGGAGAGTAAAGCCATGCCCTGCCAGGTGTGTAAGAAAGTGCTAGAGCCCAACATTCAGCTGATCCGGCAGCATGCTCGGGACCATGTGGACCTGCTGACAGGTAACTGCAAGGTCTGTGAGACCCACTTCCAGGACCGAAACTCAAGGGTTACCCACGTCCTGTCTCACATTGGCATTTTTCTCTTTTCCTGTGATATGTGTGAAACCAAATTCTTCACCCAGTGGCAGCTGACCCTTCACCGAAGGGATGGAGTATTTGACAACAACATTATTGTTCATCCCAGTGATCCACTACCTGGGAAGCTTGGTCTTTTTGTGGGGGGAGCTAGCCCAGAGCTAAAATGTGCTGCTTGTGGGAAGGTGCTGGTCAGAGATTTCCACATGGTTCGGGGCCACATTCTAGACCACTTGAACTTGAAGGGCCAAGCCTGTAGTGTTTGTGACCAACGCCACCTCAGTCTCTGCAGCCTCATGTGGCACACTCTTTCCCACCTGGGCATTTCTGTCTTCTCATGCTCTGTCTGTGCCAATAGCTTTGTAGACCGGCACCTCTTAGAGAAGCACATGGCTGTTCACCAGAGCCTGGAAGATACACTCTTCCACTGCCCCTACTGCAGCCAGAGCTTCAAGGCAGAGGCTGCATACCGATACCACGTCAGCCAACACAAGTGCAGTGGAGGAAGCAGCCTCGACTCAAGGTCTGGTTTTGGAGACCGATTACAACATCCGGCTTTTCAGAAGCGGAAATTGCCATCAGATGAGTTCCTGAGTGAGGAGCTGGCCCTGCAGAGCCAATCTGGGAATAGCAAGTATAGCTGCAAAGTGTGTGGCAAGAGGTTTGCCCACACAAGTGAGTTCAACTACCATCGGCGAATACACACAGGAGAAAAACCCTACCAGTGCAAGGTGTGCCATAAGTTCTTCCGTGGCCGTTCGACCATTAAGTGCCACCTGAAGACACACTCAGGTGCTCTCATGTACCGCTGTACAGTCTGTGGCCACTACAGCTCCACCCTCAATCTCATGAGCAAGCACATAACTGTGCATAAGGGCAGCCTTCCACCTGACTTCACCATTGAACAGACATTCATGTACATTATCCATTCCAAAGAGGCGGAGAAGAACCTGGACAGCTGATTGGGCTACATTAGACCTGAGGGCCTGGTCCCAAAAAAGTAGCCAGGATGTTGCTTTTCCAATGGCCTATTGGCCCCTGACTGAAGTTACAATTTGCCTTGCTAGGAATTCCAATTCACGTTGTGTTAAAGGAAGAAAGGAAAGAAATAGCACACAAACTGAGAAATCATTTTTGAAAAGCAATGACCCTACCATGTTTACCTCCACACCTGCTCGTGGCTGAGGCCACGTTTTTGGTTCTTTGGGGAGCTGGGATTATGATCTAGTAACAGAGACAGAAATTGATTTCCACTAGGTCCTTACTCCCCAGACTCTCTAGTTTTAGTTCACTGTTAGGTTTTATGCTGCTAAGAATCCAACCCACAGCCTCAATGAAAAGGGGAGGTGAGAAGAAGTCTTCAAACTGCTTTTTAGTTTCACTGTAGGCATTACCACAGCTCTGTGGCCTCCAGCAGGATTAACCAGTTCCAAAGATGATCCCAGAAATATGATCATTCAGAGAGTCCAACTAGTCAGGGCAGTCCACCTCGAATTCTGAGTTCTAGCCTTTAAGGTGTTGGTGCTAGCCTGCTACACAGACTTACCCGAAGTCCCTTTGAGTGTTAAAGGTAGTTGGACAAGATGAAGAACCTTTGAATTGAAGTGAGGGCTTTGTATTTAGAAAAAGGAGTAAGACAAAAAGTTTAGAGATGGTGAAGCCTAGCCCAGAAGGAGTTATCCTGTAGAGCGATTTGAAACTGGGTGTAGGTGTGGGCAGTAAGGTGGATTTCTTCCCTCCTCATTTCCAAAGAAAAATGGTTTTAGGGCATGCCAGCCAAGGCTTTCAGGACTTCCCCAAGGGGACAGGGATAGTGAACCACCCTAATGTAGACATCTGTCACTCTGGTCCTCTCCATCTATCCACAGGTATGAGAGGATGAACCTTGGGCACCCTGGGGGAGAGGTTGTAATGTTTCTGTCAGCAGTAACCTTGCCTTAATTTTCACCCAGTCTCCTGCCCCCAAAAAAGTCTATGTCTTGGCCCATAGTTCAGATAGGAAAGAAACCCTGTTGTGATGGAGTGGTTGGTCCTGTGAGTCCTTTAGAGTTGATGGGACCAGTTAATAATAGTGGCATTATATTGGTGGGGTGTACGTTTTTACTGTCGATTTTTATCAGGTAACTCTTTTTTGGTTTTGTTTCTTTTTACATGCACTAACAGGCAGGAGGCAAGCAGTGCTTTAGTAGCCCACCTTTTACTTGCTGGAATTCATCCTGAACTGTCCATGTGTCACCCCTAGGGGGTACTGTTGGATGGACCTAACCAGTCCACACACAGGAACTGGCTGATCCTTTTTTTATTTTGTTTATAAAAGGGTCATGCCCAAAGAAGGAGGGAGGGAGAGAGGGATCCCTCTGAACTTGATCTTGCATGTTCACAAGGTAGCACCCTCAACCAGAGTTGCCCTCAGTAACTCATACTACCTCACCCAGAGCAAATGCGCTGGGAGTTCGCAGCCACAGCCCCACACACTGCCACCTGTGTGAACTTGGCAACGCCCAGTGCCATTTCACAAGCAAGTGATTTTAATTAACCCTCAAAGCCTTTTTAAACTTTAATATTTATTATTTTTGTATACAGATCATCCAGCATCTGCTTTGTATGACAGATTTCAGGAAAATGAGATTCCCAGCAGTGAGTGGCCACGTCCCAGGAAATAGTTCTGAACCAGGGATTTTGGTGACAGGGGCGCAGTCCAGTCAAGAACAAGCCAAATGGGCCCTAACCGGGTCTAATCTGTACTGAGAGGTGCCCTCCTCCCACAAACAGGGGAATCATATCTTCTAGGAGTCTGGAATGACCTAATAATGGAAACTTGTGAACTTACTAATTCCTCTTCCCAAATCTGTAGGTAGAGTTACCTGAGAGGTTTCTAAGGAAGACAGGGGACCAGGTTTGGTAGGCCAGTGATTTCTTGGTGGATGGCTTTGAACTCCTTCCTAAAGTAGGAAATTTGTCATTTCCCTGTTAATAAATAGCAAGATGGGCAAGCCAAAGTTCCCTATCTATTGACTTGCTGATTCTTTGCTTCAAGGTGCTGTTGTCTATAAGTGGAGCCCCTTTTCTAGCACAGCAAAGCAGTATCTTACTCAGAAATAGAACAACTCTTTCTCCATAGTGTCTGTTCAGGCAGATGGGATATGGTGGTGAGGGGTCGTGAACAGGAGCCATTGCTGGTCCACTTTCTTCTACTGACCACCAACCTGTTAGAGTCTTACTTGAGAGACTCACTATGAAAGTTGTACTGGCGCCCTTTTCTTATTGACAGGCCCTTCCTTTCCCCCTTCCCCTTCACCATTATAGATATAAAAGGTTAACTTGATGTGAAAGTTAGAGATGATCTGGCATCCACCAAGCTTGCCTACCCTGAGTAAGTTTCTGTCCCTGGTATACCCTACCTCTCACCCCACCCTTACCCCCACTCCCAGCTCCTACCCAAAGTTGGAAAGTAGGTGATTCTTAGATGGCAGGATTTAGAAGAAGCAATACTAACTAAGGCCTAGTCAAAGGGACATGCTAGAGAAATCCCTTTTTTGTATCTAAGAGCTCTTTGGGTGCTGAGTGGTCTGTGAATTTTAACTGAAGCTGTGAAGTTTTTTTTTCTTTTAGTAAACCAAATAAACACATCCCAGAAGCTTTCCCCCTAAAACACTAAGCAAAAGACTGAAGTCCCTTATTCCTGGCCCAAAGCCAGGAGGAACAGCCACCCCCACAGCATTCCTCCCCTACTGAGAGGGTGGTATATGTGTGCTCAGTCCCAGTCAGACATGTAGCAGCGCCAGTAGCTAATGAGGCTTCTTAACCAAATCCTTGTGCTCTGTACTCGCACATATTCATTCTTGGACCTCTTCTTTTATGTTTGGGGCTTTCTGTTTCCTCTGCCTTCCAGCTCACCTTCTGAACTGGTTGTCTTATAACACCATAGTCTTGTAGCAAGTGATACTGTAGTAGAATTTTGTTTTTTAATTTGAAGTCTGGTTTACAGCTTTCAAATTCGTTTGGCTTTTTTAACCAACCCCTTCCCCCCTTCTTGGAATATTCTGCTTTCATGTGCTGTCTAGTCTCTCCTTGACACTGAGTCTCCTCTGTTCTTCCTTATTCCTGTCCTGCCAACTCAGGATCTGGGTTCGGAATTTAAGAAGTCTCCTCAGTTCCCATAGCTGGTTAGGAATAGAGACCTGGTCAAGTCAGGCCCTTTTCTGGGAGAAAGAGGCCCCTGGAGGGTTTGGAAGAGGGTCAGCATTCTTCCTGACTTCCTCTCCTGAAATGTGAATGCATCCTCCTGTTCTTGAGAAAAGGCTTGTGGTATCAGGTACCTACCTTCTCAACAGAATTTTTTTTTTTTTGCTACTGATGAATTTTCCCCCCAGCCATTTTGCCTGGCCTCTGGTTTCCTATTCCATAGGCTGCTCAGCTTTGGAAGTGAAAAATGTTATTTAAAGCTATTTATGTAGATGGACACACTGAATTTTCTAGGTGGGGGCAAGGGGTCTCAAATGACATGGAAACCCCCACACAGCTCTTCTGGCTCTGTCCCTAAATCCCGTACTGAGAGGAGCGCAGATAGGAAATAGCAACTCAGTGTTAGTTTCCATGTGATTACCCATTTTAAAGTCAACATCAGGATGAAAATGAAATTGAGTTTTGATTTTGATGTTTCCTTAAAAATCCTCCTTCCCAATCCATCCTTCCTTGCTCCTATATCTGAAGGTTCTTTCATAAAGCAGAGAAGAGTTGTCATTGACATCTAACCCCTTTCATTAAATTAATTGTAGGTACTGACCTCCTAATATTTAAGTGTTTACTATCTATTGCTGTAAAGTTTTGTATATTTTGTAAACTTTTTTTCCCAAATAGTAGATGTTTAAAATCGTTGTACATCTGATTCTTTTATACTCCATTGTTCAGCACAAAGTGTGGTTTTTATTTAGAATAAAAAAAAAAAAAGGAAATTTGTGGTGTACCTGTGTCCTTCCCTTAATGTTTGAGGCTATTCCCATGCTTCTGAACTTGGATTTTGTGGGCTGGGCACCTCACTACTACAGTCAGACTTCCCCAGATGAAAAGCCAAAGTGCTTTCAAGTCACATGTTTCCTTTTCCAGTCTTTGGGATTTCCTATTCAGGATTGGGATGAACTTATATGAAACAAATATAAATGAAATAAATGAACCAGTTTTGCCCTGGAGGGATTCTTAATTACATCTTTCACCTGACCAGAGGTGGAATTTGTATCTAGAAAGTTAGCTGCATATTAGACTAGATCAAGTATTGACTGGGAGAAAACTAGTACCATTTAATTCTTTATGGGCTCTAGGTTGTATGGGGAAATAGAGATTAAACAGAGAAGAATGTTGAAAGGAGTTTAGGAAGTAATAGAGGTTTGATGGAAAATTCCATGAAGTTATTAAAAATGTATTCCCATGAACAAGGAGACTTACATCTGCTTTCAGTGTTAAAAAGTTCATCTTGGAGGGCTTGGGGTCAGTACTGGAGAAAGATAAAAGGAGTCCTTCTAGTCCCTATTATGCCGTAAAATAGAATGATTTCCCCTAATGAATCATGCTATCTGAATGGCAGCTGGTTGCTACATTATTGGTGCTGTGAGACTAGCAAGGTCTTGGAGGAAGTAGTCTGTGTGATAACTTAAGATGTGACTAGCAATCTAGGACTGGGAGGTGTTTACTGGCATAGCCAGTAGCACCCCAGCTTGGAGAAGTGATGACATTTTCTAAGGGACCAGATCTTGGGTTTTCATATAGAAAAAAAGATTTTTAAAAGTCTTTTCCTGGAAATATGACCAACCCTGAGCATTTGGCCTATAGCTCAAGATCATTTCAGGGGTGGATCTGTCAAGCATTGAGGAGACTTAGTATGAAGTCCTGGCTACAGATTACCAACCATCCTTCCATGGAGATACTAGGTACATTTAATCACATGTTTAATACATCTGGTGAATGGGTTTAGCTTTCTAGGAGTAAAGGATACAAATACAAAGTACAAGGATGGTTATTCTAGGTCACAGGTTCTTAAACTTTTTTGTGGCAACCTGTTGGCAATCTAGTGAAACCTCTGGACCCCTTCTCAGAATAATGTTTTTAAATGCATAAAATAAAATATAGGGTTACAAAGGAAATCAATGATATCGAAATATGTTTATCAAAATATTTTGGAAAACAAGTTCATGGAACAAAGGTTACAAACTTGTTCTGGAAGAGATATTCTGTGCCTACTGCTTGCTTTCATCGGGGGAGTAGGTAGGTAGAAGGAGTGTGTAAGTTCATGATTGCTTATCCCTGGGGAGAATTATGAAGCCAGGGCTTGCCAAAGGCAATGGAGACTTAGTCTTGTAGTTCTTGTTGGCCTAAAACCCTCTCATTAATACCCATTAACTTGCCCTTTCCCCAGGCTAAGTGTGTAGGTAAGTTGTTGATATATCTACACAGAAAAGTAAAATGTACATTTGGCTTCAAAGAAACGCAAAAAGGAGAACATCCTTGAGATGGATGTTAGAACTGGTCTGTAGGTCCCAATACTGAACTTTCCAGCCCTTGCCAGGAACGTGGGGAACGAGGAAGACCAAGCTGAGCTATTTCCAGCAGTCTTGGGAGGAGAAGTGTAATCTTGATCCAGCTTCATGACAATTGTGTTAGACTCCAGATATTTAGGCAGCTTCCTCTAGCTTGTCTCCCCTACCTCTGCTTTACTTATCCTTACACTAAAGATATATACTCTTAGTTCAAAACAGTGGGACCTTGGGGATATCCTGCTTGTGGCCTCCTAGCTCCTTGGCCTCTAGCATCCTGTCCTCAGATCCAGGATAGTTCAGTGAATTCAGTATATACGCAAAAAAAGACAAGTCTGAGGCTACTGCCAGGTTTGTCCTTCTGGTTAGGGTGATTTGTGGTGTTTCCAGCTTCCTTTGTTGAGTCCCTTTCCATCTCCCTGCCCTTCCCTCCCTCCCCCACCACTTTGAAGTGCCAGTTATTCTAGGGTCAGGGGTCCAGATAATTCTGACTTTTGTTCCCTTCTCCCTGCCCATATTACAGATACTTCTGAAGAATTGTGCCTGATTCCGAACCCATAGAGAGAGAAATTGAATTGGGCAAATGGTCATAACAATTCTGTGGACCTGTTCCCAATTTCAGTATATACCAGAATTAACACTCTGTGCTAATCACTGTATGTAAATACCCCATCTCTTGCCTTCAGGTGCATTGTCCTCCCTTGCTTTTTGTTGTTGTTCAGTTGTTTCAGTTGTGTCCAACTCTTTGTGACCCCACTTGATTTTTGCATTCTTTTTAAGTCTGGAAAACTGTCTCTCCTCAGCAGAAAAGTCTGAAACAGGAATCCATCAGAGTTGGGCATATCAGATTGAGGGATGGGGAGAGATGAGGTGTTTAGAATTAAGGAAGGATAATGCACATTTCTGGAAGTGCAGGCTCCGACGTGGTGGGGAGTTGGGAGGAGAGGGTCCTATCTAGTTGGTTTGGGCTCCCTCCTTAGTAATGACAATCGAATGCTTGGTGGTGGAGGAGGAAGAAGAACCCCTGCCTTTCCTGGTCTGGTCCTTGGGGATATAATGGACCACAGCACCCATCAATCGGTTACGAAAGCTGGGACTAAGAAAGTTGTAGAGGATAGGGTTAGCCACACAGTGCAACATCGATAAACAGTCAATGACATCATAGAAGAAGTAGAGGACATAGACCATGGAGCAGTGGAGGAAGATATGGTTCCCATGTAGTGTGAGCAGCAGCAGTGTTACATGGTAGGGCACCCAGCAGACCACAAAAACAGCCACATAGGCACAAACCAATAGTCCGTGGCGCCGAGCCTCTGGCCGTCCCACCTGATGTAGCTGGTAAACAGTCAGCGCATTAAAGACTACCATCAGTGGAAAGGGTAATAAGAAACCCAGGACTATGGTAGAGAGGGTCACAGCCAGCGCCCATGTGCTATATGTTTCAAATGGTGCCAAGAACAGGCACATCGGATCTGTGGCATCTATCAGATGGATGTGAGCTACCTCTGGCAGTGGGATGAGGGCAGAAAGGACCCAAACACCTGCACATACTCCTTTCCGCACGCGGTGCTGATGTTGCTGCCAGAAAGGGGAGGAGTAGGTGAGTGTGACATACCGGTCTATGCTGAGGCAGGTTAGGAAAAAGATACTGCTATACATGTTGGCAAAATAAAAGTAGTGTGTGAAGCGGCAGAAGAAGCTACCCCACAACCATGTGTAGTCCAGAGTGACTTCCAGCATCCACACAGGCAGAGACAGGATGATACCCAAGTCAGCCACGGCCATGTTGAAGACATAGAGATTGAGCAGTTTCCCTTGGCCCAGGCTTCTCCAGTTGATGTAGATAACTAGCAGGTTCTCCACTAGCCCAACCACAAAGATGGCCAGGTAGAGTACAAAGAGGACCACACGCTTGGCATTTTCGTTGAGGTTGACTTCACACTCAGAAAAGGTATGGTTGAAGAAATGTATCAGTTCTGTCCAGTTATGGATGTCATCCCAGTCACTGAAGAGCATTGAGGAGGGGGTCTCAGAAGGGCTAGGCCCCATCAAGGAATTAGGACTGGTTGACATGGGGGTAGCAGGTACCTGTAAGAAGTGTGATGGAGAGAGAAGGGAGAAGACCTTGAGGATAAAATCCTGCAGAAGATAAAAGGAGTTGGGATGTAGAAGATTGTTGTTGGTAGGATTTCAGAGTCTGAGAGAGGACAAGGGCAGGAGGAACCAGAAGCAAAGAAGAATCAGAGACTATATAGGCTATTACTTTAAGTGCATAACAATCATTGTGTTTTGACTTTGACCCAAAAGCCAAGATGCTTTAATTAGCTGCCTGTAGTGCTAGGAGTTCCTAAGGATTATATGTGTCCCAAAAAATTTCTTACTGTAAGCCAGTGTACTCTTCCCATACCCCTCCCCTTTTAACACCCCTTTCCCCTTCCTGGGTTCCTACTATCAATTTGAAGTGTCCCTTAAACACTGCTGGCCTCTCAAACCTCTGATTTGCAGGTATGGAAATATACATAGCACCCCATCTCTAATCCATCCCAGAACAAACATGAATCATTACATGAAAGCAGGACTGTTAAAAAGCCTAGAAAAGGGGTTCTTAACCTTTTTGTGTGTCATCTACCCATTTGGTAGTCTGGTGAAGCCTATCAGCCCTTTCTCAGAATATTGTATTGTTTTTTAAAGATCATAATCAAAGGAAAAGTTAAATTTCAGCTACAGCTTAACAAAAATAAAAGGCTAATTTTTTTCCTATCAAAGTTCATAGACTTCTTGAAATCTCTCTGTGGACCCCAGGTTAAAAAAAAAAACTGGCCCAGTAGAATCCCAGAATATTAGAGTCTAAAGATCATCTGCTTTAACTCCCTCATTTTACAGATAAAACCACTGAGGCCCAGAGCAGAGAAATGACTTGCCAAAAGTGAGCCAAAATCTGGTTATCCCACCCCCACCCCCCAGTTCAGGGCTCTTTTCACTTTCTTCCTCCTTCAGAAAAAGGGCTTCATTTTGGGGAACACTTACCTAAAACTCAGCTTGTTTATCTGGGGCTGCAAGGGTGTGTCCTGTTCTGAAAGTCCGAGAAGAGCCAGAGAGGTTATGGCAATGGGGGTGTGGGCTTAGCAGCTCTGCTTCTCTTCTCAGGGCCGCCCTCCTTACTCAGGAAACAGACTTCACTGGCTGACATTCTGTGGGAGGGGGCCAGGGGCTTTCCTGCATTCATCCTTTCAACAGGAGGGGGAAGAGATGGACAAAAGATGGCAAAAAAAATCAGGCCCTTCTGTTGCTTCCTTCCCTCCCCTAACCCTTCCTCACAAGCTTGCTTGGGACCCCTTTCTTCACTGCCTGATAACATGGAGCTGAAAGAAATCAAATTGTGGGAAAGTCAGTTTTTAATGTTTCTGTCCCTCCCCTTCACACTAGCCCTATAGAGTCTCCCAAAACTGTGAGAATGGGGATCACTGCTTTTCTCTCCCTCTCTACTAAAGCATAGACTTTGCCTTCTGATTTGAGAAGGGGGAAAGGGCCACAGCTGCAGCAGGAAACAGGGCAAGAAGGGCTTTAGACCTAAGGGTGGCCACAGGATGTCTTTTTTCCCTGGAGATCTCTTAGCATTGTGATATGGAGGAAGGGTATTTGATAGGATGGCCCAGATATCTATGATTTGCTTTTTCAGCACTTTTCTTTAGTCTGTCTGCATATCAGGAGTGGACTGAGGGCTTTAACTTACGTTAGAATCATAGGAGTTAGAGCTGGGAGGAAACTTATTTGCCATAGGCCTGGAAAAGACCAAATGCCCCTCACAATTTTGAAAAAGAGAAGAGGATGGAGTCTGTAAACTATTGTCTAGTGAGCTTTCCTTTTGATCCTTGGCCTAATCCAATTCAACAGACATCAAGTGTTCATTTTATGTGTCACATATAAAAATCACTTGAAAAGTACAATAAAAGTAACTTTGATGATATTGTGGTTATAAGTATCAAGCAAGGCATATAATAAAAAGATGTATTTAGCTTGCCAAAGAGGTTTGCCACTACAATAACTGATTGCAACAAGCCCCTAAATATTGCCAAGTGATATAAATTCATAATTACTCAGAGTTTGGCCTAAATATCTCACTGGAAGAACCAAGTGGTTGAAGAATGCCTATTGAATGCAGTTGTATTGGCAGAATATAGAGCTGGTCTTGGATATATACTGCATATGAAAAATTAACTGAATTTCATAAGAACAGAAGATGTATTGTATTAAGGAAACTATGAAGTACTTTATTGATCCCCAACCTTCTCCCGTTTAACTGGGAGGGGAAAAAAGAGACACAACAAAGGCAAAGTAGACACTCTGAGAAAAGGCAGATGTGGGGAGCATAGCACCTTGGGACACAGAAAATGTCAGCTACAGGGACCCTGACTCTGGGAGCCCAGCAGAAAGCTGCACCTGTACCTGAGTAGAATATCATAAGGACCCTATGAAGGAAGAAGAGGACTGCAGTAACTAAGCTGTGATCTCTCTTTGCCACATGCGTACCTCACTACATTTCTACTTCAGATTTGAGTCCCCTCTTCCCAGTGACTTGTGTGTTCAGAAAGAAAATGTACTCTGATTTGGGAGGGATATTTGTATCACCTTTGTTTCTAGACCTGCATAGTAAATACCTTTTATAATAACTAGTTGATACTACTGACTGATAATCAATGGGTAGTTCACTAGTGGGAGCTCCTGAATGACAGTACTAGAAACCCCAGCCCTTCAAGGTTGCCATAAAGCCCTTAAGGGGAAGTAAGTAGCAACTGCCCCTTTGGGGACTCCATCCTCCGAAAGTGAGTGAGGATTAAGTGAGTAGCCCCAGATGGGGTATTACATAGAAGATAAAGGTCCTGGGAGGAGATGAGGAGGAAGTGCATGGGGCAACAGCTTGTTAAAAATCCACAAAGATCATATACCCAGATCAAGGAATAGCTAGGAGTACAATTTGACTGGAATGTAGCATTCATGAAGGAAAATAATATGAAATGAGTCTAAGAAGGTAGTTTGGAGCCAGATGGTGAAGGGATGGGGGATATATGTTAAGCTGAGAAGTTTGTATTTTTTTTTTACCTAGAGGCAGTGGGTAGCCACCAAAACTGGCTAACAAAGCTTTTGACAAAGATCTCTGATATTTTTATTGTGGATAAGGTGGAGAGATATAGGCCAGATTGTAATATAGTTAAGTAGATTTAGAACTGGTTGAATGATTGGACCTAAAGATTAGTTATTAATTGGTCAATGTCATTTTGTGGGGAAAGTTCTAGTGGAGAGCCCTTTGATCCTATGCTATTTTGAAATAATCTATTTGAATCTTTTAAAAAAAAAGTTACAGATATCTTTGTTTTTTAACATCAGCTCTATTCCCTAATATATTTCTCCCTTCTTCCCCTTTGAAGAGAACCATTCCTTATTACAAGGAAGGAAAAAATAGTTCCGTCAAACTACACAACACATCAACCAATTTTGACATTATATGCAAGCATTCCATACTTAGCGTAGGCCAGGCCTGACCCAGGCTGGGCTGGCATTTAAGGCTCAGTGTTGGAAAGATGGCCCTTTATAGAACACCCGACACTTAACAAAAAGAAGTTTACTTAACAATAACCTAAAAAGATGCTCAAGGATACAACACTGGTTCCGTTACTGGGGTTAAATGTAAAGTCCTATTGGATTTAAGAAATCAATTTTGCAAACATAGAATGGAGAAGTGATGGCTAGGCAAAAGTTTATGTGAAAGAGATCTAGGGGGTTTTAATGGATGGCAAACTCAATATGAGTTGACTGTATGACATGGGAGCAAGAAAAGCTGCATTGAACTTATTAGCTGTGTGATCCTGGGCAAGTCACTTAACCCCAATCACCTCACCAAAAAAAAAAAAAGCTTCATTAAGAGGCAAAGTACCCAGAATAAAGGAGTGATGCTGATGTGTTGTACTGCCCTAATCAAATTTCATCTGCAGGATTGTTCAGTGGTCTGGGTGCTGCATTTTAGGATAGACTTTGATAATCTGGGGCATTTCTGGAGAAGGCTGACCAGAACTGGCAGGTGACTGGAAACCAGCCCATATGAAGATGGGCTTCAGGAACTGGGGATGTTTTACCTGGAGGAAGAGAAAGCAAACAGGTGTTCCCAAGTATTTGAGAACTGTTATCATCTGAAAGAGTCATTAGACTTGCTCCAGATATGCCTAAAGGGCAGCCAGTAAGCATTTGCTATGTGCCAGGCACAGTGCTAACCACCAAGGAAAGAAAACCAGTCCCTGTCCTCAAGGAGCTCATATTCTAATGTAGGAAGCAAGATGCAGTAATCTCAAAGGGAAGATGCTGGCATTAAGGGAGACTGGGAAAGAAAGGCTTCTTGCAGAATTAGCTCAGAATTGAAGGAAGCCAGTGTATGAGAGGAGGGAGAGATATCCAGGCAGGAAGGACTGCAATGAAAAGCACGGTGTCATGAGTATGTGCAAAGGAGTGAGGTGTAAGAGGGCTGGAAAGGTAGGAAGGGGCCAGGTTTTAAATGCCAAACAGAGGATTTTACATTTGATCCTGGACGTAATAAGGAGCCACTGGAGTATATTGAATAAGGGGTGGAGGTGGGAGGGAGGAAGGATGTCACATGGCCAGACTTATACTTTAGGAAGATTGACAGCTTAGTGAAGGGTAGAACAATGTTTCATATAAATAGATGTAGGCTTAACGTAAAGAACACCTTTCCATTAGTGAGAGCTGTCCAAAAGTGGAATGGGCCACCTTGGTGGTAGTGAGTGACTTAAAGCAAAGGCTGCCTAGGATCATAAGTCTAAAGCTGGCAGGGACCAGGTGCTCAGGACGTTGTAACTCACCCAAGGGTGTGTCAGCAGAGGCAGGATTTGAACCTGGCTATCTAATTCCAGAGCCTAGATATAGAAGGAATGCCTGCTCAGACTAGATGGTAGGTGAAGCCCATTCTAATTCTGAGATTCTCTAGTCTAACCCCACCCCTCACCACCACCACTTTAACAATGAGAAATCTTTGGCCCAGTAACAGGAAGCGGCTTGCTGAATGTCACATAGCTAGGAATGGCATAGCCAGGATTCAAACTTGTTTCCTTTCCCTCCACACCATTCCAGGCTCCCTCAGTCATTTTTTTGTGTAACGGGACTGGCCAATGGGGACCAAGTCCCTCCGGCATGTGCAGTGTGCTCTCATGCCAACCAAAGTGGGGGCATAGTGCGCTTATGGAAGTGTGTGATGTCGTGTAATGGAGGGGCCCTGTTCCTAGTTCAGACTTTCCTGTCTGCTCACTGTGTGGTGAGGATTAGCTGCTGAGCCACAACGTCCAGTAAGAAGTTTGCCTCTTCTTTTTCTCCCAGCTGACCAAGGGATGACTCTCTGTGCTCTGGGTGGTTAGTAGAGGTGGGGAGAGGGAAAGTCAGCCCACCCCAGGCAGGGCCAGTGTGTGAGCTCATGATGTCTTGAGAGGCAAGCCTGTGTCTAGAATGGGGTCACTTTATGGTGATGTCTTCTTTCCTTGTGAGATCCCGAAAGGAAAGAGCCACCAGAGGTCCAGTGGTTAAGCCCAAGAAGAAGCCAACCCTGAGGTCAAGTCAGCTTGACCCTCCCCACCAGTGGACTAACCTGGACTTTCAGGATCTAGGCAGCTCTGTGACCCAGTGGATAGAGTGCTAGACTTGTAGTCAAGAAGACCTAGGTTCAAATCCCACCCCAGATACTTACTCGCTGTGTGGCCCAAGGCAGATCACTTAATTTCTGTGAGTTTTAATTTCCTCATCTAAAACTGAAAATTAAAATGAGGATAATAATAGCACATACCTCACAGGGTTGAGATAGTGTGTGAAGTGTTTTGCAAACCATAAAATTACAGAAATGCTAGCTGTTATTATTTCAGAAACAGGCTCACCAAGTTCCTCACATGTGTTGACAGCAGGCAGAGCATACCACGTATGCTGGAAAGCCTGGGCCCTCATTGTCCAGTCCTCCATTCCGCCTGTACTGTGGAACACAGAATACAAACTGCTGGATGTGGAATGCACCTTAGAGACCAGTCAATCTAACTCTCTTATTTCTTTTTTCTTTTCTTCTTTCTTTCTTTCTTTCTTTCTTTCTTTCTTTCTTTCTTTCTTTCTTTCTTTCTTTCTTTCTTTCTTTCTTTCTTTCTTTCTTTCTTTCTTTCTTTCTTTCTTTCTTCCTTCCTTCCTTCCTTCCTTCCTTCCTTCCTTCCTTCCTTTCTTTCTTTCTTTCTTTCTTTCTTTCTTTCTTTCTTTCTTTCCTAGGCAATTGGGGTTAAGTGACTTGCCCAGAATTCAGGTCCTCCTGACTCCAGGACTGGTGCTATGTCCACTGCACCATTTAGCTGCCCCCTCTCTTATTTTTCTGATGAGGAAACTGAGACCCAGAGAGGCCAAGTGATTTCTTTAACTTATATGTCTATGATCTTATTTCATCCTTAAGATAACTCTGAGATAGGAGGGCAGAGGTTACTATACCTGTTTGGCTGATGAAGAAACTAAGAACCACTGAGCTTCACTGCCATGCACAAGGTGATTCACACAAACCACAGCGGAAGGTGCTAGTTTTGATTCTGGGATCACTTAAACCTCCCTACTCTCCCTCTGGCCCAAGATAAGCCATTAGTGATGAAAGATAATGATATTGTCTCCTTTGACTTTTTCATACAGATTCCCACTGCAACCTTGTGCCATATTTTTTGGGGGGTACAATAGGATATCTCCCCATCCCTCCATATCCCCAACCCTACGCAGATGGCAATCTCTCTGTACCTAAGATTCTTCATAAGAAACCTTAACTCTGGCTTTCTTTGGTCCTTCCTACCCCATCCCTCCCAGGGGAGGGAAGATCCTTAGGTCTAACCTCCACCCCTCCCAGCACATTTTAGTTGCTTACACCTTCTGGGTCTTCTGACCTCTCCTGGGGATTCTTCCCTTCTATTTAGAAACCCACTACACTTCTAGTCCTTTGTGGATATAACAGCAAGAGAGGTGCCCAATGGATTCCTTTAGACAGCCAGCTACAGAGGCTGCTCCATCAGCAGAAGATAAGTGATGGCACTGCAGTTTTTCTTTTTTTTTTCTTTGTGGAAGGATGAAGGGAAATGTAGGAAGGGGGGGAGGGGTCGGAGGAAGAGCGGATTGGCTCCTCACCAATCAGGAGGGGCAAGCAACTTTGCCCCAAGCAGTGGCTGCAAAACAATTCCTGGAACTCTCCCATCTTTTTTCCCTTTTTGTCAAACTGGACAAGACATTCTGATCAACAGTTAGAAAGGAAGGAAGGTACCAGGGAGGAGGGAGTGAGAGGTATAGATAAAGGCAGTCAGTTTTAGGGAGTGGGGGAAGGGAATGGGAAATCCTTGTTCTTGGACTCTGCAGGATCCCAAGAGACAGAAAAGACTTATCTACGGAGACCTTCCTCCCCTACTATCACATATGAGCCATAACCCAATGGGAGGGGAAATGGGGAAAGACACAGGAGTTTGACAGTGATGCCTAACCCCCCTCCCCCACCAATAGCTCAGATTCATGCAGATGGCCATTGGCTAGAGAATGTGGGTCAGTTCTGATGTTAGGATACCCAAATGTATGAGCACCAAAGATGCTTCTCCAGGTCATGCTGTCCCTCCCGCTGAATCCCCAACCCACACAAGAGGGGTCTCTCCAGGGTCCTATAAGGATTGCTACAGATTCCATCTCCTCAGGTCTTCTCTCTCAGCCTCAAAACCTTATGTACCCTCATCCTGTCCCCAGTCATCTAGCCTGCTCTCTTTGCCTCATCCTCTTCTCAGGTCTAAATCCTCATGGCTAAACTCCTCTCCTTTCTTTGAAATTTTATATGGTTATGTCACATGCTTATAAAGATCGGGGACTTCCAGACATATTCCCAGAAATTGTAGTAGTAGAAATAGTAGTTCTCTATTCTGGAAACTCTCTTAACAGCATAGAGGAGCCAGGGGAAGGAAAATGATGACCTGTGGGAGGTGCGGGAGGGGAGGGGACTGGATTGCCTTGCCACGCTTCTAGTTCTTCCCTTCCACAGAGGCACTCATCTGAGCTGGCTGCCACAACCGCATTCCCCTGTCCCTCTACCCCGGTGTCTCCAGACACCCTGACCTCTCTCCTTTCTTCTCCTTTTTTTTTTTTTGGCTAGGCAGTGGGGTTAAGTGACTTGCCCAGGGTCACATAGCTAGTAAGTGTTATGTGTCTGAGGTCATATTTGAACTCAGGTCCTCCTGAATCCAGGGTCGGTGCTTTATCCACCACACCACCTAGCTGCCCCCTTTCTGCTCCTTTGTGAGATAGATTCAAACAGTAAGATGTGGGTGATACTTTTCTGCTGGTCCTAGCTGCTCTTTCTGGATTTTCCTACTCTTTTTCTGCTCCAATCCCTTGGATGTTTTCAGGTTTTAGCCATGTTCTGATACTCTGCCACCACTGTGAATGGCCACTAGGAGATGCAGCGATTCACTCTCCCTAATTATCCTTTATTTTGGTTTCATTCAGCACTACCAGTTTTCTTTTCTTTCTTTCTTTTTTTTTTGTATTCTTTTAAAAATTTAAACTTAAATACAAAATGGGAAAAGAAAAAAAAATACATTGACATGTACACAGAAGACTATAAGAGAGGATTCAGCATAAAACGATAAATTTCCATTTCAAGAAAACCTATATAATAAATACTACACATTGTTTTCAAAGCTGCTCAGCTTTTCTTTGCTTCCCTATTGGTTTTCTTTTGCTCTCTGTTGTGCACTTTTTACTTTATTTTTTCCCCTCCCCCCCACCCTAAAGAAGGCTACAATTAAGCGTGGATACATAATATATATATATATATGTATATATATATATATATATATGTATATATATATGTATATATATACATATATACATATATATACACACACACATACACATAGATATCTATAAACATAAGACATACATACACATATACACTCATACACATATGTGCAATACTGTATTATGCTTATTTCCTTTTGCCATCTGTTTCTCTGAAGGTAGATATAGCATCTTCCTTCGTAAGGCCTAGTCTTTCCATGTTTTTCTATTTTTTAAACAATTTTTAAAAAATTTTTTTAGGCAGTTGGGGTTAAGTGACTTGCCCAGGGTCACACAGCTAGTGAGTGTCAAGTGTTTGGTCTGAGGCTGGATTTGAACTCAGGTCTTCCTGACTTCAAGGCCGGTGCTCTATCCACTGTGCCACCTAGCTGCCCCCCACATTTTTCTAAATGAACCAGCTCATCATTTCCTACACCACAGCAATATTCCAACTCAAGCACATCCTATCTGAGATTGTTTATGAAAGTTTTTCCCCTCAATTTTCTGCATTCCTTCTATTCTTGGCTACATAGTTTATTTATAGAAGAAGTTTTTATTGAAAATAATCAAAATTATCCGTTTTATGCTTTACGATGTTCTACCTTATAATATAATTTAAGGTCTGATACTGCTGGATCTACTTCCTTTACATCTTTTTTCCCTGGTTTCTTGGAAGTTCCTGACCTTTTGTTCTTCCAAATGAACTTTATTACTTTTTTAACTTGGTAAAATATTTTTTTAGTAATTTAATTTATATGACATTGAAGAAGTAGATTAGGTAAAATTGTCATTTTAAACATTATATTGGTTTTGCTTACCCATGAACAATAAATATTACTTCAGTTATTTAGATCTGAGTTTATTTGTATAAAAAACATTTATGTTTATATTCATATGGTTCCTGTGCCTGTTTTGGCAAGTATATGCTCAGATATTTTATACTGTCTATGTATTTTAAATGATCTAAAGTATTACTGAATAATATTGTTGGCACAGTGTAGTTTCTCTATTTTTGATTTTGGATTAAATCTATTTTAACTTTAACTTTGTCTGAGATCATGATTATTATCCTTGCTTTTTTCTACATACTAAATTCTCCTGCCCTTTATTTTATCTTTGTGTGTATCTCTCATTTTTATAATATTTCTTGAAAGCAGCATATTGTTGAATTCAAATTTTAATCTGCTATCCATTTCCATTTTATGGGTAAATTCATCCCATTCATATTCTAAGCTACAATTACTTGTTGTGTATTTTCCTTCTTCCTATTTTTCCTCACTATCTTTCTCACCCTATTTACTTTATCCCTCCTCACTCCTCTGCTTTACTTCTGCCTGCCACTTTGCCCTCTTATTCATTAATCAACTTACCCCTCTAAGAGTCCCTGCCTTATCTTCTCCCCCCAACCTATCCCCTTGCCCTCTTATTTCTTTCTGAATTTAGAAGACTTTTGTACCCTTTTAGATATATATGTTGTTCCCTCTTTAAACTATTCTCAATGAGAATAAGGTTCTAGCACTACCCACCCTCTACTTCTTCTAACTTTTACTAACTTCTTCTGCATCAGTTTTTCCTTTCATGCCTCATTTGTATGAGATAATTACTCCTTGTTATCTCTCCCTACACTGTTTTATTTTTTTTAGGATCACTGCACTATATTCAGCTCAGTCCATGCCCTTTCTTTCAAGCTACCTAAATAATGATGACAATCAAAGACTACTGCTAATATTTTCATATATATGAAGTAAACAATTTGACCTTGTTGAATCCCTTATAATTGGTCTCTAATGTTTACCTTATATTTCTCCTGGATATTATATGTCAAGTTTTTCCTTAATTGTATGTCAAATTTTCCCTTAAGTTCTGGGGGTTTTGTCACCAAAAAAGTCTTTGAGTTTGTTAAATGTCTAATTTGTTTTTCCGTTCAGGATTATACTTAACTTTGCTGGGTAAGTTACCCTTGGTTGTAACTTTGCTCTTTTGCTCTACAAAATACAGTATTCTAAGACCTATGGTCCTTTAACATAGTGGCTGCTAGGTCTTGTGTTATCCTTATTGTAGCTCCATGATATTTAAAATTTTTCCCCTTGTTGCTTCCAATATTTTCTCCTTAACCTGGGAGCTTTGAAATTTGGCTGTGATATTCCTGTAAATTTTCTTCCTGGGATCTCTTTTAGGTGATGATTGGTGGATTTTTTTCTATTTCTACTTTGCTTTCTTGTTCTAGAACTTCAGGGCAATTTTCCTTGATAATTTCTTGTAATATTGTATCAATATTCTTTTTTTTATCATAATTTTCAGGTAGTCCAACTATTCTTATATTATTTCTCCTAGATCTGTTCTCCAAATTGGTTGTTTTTCTGATGAGACATTTCACTTTCTCTTCTATTTTTTCATTCTTGGTGTCTTAGAATGCCATTAGTTTTCCCTTTCCCAATTCTAGTTTTCAAGGAATTATTTTCTTCCTTAAGGTTTTGATTCTCTGTTTCCAGTTAGTTAAGTTTTCATAATTTTCTTGGATTGCTCTTTTTTTCCCCTAATTTTTCCTTGATCTCTCTCATTTTATTTTTAAAGTCCTTTTTAAGTTCTTCCTGTAACTCTTTTTGTGCTTGGAACCATTTGACGTTTCTCATTGAAAAAGAAGGGGCTTTTTTAGCTCCATTATCTTCCTCCAAATATCAACCCAGATCTTCTCTATCCCCATAGTAGCTGTCTATGGTTGGGTTCTCTCTCCTTTGCTTACTCATATTTATTTATTTTATTTTGTTTTTATTTTATTGGGGTTTTTTTTGTTAGGCAATGGGGTTAAGTGACTTGCCCAGGGTCACACAGCTGTAGTAAATGCTATGTTTTGGAGGCCGGATTTGAACTCAGGTCCTTCTAAATCCAGGGCCAGTGCTCTATCTGCTGAGCCACCTAGCTGCCCCTTTATTTTGTTTTTAGAAGCTATTAGGGTAATCAAGTTGTAGTCCCAAGAGGTATGGGGAATGATGCCCCGAGCCTGAAGTCCTTTTTACTGTTATTTTCTAAGCTCTGTCTTGGGGCCTAACCTTGGGCTCTCCTCTCGATTCCTAAGCCACACTGTACCGAAAATGAGCTTGCTCCCTCTGGTGGCTGCAAACTACAGTTGTTCTCTCTGCCCCAGAACTGAAACTAGGGACTCTGCTCTCTTGCAAGTGCCCACAGCCAACAGGGTCCCTGCCCCTCTACCACCACCAGTTTTCAAAATTTTCAAAAGGAACTTTTATGGAGAAACACAATAACAACAATAGTAATGATAATAGTGACATTTTGTGGCACTTTAAGGTTTTCATCTCCTTGTCTATTCATACATATTCTTCAAAACGTCTTTTATGCCACTTGGTGCCCATAAATCACAACTGGTCATATTCCCACTTAACCCCACCTTGTATATCTCCATTGCCCTTTGGTCCCTTGAAGTTTTGATCCTCTGAGATCATGGCATCCCTTGATTTGAAGCCATATGGCACCTATAGAAAAATATGTGTTCTTATAAAGATGGGCTTTTTCATCAACAATCAGCTTGAAATTATTAAAAACTTGAGTAAAGCATAGAAATGGACGAGTTTACAGAGTTCAGGTTTCTGTTTCTAATTTAATAAATGCCTGCCTTCAGATGGGCTTGGAAGATGGGGGTGGATCTTTACCATCTCTTCAATCCTGTCCCAGACTCCTTTTCTTTTAGATTTCCCACACACATTGAAACAGCCCACAGAGAACCTATTCCCTACGTGTGGTTAGGGTTAAGCATTTGGTGGGAAGGGAGTCAAGCCTTCCTTCCCTATTAAGGGATAATGTTAAAAAGAGCAACTTGAACCTAGAAATTATTTCCTCTAGACTAACAACATTTAGGAGGGTGTTGATACACCTATAGAATTCTAGCCCAGTACCTTCTCTCTCTGAGGAGAACAGAGTGGTCAGCCTTATGGCTCCAGTCTCCTGCTCCCTTCCTGGAAGAAATCAAAGTCTTCCTTGGAGAAGGGATGGTGGAGAAGATTCTCTAGGGCTATCAATTCATTCTTCTTTGCAAGCCAAGTCTAGATAGATCAATGTAGACTCATGTGGATAACACATACTCCCTTCACTGACTATATACTCTACTCTACCACCCTTACCCCGGGAGTCATCTTTTATTAGTGTAACTCCCTCTTTGGGTTCATTCCACCAACCTGAACTCTCAAGGACTGTTTGGGCCCCAAGAGGGGTAACTGCCACTTCAGGTTGGGGGGAGGGAGTTACTCTGTGGACAGCTACCCCCAAAATTAACTCATGAATTATTAACTCTTGAGTCCCCCACCCCTTTGTTCTCTATTAAATGATTAGCTAGTAACCTCATTTAGAGTTTTTTGTTTGTTTATTTTAGCAACTCAAAAAGCCACTCAAAAAGACCAATAATCAATCAATAATCAATAAACATTTATTATGCACTTGCTGTTTATCAGGCACTGTGCAAAGCAGTAGTTACAAAATAATACCCCGACCCCAAGCCATGGGGGCACACTCTGCCACAAATAACACTCAGAGTTCATGAGTGTGCTCACAAACTTACAGACAGTAATGAGTCATGTGGCAGAATGCATGTGGCAATGGGGTGCCTCCCAACTCCTGGCCCTTGGAAGTCCTTTTCTCCTTTTGTGGAGCCCCTTTGCAATTCCTTCCCCCTTCCCCCCCCCCTTAGCACTCTGCTTCACTACAAGGATTGGAGTTCTTTTATAGTCCTTAAGTGGCCTACTCTTCACCACAAAGGATCACTCTCCCTGAAGCCATCTGTCTCCCCAGGGTCGATCAGTTCTTACCTCTGCCTCTTCCACTCTAGTGGCAGCATGGAGAGACCACTAGATGGTGAAGTGGGTAGAGTGCTGGGCCTAGAGTCAGAAAGACCTGAGTTTGAATCCAGCCTCAGACACTTACTGGCAGTGTAACCCTGGGTAAATCACTTCACTTCTGTCTTGCCTCAGTTTCCTCATCTGTAAAATAAGGATTATAACAGTATCCACCTCTTAGGATTATTGTGAGGATCAAAGTGTTTAGCACAGTGCTGGCATGTAATACTCTTTATATAAATGCTCACTACTACTGCTGCTGCTGCTGCTTCTGATGCTGCTACTACCACCACCACTACCACTACTACCACTAGTACCACAACTACTACTACTACTACTACTTCTACTACTAGTGGAGCACTACCAATCCAGTGGATACCATCATCAATGCCACAGCTACAGACAAGACCTTTTGATCTTTATAAGGTTGCTGCCTGGACAGTAACAAGCACAAAGAGACAAAGGAGGCCAGATTCACACAGCTGCCATGGCAGGGTCAGTAGGGGTAGGGGGCACAGGACAGCTGCTTTTCCATCTCTTAGCTCTGGAAAGCATCTCAGAGTGGCCCTGACTCTATCAAAGCTGAAAGGAAAAGAGAGCAGTAAAGGATCGGGTTGCCTTTTTTGGTATATTCACTCAATTCTGATTTCAGAAGCTTTCTTATCACGCAGTATAAGCCCCTGCCTCACACATGACCAGAAGACAGCATAATCTGGATGAAAATTCAAGAAAGGAGACTGAGAAAGAGTAGTCTGACAGGTAGGAGGAGAGAGGGTAGAGTGTTATGGAAACCTAGAGAGAAGAGAATATCAGTAATGTCAAAGCCTGCAGAGAGGACAAGGAGAATGAGGATTAGAAAAAATTTGGCAATTAAGAAATCGTTGGTAGCTTTGGAGAGGGCATTTTCTGTTGAATGACGAGGTTGGAAGCTAGGCAGTAGAGTGAAGGAGTGAAAGGGAAGGAAGTTTGGGGGTTAAAATTCACTCAGTTCCTTCTTGGACTACTTTCTCATAAGACTTCTTCTTATGATCAATATCTTACCATGAATTTCAAAAGAGAAGACTTGGTGTGGGTTCATGGAGCCAGTCACTTCAGGTGGGGAGTCAATGATGTTATAAACCAGATTGAGTTTGGTTATCACCCTTATTCCATTTCCAAGGAAGGTTTTAGATTTTATTCTTCCCACTTTCTTAAAGGGAAAGGTCTGGAACTGGCCTTAGGTTAGAGAAAAATAGTGCTTAATATTTCTAGAGAAACTAAAAAGAGAATTTTTTAATATGCTTTGTCATATCCTTGGGGAGAGTGGTCACAGATTTAGAATACATTAGTCATGAGGCACATATGTAGGGAATACGTGTAGGGAAGGCATTCACTTCTCTGACACTGCAGTGCCTCAGTGTCATTTCTTTACTCATGAGGTTTGAGAGTTAGAGGGAAAAGCATAACCTTTTTTTTTCTTAAGCAGAGACTGAAGGTGGGAACCACAACTCAGAAAGCTCTGAGAGATACAGACACAGACAGAGACAGAGAAAGAACATTTTTTAAAGTTAGTAATCTCCCACAGTGCATATGCAGAACACATGCCTATAGATGCATAGCTCTGAAATTTTTCCTTTTGAATCCAATATGGGGAAACTGAATAATGGCAACTTGGTGTAATTTACCTGAGGGTATCTTTTGATACTATATACTGTGGCAGTTTCGGCTTCTAGCCTTGCCCTTGGTGCTCAAAGACCTTTTATTCCTATATTCTTAAGAACTGATGCTCAGACCCGGACGTACTACCGCTTATAGTGGACCACCTTTCACCTCCAAACACCACAATCAAACTCATTGTTTATTATGATACAGTAACATCTCATTACATTAATTACCACAATTTTCAACCATTAACAAATCTCATCTCCTCAGCACCCTCTGCCCCTAGAACCCCTCCCTCATTCTGATTGGAGAGAGTTCCTCCCCAGTCCTCCACTATTTAAGAAAGGTTTTCAGGGAATTCACCTCATTATTTCCTACCCCGATGCTTTCCTTGGACTTCACAATCTTCAGAAATTCATCATTCTGCAAGATGATATCATCTCTGATTGATCATTTTCTTCCCTGGTTACAGGTCTTCTTTATGTCCTTGTAATAGGAAATTTCCCTTCCCAACACTTAGTACAGTGCCTGACACATAGTGAGTGCTTATAAATGTTTGATAACAGTAATAATAATGGCTAACATTTATATAGCACTTGCTATGTGCCAGGCTCTGTGCTATGCACTTTACAGTTATCTCATTTAATTCTCACAATAACCCTGGGAGGTAGTTGCTATTATTATCCCCATTTTACAGATAGGGAAATGAGGCAAATAGAGGGCAAGTGGCTTGCCCAGGGTTACATAGTAATGAGTGCCTGAGGCTGGATTTGAATTAAAATCTTCCTGACTCCAGGCCCAGCACTCTACACTGTGCCAGCTAATTGCTTGTTTATTGAATATCATGCAGTAAGAAATGGGGAAATAGGTGATTTCAAAGAGACTTGTGTGAACAGTTAAGAGTGTTAACAGGCAGAAACAGGAGAGCAATTTCTATTATAACATCAATATTATGAAAACAACCAAATTTTAAAAACCTTTATAAACTGATAAAGAATGAAATAAGCTGAATTGGAGTAGCAAACAAGATCCCAGACAAATCGAAAGCAAAAAGAGACCTAATTAAAAGGGATAATCCTCTTTAAATTCTTAATGGAAGGGAAACTACATTTTACTAAAAAGCATCATAGACAATGAAGTAATATAAAAAAATTTTACAGTAAGTTTCTCTGATGAAGACCTCATTTCTCAAATATATACTGAGTATAAAACTGAATCAAATTTATAAAAATAAGAGCCATTCCCCAATTTATAAATAGTTAAAGGATATGAACAAGCAGTTTTCAGAAGAGGAAATCAAAGCTACATATAGTCATATGGAAAAAATACTCTATATGTGACCCTGGGCAAGTCACTTAACCCCAATTGCCTAAAATAAAATAAAATAAAATAAAAAATACTCTAAATCACTATTGATTAGAGAAATGCAAATTAAAACAACTCTGAGGTACCACCTCACACTTATCAAAATAACAAATGCTGGAGGGGATGAAGGGAAAATAGGTACACTGATGAATTGTTAGTGGAGTAGTGAACTGGTTTAAACATTCTGAGAAACCACTTGGAGCTAGGATCAAAGGCTGTGAAACTATGGCCTTTGACCCAACAATACCACTACTAGGTCTGTATCCCAAAGAGATCAAAGGAAAAGGGAAAGGACCTCTACATACAAAATATTTATAGCAGCTCTTTTTGTGGTGGCAAAGAATTGGAAATCGAGGGGGATGCTCATCAGTTGGGGAAAGACTGAACAAGTTGTGATATGTGATTGTGATGAAGTACTATTGTGCTTTAGGAAATGCTTTGGGTGGTTTCAGAAAAACATGGCAAGACTTTTGTGAACTTATGCAGAGTGAAGTGAGAAGGAGATCATTATGCCCAGTAACAGCAACATCGTGATGATGATCAATTGTGAAAGACTTGGTTACTCTGATCACTACAATGATCCAAGACAATTCCAAAAGACTCATGATGAAAAAAATGCTGTCCACCTCCAGAGAGAGAACTGATGAGCTCTGAGTGCAAATTGAAGTATAATTTTCTTGCTTTTTTTTTTTTTTTGCAATATGGCTAATAATAAAAATGCATTTTGCATGATTTCATATGTATAAGTGATACCATATTACTTGCTTTCTCAGTGGGTGGGAGAGGAAATGGAAGGGAGGGAAAGAATTTGAAACTCGAAATTTAAAAAGAAAAGAATTAAAATAAATAATAAAAATGTTTAAAGTTGGTTATTACATGTAATTGGAAAAAATAAAATATATCATTTTTCACTTAAAAAAATAACTTCTGCACCCCCAGCCTACTTCCCGTCAGCCAACTCAAAATTTGGAGTTTTGCAAGAGTTCCTGTTTCTCTCGAATGAAGAACTTACTACCCACCCCCCCACACACAATCTTTGAAACCTCTTCCCCCACCATTGTAACTATTGAATTCCCTTTCCCCACCCCTCTATCCAAAGTTCAAGGCAATGATCAGGTAACTGTCCCAGGAAGGAGGGAGGGGCCTCAGCTCTTCTGGGTGGATCTGAAGTTCAGACAACTGCAGATACAGAGCAGGACACTTTAAGTCAGGTATTGTTTCTTTCCTGGGGCTGTCAGGGCAGTTAATTAGCCTGTGCCTTCCTATCCTTGATCCCCACTTCTCTCCTCTGGTCATTCTTCAGCCTGAGGAGGGAGGAACCTAGGACTTTGATCTGGAACAAAAAGACCTTTCTCTCTTAGCCTCCATCTTTCACACAGTACAGCTCTAGAGGACTGAGTGAGAAGGATTGGTAGCCAAAGCTGAGGCTACTGCTGAGTACCTTCTCCCTATATGCCCGACAAATGCTTCATCTTCTCAGCCCGTCGAGAAATAGGAAGGGGCGCTGTTATCTTCTAATACTTTTTTTTAACCAATTTCGTATCCCCTTTTTTTTAGCAACAACGATAGCAACTGTTTCTATCTGAATCTGAACGAATATAAGAGGAGAATGAGAAAAATAGCAGGAGCAGTAACAGCAGCACCTGGGGTCGTTTTATATAGCACTTTAACATCTGCAAGAAACTTGTCCTCAGAGGAATCCAGAAAAGCTCCCCTCCTCACTCTCACATCCTTTTTTCCCTTCCCTTTTCCTTTTCCATCCCCCTCTCCCAGAAGTTTTGATGGACTAAAAGAAGAAGAATTGTTGAGGGGTGGTATTATGGAGAGTTTAAGGGGACTGAGTTAATTGGGAAGGGGTGAATCATAGGATCCTAGTCTTTAGAGTGAGAAGGAACCTCAGAATTAGACCAGTGCATTGATTTTATACATAAGGAAGCCAAGAACCTGATATTGGTGAAGATCAACGCCCTCTGATTTGAATTGGCACTGTTCCACCAGCCTACAGGAAGACAGTGCCCAAAGGGTAAAGGGCAATCGGTTCATCTTTATATTTTTGCCCTGGGTCTAGGTGAGGGATATTTATCCCCTGCCACTGAAAATTCAGGTGATATTTAACCAAGATTTATCAAGCCTCAGAGTACTAGAGATTCAAAGTTGAGAAATATAGTCCCTTCCCTGAAGAAATTTTCAAACTAACAGGTAAGGATATTTACACAGAAAGTCTGGTGTATATTGCAATGCATACATTAGGTTATGTCGTAGGGATGAATTTCAGGGATGTGTGGGTCTAGGACAACTGTTTCCCAATAATGTTTTTGGTCAACAGAGATTCCTGTGTGTGGACAGAGGGAAGAGTGGAATTTTCTATTAGTCTCTGGGTGACATTAAAGAGTCATGGCTTTGAGCAGTGGTAGCATGTCAAAGAAGAGAAAATCAGGTCACACACTGACACGGTATTACCAACCGTGCCAGCTTCGTAATTTGTAGAAACATTAGTATCTCATGCCAAGGAACACAATGAAAGCCACTCAGAGGGATAAATGTCAGACTGTTTCACTGACCCTGTCCTACTCTTTTCTGCTTTCTGTCTGTTATAGACATGTGGCTCTACCTGGCCTGCCTCATTGGCCTTTACCACCTCTTTCGCTGGTATCAGGAGAGGCAGGTGGTGAGTAACCTTGGAGACAAATATGTTTTTATCACTGGCTGTGACTCTGGATTTGGGAACCTGCTGGCCAAGCAGCTGGACCTTCGAGGTATGAGGGTGCTGGCAGCCTGTCTGACAGAGAAAGGGGCCGAGCAGCTGAGGCGTGGGACTTCAGACAGAGTAGAGACAGTGATCCTGGATGTAACCAAAACTGAGAACATCACCGCAGCTGCCCAGTGGGTGAAGGAACGTGTGGGAAATAAAGGTATAATCCAGATTTCTTCATTCAGTTTGTTTCTGGGGAGAAATTCAGTTTGACATTTGTAAAGCACCTACTATGTACAAAGTACTGTACTAGGTAAAATAAGGTTGTTTTTTCTTTTAATGAACTTTTACAGTGTCATATGGAGATTATATGTACTCAGATAATTTATAATATAAAGGACAGTAAGATAGTTCAAAGGAGAGAATCAAAATCTCTATGGGAAATTTTTAAGAGGCTGCAATCATTTTTAGCTAGGGTAGCCACATGAGTCTTCATAGAGAAGGAAAGATTTCAACAGGCAGATGTGGGGAAGGAGGGAGTCCATTTCAGGTATGGATGGGGGAGCAGTGGTGTGAGTTGAGCAGATGAATGGAAATGGTAGGGTGAGAATGGAGACTCTCGGTGGTCAAGATGAGCAGAAGAGTTGAGCAGAAATGTGAGAGACAAGACTGTGTAGAAGTTTGAATGCCAGGATTAGCAGTTTATAATTATTCTGTAGGCAATGGGGAGCCACTGAAGATTTTTAATCAGAGGAGTAAGATGTTGCTTTGGGAAGGGAAAGCTCGAAGGGAGGCTTCTTTTGAGGCTATTTTTTGATAGTTCACGTAAAAAAGGATATGTTTTTGAGCTAGACGTGGTAGCAGAGGAAAGGAGGAAACATATCCAAGAGATAGACCCTATTCAGATTACTAGGATGATTTCCAGTATGTTCTAGATTTTCACTTTACTTTCTGTATTAATTCACTTCTAGAAGTTGGAAAGTACAGAAAATTCAAGTTACTCCTGAATTTGGGCAGTGGTAGCAAGTCAAAGAACAGAAAACCAGGTCACATTAAGCCAGCTCTTGAACTGATAGTATCTTATGTAAATTTGCCATCTGGCAAATGCTTGAGTGCCTACTGTTTAATCTTAACTTGGGCCTGTTTTTTTTGAACCTAGCGCTTAGAAGCTTGCATTTACACTGATGGTTTATCTTTTCTGATACTCCACTCCTGTGGAAAATTATTCTTCTGTCACAAGTGTACCTCTCAACACCTTACAATCTAATGGGAGAGTCAACAGATATGTACGAATATGTAAAGCAAACAAATATGGACAAACTTCCTTCAAGGATTCCTTCCCTGACCAATCTTATGTAGTTCCTTTCCCTGGTCATTCCCCTCCCCCTGCCCCCCTCCCTCCTCGTAAACTGTCCCTTCCATATCAAATATTGGATGAATGACATGCACTTCTGTACCCCAGCTTCCTCCCTTCCAGACAACTCAGAATGGGGGGGGAGGTGTGGGGTAGGGGACAGGGAAGGCAATTAACACAACTACTGTCTTCCATCAGTAAGCCTTTACATGCATCTCAACAACAATAACCTTCATCAGGAGATGGGTAGCATGTTTCATTATTAGTCCTCTGGAATCATGGCTGGTCATTGAACTGATCTGAGTTCCCAAGTCTTTCAAGGCTGTTTGTCATTATAATATTGTTGTCACAGTTACAAACTTGTTCTTCTGGTTCTGCTCACTTCACTGTGTGTGAGTTCATACAAGTCTTTTGAGGTTTGTCTGAAACCATTTTTTTTGTCATTTCCTACAGTACAATAGTATTCCATCACATGTACATACCATATAGCTTGTTATCCTTTTCCAATTGGTGGGTGCCCCTTCAGATTCAATTATTTTCTGTCTCAGAAAAAAAAGCTGCTATAAATATAATTTTTTAATTCCTTAGAGTTTGTTTTGCTTAGGACTAATCTCTCTCTTAATCTACCTTCCCTCTAATTCCTCTTTCTCCTTCTCCCATTTCCCTGTTATTTCCCTGTTGGGTGAAGTCTATTTCTATGCCCAACTCTATGAGTGTGTGTGTATTCTTCCCTTCTTTGACCAGTTCAGATAAGAGGATGGTTTAAGTACATGTCTCCTTGTTTGTATAGACTTCTGCTTTTGTACCCTGATTATGTGTGGACTACAGTGGGGAGAGACAAGGCAAGGATACCATTGAGGAGGTCATTGCAATAGTATGGGTGAGATGAGGACTTGAGCTAAGATGGTGACTGTATAAGTAGAGAGAGAGAAGGAGTTGGAGGTCAGAAATGTTGTAAAGACAGAACTAGTTGTATATGTTGTTGTTATTTGTCCTTCATTCTCAAAAAGGACTATGACATCAGGGAGGTGATGCCATGACATGCAAGTGAATTGGATTTAAGTGAGGGAGGGCTGTGCAAGGTCACTAGCCTCACTTTCTCCTCCTGAGCCATCTGGGACCAGTGGCAACATATAGATCAGAATGACTGGAGATGGCCCTGGATGTAGTAGGAGATCTTGGCCTTTTCAATCTAAGGTCTTTAACAGGTCTCAGTTTGACTGAGGCAAGGCCCATTCTGTGATTAAGACTAGATAAGAAATGAGGCAGAGAATGGCCTTTCTTACCTAGTCTTACCTAGTCAAGTCCTTCAGGGTTTCCGCAAAATACAAACAATTGCTATTTACATTCACTCTGAGCCAATCAGGGCCCAAACAATGACCAAGTGGGGTTTGGCCTGGGGCCTATTGTTGGCCAATTAATGAGAGCCAGAGTGATTTGGGTTTAAGGCATGGTCCTTAAGAAAAAATATGTGCCCAGGCAGCTAGGTGGTACAGTGAATAGAGCACCGGACTTGAAGTCAGGAGGACCCGAGTTCAAATTTGGCCTCAGACCAAACACTTGACACTTAGTAGCTGTGTGCCCCTGGGCAAGTCACTTAACCCCAATTGCCTAAAAGAAGAAAAAGAAAAAATATGTGCAATGAAGAGAGTGAATAGTCCAAGATGATGAGGAAGTTATCTCAAAATGGGGGAAAGTTCAGAAGAGGGGCAGGTTTGGAGGAAAGGAGTTTTGTTTTGGACAAAATGAGTTTGAGATTCCTCTGGGATATCCAATTTATTGAATATTAATAGTATATTTTTAGGCACAAGGCTGCCAGAACAATTTTTTGTTAGTTTGTTATTATTCTAAATTTAAACATTGTCTGTGTGAGAAAGAGAGAGAGAGAGAGAGAGAGAGAGAGAGAGAGAGAGAGAGAGAGAGAGAGAGAGAGAGAGAGAGAGAGAGAGAGATCTAAATTGACAGTCTCCCTCATGCCCTTGGACATGTCTCTAATACAAGATGTTTTCAAATGACATTTATAGGCATCTTGAACAAGAATAATTTCACAAGAAGATATAGTTTAATATTCTACTTCAGCTAATAAATAGTTATTTCATCTTTAAAGAATATCTTTGGCCTTATCATTATTAGGGGGTCATAGAAGGAGTCTAAGTAGACAAAAGACTTGGGAGTGGTTCTGTTGTGTTTTAATGATCTTAAGAAGAAGAATTTAAAGAGAGGCAAAGAAGAGTCCGCTGGTTAGGGGTGGGGGGACAGAAAGGAAGTTTGGGGAAAATCATCTCAAATAACATCTCATATAATCATCTCATGTAGGTAAGTAAATGAAAGTCAAGGAGGGAGAGGTAGTGGGAACAGGTCACCTTTGAACCTCCATTCATCTGAACTGGTCAAAGAAGGGAAGAATACACACGCACACACAGAATTGGGTACAAAAATATATTTTACTCAACAGAGAAATAAGAGGGAAAAGGGAGGAGGGGAGGGAGAGTAGATTAAGAGAGGGATTAGTCCTAAGCAAAACAAACTAAGAATTTTCAAAAAGATTTAGAGCAGCTCTTTTTAAGGCAGCAAAGAATTGTAATCTGAAGGGTACCCACCAGATGGGGAGGCGCTGAGCAAGTCACGGCATGTGAATGTGATGGAATACTGTTGTGCTGTAAGAAAGGATGAAGTTGGATTACTTACTGATGAAGTTTCTTTCCTTCAAGTGAGTCTGGAAGGAGTTTAGACTGGAGAACTATTTATTTCTTAATACTTTCATTTGAATTTTTAAGAAGAGGGAGGGAAAGAAGAGGAGATGAGGGAGAAAAGAGATGAGAGAGAGAAAGAAAGGAAGAGAGGAGAGCCCAAGACAGAGTCTTGAGGTACAGTCACAATCAAGGAGAATGGCGTGGATGACGAATTAACAAAGGAAACAAAGTGTTCCTAAAACCCTAGGAGGAGAGACTGTGTAGTGGGAGGAAACAATGGTACTAGGTCAACAGTATCCAGTGATGCAGAGAAGACAAGCAGAATGAGGGCTGAGAAAAGACCAATGGCAATTAGAGATCGCTGGTAGCTTTGGAGAGAGAAATTTCAGCTGAGTGATAGGGTACGAATCTAACTCGCAAAGGGTTGAGTAGTGATTGAGAGCAAAAGTGGAGTCCATGAGTATAGACATCTTTTTCTAGGAGTTTGGATGAGAAAAGGAGAGATATATAGTCAAGGAGTGTGTTTGTGTGTGTGTATGTGTGTGTGTGTATGTGTTTGTGTGTGTGTGTGTTTTAAAGGATGGAAGAGACTTGCACATGTCTGAAAGTAGTTTGAGAGGTTGAAGATTAGAGAAAGAGAAGTCCTAACCCTTTATTTTACAGATGAGGAAAAAGAGACCTAGAGATTTCAAGTGACTTACCCAAGGTCACACAGCTAGAAAGTGTCAGAGATGGGATTGGAACACAACTCTCCTAAGTCTTGAGTTGAGACTTTCTGTACTCTGTCACATGGCCTCTCTTTCTATTGTGTCATATTTAGAGGATCCTGTCTGTGTGGGGCAGGAGAGAGGAGGGCACCTAATGCTTTTTTGTTAAATAATTATGTATTTGTTCTAAAAAAGTTTTATTGAAACCTCTTTTTTAATGCCAGTCATTTCCCAATATAGCACCCCACAAGGATAGAGCCCTCCCTTTTTAAAAAAAGTTAATTTAATTTTTAATTTATGTAATAAAACAAGCATTTCTATGACATAGTACATTAAAAATACGATTGCACATGAAACTGCAAATCTGCTATTCACAACTTGCTATTCCTTTCAAATATACAACAAAATTATGATATAAATTTCTTTTATTTCCTTTTTTCTTCCCTCCCCCCCACCCTAGAGATGACCAATATTAGACACAAATAGGTGTGTGTGTGTGTGTGTGTGTGTGTGTGTGTGTGTGTGTGTGTGTATAAAACTGTTCTATATATACTTCTATCTATTGGGTCTTTCTCTGGACTCAAATAGCATCTTTCTTCATATGTCCTTTATAGTTAATTTGGGTATTTGTAATAGTCAAAATAATTTATTCACTCAAAGTCATTCTTAAAACAATATTGCTCTTACTGTATACAATGTTCTCTTGGTTCTGCTCATTTTGCTCTTCATTATTTCTTGCAAGTCTTTCCATGTTTTTCTAAAATGATCAAGTTCATCATTTTTTTGCTTTTTGACGAGGCAATCAGAGTTAAGTGACTTGCCCAGGGTCACACAACTACTATCTGTGTCTGAGGTGGGATTTGAACTCAGGTCCTCCTGACTCCAAGGATGGAGCACTGTCCACTGCACCACCTAGCTGCCCCAAGTTCATCATTTCTTATAGCACAGTAGAGAACCCTGCCTTATAACAAAGACAACAAAAAATTAAGCAAAAGCAGCTGACGTAGCAACCACGTTAGACAGTACGAGTGACATTCGATATTCCTTCCTCTACCACCTCTCTACTGAGAGAAGGGAAGTGTAGTCCCTCATCTCTTCTCTGCAACTATATTGGTCATGAAGTACAATAAGTTTAGGAGGGCCTGGCCAGGCTAGGGAAGAGAGTTTAGAGGCACCCTAGGAAGTGAAAAGCCAGATTTATGTGTAAAACTAATTTGCTCACTAATCCCAATCAGTCCCTCTTACTTAACTCCCACATTTAAAAGTCTACCACCCTGGGGTTAGTGTTCTCCTTCAAACCTAACCCGAATGTGATCCACTTGTTTCTCTAGTCACTCCATGCCGGACCCATCTGTTTCTCTAACAAATGAAATCTGACCCTCAGTCAGGACCTCAATGTACTCAACTTTTTTATGGAGCCTCCCCTAGTTAACCCCTCCCCTTCATGACTTTGTGCTTGCTTCCGAATTTCCATAGTACTTCTGGGTAGATCCCATTCCATACTACCACATACTTTCCTCAGAACTATTTTCTGCGGAAGCATTTTTAAGAAGAGGCAACCGACCTGTCGTGTGACCATGGACAAGTCTGTATACTTCTCTGGGTCTCGATTTCCTTGTCTGCAAAATGAGGTGGTTACAGATGATGACTCCTAAGGATTCTTTCAGGCTTATGATTTCAAGTTTTGTCCTTCCTACCTACAATGTAAGCTCCTAGAACATGAGTGAACTGTTTCCTCCCACTAGGAGCCTAGAAAAATGCCAGTGATTGACTCAACAAATCTGAACGGAATTGAATTTGAATCAAGACAGTGACATACTTGCTAAAACCTCAGTAGAGCCCTACTTAGAACTTCCCACTCTTCCCAGGTCTCTGGGGCCTTGTAAATAATGCAGGCATCTCCTTGCCCTCTGCCCCCAATGAATGGCTGAACAAGAGGACTTCCTGAAAGTGATCAATGTGAACCTCATTGGACTGATTGAAGTGACACTGAGTCTGCTGTCCCTGGTGAAGAAGGCCAAGGGCAGGATCGTCAACGTCTCCAGTGTCATGGGCCGGGTGTCTCTCTTCGGTGGTGGCTACTGCATTTCTAAGTATGGTGTAGAGGCTTTCTCTGACAGTCTCAGGTAATGGGATCACCCTCGGGCCCTTTCTCCCACTTGTAACATTCATGAAGGATCTCACCACCTCCCAAGCTGGTGTTAACTGGTGCATGTGGCCTGTTGAGGTTACGGTTAACACTTCTTTATCACTTCCTCCTCCATACTCCCACCCCAAGCCCTTGTACCATCCCCTTCATCCTAGTTACCCTCCAGCTGCTTTCCCCTGCCTGTCACCATAAAAATGACGATAATGTTAATAATCATATTTTTATGCCTTTAAGATTTTCAAAGTACTTTCCTCATAACAGCCCTGTAAGGTAGGCATTACAAGTATTATTGCCCCCATTTTACAGATGATGCACTGAGGCTCTGAGAGGTTGTGACTGGCCCACGCTCACATTCCCCTTATACTAACTACCTCCTAGGGCTGTGGTGAGGAACCTAGAAAGATCATGTATGCCAAAGAGCCTGGAGCATACATGAGCTCTACAGGGCAGGGAAAGGGCATTATTATTGTTATATTCTCCCTTAACTTCTGCTCCATCCCATCCCTTCCTGTTCTGTACAAGGCTGTTCTTGATTGTCCAACTCCCAGCCTCTTCTTCCAGGCCCTGCTTCATCGTGCTTCTGTTCTGTCTTTACCATAGGCGGGAACTCTACCACTTTGGATTGAAGATTGCCGTGATTGAGCCTGGTTTCTTCAAGACCAACATCACCAACGAGGACCTTTTCTACCAGAGCTACCAAGAGTTGTGGGATCGAATGGACCCTGAAGTCAGGCGATGCTATGGCCAGAAGTTCTTGGAAGCCTGTGAGTCGTCCCCTCCCATGAACTCCCCTGGTCTAGTTGGAGGAGAGGCAGAGGGAGAGCTCTGATCCGAATCAGACATTACACTCCTCCACACCAGTAAGCCCCATGTATTCAGGGTCCAAAGGAACTGAGCCAGATGAATCCAGAAGAAATAAGACAGGGGGACCTAAATTAGGAATATCAGAGGCATCTTAGAAACCATGCAATCCAACCCCCATCAGTTTTACAGATGGGGAAATTGAGGCCCTAAGAGATTAGGTGACTCACCCAAGGTCACACCACTAATTAGGGACAGAGCGAGGATTAGAATATAGGACTCCTGACCTCTTGTATACCACACAGAACTGCCTCAATTAGTCAACAAGCATTTATTAAACACCTACTGTGTGCCAGGGACTATACTAAGGGGAGTAGAGAAGGGAATAAGCATTTACATAACACCTACTATTTACCAGCTCTGTACTAAGAAGTTTTTTGTTTTTACAAATATTTGATTCTCACAACAGCCCTGCAAGGTAATAGCTAATAGCTAACATGTATATATCATTTACCATGTGCCAGGCACTGTGCTAAGTACTTTATCATTATTATCTCATTTGATTCCTCACAACATGGCTGGGAGGTGGGTGCTATTGTAATTTTCATTTTACAATTGAGGAGACTGAGGCAAGCAGAGGTTAAGTAACTAGCCCAGGCTTGCATAGCTAGTAAGTGTATGAGACCAAGTTTGAACCCCTGACTTCCTGACTCTAGGCCAGGGGTGGGGAACCTGTAGCACTCTAGGTCCTCAAGTGCAGCCCCTTTGAATTCAGACTTCACAGAACGAATAAGTTTAGATTCGGTCAAAGGGCAGCACTTGAGGACCTAGAGGGCCATGTGAGACCTCCCGGCCACAGGTTCCCCACCCCTGCTCTAGGCCCATTTCTTTATCCACTATGCCACCAGCTGCCTCTGATGTAGCCAAGGATTAGACTGGGAACTCCTTAAGATCAGGGACTGTCTTTTACCATTCTTTGTATCCCCAGTACTTAGCACAGTATGCAGCATATATTAGGTGCTTAATAAATGTTTATTGACTGACTAAGCCCTGGGGCTACAAGGACAAAAACCTGAAACCAAACCCTCTGCTCTGGAGCTCCTTTCCTATTCTCTGGTTGCACAGAGGAGCTAAATATGAGACGCGTAGAATGTGTCTTGTAGGTGAATGGTCTTGTAGATAAATAGGCTGAATCCTGAGGGCCACACTTGAGGACCTAGAGGGCCTCATCTAGAGTCAAGACCGCAGGTTCCCCCACCCCTGGACTCTGGAGGATTCAGGGTTCATTTCTGAGCTTGGGTCGGGGAGGGGATGGACAGAGTCAAACAAGCGATGGTCTTAGGGGGTGACCTCTGCCAACCCAAAGAACTACTAGGCCTTTGCTACCTTACCCCAAAGGTCATGCTGCAGCAGAGGTAGGGGTAGGGCAGAGTGTGCGTGTTCGGTATGATGCAAGCAGAGTTAACCTTGTGCCCTTCATTACTCTACTCCTACAGTTATGCAGTCTACTCACGAAATACAGGATCACTGCCAGTCAGACCTCTCCTTGGTGACCAACTGTATGGAGCATGCCTTGACCTCTTGTCATCCACGTACCCGTTACTCACCCGGCTGGGATGCCACGTTGTTTTTTATTCCCATGTCCTATTTGCCCACTAGACTAGTAGATACCCTTTTTTTGTGGAAGTTTCCCAAACCTGCCTATACTATATGATGCCATGGGGAGAGGGAAGGAGTAGCAAATGATAAGGCAAGATAAAAAGCAGTTCATATAGTACAGAATTTGGTGTACAATGGAGACAGAACATAGAGCAGAGAAGGGGCCTGGAGAGAATCCAATCCCATAAACATTTCTTGGGCACCTATTATGTACAAGGTTCTGTGCTAGGCGCTGGTGGGAATCTGAAGACGACTAAGACCTTATTCCTACCTTCAGTAATAATAATAATAATAATAATAATAATAATAAAGTGGCATTTATATAGCACTGTAAGGTTTGCAAAATACAAACATTATCTCATTTGATCCTCACAACAAGCCTGGGAGGTAGATTCTATTATTATCCCCATTTTACAGATGAGGAAGCTGAGGTTAGGTGATTTGCCCAAGACCACACAACTAACAAAGCATCTGAGGCTGGATTTGAATTCAGGTCTTCCTGACTCAAAGCCCAGCACTTGATCCCCTAAGCCATCTAGCAGCCTTAGGGAGCTTAGTGGAATGAAAAGGTAAAGACACAAACCACCGTGAAATAAGGCAGAATGGTTGTCGTGGAATCACAGAGAAGGAGAAAGCCATGGATGTACCCAGAAGAGAAACCACAAGTTTCCAGAGAAGCTTTGGCCCAGCAGGCTGGGATGACCTATCTAGAACAGACCGATGCCTGCCTCTGTCAGTCCTTCCCATGAAGAAAGCGTTGTCTCTTTTTCCTTCTCTTTGTCCACTCTCTTCCTCGGGGACCTTATCTGCTTGGAGGGGCTGTTGTCATCTCTGTACAGCTGACTCACAGTCCTCAGTGACCAGCTCTAATCTCTCACATTGCCAATTCACGGGATGGTCCACTGGCATCTCAAATTCAGCATATCTAAAATGGAACGAATCACCTTGCTGCTCCCCGAAGCCAGATCTCTGAACTTCGTGTGGTGTCTTGCACGTAGTAGGTGCTTAATAAATGTTGAGTGATTGGCTGATTGATTGGAACTTCCCTATCTGTGACTGCACCACCACGACCACCACCACCACCCAGGTTCCAAGCTTCAGAATCAATTAGACATCTAGAACTGAGTGTCCCATGTTGTTTTGTTGTTCAGTTGTTTTTCAGTAGTGTCTGACTCTTTGTGACATAAATGTCAGAATTTATATTATTCTTTAAGGTTTGCAAAGCATTTTTTAACTGATATTATTTAGCCCATGGCTCAGGGACCCCTATAAACTTTAATTCAGACAGACTGGATTCATTCATGGGGGTTAGCCCCAGGCCCACCACCCCCACCTCCACCACCAAGAAAATGGTGATTCTGTCACCTTCCCCAAGCACTGAAGAGCTCATTCATATTCAGTCCAGGATTTCTTCTTCTGCTCCAGGGCTTCCCCAGTCCTGGCAGAGACTGGACCAGACCCAGGCCCCAACCACTGCCTGGAGATTTGAGCCTTGAGGGAAAACTTTGAACAGTCTAATCATCTGCCTCCCTTAATGGATATCTCTCCAACTACAGCAGGAGTAGGGAATCTGTGGCCTCAAGGCCACATGTGGCCCTCTAGATCCTCAAGTGCATCCCTTTAACTGACTCCAAACTTTACAGAAAGTAAAAGGGCCACCCTTGAGGACCTAGAGGGCCACATGTGGCCATGAGGTCCCAGGGTCCACACCCCTGAACCATAGATCCTCTTTCCGGACAGTCCAGTGACTCTAAATCCTTGGCTGCCTATGTACAAACCCTTTTCCCCATCTCCAATGATCTACTTCTTTATTCCCATCCTCCCTCTATTCTGTTCTCCCCCTCTCCTTCCACATTCATATAACATCCCACTCCAGACCTTCCTGGACCCTACTGAGTCCTCTGGGATCCCTGCTCCATAATTAGCAAACTTCCTTTCATTTTAAACCTGTTCCTTTCTCATTCCTTCTTATCTTATGGCAATCATTGAGACTTAGCCCCCTTCTGATGGCAATCCTTGCCCACCCTTGCCAATACTGGTTTCATTTTGACTAATGTCCTCAGACTCATTGGTTGGATAGTTGGAATACTCCTTGCTCACCATTGCCACTTTCAAATTCTCCCTCATCAACCTCCCCTCCTTTGAGGTTCATGCTGTCTATATTTGTCAGAGTCTAGTAGCCTTTATCTACTGACCACTCCCCACCCCCACCCAGGATATTTCTTTTACTTCCTGGCTCACAGTCTTCCTGTCCTTGACTATCCTGGCCCTGGGAAACTTTAACATACATGTTGATGCTGCCCTCAACTCCCTTAATTTCCAAGTTCTTCCATCTCATGAACTACTCTTCCACTCTACCTCAGCTATACACAGGGATAGTCATACCCTTAAGTCTAATATCACCCACAAATGTCCCAATCAATTTTCTATTTATTCCACTACTACGGAAGCTATTCCAAACCTTTTTTCTTCTCACCACCCCTCCCCCAACGTAGCAATCCTTTCACCCACTCACCTGAGGGCTTTGCCTCATACTTCAACAAAAAATAGCTGAAGCCATTACCAAGACCTCTCCTTTTGCCCCTTCTCACTCATCCAATGTCCCTCTGACATTCTCCCCATCTGTCCTGTAGATGTCTCAAATTCAACATGTCTAAAATGGAACTTATCTTCTCTTCAATCACCAATTACCTTGAGGTAAGCCCTGGTCACTGGGCTTTAGCAAGGAACCAGTGCATATGCCTACCATGGGAGTGGATGGAGTGGAGGAGGTATACTTCTCAGATACTTCCAAACAAAGGGCACCATTTCCTATAATTTCATCAAGTTGATTGAAGAAACTCACAACAATTCAGTGAGGTTTAATTATTCCCATTTAACAGATAAGAAAACTGAGGCTCACAGAGGTTAAGTGACTTACCCATGGCCACAAAGCTATTCTTAGAGATGGTCTTCCTGATTCCGTGTCCTTCATTCATTCTACTTGCTACACTATGCTGCTAATATCATAAATCACTATTTTTTATTTGTTATGACCAAATGATATACAACTTTTAATCAAATTAACTCAAAATGGCACTGCATCAAGTCACCTTTCAAAAATATTATACTTTCATTATCCTCTGTGACAAGGATTAAAGAGGGTTCGTGATAACAGGCATTTATAAATAACTGGCATTTCTTTCTTTCTTTCTTTCTTTTTTTATTACTAGGCAATGGGGTTAAGTGACTTGCCCAAGGTTGCATAGCTAGTAAGTGTTAAGTGTCTAAGGCCAGATTTGAACTCTGGTCCTCCTGACTCCAGGGTCAGTGCTCTATCCACTTCACTACCTCATATAACTGGCATTTTTAAGGGTTAAGGTTGGCATAGGGTCCCTAACAGCTACCTTTGGAATCTTTCCAGTTTGGGATTCCAGACGATTAACAATGACGCTCCAAACCCCCACCCATCAAGTATCTTCCTTCATTTTCTTTTTAGAATTTTTTTTATTCTGAACTTAAACACCAGATAAAATTAATATCTCCATTTACAGAGTGGAATACAGAAGATAATACATGAAACTACAAACCTCTTTTGCAAAGTTTGCTTTTCTTTTTAAAATACATAACAAATTCAACCTGTAACTTTCAAAGCTATCTTGTTTATCTGTGTGAATCTCCTCTTTTAGATTAGTCAAAATTTATCCCATGACCTCATATTATAGTGAGAATAAAAACAATTGTAGCAGAAAGCACCGCTATACCAAAAATACATCAGATAATGTGAAGTGCATGATATGTAACCACAATTACTATCTCAAATCTCTTCTTCCCATGATTCTCATTCTGACTCTCAGCACTTAAGTAAATAGGGCTACAAGTCCTCAGTCTCTAACTATAATAGTATAACTATATTATGTATATTATATGCATGTGATATAATAGAATGTAATAGAAATATAATAGGTGTATCAAGACTTGCCACGTTTGCTTCATCCTAATACCTGGGCTAGTGATGTCTCCCACAGGCCTTGCTTTACATGAAAGGCAAATCTCAGGTTCTGAGTGGTGTTGAGGTAGTAACATCACACTTGATGTCAATAGGAGGGTCTAAGCTCCACTGGGCTACCATCAGCCCTCTAATTTATCATAATCAGGCCTGGGAGATAATCGACAATTACAATGCCATGGTAAGATGGGTCACAACTCAAGGGATGATGGCCATCCTTTTTCTCCCCTGCTTCTATCTCCTTACTGTTTTCTCTTTTAGCCTTGGCACTTCTCATTCTTGGCCATGTCACTCTTCTATCAACCAACTCCAATCTACAGCCTCTAGGATCAAATATCAAATCCCTTCTTTGATGTTCAAAGCCCTTCATAACATTTTCCCCAGCCCCTTACCTTTCCAATCTTCATACATACATTCTTTACTTGAGTGACACTGGTCTTTCACAAGATACTCCATCTCTTGACTCTGGGCATTTTCACTGGCTGTCCTCCAAGCCTGAAAAGCTCTCTCTACTCAATTCCACCGCCTAGCTTCCCTGACTTCCTTCAAAACCCAGCTACCTCCTGCAATTCAGTGAAACCTCAGGGCTGTGCCTATTCACATATATTTCTTCCAAGTAAACATTCCAAGTATCATTATTCCTATTTAAAAATGAGGAAACTGAGGCTCAGAGATATTAAATGATTTGCTGGGGATCACACAGCTAGTAAAGTATCAGAGGCAGGTCTTATCTGATTCCAACACTCTTTCTACTGTACTCGGCTGCCCTTAAACAGAATGGTACTGAAGAATGGGATCTGAAGGGTGAAGGTATTCCCAGGAGAAAGAGTTGGTCAGGGGAAAGAAGAGAGGCTTTGAAAGAGGAAATAGCATGGCCCTCAAAATTGATTTCACTTTTATGAGATTTTGGGGGGGTCATGTACTTAAAAGCATTGTATAACATCCCCTTGTGGATGCATGCTGGAGGGGTCCTTCCCCTCCCTGCTCCCTGCTTCAGAACAAGCGCAGGTATCCATTGACTACTCCATCTCTTCCACCAGGACATTTCTAATTGGCTGCTGACTATCCACGCATAAGAGACAACCCCCTGCCCCTGTATCCTCTCCTTGCTGTTGGCCTTGAGGTTTAAAGCTGTCTCTCTGAGTTCTGGATGTCACATGGACTCTTTTCTTTCAAGTGGTTTCCCAGGGGGTTTTTTTTCCCCCCTGAAGGCTGGTCCTGCTTCTTGGTCTGTTTCTGCTGCTGTTGCTGTGGTTGCTGATATCCAGCTCCTCAAGAGCCCGGGGAAGATGCCAGCTGCCTTTTGAGATCTTACAAAGTGCTGTACTAAAGGAAAGAGGAGACTAACAGAAGGCATATATACACATGCATGTTACATAATATTATGTGCATATAAATAATTATAAAATATATAATTTTATATATAAATATATAACATATAAAATAAACATATACATGTAGGCATATGCACATGCACACATGTGTTTATATAATATATATTCACAAATATATATGTGTGTGTATATAGACATGTTGTGTGTATATATATATATGTGTGTATGTGTGTGTGTATACATGCTTGCATACAGCTTCAGTGCCCACACACTATGGGATATTTATGTACTAAATATGTTCACTAATAGAACTAGCTAGAAAATGCAGTTTCACTCAGGTGTGCTGGCCTGCACCTACAAACCCGGTTATGGAGGAGGCTTGAGACTGGTAGATCTCTTGAGTTCTGGACTGCAGTGGGCCAAGCCAGTCTGTATCAATATTAAATTTGGCATCTAGAAGGGGAGCCCTGTAGGAATGGGGGGAGGGGGGGAACCATGCAGTGGGAGGAGCAAAATGGCCTAGTTAGGAAATGGAGCTGGTCAGAGTTCCTGAGCCAATCAGTAGTGGAACCAGGCTATGAGTAGCCCCTGCACTTCCAATCAGGGCTAGATAAGGAGGCCTAATTTAAGAAAAAAAATGCAGGGGTAGCAGGAATGTCCATTGTCACCACTATTATTTGGTATAGTTCTAGAAATGCTAGTTACTGCGAAAAGGCTAGATAAAGAAATTGAGCAAATAGGGATAGGCAAAGAGAAAACAAAATTATAGATTTTTGCAGATGATATAATAGTTTACCTAAAGAACCTAACCATCCAATTAAAATTAATTGAAACAAAGAATAATTTTCAGAAAGTAACAGGATACAAGATAAGTTTACAAAATCATCAGCTTTTCTATATATTACCAACAAAGCCCAGAAGGAAGAGATTTTTTAAAAATGAATTACTTTAAAAAAAAAAAACTAAAGCATGTTTAAAATATCTGGAAGTACATTTACCAAGATACATACAAGAATTATATCAATACAACTACAAACTCTCTTTATAAAAATAGACAAATAATTAAAGATATTAATTGTTCATGGTTGGGTCAAGCCAATATAATAAAATAACAATTATTATCTAAATTAATTAACAAATCGAGATAGAAGCAATATCCTAAGCCTTACTCCCATGAAAGTAAGGCTATTAAAATATATTGAGATCATCCTTAAGACATGGGTGGATCAGGGTATTGCTATTACTTTCTTCTCTTTTGAGTACAAAACAACCAGGAGTAGCTCTGGGTCCCCTATCAGATGCTTGGGCCCACCATAAGCCACTCAGACAAGTTAGCCTCCCTCAGTTGAAGCAACTCAAGGTGTTTTCAGTAACTATTATTGTTGAATATCCTTTTCCTACTCTGGTTAAGTAAATCTTCTTTTGTTAACTGTTGAATGAACTACAAGTTTCCTTTTCTTCCAATATCAAACCTAAATTACTCAGTAACTGGCCTGAGTGAGGTCTTCTCTTACTAATTGGTGTAGTCTTTTAGGATTAGCATATAATAAATTCACTGAAGTGGACAAGGCAGGAGAAGGTAAGCCTGGATTGGCCTTCGTATTTTAGGTGGAACTTTAGTGATGTTGGTTGCTTATTCTGAGGCATCCTGTGATAGAACCAGGATTCCCCTAACTCAATACAGACTATTTTCATTAAAAGGCAACAGAGCTGTCCCTGGGATCATATTGGCCTCTACCTCCCTTCCAGAGCTAAAAGCATTTAAAAAAAAAAAAGGTTACCTAAAGGCATTAAAAAGTCCCACTCACATGAAGTCAGGGGCTCCTCTGACTTGATAGATTTCTCATGGCCTTTAGAGTCCCCATACCCAGTCTTGCTGACCAGACACATTTTCATATGGAGACTAGGACAAGAGTGGACAAATTGAAAGAAACTAAATAAATCCTACCGTGTCCTTGTTGCATATCACTACTGTGTGAGGCAAAGTAAACCTTTTGTTTACTGCTCAATGACACTTGAGTGCCTCATTTCTTTCCAACATCAAACCTCAGCTCCCAGGGTGCTGGCATGGGGTCCACCCTTAACAAACTCCCACATTCTAGGAGGTTAGAGGGAAAACCGCCTATAGCCATCTAGCAAGAAGAAACTGATATGCCTATGCTTTGGGGTAGATTTCATCAGAATTCAGTTTACCTTCAAAGAAGCTTGGAGGGATTAAATGTTTTGAGATTGAGATTTTTTCCTAATTAGGAAAGGGCAAATTTATTATTTGGCTTTTAAAAACTTCTTTAAAATATATTTCATTTTTTTCCAATTACATGTAAAAACCATTTTAAACATTTTTGTTGTTCAGTCATATCCAACCCTTCATGACCCAATTTGGGGTTTTCTTTGCAAAGATACTGGAATCGTTTGCCATTTCCTTCTCCAGCTCATTTTACAAATGGAGAAACTGAGATAGGATTAAACTACTTTCCCAAGGTCATGCAGGTAGTAAGTGTCTAAGGCTGGATTTGAACTCAGGTCTTCCTGATTTCAGGCCCAGCACTCTATCCACTGGGCTACCTTGCTGCCCTATTTTTAAGTTGTTTTTTTTTAATTTTGAATTCCAAATTCTCTCTCTCCCCTTCTCCTTGAGAAAGCAAGCAATTTGAAATAGTTTATACATGTGTAGTCATGCAAAACTCATTTCCATATTAGTCGTATTGTGAAAGAAAACACAGGCAAAAAAAAAAGAAATGAGAAATTAAGAAAGTTTTAAAAAACTTTCCTTCAATCTGCATTCAGTTCTCTCTCTGGAGGTGGATAACATTCTTCATTATAAGTCCTTTGGAGTTATCTTGGATCATTAAATTGCGGAGAATAGTTAAGGCATTCACAGTTGATCATTTTACTTTACATCAATTCATGTAAGTCTTTCCAGGTTTTTCTGAGAGCATCCTGCTCACCATTCCTTATAGCATAATAGTATTCCATCACAATCACATACCACAACTTCTTCAGCCGTTCCCCAACTGATGGGGATCTCTTCAATTTCTCTCTCTCTTTTTTATTTTGATGCCACCAAAAAGATGCTATAAATATTTTTGTGTTTAGAAAAGAACAAATTTAGAAAAACTAGCTTTATTCTGTCCTTGCTGAGAGTAGATGCTTTTGTATTGCTAATGGGCAGCATCACCCAATTGCCTTTGACTTTTTTTTTTGGAAAAGAAAAAGTAGCTGAAGTGTCACTCAATAAATATTTATAATAAAAGCTCCTATCGTACGAAGCCCTGGGAATACAAAGAAAGGCAAAAAACAAATTCCTTGGGGAGCAGCTAGGTGGTGCAGTGCAGAGAATGCTAGGCTTGGAATCAGGAGGACTCATCTTCATGAGTTTAAATCTGGCCTCAGACACCTACTAGCTATGTGACCCTGGGCAAGTCACTTAACCCCAATTTCCTTAAAAAAAAAAAAAGACAATTCCTGCTTTCAAGGAGACAGTTGCTGCTCTTGTGGTAGACAACATACAAACAACTATATACAAACTATAGACAGGATAAATTAGAGATAATCAAGGGAAGGCACTAGCATGAAGGGGCTTCAGGAAGGCTTCCTGTAAGAGGTGGACTTTTAGCTGAGTCATGAAGGAAGCCAGAAGACTGAGATGAGAAGGGAGAATGGGGGACAGCCAGTGAAAATGCCCAAAGTCTGGAGATAGAATGTCTTATTTGAGGAACAGCAAGAATGTCGCTGGATTGCAAAGTACTGGGTGTAAGGTGTAAAAAGACTGGAAAGGTGAGGGGGTGGGGCAAATTCTGAAGGGCTTGGAATGCCAAATAGGTTTTTATATTTGATTATGGAGGTGATAGGGAACCACTGGAGTTTACTGAGTAGAAGGTGACATGGTCAGACTTATACTTTAGTAATATGGCTTAGGCAGCTGAATAGAGGATGGATTGGAATGGGAAGACTTAATACAGGCAGACCCAGCGGCAGGCTATCGTGGTAGTCCAAGAATGAGGTCTTGAGGGCTTGTGCCAGAGTGGTGGCAGTACCAGAAGAGAGAAAGTGGCATATTCAAGAGATGTTAAAATCTACAGGACTTGGCAACAGATTGGACATGCTGTGGGGTGACAGAAACCTAGGCATCTAGAATGTTAATAGACTTGTGAGTTTAGGGGAAATATCTACCCAGAGAAAAGGGAACCTTGGAAATCAAAGAAAGACAACCACGAGGGTGTAACTAGAGACAGAGCCTCAGGCTGGCAAGGATAGAATGACCTTACTGATTTCTGTCTTGAAGGGGGAGGCCTCCGTTATCTTAGAGATTTCCTGCCAAGATAAAGATACAGAGAAAATGTCCCACACTGGAGCAAACCCAATCTTTGGCAGCTTCTGAGACCCCAATATATTCTACCACAAATCACTTGATATCCTGTCTCTATCATTCAATCCTCCCAAAAAAGAAAGTGGCTAAGAGCCTCATCTAGGCACCCTCTATTGCCTGTAATGTCTCTCTAAAACCATATGAGTGTGTGTGTGTGTATATGTGTGTATGTATATATGTGTATCTATATATACATGTGTATGTATATATGTATTGTATATGTATATGCATATATAAATAAAACACATAATATACTATATAATATTATATCATATGTTATATATGTAATATATAATAAACATATATATATATATAAACTGTATGTTTATATCTTTGTTCTTTGAGTTGTCCTTTACCCATCAGTTAATGCTAATTAAACTTTTGATCTTCTAGCCTTGTCTTTTGATTTACTGACCTCCAGTCAAATGGAATTCTCTGTTCATATTCATAAGGTATGTTATTTAGGTTGTACCTATATGGTCTGATGGTTTTCCCTACTTTGTTCAATTTAAGAAAAATATCTACTTCTGCTTCATTGACTACACTAAAGCCTTTGACTTTATGGATCACAACAAAATGTGGCAAGTCTTCAAAGAGATGGGAGTGCCAGATCATCTTACTGGTCTTCTGAGGAACCTGTACATGGACCAAAAACAATGGCTGGAACCGAACGTGAAACAACTGATTAGTTTAAGATTGGGAAAGGAGTACAACAAGGCTGTGTATTGTCACCTTATTTATGTAACTTATATACAGAGTACATCATGTGAAATGCCAGGCTGGATGAAACAAAAGTTAATTAAGGTTAGAGGGAGAAATAACAATCTTAGAAATGCAAACCCTGATATTGGGAAAGACTGAAGGCATAAGGAAAAGGGGACAGCAGAGGGTAGGATGGATAGACAGTGCCATGGAAACAAGGAACATGGACTTGGACAGATTTTGATGACAGTGGACAATAGAAGGGCCTGGTGTGCAGTGGTCCATGGGATCGCGAAGAGTCAGACACGACTGAACAACTGAGCAGCAAATGGAATTCAGGAAAAAAATGGAAGGAATTACTCTCCAGCAGAATTTTAGATTTTCTTAGTTGAGGATTTCTCCAATAACACCTTCTAGATTGGGAGCCTGGGTGAATGGGAGGATAGTGGTACCCTTGACAATCATAAGGAAGTCAGCAAGAAGGGAGGGCTCAGGGTGAAGGAAAGATAATGAGTTCACTTTTGGAGATGTTGTGTTTAAAATGTTGATGGAACATTTGGGTAGGTAGGAGTCACAGTGGATAGAGCATCGGGCCCAGAGTCAGGAAAACCTGAGTTCAAATTTGGCTTCAGATACTAGTTACTAGCTGTGTGAGCCTGGGCAAGTCACTTAATCCTATTTGCTTCAGTTTCCTCATCTGTAACATGAACTGGAGAAGGAAATGGCAAACCACTCTCGTATCTTTGCCAAGAAAACCCCAAATGGGGTCACAAAGAGTCAGATATGACTGAAATGACTGAACCCACAACATATGACATTCAGTTCAGATGTCTAATTGACAGAGATGAAAGGCTGGAGGTAGGCAGAGAAATTAGGGCTGGATAAGTAAATTTGAGAGTTATCTTTATAGAGATGATAATTGAATCCACAAAAGGTGATGAGATCATCAAATGAAATAGTAGAGAGAGAAGACAAGAGAAGAGAAGAGAAGAGAAGAGAAGAGAAGAGAAGAGAAGAGAAGAGAAGAGAAGAGAAGAGAAGAGAAGAGAAGAGAAGAGAAGAGAAGAGAAGAGAAGAGAAGAGAAGAGGGCCCACGGAAGAGCCCTGTAGGACACCTACCTGTAGAGGGCATGACCAGGATGAAGATCCAGCAAAGGAGACAGAGAAGGAACAGTCAGAGGAGCAGGAGAATTAGTACAGAGTAGTGTCTGAAAAACGTAGAGAAGAGCGTGTTAAGAAGAAGAGAAGGACTGATAATGTCAAAGGCTTCAGAGATGTCAAGAAGGATGAAGATTGAAAAAAAAGACTATTAGATTTGCCAACTGAGAGATCACTGGTAACTCTGGAGAGGAGTTTCAGTTGAATGATGAGGTCAGAAGCCAGACTACAAAGAATGAAGAAAAGAAGGAGAAAAAAGGAAATGAAGGCATTGATTGTAAATGGCCTTCTCAAGGAGTTTAACCACAAAATTAAGGAGAGATATAGGAAGATAGCTAGTAGGGATGGATGGATCAAGTCAGGGTTTTTTGAGGATGAGGGAGACATGAGCAGGTTTGTAATAATAATAATTCTAGCTAAGATTTATAAAGTGCCTACTATGTGCCAGGCACTTTACAATTATTGTCTCATTTGATCCTCATAGCAACCCTGGGAGACGATAAGTACTATTATTATCCCCATTTTACAGATGAGGAAACTGAGGCAATCAGCGGTGAAGTGATTTGTCCAGGGTCACATAGCTAGTGAGTGTCTGAGACCAGATTGGAATTTGGGTCTTCATCACTCCAGGCCCAGCTCTCTATCCACTGCATCACCTGGCAATAGAGAAGAAGCCAGTAGACAGGGATGACAGAGGGGGCAACCTGCTGGAGAGGATGGAATAAAATTGGATTATTTCTTCATGGAGAGGACCCTGTGTTGGTGAGAATAGTGCCACCTCTTTATATGACTTGTGGGTGAAAGCCCAGACAGTGGCAGAGGGCATCTGGGCAATATAAGATGAGGAGAATTAGAGAAAAAGGGAGCTCTCAGTGAATGGCCTCATTTTTTTTTCAGTGAAATATGAACCAAAGTTCTCAGTTATAGGGTGGGGGGCAGATGTGAGAGGTTTGAGGAGAGATAAAAAGGTTTGGAAAAACCTCTGTGGTGAGTGGGATAGTGAGTCATTTAGGGAGGTGTGATAGGAATGTCTTGTTGCAGTGAGGGCCTACTTGAAGTATGTAACATAGATTTATAGTGAATCCAGTCATTACAGTTTTGTGATTTTCTCTAGCTTATCCAGAAGTACAAGAGTAGGAGAGAATCAGAGGATGGTGGGAGTTACCCAGGGCTAAAGATTCAACAGGGCAAGATCAGCAATATGTTAAGGGAGCAGGGAATTCAAGAGAAGATGATAGAGTCAAATGGAAATGGTTCACCAAGGGGTTAAGATGGGCAAAGGAGGAGAGTGTAACTGGTACAAGAATTATGGTCTGGGAGAGAACAAAGGAACAGATGGTGTGGAAGTCATGATAAGGATGAACAGGGGTTAGGTATTACAAAGCAGAGGGAGAGATGAAATGATAACAGGTTGTGATCAGACAAGGGAATTTCAGAGTTCACAAACATGGAAATCAGCATTTGTAGGTGATGGCACTCCTGAGTCCTATAGTTATGTGAACAAAGCCAGGCAGAGAGGTCTGAGTGACCCCAATGGGGAAAGCATACAAACTAAGACAAATCTCTGGAAATTTAGGGTTGTCTAACAACTTTTCTGAAGGAATCTTTTGAGTATTGTTTGTTTGTTTATTTTAATTTGGCATTTGAGAGGCCACAGAATTTTGCCAGATAGACTTTATTATAGTTATTTGGTACAAGGCATTGGGGAAGGCCCTTGAAAAAACAGTGCTTAACTCTGCCCCAGGCCCTAAGAGATATTCCTGGAATTGGGGATATGGACAAACATGCCAATTGCACCCCAACCTAATTAGCTGAGGACAAGCCAGGGTGCTGCATCAATTCAAAAAGTTTCCATTTTCATTCCGAGTCATGAACTTGCAACTGTATTTTCTCTCTGTCTCTGTCTCTCTGCCTGTCTCTCTGTCTCTGTCTCTCCCTCTGTCTCTCTGTCTCTGTCTCTCTCTGTCTCTCTGTCTCTGTCTCTCTCTCTCTCTCTCTCTCTCTCTCTCTCTCTCTCTCTCTCTCTCTCTTTCTCTCTCTCTAACTTCCAGGAAGGCTTCCATGCACATCTGGGAGCTCAAGCCCCAAGTTTGCTCCTCCACGGGGACAGAAGTGTCTACTGCTTGAACATGGCAAATAGAATCCATTCACCAGCCTAAAGGAGTCCCTGGTTTTATTGGTGTTTGTGTTGCTTTGCTTTTGAGCAAAGGTGGGTGATCCTGATCTGGGAGCTCCTAGTCTTGTGAATTTGAGATGTCAGGAGTTCCTGGCTTCCTCTGCGGGAACTTACTGGCAGCAGGAGAAATTTACTGCCTTGGAGAGGATAACCGCTTACAGGAAGAGAATCCAAGTTTTGGCGTGACCAGTAGAATCCTTTTGTATCATCCTGGACCATCCTGTATGGCAGTCCCTGACCTCACCAACTGGGGCGAACAAGCCAGGAGCAAGGCTGCTCTATCCTAAAGCATCCAACCCCAGCTAAGTAAAGCAGTCATAGCAGCAACCACAGTACTCTAACTGGGCACAGGAGGGCAATAGTAACACAGGCCCTGCATTAAGTCTCAGTATAGGGTGGTGGCACAGAATCAACCTGCCATAGGGATTGGGGTAGGTTGGAGTCCCAGCAATGGCAGCACAGCTCAGGCCTTTGGTAACACTGTCTCAACATAGGGCAGAAGACCTTGGGCCCTAGACAGGGAATAAGCATTTAGTGCCTCATATTGTAGTCACCGTGCTTAGAGTTTTACAAACATTATCTCATTTCATCCTCACAGCAACCCTGGTAAGTAGGTTTTATTATTGTACTCATTTTACAGATGAGGAAACTGAGGCAGACAGATTAAGTGATTTGCCCAGAGTCACTCAGCTAGTAAGTGTCTGAGGTTAGATTTGAACTCAGGTTTTCCTGACTCCAAGCCCAGAGCTCTATCCAAGCCACCTAGCTGCCCTTTTCTCTAGCCCTGAACAAAAAGTCAAGAATATCAAGGGAAGTACTGAAAAACAAAGTGAGAAGGAAGCATAGCCTAGCAGTACTAGGACTTTACTATAAAGCACAATCGTTAACTCTCTGGTGCTGGTTAAAAAAATTTAAAAATGGAAGAGATCAGTGGAAGAGATTAATTATATAAGGGCCCAGGTCAAACATAGTAGTAAAAGTATATGATAAAAACAGAGATTCCAACTAGTCAGTTATTCAATCAGTCAGATAACAAGACTTTATTAAAACTCATCAGGTAAAGAATTATTATTTGACAAAACCTTCTGGGAAACTGGAAAGCCGTCTGGCAGAAACTGGTCTAGGCCAACATTTCACACAATATACCAGCATAAGCTCCAAATGGATGCAGAACCTGGATACAAAAGGTTATATCATAAACTAAGTAGGAGCAAGGAAGAAGATACTTTTCACAACTTCAGATAGTAGAAGAGAGCTTGCTCAAACAAGGAAAATCCCAGGAGATAAGATGGACAATTTTGATTATCTAAAATTGATTTCTTTTTTCACAAAAAAAGAGGAAAAACTGGTAACTGGGGAAAAATTGCTGTAAATTATCTGATAAAAGTCTGATTCCAAGATATATCTGGAATTGATATAAATGCACAAGGACAATAGCCATTTTCTGATAGATAAATGGTTTTATTATACAAAACCCACAGGGCACAACCAAATCGCTCAATCAGTTTCAACAGACTTTCTACTGCATCGCTCCAGTTCACACAATTGCCTTCAAAAACATTTAAACTGATGGAGGATTTTCTAAAGCCAGAGGTTGATTGATTCAAAAGAGAAATGTACAAGACTTGCTCACCACTAGTTCAGCCATATGAGCCACCTGTTAACTGGGGAGAAAATTACTGTAAATTACCTGATAAAGGTCTGATTCCAAGATACATTGAGAACTGACATAGAAGTACAGGAACGATAGCCTTTTTCTAATACATAAATGCTCAAAGAATATGAATAGCCATTTCTCAAAAGAAAAAGCATCAACAATCACATGAAAATTGATCCAATCCAATTATAATCATGATAATAGAAATTCAAATTTAAACAGTTCTAAGGTTCTATGTAATATATATCAGACTGGCAAAATGACAAAACAGGAAAATGACTATTGTTGGAGGGGCTGTGAGAACTAAGGCACATCAATGCAATGCTGGTGGAAAGCAATTTGGAATTATACCCCAAAGGTGGCTGAACTCTGCCTACCCTTTGACTCAGCAATGATACTTTTAGGCAGATACTCCAATGTGAGAAAAAAAAGAAAAGCACTCATGCATACAAAAATTGTTATAGTAATACTTTTGTTGTAGCAAAGAACAAGAAATGAAGTAGAAGCTAATCAATTGGTAAATGAATGAGTAAATTATGGTATATGCATATAATGAAATATTGTGTTGTAAGAAATGATGAAAGGGATGGATTCAGAGAAACCTGGAAGGACTCATGAACAGATAAAAATGTAAAAATAAAGAGAACAGGGAGGACAATTTATATTAGAAAGGAAAACAATTGTGAAAGACTTAAGAAATCTGATCAATGCAATGATCATTTATGACTCTAGAAGACTGATGTCACCTCTTGGCAGACAGGTGATAGACTAGGGGTGCGGAATAAGATATGTTTTCAGACGCAGTCAGTGTATGAATTTGTTTTGGTTAACTAGGGTTATTATGAAAAGTTCTAATGTATTTTACTTGTAAAGGGTGGAGAAGTCTTATGGGAGAGACAGTCTGGGGTGGATGATGATTGTGATACAAAAAAAAAAAAAAGAAAGAACGAAAGTTTAAAATCCACCAAAGGGGGATTCAGTAGGGCACCCAAACAGGCATGGTGGTGGTAGAAATACTATATTAAATTTAATATACCCTCTTTTAAAAAAATTTATCTGTTTTTATTAAGGCAATTGGGGTTAAGTGACTTGCCCAGGGTCACACAGCTGGTAAGTGTTAAGTGTTTGGTCTGAGGAGGGATTTGAACTCAGGTCCTCCTGACTTCAGGGCCACCTAGCTGTCTCCAAAATTGAAATTTTTAAGGGAATGTTGTTGTTGAATCATTTCAGTTGTGTCTTATTTTCCATGATCTCATTTGGGGTTTTCCTGGCAAAAATACTGGAGTGCTTTGCTATTTCCTTCTAGATGGGGAAACTGAGACAAATAGGATTAAATTACTTTCCCAGGGTCACACAGCTAATAAGTATCTGAGGCTAGATTTGAACTTAGATCCAAGGCCAGCGCTCTATCCACTTCCACATCTAGCTTAAAGGATGAATTATAGACAAAGTAATATTTGCTCTGGAATTGATTGGAAGTCATTGGAGTTTATTGAGAAGAGACAAGTGACGTGATCAGACTTTAGAAAAATCACTTGGAGAGGCAGCTAGGTGCTGCGGTGGATACAGCACTGATCCTGGAATCAGGAGGACCTGAGTTCAAATCCGACTTTAGATACATGATACTTGCCAGCTATGTGACCCTGGACAAGTCACTTAACCCTGATTGCCTCGCAAAAAAACAAAACCAAAAAACACTTGGCTGCTGTATGGAGGATGGATTGAACAGGTGAGAAATTTGAAGCAAGGAGAACAATTAGGAAGCTATTGAAATGGTTGCCACAAGATATGACAAGGGCCTGAACTAGGGAAGTATGCTTGCAAGTAGAGAGAAGGAGATAGACATGAGAGATGAAGTGTAGGAAGACCAGACGAGACTTCACAATTGCTTGTAGGGTGGGTGGGGTGAGAGAGCAGAGTGGAAGATAACACTGAGCTTGTGAACCCGTGTGACTAGAAGGATGGTGCTATCCTTTATAGTAATCTGGAAGTTTGGAAGAGTGGTAAGTTTAGGAGGAAAGATAATGTAATGAGATCTGTCATGCAGATTGCGATCCATCCATACCTGCTCATCCTGTGCAGCTCACTCTGTCCCACCCAAAATAAAAAGGGGGGGAGGCAGGATCCTTAATTATCAGTCACTGCCTAGCTCTTAGAGCCTACCCTCCAAAAAGCACTTGTCATAGCCACAAGGTAAACCTGAGGACAAGAAGTAGGTATGCCAGGAGGGAGAATTACCCCCAAATCACCTACCCAATTATACATAAGTTGTACATAACTGAGTTTTCACATGTTGTCCATCTTCCCCCCTAAAGTAAGCTCGTGGATGGCAGGGGTTCTGGTTTGGGTCTGAATTAGGCTAATCTCCTGGGGTCATCAGAGGCATCAAAGTCTGGTGGCAGGAAAAAAGTCAAGAGATTAGCAAGGGCCCAGGGTGCAGTGGATGACCTTGATATCTTTTGACACCAGACCAAGCTCTCAGCACTCCTGCTTCAGTCACTTTCAGGGCAGTTGGAACAAATTGTTCCCATCTACCCATTTCCTGGGGGAGTTCTTCACATGCTTGGAGTAGACATCCCCTTACCTCACCAATGGCTTTGAGGCCTGTTGGTTACCCTCAACCTGGTTTAGCCCATCTGCCATGACAGTTTTACCAGGATGTGGCTGCTGCTCTTGGAGTTATAGGTGAGAATTGAGTGAGAGGTGGACACCAAAGGTGCATAAGGGCTCAGCAAACCCTCACACCACAGCTATAAAAGTCCTACCTGAACACCCCATACACCTGCCTAATAAATGCTTGTGCTTTGGACTTGATGTAAAGAAAAACTTCCTAACAATCAGAGCTAGGCAAAAATGGAATGTGCTGCCTTTGGAAGGCTGGATGGCTGATAACCACTTGCTAGTTATGTTGTAGGGAAGACTTATTCACCTGTATGTTGAATTATATGGCCACTGAGTCCCCTTCTGACTCTCTGATTCTGTAATTATTATCTTCCCCTAATGGGGCTCCCTTCCTGATTTCCCTCTTTTTGTTAGTGGGCTATCCTTCTCCCTGTCACCTAGGCTAGAAATCTGAGTCACTTTCGACTCTTTCTTTTCCCTAACTTCCCTTCCCCACTCCTCCCTACCATACTCAATTAGTCGCAGATTCCAACTTTCTTTCCTATTGCTTGCCACCACCTTAATTAGACTCATTAATCAAAAATTATTTAACCTACTATATATATATCTATATATACTATATATCTATATCTATATCTATCTGTCTATCTATCTATATAACAACCTCTACTACTATTTAACAACCAACTACATGCAAATATCCTTTACTGACAAGGACAAAGACTACTCCAAAGTAATGAAGAAAGGGCCTGAGTCCCTGGAAAATAATTCTCCTTGTTCTCCTTGGAGAGCCTTAGCCTATCCAGAGTGTGGCTGCAGAGACCTAATACAGGCCCACTGACACCCCATGTTTTGTCATTAGCTCATTTCCCTTTAACAGGAACAAGGTCAATTGCCCCCAATCAGGATGAACCCTTATCCGTCAGCCCCACATCTTCTATTTCCAATTGGACCAGAAGAGTGAACCAGAATGGCACAAACACAATTAGTTCTCCATTATTTTGTGATGGAGGAGAGCTAAAGCATAGATAAGCCCAGAGAGTAAATGATCCAAAAATACCTTCAACTGGAACTTGGGATGTACAATTTGAATCTTCTTTTCACTAGTAAATTTACCTTCGTAATTCCTTGCTCATAATGATGCCACTGAACTTGTGCCAAGTGGTGTAGGCCAACTGTACATGGCAGACAGTCTGAAAGCACACTTTTGCCCTAGTCACTCCATAAGGGTAGAGAGCCCACACATTCACGACCTAACCCAAACTGTCTGTCACCACTAATGTCCCAAGGATTTTCAAAAACAGCAGCCACCAGCATCAGGAATGGGGAGATAAGGAGGGAGCTGCCATTAGAGGTGACAGGGTTTCAGGTCAGACTTGAATTTCTTGCATCAAAGTTAATTGTCAATGGTACCCGCCTATAAAAAAAAAAAAAACCATGTTTGGGGCCTGCCCAATAGTATCTGTTGCAAGGAGTTGAAAGGAAGGGTAATTTTTTGTCTCCTTGGTGAGTTCCAGAAAGCCTGGGGTGAACCTCCCTGGGCCAGAACCTCCAGTTATCTCAGACCCTGGGGTTCCCTCTCCCCTGAACCCTGACACCATGGGTGGCATCATGGACATCTCTTTCGTGTACCGATGGTTAAAGAACTTAAATCTGGTCCCAAACCTCTCTGACAAGTATGTATTCATCACTGGCTGTGACTCTGGCTTCGGGAACCTTCTGGCTCGGAAACTGGACAAGCGAGGGATGCGGGTGCTGGCTACCTGCTTCACTGAGGAGGGAGCCCAGGAACTCCGAAGGGCATGCTCCCCCCGGCTACAGATCACCTTTTTGGACGTCACCAAGACAGAGAGCATCAAGGCAGCAGCCCAGTGGGTGAACGCCCAAGTGGGAGATCGAGGTGTGGAGCAATCCGACTTCTCTGATTTATTCTTTCCTTCCTTCCTCTTTTTCCCTCCTCTCTCCTCTCCACCCCCTCAACCCCCTTCCTCACATTAGGAATCCTTTTAGCAGCTCTGACGGAAAAGGCAGGGTCATCAAGTGAAGGGCAGAATCAGTATGGATTTTCAAACTTTGGGTCTGATAGAAATATTTCTAGAGCTCTCAAGGGGCTGGTTTTTTAAGGGATATAGTGTTTTAGTTATGTTCTTGGTAGAAGAATCAGTGGGGGATCTAGAGAGAACAAACCACCTTTCCCCGTGCTTTTGGCTGGGTTCTGGTTCACTCATGCCAGCAGGAAGTAAGAGAGGTGCTGTGTGAAGCAGGGCTGATTCTAGAATCAGAGCTGGAAAGGACCCTAGAGGTCATATCCTACCACCTCATTTTACAAATAAGGACATTGAGGCCCAAAGAGTTGAAGGGTCTTATCCAAGTCACATCCTTGTAAGTTTCTGAACCGGTATTCTCTCCATCTTGTCACTTAAAGATGGTGCCTCTCTGACACTCTGACAGACTTATCATGAAATTCTTCCTGGTGGCTAATCCCTGTCTTTCTTACTACAATGGAAAACATAATTCTTTTTCTGGTGGGGCTAAGCAGCAGTCAGAGAGGTGAGTTCTATGTGCCTCAGATGAGAGGGCTGATAGGTAGAGGAGTTTTGTTACTTTCTATCTATACAGAAGAGAGAAGGAAAGCCTTGTCTTGTATGTAGATCAAAGGGAACCGATGCTTGGCCAGCCTTAGAAGTTAAGTGTCTTAGTATTGAGGGCAGCGGATAGAGCTCTGGGTTTGGAGTCAGGAAAATCTCAGTTCAAATCCAACCTCAGACACTTACTAGCTGGGTGACCCTGGGCAAGTCACTTAACTTTTATATGCCTCAGTTTCCTCAACTGTAAAATGGACGTCAGAATAGCATCTACCTCCCCGAGTTGTTGTGAGGATCAAAGGAAATGACATTTATAAAGGGCTTAGCCCAGTGCTTGGTGCATGGCAGCCTCTTAATAAAGGCATATTTCTTTCCTGCTTTCCTTCCTGTCCCAGGGTGGTAACAAGGAGGAAGCAGGGAGGCTAGTACCAGGTCTGAGCTGCCCAAGAAGGGAGTGTATGGAGGCAGAGGGAGGGATGACAACTGTCCGAGTCTCGAAAGCCGAGAGGCTAAGGGGGGAGTTTGCCATGTGTCATGACCTCATCCTTGCTCCTCCGAGGTGCTGGCATCGACCTGTGCACACACGTCTCTGCTGGTGGTTAGCGCCAGATCAGATGACCAATCAGCAGGCCATGGAAGCCGGGATTTCTGGGTGCTGCTCCTACCTCTGCTTGTGACTCATGCCTGGACAAACCTCTTTTTCCTTCCTCTGCCTCCCTCAGATTGCATAAGGTCTCATCACCCTGTTCCCACCCTGCCTCCTGGCGCTTGTGGTAAAGATTAACTCTGTCAAGTCTGGGTCATGTTATCTAGCTCTTGCGTCTCACTCTGCTTTCTCCTTATCAGTGCAGGGGAGAATAGAGTCCTGCTGGTGATAGCCCCCAGGGATTAGGAGACTGTAGCTGAGTAATGGCAGCTATCTTGTGCCTGTATCCCTATGACCCTGAAATAAACCAGCCAGAAGAAATGTAGTCAGCTCTACCAGTCTGGTCTTTCCAGGACTCTTCCCCTTGGGGGACTCTTATGGGCAGAGGGGTCTCCAAAGAGAGAGGCATGTGCCAGGGCTGAGGTAGGGTGGGAGAAAGGAAGTTTGCGTGGGAACAGGCATCGCCCCTATTAACTATATGATCACAGACAAGCTAACTCACCTCTCAAAGCTCCAGTTTCCTTATCTGTAAAGTAAGGATTGCCTTCCTTGTGCTGTTGACCTCACAAGGTTGTGAGGAAAGCATTTTGTAAATGTTAAGGCATTACCTAAAATGGATTTTTTTTTTAGAGGCAGTTAGGTGGCTCAGTGGATAGCGCACTGGGCCTAGAGTCAGGAAGACCTGAGTTTAAATCTAGCCTCAGATACTCACTAGCTGTGTGACCCTAGGCAAGTCATTTAATGTCTATTTGCCTTAATCCCCCAGCGAAGAAAATGGATACTTCAGTATCTTTGCCAAGAAAACCTCACGGACAGTATGGTTCATGGGGTCCATGAAGACATGATTGAACAACAACAGAAGTGTATTTTTAGTATAAATTGTTTTGGTTTTGCCTATGACTTTGTTGATGCAAAGGATTTCCAGTGAGGAACTGTCTTCTCCCAAAGCAGACCTGCACCTACTCTGAAACTCAAGAGTCTTAGAAAATTGTCTGGGACACTGGGACATTAAGTGACTTGCCTGAGGTCGCAGAGCCAGTATGGGCCAGAGTCTTCTTGACTCCAAGATCAGTTGTCTATTCAACTTTGCCACAGTCTCTCATTAAGACTATTGTTGTCATTAACATTAGCAATAATGATGATGTCTGCATCCTTAAAGGGACAAAGGAGGAGTCTTAGCCACCTCTCCACCTAACCAGTAGAGACAGTAGAAATCATTCTAAGTGGGAACACCACTATGTCCCCCAGACATAGACTATCTTCTCCTCAATAGGTGGAATGAGGTTTTAGTAGCCAAGTGGGAGATGCTGGCCTCATTCATTTTCCTACAGGTGCAAGGTCAGGAGCAAATGGAAACTGAGGTGAAAGGAGATGAGCACACCATAGATTTAGAGCTAGAAGGCTCTCCTCTTATTTTACAGATAAGGAAATGGAGGCCCAGAGAGGGTAAATGATTTATTCAAAGTCACATAGGTAGTAAGTGGTAGAGCTTGGATCTCCAAACGCATATCCTCTGACTCCAAAGTGAGTGTTCTTTGTAATGAATAAGAATGGTAGATTCAAGTGAGGAGACCAACGTTTGAGCCCCAACTCATACTGGCAGTCTGGGAGCACTGAACTGAGAATCCACAGACACCTAATGAACAATCAGGTGGTAATGAACAGCTAAGTGGCACCATAGTAGATACATAGATTACAGGTGTGGATGGAGTCAGGAAGACCTGAGTTCAAATCTGGCCTCGGACACTTAGTAGCTGTGTGACCCTAGGCAAGTTACTTAACCCTGTTTGCCTCAATTTCCTCATCTGTAAAATGAGCTGGAAAAGGAAATGGCAAACCACTCCAGTATCTTTGCCAAGAAAACCCTAAATGGGGTCATGAAGAGTCAGATACAAGTAAACAACAATAAGAGACCTAGAGTTTAATCTTGGTTCTGCTAAATGTGATCCTGAACAAGTCATTTCCCTCTTTAGGGCTCAGTTGCCTTATCTGTAAAAGAAGAGAGCTAGATTAGCTCTATTTTAGCTCTAATAGTCTATGCATCTGACTGTTATTATCTGTGGGCCATTTCATAAGAATCCACAATTTTATCACATTACTTTTGTAATATTTTAATATTACAAATATTTTCTTTGTAGATATTCCCTCTGTGGTGGATATCACCTATGTAATCTGAAACCCCTCCGGGCTGTGGCCACCATGAGTCATCCCTCTGCTGCCCAGCTGGTGATAAAGGCTCTTCTAACTTATCAAGGCTGGTTAGAATCCAGCACCATGCCCACACATGAACTGTCTTGGAACTACCATAGCTTGGCTTGGGCCCTACTAGTCTGCAACTTCCTCCCAATGGAATAGAAACCTCTAGAGGCCAGGGACTCTTTCCTTTTTGCCTTTTTAGTCTCAAGGGCCTACCACATCTGACATGCACTAAGTACTGAAGTAAAGGTGATGCAGTGGGCTAAAGTGTCTGACTTGGAGTCCGGACGGACCTGAGTTCAAATCCAGCCACAGGCACTTGCTAGCTGTGGAACCTCGAGCAAGCCATTGAACTGTTCTTGGCCTCAGTTTCCTCATCTGTAAAATGGGCATAACGATGGCATGGAACTCCCAGGGTTATTGTGAGCATAGGGGGACTTTTAGAAATACTTTTACAAACCTCAAAGTGCTAGTTATTATTATGAATAAATGTTTGCTGATTGACGAACCTCAAGAACCCAGCTACCCAAGAATAGCTAGACAATCATTTAAATAATGTGGCAAAATCAACATTTGACTTTCAATGTCCCACTATGTCTCAGTGGGTTTGATGCCAATAACAGGGGTGGAGCTGGGTGGAAAAGCATGAAAAAGGTTGGAGACCTTTGGCCCATTTCCTTCCTACCCTGCAACAAACCTGTGGCCTTTGGCTTGGTGTAAAGGCCAGTCCCAAAGTCCTGGTATCTCTGCAATAACAGTAATAATAATCCACCCTTTTAGAGTACTTAATAAAGAACTTTCCTTATAATAACCAGTTAGATAATATAAATTTGTATCATGAGATAAATGAATTTTAAAATTTTTTCATTTTATTGATGAGGAAACAGACACAGAGAAGTTAGCTGACTTGCTGGTCAGACAGCCAAGATGTGGGAAAGTCAAGATTCGAACTTGTATCTTCTGACACTAAGTTGAGTCCTCTTTCCACTATACTGTAAAGCTTGCTTAGACTCCATTGCTTCAATTTTTAAAATTTATCTTGAGATTTAAAAAAAATTATTTCCTTCCTCCTTCCATTAAAACAGCAAAAAATAAAATAAAATAAAATCCTTATAGCAAATATGCACAGTCAAGCAAAACAAATTCCCACATCGGCCATGTCCGAAAAGTAGGTGTCTCATTCTGCTGTCTGAGCCCTTCACTTCTATGTCAGGATGTAGGCAGGATGGTTTCTCATCAGTCTTCTAGAATTATGGTGGTTCATTGCATTAATTTGAGTTCTTAAGTCTCCCAAAGTTGTCGGTCTTAACAGTATTGTTGTTATTGGGGGTTTTTTGGTTTGGTTTGGTTTTTAGGAAGCAGTTAAGTGACTTGCCCAGGGCCACACAGCTAGTAAGTGTTTGAGGCGGGACTTAAATTCAGGTCTTCTGACTCCAGGGCCGGTGCTGTATCCACTGCCATGTTGTTGCTCCCTTTGCTTCCCTCAGTTCACTCTATAACAGTTCATTCAGGGTTTTCTAAAACTGCCCCTTTCATCATTTCTTACAGCAAAATAGCATTTCATTACATTCCTATGCCAGAATTTATTCAGCCATTCCCCAAGCGATGGGCAACCACTCATAGTGGGGTGCCCATAGTACTCGTGTACTATCCCTCTTAGGGCATTTGGTGGTGCAATGAAATGAGCACTGGGCTTGGAATCAGGAACACTCATGTCCCTGATGATCTCAGACACTAGCTGTGTGGTGCTGGGCAAGTCACTTAATCCTGTTTGCCTCAGTTTCCTCATCTGTAAAATGAGCTGGAGAAGGAAATGGCAAACGACTCCAGTATCTTTGCCATGAAAACCCAAATGGGGTCATGAAGAGTTGGACAAGACTGAAATGACTAACAATTCATCTCACAGAGTTGTGGCAAGGGGCAAATAAGATAATGTTTGAAGAAGTTTTTTGTAATGCTAAAGTAGTAGAAATGTGAGTTCTTGTGGGGTGCTAAGGTGTCACAAGATATTATTTTATTAATATTTAAAATTAATTTAATAAATTAATGTTCATTATTTATTAATAACAAATATTAATATTTCTTAATTTATTAGCATATACATTCATATTTACAAGAAAGAGCATGGTCTCTGGAGTTGGGATCTGGGTTTAAATTCCTAGGCCTCAGTTTTCTCATTTAAAATATGGAGGTTGGATTAGGTGACCTTGGAGGGCCCTTCCAGCTCCAGATTATAATTCTATGATGGATTAAGAAGCAATATGGTGTGGTAGATAGAGTCCTGGACTTGGAATCAAGAAGACCTGGGTTCAAATCTTCCCTCTTGCATTAGTTGTATGACTGCAGGCAAATAATTGAATTTTTATGCATTACAGGTGCCTCCCTAAGACTAATCTATTAAGTAATGGCATGGATTGCTAAGAATTTCCTTATACTGATGAAATCACTGATCTGTTGGCATATCTCACAAACATTTTTCTTCTCTTTTTACTTCTCCCTTCCCTCAGGGCTCTGGGGTCTGGTGAATAATGCTGGAATTGGCCTGCCCAGTGGCCCCAATGAGTGGCTGACCAAGGAGGACTTTGTAAAGGTGATAAATGTGAACCTGGTGGGACTGATTGAGGTGACCCTGAACATGCTGCCAATGGTCAAGAGGGCCCGGGGCAGAGTCATCAACATGTCCAGCAGTGGGGGCCGAGTGGCAGTCATTGGCGGTGGTTACTGCGTCTCCAAGTTTGGTGTGGAGGCCTTCTCTGACAGCATCAGGTGAGGGGATCCCATTCCTTTTACCCAGCCCACTTTATCTCCTAGTCTGTTTTTCATTAAGTGGGAAAAAGAAGGCTCCCTTTGGGGTCATCAGCCCCAAACTGAGGAGGAATTCAGTTCCAGTCTGGAAAGCTCTGAAAGAGGCATTTCTGGAAGAGTATGGCTCATTGTTTTCTCCTTGTGCAGGACCAAGTCAGAAGGAGAAGGCTTAACCTTAGTGAAGGACTTTTCTTTAAAAAAAAAAGATCTTTATTGATAGCCCTTATTTTATTTTGTTTTTTAATCACCTAGATTTTACCCCGTATCCCTTCCTCACTGAGGGATCTTTTAACGTTCAAACAGGAACAGGGGTGGGGAGATGAAGTTGAGCAGAACTGGATTATCTTCCTCCCCATAGATGTCCCAGTATGGGAAAGAACTCCATCTAGTAGAAGGCTCAACCACCATATTGAAAAGATCAAGCTTCAATCAGTTAGCAGGCAGTGTTTTAGTGACTACTTAGTGCCAGATGCTGGTGATATAAAGATAAAAATGGAACAGTCCTTGCCTTCAAGGAGCACACATTCTATAAGCACAATACAATACATATGATGGCCAGGGAAAGGAATTAGGCAGGTCACAGGGTTCTGAGTGGAACCGCAGGGCAATAATTTTTCAAGTATTTTCCAGTAGCAATGGCAATATTGATTTGGTTACTATTCCCTGAGAAAGAGATAAAGTGCCGGAGAGTAGGGGGCACCATGGCATGAAGCTGAGGGGCAGATATGAAGATGCCTGTGCTGGCTAAGCCCTGGCATCATGGCAGATGGCTAGAAGGGGAGGAAGCTAGAACAGAAGGTCTCTGAAGACCTTATGCCCTCAAGGACCTATATACTCAAGGAAGAAACTATACTCCCACAATTCTATTTCTTTTCACAGTCATCCTTTTCTAAACCCTCAAACTGGAAGGAAGTTGGATGTAGGAGGTTCAAGAGTGGGTGGCTGGGATGTAGTAACTAATTCTTATTCCTGAAGGTCCTGCCCTTGTAATTGCTAGTAGTGGTTAAGCACTGAAAGTCATTTGCATGAATTTTATCGTGTGTGTGTGTGTGTGTGTGTGTGTGTGTGTGTGTGTGTGTGTGTGTGTTTTAGGAAGTTCCCCAGGTACAAATTTCAACTGGTTGGAGAACATGGGTATCAGGGTGTAGATGAGCTGACACCCCCCTCCCACACACAATTGTCCCTGCTAAAATCTAGAAAGTCTTTGGAACTGGAGCCATATTGAGCTAAGTTCATAACTTTCCTACTAGGAGGGAGCTCTATTATTTTGGAGTGAAGGTCTGCATCATTGAGCCTGGAAACTACCGGACCTCCATTTTGGGCAAGGAGGACATCGAACAACGCATGCGACACCTATGGGAGCGGCTGCCCCAGGAGACAAAGGATAGCTACGGAGAACAGTACTACTACCTTTGTAAGTATGAGTGGGTTAAAGGTGAGCAAGGACATGGCTTCTGGACAGCCCAAATCACTCGGTTCTCCAGTATTTTGAAACAAGTGTAGGGGAGAGGGATGGAAAGAACTTGGGGAGAGCCTTAAAGAGGAAAGGAAATCATAAATGGATAGTCTGTGTGCATGTGTAATCTTGACCTTTTAGACTTGGATCTCAGGTTTGCTTATCGTTTTTTTGTTTGTTTATTGTTTATATCAGTCAGGGGATCCCTTGTTTTCCAAATAGGGAAAGTATGATGAAGTCATTTTAATTATCTGTCTTGGGATGAAGATTTGTTGTTATTGTTTTTGTTTGTCCTTCCTTCTCTAAAAGGACCAGTGACATCAGGAAGGTAATGTCATGACTTGCAAATGAATTAGATTTAAGATGAAGATAGAGGCCATAATGAGGGCCCTAGGAAATAATACAGTGCCCCAGGGGGTAGCACCTTGCCTAACAATTAGGAGGTGTTTAAGAAATGCTTATTGACTGACTGGCTAGTCAGGTAATCCATCAAAATCATTGATTGAGGATGCCATGTGGAAAAAGGATTCTTCCCCCGAGGATAGAACTAGGAGCAGTAGAAGTTACAAAGAGGTCATTTAGGCTCTATGTCTGTACAAACTTACTAACAATTAGAGTTGTCCAAAAGGGGAATCAGCTGCCTCAAGAAGTGGTGGGATCCACTTACTGTGGAAGTCTTCCAGCACAGTCAAGTCAACAAATATTTATAAAGCACCTACTAAGCACCAGGCCCCAGGGATAGAAAGAAAGGCAAAAACAGTCCTCGTCCTCACAGAACTCACAATCTAATAGGGAAAAACAAGCAAATAGTTGTGTACATACAAGATATATAGGAATATATATATCTGTATATCTATCTATCTATCTATCTATATATAGATAGATAGATAGGTAGATAGATAGATAGATAGATAGATAGATAGACAGATATAGGAAGGTGATTTCAAAGGGAATCTGGGGAGGGGAAGACTAGGAAAGGCCTCTTGCAGAAGGTGGGATCTGAGCAGACTCTTAAAGCAAGCCAGGGAAGTGAGGAGGATGGAGAATCAACAATGTGAGACATTGAGGTCAAAGGCATGGAGTTGAGAGTTGAGTGTTGTGTTTGTGTAGGCCAGTGAGCAAGAAGGTGAATGAAATGTAAGATGGCTAGAAAGGGTGGAAGGGGCTGGATCACGAAGGATTTTAAATGCCAAATGGAAGGTTTTGTATTTGATTCCATAGGTAATAGGGAGCCGCTGGAATTTATCGAGTAGGAAGATGATGTGATCAGATTTGAGTTTTAGAAAAATCACTTTAGCAATTGGGTGGAGAATAGATGAGAGTGAGGAGAGATTTGAGGCAGGGAGGCAAATTACAAGGCCATTATAATGGTCCAAGTGAAAGATGATGGAGATACCAGGGTGATGGCTGTGTGAGTGATGAGAAAGAGTCATACATGAAAGATGATATAAAGGTAGAAATGACCTTATCTGACAACAGACTGGCTACGTGGGGCTAATGAATTAGGCACTGAGGATGATACTGAGGTTACCATCCTGAGTCATTGAGAGTAATAGGAAATTGGGACGAGGGTAGGGTTGGGGGGAGGGCATGAAAGGAACGAGTTCTGCTTTGGCCTTGTTGAGTTTGGTATTCCTGCCGGACTTCCGATTTGAGATGTGATACAGCGTTGTAGCTCAAGAGAGAAACGAGGATTGGCTATATAGAACAGGCAATCATTTGCACAGAGATGATAATTGAACCTATGAGAGCCACTGAGACCATCAAGTAAGATAGTGTAGAAGGAACCAAGAAGAAAGCCCAGGACACAGCCTGGGCAACTCAGACAAAAGCAAAAATCAAAGGGCACAGTAACTACTCCTGACTGTGTATACAACATTACATACCCGTAATCTGTTCTCTCTGAGCATGTCATCCCCCCAAACACACACACACACACACACACACACGCATACATGGCTCAGATACTTTAAAACATTGGGGTTGCATAATTTGTTGAACATAGCAAAAATGGAAGGAAATAGATCAAGTATTCCTATATGGAGCTATCTGCCCATAGCTATCCCTTGCTTTCAGTATATTTCCTGATTCTACTCTTGGGATATGTATGGAGAGGAAAGAGATCCCTGAAACACACACAGCCCAAAAGGGATCCAGGAAGGGGATCTGTCCAGGGTCCCATCTCAGGATAACAGATTGTAGAAGGGGAAAAGTAGAGACAGAAACCAGTTCCCCCTCCCCAACTCCCGATAGCTGCCAGTCTCAAGACCTGGAATCTTCCAGCGAAGCGGTTAAGTGGATAGTGAGACAGTGACAGGGCCAGGCTTGGGGTCAGGAAGACCTGAGTTCAAATCTGGCCTCAGACACTTACCAGCTGTGTGACCCTGGGGCAAGTCACTTGACCTCTGTTTGTCTCAGTTTCCCCATTTGTAAAATAGGGATCAAAATAATACCTACCTCCCAGGATTTTTGTGATGACCAAATGATATAATAATTATAAAGTGCTTAGCACAGTGTCTGGCACATAGCAAGTGCTATATGTCTTAGCTGTTATTAACCTACTACAGACGTGGTTTCTGCTCCAGTGTCTCGATCACCTTGGTGGTGTTTGTCTTTAGTTGCCACACCCTGGGCTCTTCTGGTCTTATGGCAAAGAAGCCAGAAAGGCCAAAACCAAGAATAATAGCAGCCCATTCTTTGTCACCCACCTAGCCACAAGGAAATCCCATTCCCGAGGGCAGGAGGCAGCCAACCTTGGTCAGCAGCATGCGGATCTCACGATTTTCTCCTCCAGAGCACATTGAAGCAATACTGCTTCCCTGCTCTGGAGAGTAGAGGGTGAAGCCTCACTTCTCTTTTGTCTATATCCCTCAGTGGAAGAGTCTAGGGCTCTCAGCTTCCCATAGAGATGACGACAAAGTGATTTTTTTTTCTGAGAAAAAGACCCAGCAATGCCCATTCAGAACTGAAAGAGACCTCACATGTCATATACCGTGAGAGCATCTCAGAGGCCACCTCAGCCAGTCCCCTCTTTCTATACATGCTGAAACCAAGATCACACAGGTAATAAGGAATAGTCAGGATTTAAACCCAGGTCCTCTGGTTCCAAATCTAGTGATTCTTCCTGCTGTGTCATCGTGTCTCAAGAAAAGTGATTTTATATTCTAAGTATTTATTTTAATAAGGCACTCTCCTAGACATTCCATGCCATTCTCTCTCTATGCCAAATATGAAAATGATTGCCATTTAAACAGATGAGATGAGTCGTGGAGACTTGATAACACAAAAGCACTTTTCCATTATACAGAAATAGTCTCTATTCTTTATAGAACAGAGTTGGAATGAGATACAGTTTACAAATCTGAATGCCTTGATAACAAATGGTGGTAGGGTGTGTGGGGGGGAACTCTTGCTAAAACTAGGAGTGCTGTATTAAAATTCAACAATACAAAAGAACTTTTCCATAATAGGTGACAAAGGTGCAATATTGGAACACCAGACAGTTCATAAGTATGAGGCATGAACAAAACTATTTCATAAAAACAGCTGTTCTGTTTGTGGTAACCCCCCTTCCCCGCCCCTTCCACACGCCTACCTTGATCTTCCACCATTTCCTTTGCTCCAAGAGCTCTAATCCCAGGACAGGCTGGATGCTCTTCAGCTAGCATCCCAATGTAATACTTTTAGAACTTAGAGCCGTCTGAGAGCCATCCAGCGTGGTGTCACGGTCAATTATAGCACAGTAAATACTCTTGAATGAAGGAAGGAATGCTTCAACTCTAAACCATCCCCATGTCTTCCCAGGCTATTCTAAAGCAGGAATTCATCTATCTATATAACTGTGTCTCTGGTCAAAGTGCTTTGCCTGGCAGGTTAACTATCAAAATCATTGAATCACAGAATTTTAGTAGGAAAGAACTTCAGCTACTAGTCCAACCTATACCTGAAAGGAATATTTATAATAATAATAACAACAACAACAATATTTATGTAGTGCTTCAAGTTTTGCAAAGCATTTTATAAATATTATGTCATTCTACCCTCACAACAGCCCTAGGAGGAAGGTGTTATTATTATCCCCATTTTACAGATGTGGAAACTGAGGCAGACAGAGAAGAAGTGATTTGCCTAGGGTCACATAGCTAGTAAAGTGAAATCTGAACTCAAGTTTTCTTGACTCCATGTCTAGAGCTCTGTCCGCTCTATCTACCCTTATGCCCACCTAATGTTCTTACAACCTCTGCTTAAGACTTCTGGTGAGGTAGGACCTTCGAAAACTTATTTTCCTCCCCGTTTTTTTCGGGGGGGAGGCAATCAGAGTTAAGTGATTTGCTAGCATCACACAATCGAGGGCTGGACTTGAACTCAGGTCCTCCTGACTCTAAGGCCGGTGGTCTATCCACTGCACCACCTGGCTGTCCCGTCCTATTCCCTTTTTTGACAGTTCAAAAGGTTAGGAAGTTTTTCCTCGACACCAAGCCTGTAGTTGCCTTTTTGCACCCATGGTTTCAAGTTCTGCTCTCTGGGGCCAAACAGAACAAGTCAAATCTTTCTTCAGCATGAGAGTAGCTTCAATGTTCCCCACTCTGACACCACTCCCCCCAGTCGTCTCTTCTTTTGGCCCAACTCCTTCAACCTCTCCACCATCCCAGTTACCCTCCTCTGCCTCCTCTCCAGTTTATCAGTGTCCTTAAACCACGGTGCTCTGAGCTGAGGACAATACTCCAAATGAAGTCTGACCAGGGCAGAATACAGGGGGACTGCCATCACATCCTTTTTCCTGGAAACTCTGTCTCTCAAGGCAGCCCAAGGTTATTTATATTCACTTTAGTAACTGCCACTAAAACCCCTGGAACTTTTCCTTCTGTGCCTTCCCCAATCTTGTGAAGTTGATTTTTTTTTCAGCCTAAGACCATGATTTTCCATTTCTCCATATTGTTTTCTTTGTTAGATTCAGCCCAGTACTCTAGCCTGTCAAGGTCCTTTTGGATCCTGGTTATCATGTATCTCACCTCACCCCTGGCTTTGTGTCATCTCATCTGCAAATTTGATGAGCACAGCTTTCTTTTATTTATCCAAGTCACTGATAAAAATATTAAACAGCACAAGGCCACCCGCAAGACCTTGAGGCACTCCTCTGGAAATCTCCTGTCAAACTGACTTTAACAGCTGTTCTTTGAGTCTGGCCATCCAATTTGTTTAGAATGCCTCTAATTGCACTATCATTTAATTTACTTTATCTTTTCCTGTACAAAAACAGCATGATGATTTTTCAAATGTTAAAATCTGTGTAAATTAATTACAGCACACCACTGATCTACAGTTCAGTAACATTGTGTTGGTTTTTTCCAAGTAAATATTAGTTTTGTATGACCTCACCTTGTCCTGTCTAACTCTTTGTGACCTCATATGAGGTTTTCCAGGCAAATACACTGGAATAGTTAGTCATTTCCTTCTCCAGCTCATTTTACAGATGAGGAAACTGAAGCAAGCAGGGTTAAGTGACTTTTCCAGGCTTATATAGCAAGTAAGTGTCTGAGCCCAGATTTTAATTCAGGAAGATGAGTCTTCCTGATTCCAAGCCCAGAATTTCATGCACTATGGCACCACCTAGCTGCCCTTCCTCTCCTTACTAGATGTTCCTTAACCATCTCTTTAATAATCCAATTTTGAATTTTCAAAGGAAATGAAGTTGAGCTCACTGGTCTGTAATTTTCAGAACCTCCCTTTTCCAAAGGTGGAGACAATATTTATTCTCCTTCTATCCTTTGGTACCTCTTCCATTTTCCATGATCTTCAGATATCATTGACCATCATATCTGTGAATTCTTTCAATACTCAAAGATGCAGTTCATCTGGACCAAGTGACTTGAATTCATGACGGACAACTAGAACAACTCTTATTATCTCTCCGCATTTTAACTCCCCATCAGTCATTTTTGTCTTGTCATTTCCAATGCAAAATTCCTTTTGGCAGAGAAACAGAAGAAAAAAGAAAGAATTGGACAGCTCTGCATATTCTCACTCTGCCAGCTATTATGGTCCCATCCACTTCAAGCAACAGTCCTATTCCTTCTTTGTTCCTTCTCTTTCTCTCCATAGAGCCTAAAATATAAATCTTGAGGGGCAGCTAGGTGGTGCAGTGGATAGAGCACTGGCCCTGGAGCCAGGAGGACCTAAGTTCAAATCCAGCCTCAGACACTGGACACTTAGTAGCTGTTTGACCTTGGGCAAGTCACTTAACCCCATTGCCTAGCCCCCCCAAAAAAGTCTTTATTGAGTTCAATAATTACCTAGTCAACTTCAGTCCATTCTGAGCTTTAGCACTCCTGATACTATGTAAATAGAACCATCGAGCACTCTCTATGTTCATCTATCAGTTTCTTCATCTGTAGAATGGTATCAGTAATGGAATCCAAGAATCACAGACTTAGAGCTGGAAAAGTCCTCAGAGATCATCAAGTCTTGTCTCCTTGTTTTACAGAGGAGGAAACTGAAGCCCAGAGGGGTTAGATAATATATATGAAAGTTTTTGCAAATTATAAAGAACCATACAAATATTTGATGTTATTATTCTGAGACAGCTACCTACACAACTAACAAGTTGGTTTAGGATTTTATCTCCTCTTACCTAGCTTGTTAAAATAGACTCTTAATTGTTCTCTCCTCAGTGCAGCTGATGTGATTTTCCTTGAGCATAGATCTCACCATGTCACTCTCCTTCTCCATAAACTCTAGCGGCTTCCTATTTCCTTTGGGATAAAATGTAAACTTCTCTGTTTAGCTTTTAAACCTTCCCCCAACCTATCTTTCCAGCCTTATTGTACAATAATCCCCCTTCCACATTTTGCAATCCAGCCAAACTGGACTTTTCTCTTGTTTTTCACGCACCACACTGCATCTCCTATCTCTAGGCCTCCGTATTGGCCAGCCCCCATGCCTAGAATGTACTGTCTTCTCACTTTCACCTTGTAGGATCTCTGTCTTCCCTCAAGGTGGAGCTCAAGCCTTCTCTTCCTATTGAAGCCTTTCCTGATCTTGTCGTCTGCTAGGGCCTTCTTTCTCAAACTATTTTGTTTTTCATTCTGTATATCCATATATATCAATCTATTGATTGATCAATATATTTATTGATCTGTCTATAATAAATAAATAAATCCATACTGACTCCCCTAGTAGAATGTAAACTTCTTGGGAAGAGGGATTGTTTCACTCCAAATACTTATATCTCCATAGTTTGGCATTGGCATAATACACACAATACATTCCCATGGGTTGATTGACAAGTTTTCCCAAGTGAAATGTGGTTATTCAAAATGGACCACAGTCCAACACTATGCTGTAAGCTCAAATCAGTCGTCACAGCTGTCTCTTACGAGCCCCTACCCATTGCTAGGAGCTAGGTCAGTTTCTTCCAGACTCCCCTAACTAAGTCTGGCAAACCTCTGTTTGGCAAGCCTTCTGCATGAGTTTTTATTCTTCCATATATATTTGAAAGAGCGAGGCTTCTTGATGCAATGATTTTTCACCAGTATTCACTCTAGAACGGTAATGGGAAAATAATTTTACTATTTGACTTGAATATAGTCATAATTTTTAAAGTCTTTTTCTTGGGTGTTTTTTGGTTAGGCAATGGGGTTAAGTGACTTGCCCAGGGTCACACAGATAGCAAGTGTCAAGTCTGAGGTCGGATTTGAACTCAGGTCCTCCCAAATCCAGGGCTGATTCTCTACTCACTGCGCCATCCAGCTGCCCCAAGAATATACTTTTAAGAACACAATTTTAAACTTAACCTGCATTATCCACATTTTTTCCATCATTCTCTTATTTTTTTTTTTGGCAAGGCATACAGTCTTTTTCTTAAAAAGAAAAAGCTGAAATTGTTGGATATTCGTCTGGACCTGTGATTTCTTTGGTGAAGATATCTGCAACTCTCTGTGACTATCATCTTAGAGAGTTTTCTAGGGGTACTGAGGAATTAAATGACTCAGTGGCCATGGTCACACAGCTAATAACTGTCCTAGGCAGGATTGGAAACTAGGACTTCCTGACTCAAAGGTCAGCTCTCTATGTGCTATGCCATGGTGCTTTTCACTGAAGTTATAGTTCAAATGACGCAGTGATGTGATCATCTGATGACTCCTTTTATGAAGCCAGCTCTCAAATATCATCTTTATTATACCAAGAAACACTGTATTTTTAGCTTTGATCTTTGTAACTTCTTTTTAAAAATCACATCTTATTTGTTCTGTAAATCGATATCAATAAACTGCTGACAGCTATACCCTGTACAATGTTGCCCCAGCCACCCCTAGTTTCTAATGCTGTCCCTAGTTGGTGATAACCAAGCCAGCATGGTGTTTGAATAAAGAGTTCATCAGGAGTCAGGAAAACCCAAATGCAAGTCCTGCCTCTCACCAGTAGTGTGTGACCCTGGGTAAATTATTTAACTTCTCCAAGCCCCAGGCAGCCCTCAATGTCTATAAATTGCTGAGTAGGGAGAGTGAGGAGGAGGGAGAGGGAATTTCTTTTTCTTTCTTTCTTTTTTTTTAGGCAATTGGGGTTAAGTGACTTGCCCAGGGTCACACAGCCAGTAAGTGTCAAGTGTTTGGTCTGAGGCCAGATTTGAACTCAGGTCCTCCTGACTTGTGGGCAAGTGCTCTATCCACTGCACCAGGTAGCTGCCCCGAGGAAATTTCTTAGAGGACAGTTCTCAATACAAATGAAATCACAAGCCCAATCTAAAAACAATCCCCAAACCACACACTCATCCCCATGACTTCTGGCAGGTCATTTTAAATCTCTGGGCTCCAGCTTCCTCATCTGTAAAATTAAGGGCTGGACTAATTGATTTCTTTTGTTTAAAAAAAATATTATTAATATATTTTGTTTTCATATCACCTACATTTCCAACTATTTCCCTCCCAGAGGCTCATCTCTTATAATAAGGAGTTCTTAAAAGAGGTTTTTAAAAGTTCGGCAGAACTAACCAGAATGGAGCAGTTAAGTGGCACAGTGGATAGAGCACCAGCGCTGGAGTCAAGAGGACCTGAGTTCAAATCCAGCCTCAGACACATAACACTTACTAGCTGTGTGACCCTGGCAGATCACTTAACCCCATTGCCTAACCAAATTAAAAAAAAAAACAAAGAACTAATCAGTGTATTAAAAAAAAATTCTGGTATTCTACACTCACAGTCTCCCCACTTTTGTCAAGAAGTGGTGGGGTGGGGGAAGGAGGGAAGATATCATATCTGTTCTTTAGTGCCAAGCATGATCATTATAATTTTACAGTATTCAGTTTAAATTTTTTTAATGTTCTATTTACATTGCTGTAGTCTTTGAGTATATAATTTTCCTGGTTCTACTTATTTCACTTTGCATCAGTTCATAGAAATCATTCCATGATTCTCTGTATTCTTCATATTCATTATTTCTTAATATTCCATTTCATTTATGTAGATATTCCCCAATTAATGGACATCTGCTTTGTTTCCAGTTCTTTGCTACCACAAAAAAGTGCTGCTGTAGGTATATTGATATGCCTAGAGTTTTTGGACTAATTGGTCCCTAGATCCTCTTGGGAAGCTCTAAAATTTAGTAATTGGGAGTTGAAGATAGTCTAAATATAGAGAAGTTGAGTGGGTGTTTCCTTCTCCTGGTTCCTGGGAAGTGGTAGCAACAGGGTTCTGGAGAGCATGTGAACATCAGGATTGAAGAGAAATATGTGAGCTAGAGAAAAAAAAGGGGTTTGGGAAGGTGTGAAGCAGAGGAGATAGGATAAACTGTGGAGACATACATAGCCCTCTAGCTGAGATTTCTACTGGTACTTGGAAGACGCAGGAAGCTGCTTAATGGGCAAGAGCAAGGAACGTTGTGGGGAGAATTATGGAGAGAGAAGGGAATCATTATTAGTATGGTAAAGATGATCATAGAACCTAGACTTTTTGAGTGAAAAGGAACCCAGGGCACCTGGGTGGCACAGTGGATGGAACACTGGCCCTGGAGTCAGGAGTTCAAATCTGGCCTCAGACACATAACACTCACTAGCTGTGTGACCCTGGGCAAGTCACTTAACCTCATTGCCTAGCCAAAAAAAAAAAAGGAACCCAAAGACCAATAAGATGTGGTTCAAATCCTATCTCTGACCCTTACTAGCTGTGTGACCCTGGACACTTAACTCATACCCAAAAGAGAATATTTGTATAACATACTGTGCCTAACAAATGGTCATTTAGCCTTTGCTGGAAGAACTCCATTGAGAATCTACTTTCTTACTCTTCCCAAAGGCTATAAAAATGTGCATACCTTTTGACTCAGCAACAGCACTTCTAGGGTTGTATCCCAAAGAGATCATAAAAATGGGAAAAGGACCCACATGTACAAAAATAGCAGCTCTTTTTGTGGTGGCAAAGAATTAGAAATTGAGGGGATGCCCATCAATTGGGGAATGGCTTAACAGGTTGTGGTATATGAATGTAATGGAATACTATTGTGCTATAAGAAATGATGAACAGGCTGACTTCCAAAAAACCTGGAAAGACTTGTACGGACTGATGCTGAGTGAAATGAGCGGAACCAGGAGAACATTGTACACAGTAACAGCCACGTTGTATGATGACTAACATTGATAGACTTAGCCCTTCTCAGGAATGCAAGGATCTAAGACATCTCTACAGGTCTCATGATGGAAAATGCTATTCACATCCAAAGAAAGAGCTATGGAGTTTGAATGCAGGTCAAAGCATACTATTTGCTATTTTTTCCTTCTGTCTTATTTTGTTTCTTCTTTCTGGTGATTCCTCCTACTGGTTCTAATGCTTCCTTACAACATGACTAATGTGAAAATATATTTAAAAAAAAAAGAGAGAATCCAATTGGGTATGGAAATCTGTTTTACCCTACAGGGACATAGGGGGAGAAGGGAACAAGAGAGCAGCAGGAGAATGATAGAGAGGAGAGCAGATTGGAAAAGGGGGTAATCAGAAGCAAACACTTCTGAGGATTGACAGGGTCAAAAGAAAGAATTGAATAAATGGGGGAGGGCAGGATAGGATTAAGGGAAATAGAGTTAGTTTTTCACAACATGACTACTATGGAAGTGTTTTGCATAACTGCACATGTATAACATATATTAAGTTGCTTGCCTTTTCAATGAGGGTGGGTGGGGAGAGAGGAAGGGAGAAAATTTGGAGCCCAAAGTTTTAAAAACACATGTTTAAAAAAATGTTTTCACATGCAACTGGGAAATAAGAAATACAGGAAATGGGGTACAGAAATCTATCCTGCCTTACATGAAAATAGAAGGGGAAGGGGATAACAGAAGGGGTGGAGAGATAGAAGGGAGGGCAGACTAGGGGAAGGGATATTCAAAATGCATGCCATCTTGGGGCGGCAGGAAGGGTGAGATGGAGTGAAAATTTGGAACTCAAAATCTTGTGGAAGTAAATGTTGAAGACTAAAAATAAATTAATTAATTAAAAAAAAAAGAGAGAGAGAGAGAATCTACTTCCTCCTGGGGGAGCCCATTCTATTTTTGGATGGGTCTAATTGTTGGGAAATTTTTCAACTTTCTTAGTTGAACTTTCTTAGTTTTACCTTCTGAGGCCAAGTAGAATCATTCTAATCCCTCTTCCATGTGCAAGCCCTTCATATACTTGAAATCATCTGTGAAGTCCTCCCTGAGTAATCTCTTCTCCTCTCTGAAGATCTACAGTTCCTTCAAATCTTCCTCATTTGGCATGATCGTGAAACTCACCACCATCTTAATCCTCTTCTTCTGGATGTTCCCCAGTTTACCAACATCCTTTATAAAACTGTCCTTTCCGCATAACCTTCAGTCTTTTTGGCTACCAGTCTGTATCATTGTTTCCTCAATCAGTCCAAAGCTCCCCCTCCCCATCCCTCTCCTCACATGAGAAGGACATTGATAAGCTGGAGGGCATCAATCCCCTCATTTTATAGTAAGTCAATAAACATTTGTTAAGTGCCTACTATGTGCCAGCCATTGCACTAGGCACTGGGGATACAAAAAGAGGCAAAAGATAATCCCTGCCCACAATGAACTCATATTCTAACAGGGAAGGCACCAAGCAAACAAATACATACAAACAAGCTATATACAGGACAAGTAGGAAATAACTGGGAGAGGGAAGGAACTAGAATTAAGAGAAGTTGGGAAGATGGGATTTTAATTGGGACTTGAAAGAAGCCAGAGGAGGCAGTAGACAGAGATGAGGAAGAAGTCCATTCCAACCATGAGAGACAGCCAGAGAAAATGGCCGGGGCCAAGAAATAGAAAGTCATGTTCTTGTAATGGCAAATAGGTAAATGTCACTCAATCACAGGGAGAATAGGGTACAAGAAGGATGGAAAGGTAAGAGGAGGCTAGGTTATGAAGGGCTTTGAATGCTAAACAGAGGATTTTGCATTTGATCTTGGAGGCAATAGGGAGCCACAGGAGTTTATTGAGTAGAGGCATGACACGATGGAACATAGGCTTTAGAAAAATCACTTTGGTGGCTGGATGGAGAATGGACTAGAGTAGAGAGAGATTTGAGGCAAGTAGATCCACCAACAGGCCATAGCAATAGTCCAGAGGTGATGAGAGTCTGGACCAGAGTGGTGACAACAATGTCAAAGGAGAGAAAAGGAATATATAAGAGATATTGTAAAAGTGAAGTTGATGGGCCTTGGCAACAGATTGGATGGGGAGTGGGAAGTGGGGGGAGGGGGAGTGAAAGATAGTGAGGAGTAAACGATGACACCTAGATTTCAAGCTGGAGGGACTGGGAGGATGTTATTGTCCTCTATAGGAATAGAGAAAGTGGTGGGGGTGGGAGGTGAGAAGGGAAAAGGGGAGGTTTATGGGGAAAGATAATGAGTTCCATTTTGGACATATTGAATTTAAGATGTCTGTTGGACCTCCACTTTGAGGTTTCTGAAAGGCAATGAGATTAGAGGTCCCTTAGGTTAGGTAAATTTGAGAATCATCAGCATAGAGATGGTAATTAAATCCATGGGATTTGATGAGATCACCAAGTCGTACAGAGGGAGAAGAGAAGAGGGCCCTGGACAGAACCCTGTGGGACACCTACAGTTAGAGGATGTGACCTGGATGAGGATCCAGCCCAGGCGAGAAAGAAGGTGTGGTTAGGCAGTTGGGAAGAGAACCAGAACAAAGCAGTGTCATGAAAACCTAGAAAGAAGAGAGTGTCAAGGAGGAGATCACCAGTGTCAAAGGCTGCAGGGATGTTGAGGGAGAATGTGGAGAAAGAAAAGGCCTTTGGATTTGGCAGTAAGAGATCATTGGTGACTTTGGAGAGAGCAGTCTTGGTGGAATAATGAGGTCAGAAGCTGGATTGTATGGGGTAAGAAAAGGCTGAGAGGAAAGTGGGGCGTTCCTATTGTAGACAGCCTTTTTGAGGAGTTTACCTACAAAGGGCAGAAGATATATAAGATGATAGTTAGTGGGGTTGGAAGAATCAAATGAGGGCTTTTTTTTTCAAGGTGGAAGAGACATGGGAATGTTTATAGAAAGTAGAGAATGAGGCAATAGAGAGGGAGAGATAGAAAATAAGTGAAAGAGGGAGGATGACAGAAAGCCAATTTGTGGGAGGAGATGGGATGGAACGGGATTGCTTGCTCAGGTAGAGGAGTTAACCTTGGTAAGGAATAAGGCTATCCCATTATGTGAGACAGAGATGATGGAGGAGATAATGGAAGAGGACATAGGTGTGATAGGAGATGAAGAAGAGGGAGAAAGAGGGAACTCACAGCAGATGACCTCAATTTTCTTTTTCTGTAAAATATGAGGCAAAGGGTCTCAACCTACAGATGAAGAAATGGAGGTTGAGAGAGGTCTAATGACCTCCCCAAAGTCATACAGGTAGCAAGTAGCAGAGCAGAAATTTATGAGCTACGTTGATTAAGGGTGACCGAAACAGTGGGCTTTCCCAGGCCATCTGATTTCAGATCAGTTTTGTCACTATTTCATGTGTAATATGCCCGGTCTCTTTCAATAGACTATAATCTCCTAAGGGTAGGAGCCATGTGTTTTTTATTCCCTTTGTATTCTTCTCAGCGTCACTGCACATACTTGGGATGCAATTAATGTTTAATTGAATGAATGAGTGAAATAATAATGAGACATGGGGGAATAGTTGGCAGACAGTCCTTAGAATCTCATAGAAGAATTAGAAGAGATGGGCATTAAAGGAGATGGCAGGAGAGGTAGACAATTTTATGCAGAATCACTGACCTTGTGACTTTCTTTGTCCTCTAATGCAGACACTAAAAACTTAAAAAATTTGACCAGACTGGCAGAACCGAAAATCAGTGAGGTCACAAACTGTATAGAGCACGCTCTTACCTCTCGAAGTCCCCGGATCCGCTACAATCCTGGCCTGGACGCCAAACTTCTCTACATCCCACTGGCCAGCTTCCCCACACCACTGACGGACTTCATTCTGAGCCGATACCTCCCAAAGCCAGCAAACAGTGTACTATGAGACACTGAGAAAAGGGTATTGGGGTCTGGTAAGGTGCATGGAAGTCTCAGTGTGGCTGAGCATGAGGAGCCATTTTCTTCAGCTGAAACTTTCACCCCCAGAACTTTTTATGCCCCTCAGAATGAGCTCTCACCAAGCCAATGCTTAATGCAAACCTAGCATAGCATTCCCAGGTTCAGAAACCCCACCATGATGCTGGGAAGCCACAAGAGTATAATAATAACCTACATTTGCACAGTATTTTCTTGGTTTACAAAGCACTTTCTTCACAATAACCTTATGAGGCAGATGGTAAAGTATTATTCTCTCAATTTTACAGATAAACTGAGACTCAGAAAATTGAAACGATTTGTCCAAGTTTGCACATTTAGTCAGTAGCAGAGGTAGGAGCCAAACCTAGGTCTTCAGATTCTACAACTAGTGGTCTTTCCGTTACACCCATTTGCATTGCATCCCCAGGATGGCCAGCAATTAGAGCTCTTGAGATTTTTGCTGACCTGCAATGCCAAAGTCAAGAAGAGGGCAAGGAGTTCCTTCCAAATATTTAACCAATAAATATAATCAGTTCAAATTCTCCTAACTAAAGAATGGTGAGGAAGTTGTGGGGAGTCATTTGCAAGAAGATACCATTTTTTAAATGTCTTTTCTATTTTTGATCTTTGAACATAAGGAAAAGCTCATCCTCTCACCCTCCAAATTGGAAGTTGTGAGACAATGCCACAGTCATCGTATCCAAGATTCTTATCCAAGTAAAAACCTTGAAATGCTTTCCCTAGAATTTCCCAGTGTTTTATTCAGTAGATGGATGCTGTGCATATTAATAAACATTTACAATCTCTGCCTTTGAGGACCTTATTCTATGTTAAGACACATGGAATTAATAAAGATAACGAATTAGAATGTTCCAGCAAGAAGGGACCTCTCCTTGCTGGCATTTGTATTAAGGTTTCTCACATCCATCCTGTGAGGTAGGTCCTGTTATCAATCCCATTTTATAGATGAGGAAACTGAAGTTGAGAGAGATTAAGTGATTTGCCTGGGTCACAGAGGCAGTAAGTGTCTGAGGCAGAATATGAACTCAGCACTTCTTACCTCCAATTAGGCTCTCCATTTCATCACCTAGCTGTCTTATAAACACTTTAGGGACCAAATTTTGGCTCAGGAAAAGATCTCCATGGCCATCTAATCCAAATCCCTCTATAAAATAATGAGAGTCAACTAGCTGACAATAACAAGGGTCTTCTAGGCTTAACCTGAAAACCTTTAGTGAGGGGGATCCTATTACCTCCTGAAGGGGTCCTGATAGGTTGCCCTGTATCTAAAGCCAGTTTTCCCAGTCTCGGGAGCCCCGTGGGTTGCTGCATGTAGGAATGCAGCTATGCACATGTGCTTCCTGTCATGACTTCACATTTATTTCCCTTCTAGTAAGGGCTGGTATGAGAAAAATGAGACTGCTCCAGTGACTAGATTCTCCCTGGCATCCCTGCCCCTCTACACTCTTTTTCCAGATTCGTGGTGATTGTGATTGGTGGAGCCCAGTGGAGAGGGTAGGGATGCAGAGAGCCCTCCTCTTTCCTTTCCCCAACTTCCTCTTCTCCAGCCAGGAAGCTCCCCTCTCTGCTACAGCCGAGTCAGGGAAAAATCAACTTAACTGTTTTTTCCCTCTCCGATTCCTCTACTCAATTTATTTTCTATTGCGTGTAGTCTGGGGCTCAGGCTGGTACAGGATAGGAAGGCCAAAAGGAAGTTAACCTCTACTACCAGCTTGGCGTAGACAAATACAGGACCAGGGAAGCAAGATCCAGCTAGGGAGATGCTTTTTTTTTTTTAATCCATGAAGATGAGACTGAAAATGTTGTTTTCTATTTTAGGGTAAGGGGAAAGAGTTGACTACATAACACAGAGGTTCTTACCCTTTGGGAGGGTCATGGGTCACTTGGGTCCATATTTGGGGAAAACCTATAGACTCTTCAGAATAATATTTTTCAATAATTGAAGGAAATGATAAATTTTAGTTAGAAGTTAGTGAAAATAACTGCAATTTTTCCCATCCAAGTCCATGGACACCCTGAAATCTATCCATAGACCCTTGAGGGGGTCTCTGGACCCCAAGTTAAGAAACCCTAGATTAAAAGGAACTCTTTCCAAAGTCTACATTTTTAAAAGTAAAGTTTAGCTGCTAATTTTTTTAAAAGCTGGTTGTTTGTTGGGTGGATAAAAATGTCCTTTATGATTGAGTGTTCAAAAAATGTTCCCCTAAAAAAAAAATCCCCCTGGGGCACACTAATGAAACATGCAGAGCATGTTTATGTTACTAGTTCGTCCTGGGATAAGCAGAACAGGGCAAATACCTAAAGGGAAATTTCTTGTCAGCTCTTCTCCCTCCCCCTGCCTTTCCCCACTCCCACCATGTTTATCTTTTCCCCAAGATAAACAACCCTAGTTCCTTTAACCAGTTCTCATATGGCATAGTCTCATCCGTCTGCTTGGTCTCCTAAGATTTTCTTACAAGCTGGCCAAAGACATTTTTCTAAAATGGAATTGAACACGGTACCTTAGGGAGCTCCATTAGAGGAGATCTTCCTAGGGCAAGTTACAATGGGACTTCCATTACCTCCTATTTTCCTAACACTATATCTTATCGTAATGTAGAATGACACTCCTGCCACCACCACCACCACCACCACCACAACCATACACACGCTTGTTATAACAGGTTGGAGGTTTAACTTTACTATGGTACTTGTCTTCAGTGTGGATTGCCATACTAACTTTACTGTGGGAGTTTCCATGAAAATAAATTTGTATTCCTTGGGTACATGCTGACTGAGAGCAATAGGGAGATGGCTTAGAAGCCTCCTGGGTGATTATGGGAGTAAAGGTTGCTGGGGGTCAATCTGCCCACAATCTGATGCAGAAAATCTACAAAAGAAATAAATGAAAATAATGGCTGAATAGCATAAACTCCTTGAATCTGGTCAACTCTCTGGAAATCATTGCATTGCATTTTAAAAGAGAGACTTTTTTTTTAATTTTTAATTTTTAATTAATTTATTTTGATTTATCAACAAACACTTCCATAAGCTTTTGAGTTTTATATAGGCTACACAAATACATTCTTATTAAACATATTTTCACATTAGCGATGTTGTAAGTAAGAATTAAAACCAATAGGAGGAACTACCAGAAAGAGGAAACAAAACACAACAGAAGAAAAAAAAACAAATGGCATGCTTTGATCTACATTCAAACTCCATAGTTCCTTCTTTGGATGTGGATAGCATTTTCCATCATGAGGCCTTTGGAGATGTCTTAGATGTTTGTATCGCTGAGAAGGGTTAAGTCTATCAATATTAGTCATCACACAACGTGGCTGTTACTGTGTACAATGTTCTCCTGGTTCCACTCACTTCACTCAGCATCAGACCATACAAGTCTTTCTAGGTTTTTCTGAAGTCCACCTGCTCATCATTTCTTATAGGCCAATAGTATTCCATTACATTCATATACCAACCTTGTTCAGCCATTCCCCAATTGATGGGCATCCCTTCAATTTCCAATTCTTTGCCACCACAGAAAAAGCTGCTATCAATATTTGTGTATATGTGGGTGCTTTCCCCACTTTTATGATCTAAAGGAGAGACTTTTTAAGACAGAGGTTCTTAACTTTCTTGTGTTGTGGACCCCTTTGGCACTCTGGTAAGTTTGGCAGTTTGGAGCCCTTCTCTAATTAAAGGAAACACTAAATTTCAGTTAAAGATAGTGAAAATAAAGATGTAACTTTTTCCCCCATCCAAGTTCAGGGATGCTTTTTAAATCTATCCTGTGAACATAGGTTAAGAATCTTTGCCATAGAGAAGGAAGAGAGGAAAATCCCTGAGCCTGTCCTTCAGCCTAACATGAAGGCCTCTGTATCCCCTACCACATGGATGAGTTAGGGAATATCTACCCCAAGCATGCGAAGATTTCCCCCAGAGGAATGGGTGGAGGAGAACAATTTGTTCCAATAGCCGTGAACGCAGCTGAAGCAGGCTATGTGGAGCCCTTAGAGCTTGGTCAGACATTGAACACACCAAGGTCAACTGCTGCATCCTGGGTCATAGCCAGTCGTTTTGACTTTCGTCTTGCCACTGGACTTTGATGATTCTGGAAGAGAGAGTGAGGCTGGTGAGGCTGTGCAGCTCTGCCTCACTTAAATCCAATTCACACACAAATCAAGACATCACCCCACGATGTCATCCTCTTCGAAAAGGAAGGACGAGCAAGAGGAAGGACTCTTTTGGATGACTGCCTTTGACTTTAAAACTGGTGAAACTAAACTGGTCCCTTTTTTTCTTTTCCAATTGTTTTTCAACCATACTTATCTGTTGCATCCAGAGGGTTAAGATCATAGTTCACCCACAGCCTGGATGCCATGAACTGAATTGGTGAGAGGGGAAGCACTTTTCTTTCCTGGTTTCCTCTCTTTTACCCCAGCTCTCAGAAATGGCCCCAGGAGTGTTGGGAGCTGGAGCTTTGCCAATAGCAAATCACCTCCCCTTTAGACACTGAGTGCCACTGCAGCCCGTGTTACCTATGATGCCTTGCCTGGGATAAAATTGAGCCCTTTGCTTTGTGGGGAACCCCTAGAGACTTTTGGGGGCACCACAACTTTTTATTTTGAGGTGCCGAATACTGCAAAATCCTAGAGAAATTTGGCAAAAAAAAATTAGGCTATAAATGTACATTCGATTTTTTTTTCTGGTGAGTGTTTCCTCACAAGTCAGTTACATTGATGTAATTTTGCAAACTTTTCACATGTTGATTGCTTGATTGCTTAAAAATTGATACTTTTGGTGCTATTGAACTCTGTGTAAGGTTTGATTTACTGATAGGTTCTGTATTACCCTGGCCTATGTAAGAACTAATGTTAAGTTTAATGTGAGAAATCTGGAATCACCAGATTGATACTGTCTAGCAAAAATATTCACATTGTTTATTTTACATTTAAGCAGACCTAGACGACTTGCTTTTTTGTGAAAGCACAATGCCCTATAATTTCTTAGGGTGAGCAACCTAGGCCTAGAAACCACAAGTAGCTGATGTTCTTTGTTATTCCTCTAACTGAACCTACTCATCTTCTTATCTTAATAGCTGAGTCTGCAATTCCATTTGGCTTACCCTGGCAGAAGCAAGGATCCAAGGGGGAATTTCGGGTCACTCTTGGAATAAGGATCCCAGAAAAAATTGCCTAGACCTCTATGGGATTACCTATGCTAGAGGGACCCCTGGAGAATTTTGGTGTGCCCTATCTGGGAAAGACACACTTTGTGTTTTAGTGTGCCTTGTATAGAAAAGGACACTTTTTGTGAAAATCCCAGTTGGATGGCTTTATGCACTGAGGAAATTATTGGAAGAATTTCTACCTAAGTTGGTTTTCTCATTTGAGAAAAGAGCAATGCTAAAATGATCCCAGGTCCCAAATCCCTGCAAGGAAAAAGCTCCATATAGTTGGAAAAGCTCAGCGTGGACCAGGTTTCTGTTCAACACAGAAACTAGTTTTCTTTGTTCTTTCTTTTGCATGGGAGTTGAGAAAGACACTATAAGGCTAAGGCTAAGCAGGCAGAGATACTTGGTAAACTTCGTAAAATTCTTCTTATTTTGTTGTCTTATTTGGGGAACTTTGTGAAATGTTCCTTCTGTGAATTTACAAAACAATATTTGGAGATAATTGTGATTTTCATCTGTACATATGGGATTGCATATGATACAACATTGACTGTTTTAAGTCTTTTCTGTATGGCACTGGGGAAGGAAGGAAGTGGACATTGCTTATGCCTCCCCAGAGATCACAGAAAACTGAATTGAATTTGGAATGAAGTTTGTTTAAAAAAAAAAAGCACCTCTACACATTTGCCTGGGACAACAAATTTCAAACAGGAAAATGTGTAACCTAGGCTAGTCAGAGCATAGCCAGTTCTCCTAACATGAAGGTGCCCATGAGGGACCTTTGTAGCATATCCAGATTGCCAAACAGAGAGGCCTCTGCATCCCCTATCATGTAGGTGGGTATAGCCTCCTTTGATTGACTACTTCCTTCTTTAAAACTGGTGAGACTATAGGGACATTAATGCATTGTTGGTGGAGTTATGAACTGATCCAACTATTCTAGAGAGCAATTTGGAACAATGCCCAAAGGGCTGTAAAACTGTATATATTCTTTGACCCAGCAATGCTACTGCTAGGTCTGCATCCCAAATAGATTTTTAAAAAATAAAAGAACCTATATGTACAAAAATGTTTAGAGCAACTCTTTTTTTTTTATTGGCAAAGAATTGGAAACTGAAGGGATGCCCATCAATTGAAGAATGCTGAACATGTTGTGGTATATGACTATGAGGGAATACTATTGTGCTATAAGAAATGATGAACAGGATGCTTTCAGAAAAACCTGGGAAGACTTAAATGAACTGATGCAAAGTGAAATGAGTTGAACTAGGAGAATATTGTACACAGTAACAGCAATATTGTATGATGATCAACTGTGAATGATTTAGCTTTTCTCAGCAATATAATATTCCAAGACAGTTCTGAAGGACTTATAATGAAAAATGTTATCCATCTCCAGAGAAAGAACTGATAGAGTTCTGAATGCAGAATACAAAAGAACTGATAGAGTCTGAATACAGATTGAAGCACACTTTTTAAACTTTATTATTCTTGTGGAGGTTTTATGATCTGTATTTTATTTTGCAACATGGCTAATACAGAAATGTTTTGCATGACTGCACATGTATAACCTCTATCAAATTGCTTGCCTTCTCAAGGAAAGGGGTGGAGAAGGAAGGAGGGAGAGAATCTGGAACTCAAAATTTAGGAAAAAAATTTAAAGAATTTGAACTATACCACACTGTCTTGTAACTCCAAGGTCAGCACTATTTCCACTACACCACGCTTCATCTTTATATAATATTGTATATAAAAGGAAATCTAATTTAAACACAAAAGGTGCATGTGCTTTCCCAGCATTGTTCCTGAGATTTCTAAAGTGGTTTAATTATTTTTACAGATGGGAAATTGAAGACAGTTCTAATTTGATGTATCTCTGTGGATGTCCTTTCTACAGGTGCAGGGTTAGGGTCTTTGCCTCTCTAATCAGTTAAAGGCTTGTAACAGGTTCCTTACCTTGATACAAGAATAAATGTGGTAGTATCAAGCCATTATGCTAGAAAGAACCTCCTGAAATCATGATTCACCCCTTCACTTTCATTTGTCTCATAAATCTTGGCTATGTGAAAGCAACGGCATGAAAATTATTCATTAAGAAAGTCTGCTTTGTGTCATTAATCACAAAGAATATCTCAGATAAAAGTCTATGGTCTGTGAGCATACAATCAATAGTGAGTTAACCAAGTGCACTCCCATTTAATTCACATATCTCTGTTAATAAGTATCCTGCTGTGACACATCAATAAAAGAATGTGAAATGATTCGGGTGGAAAAAGAGATTGAACTGGTTATTGTCTTTTCTTTCCTGCCTTGTTTTTGGCCACCCTTATCTACTGTGCCCAGAGATCAAAGAATACAGTTCACCCACAGCATGGATGCCATGGACCTTACAGGTGAGAGGGAAAGGACTTTCCCTTCCCCTGCTGTCCTTCGTTTACCCTGGCTCCAAGAAATGGGCCTGGGAATGTTTGTGTTCTGTTTTGTCTGCCCTCCTCAGTTTCAGGTGCTGGGAGTTTGAGCGATGGAGATCTCGAAACTGGGATTGTAGGTAGAGTGGTTCAGCAGTCACTCATTTCAGCATGAAACCGCTAGAAGATAGGGTGCCTAGGACTTGAGGCCCAGAGGAGGTTTGGATTTGGAGCTGGGACTGTGCTCTGTGAAACCCAAACCCCATCCCCTTCTCAGAGATTGAAGTGATACAGGATGGGAGGAGGACTATGCTTCCCACATGTTGGAGGAGTAAATTTATATATTTGGGATTATTTTTAAAAAAAGACAAGGAGACCAAATAGAATCCTTTTCTTCCATGATGTCTTCATGTAGTTGAAGACTATTATCATGTCTTTTCCCCCATCACCACATTTCATGTTTTCAAATTTCCAAACATTCTTAGCTCTTTTTTTTTTCTTTTTTCTTTTTGGTGAGGCATTTGGGGTTAAGTGACTTGTCCAGGATCACACAGCTAGTAAGTGTCATGTGTCTGAGGTCAAATTTGAACTCAGGTCCTCCTGACTCCAAGGCTGGAGCTCTATCTACTGCACCACCTAGCTGCACCCCCCCTTTTTAATTTTTTTTTTTATTTTTGCTTTTTGGTGAGGCAATAAGGGTTAAGTGACTTGCCCAGGCTCACATAGCCAGTGTCAAGTGTCTGAGGCCAGATTTGAACTCAGGTCCTCCCTCCTCCTGACTCCAAGGCTAGAGCTCTATCCACTGAGCCACCTAGCTGCCCCATCCTTAGCTCTTTTAACCAAAGCTCATGTGACAGTTTCAAGGCCCTTCAACATCCTTTCTTCCCTGGCATTTCCATGATTTCCCATGAGCAATGCAATCAACCTTTTGGAGCTGAGCCAAAGGGTGTGGATAAGGAGCAAAAGGGGGTGGGGGGAGGATGAGAGGTATGTGTGTCAGACAATCTTTTTTCTAGCATTGCCTGAGATCCTAGAGTGTTTCAGACCTGAATGACAGCAAACTACCCAGAAGAACTCTGACTCCAATCGTGGGAGGTATAGGTGGGATGATAAGACAGAAGATGAGACGATCAAGTGAAACTGAGAAAACAAGAGACTTTAACCTTGGTAGAAATGGAAAACGGTGAGGGTTGAAGCCATAACACTGTCAAAGCCAAAGGCTACATACTGAATTTTGCTATCATGGGTTGAGCTGACAACCATTCCAAGGTTGGGACTGGAGGTATTCTGGGTAGTGGTGTCAGAGGTTTCTTGTCAAATCTGGACCAGATGACCTCTGAGGTCTCTTCCAACTCCAATTCAGTGAAATAATTGAAAAGTGAGGAAAGAATCAGACTTTCTCCCCAAAGGGGAGAATCAGGTCTATTACTAGTAAATGTTTGGAGGAAATTCTATAAGATTCTATGAGAAAGAGGGATGTTATTGTAAAGTCACAGCATTGCTCTAATAGCAACTCGTCCAGTTCGGTTCTGATGGATGGAGCCAAAGGGTCATTTGAGTACTTTGTGTGTTTCTGTATGTTTACAGGCTCCTGGGAAATCCTCTGTGTCTGTGAGTTTTCTATGGATTACAATAAAGGCTATTCTGCACCTGATACATCCCTTACCTCATCTATAAAATGCAAGGGTCAGATCAGATAACCTCTTAGGTTCCTTCCTGTTTTAAGTCATCACATGTGTCAGAGGCATGATTTGAACCCTGGTCTTTCTGATTCTAAAGCCAGCCTTCTCTCCACTATACCACTGGCTTTCTCTCACCTTGAATATGGTTAATGAATATAGTTAATACTCAAGGAATATTGAACTGAATTCTGCACTGAAGGAAAATGTTAGGCAGGAAAGTGTCATTGCTTTTAGCTGTCTCCTAAAGCCCCCTGCTCACTCGCCTTAACTCCATAAGCATTTTGGCAGAGAGAGAGAGAGAGAGAGAGAGAGAGAGAGAGAGAGAGAGAGAGAGAGAGGGCAGCCAAACACTGACACAGGCATAGAATGGAAGCTCCTTGAGGACAGGGACTGTTTTAATGTTGTCTTTGTATGTGCAGTGCCTTCCTGGCATAGGGCACAGTGCCCAGAATACAGCAGGCACTTAATACATGCATGTTGATTGGCTGATTGACACTTGTACACAGTACACAGATAAATACATGACATCCACATACAGGGCATAAGTACATACATTCATACACATACACATAGACCTATAGATACCCAGTTATAGCTTGTGTGTGCATAGTTGTCCATCTGTTTTCTCACTCTTTAGCTCCTCAAAATGATAGCTCTTCAAGGGTGGACCTCCAGCTTGTAGCTGGTATACTCAGGCAATAGCAGTGACCACTCCTCTGTGGAGCCCACCCCCAATGGACAGTACTGGTGTGCTATAGTCCACAAGTTCACAAAGACTTGGACGTGACCAGATAACAACGACAAAAGTGGATAGAGGGCTAGCCCTACAACCGAGGGAACCCAAGTTGCCAATCTGCATCAGTGAAGGGAGTTTCCAGGCCAAGAATTACATAGATGAAAAAATAGATCTTGACCAAATCAAAAGTGCCATCTCATTAAATCATCTGTGAAATCCTTGGAATGTGACATTTTTGAGGTCTTCCCATCCCACGGCACAGTGAAAAGTTGGCTAGATTTGGCATTAGAAAGCCGGGGTTTGAACCCTGGGAATGACCTTGCACAAATGTTCTGGGCTTCTCAACTCATTTGAGGGAATTGGACCAGATGGATCCTAAGCTCTTGTCCAAGTCTAAACCTATGATCTTAAGATCTCTTTCAAGAAGGAACAGAGACCACTGGAGGTATTCTCCAAATTCAGGTCTCCAAGGAAGATACCCTATTCCCTCTTGGTCCCCTTGTCCAAATTTCCCTCGACCTAATTTCTCCTCACAAACTTTGTTGATGACATTGACTATAACAGATTACTCAATACAATGCACAAAATCCCTCAAACACTTAGAACAGTAGTTTCCAGTTCAACCAACAAAGTTTTATTTAATAAGTGTGTTTTGACTTAGGGTGACCCAATGGGAATTTTAGGTAGGTCAGGGTCAGTAACTATCAGGGAACATGAAGGAGGGTGGTTAAGGTCCAGGAACATAATGTTCACAGAAACTTTTGTAAACTTTAACCATGGATATTGGCATTTTCACAATCATTTTTTGGTGGCTAGCCTCAAGCTCCATAACTTTATCTATAGTTAGTCTCAGCAAGTTTTATTATTCATATCTATTTGTGGCCAAAGTGAATGGATTTGACTTTTGTGTAATTACTCACCACCCTTCTCCTCATACCTCCACTTCTGCCTTACCCTGAGGATCAGCCAGGTGACTGAGCCCATGCACCCTGCTCTGAGCCCAGCACTGTGCTAGGCATTGAGGGGGATACAAAAGAAGGGGCTACCCCTGATCTCCAGGAGCTTAGACTTTACTGGGGGAGACAAGATATTTCATGAAACAATTGGAGAATAAAGTACTTCATTTATTCAATACCTCCACTGATGGCAGAACGGAGACAATTCTGGATTCTATTCCATCATATCTAAAGACTTGGCCAATTATATGTGTGGGGCATAGTGGAGACAGCATTGGCCTTGATCCTATCTAACTATATTTTGTGTGACTGTGACTAAATCACTTTATCTTTCAATGACTCTCTCTCTCTCTCTCTCTCTCTCTCTCTCTCTCTCTCTCTCTCTCTCTCTTCTTTCTCTCCCTCCCTCCCTCCCTCCCTTCCTCCCCTATCTCTGTCACTCTTCTCTCTCCCCTTCCTTCCTCCCTCTCTCTCTGTCTATCTCTCTGTCTCTGCCCCTCTCTGTCTCTGTCTCTCTCTGTCTCTCCTCTCTCTCTCTCTCCTTTCCCCCCCCCTCTCTCTCTCTCTCTCTCTCTCTCTCTCTCTCTCTGTCACACACACACACACACACACACACACACACACACACACACACACATAAAATCATGAATAACTAGAATGCCCAGGAGATGATGTTATTTGGTTAAATGGATTTTCTGTCTCAGAGTAGCTAGAAAATCCTCTCCAACCTCCCCAAATACTTTCTTGTCAAACATCTTTCTAAAAGACACTATTCCACTTTCGTTCCTTAATAAATAGAGCTTGCCCTCTTTTATTTGATAATTCAAAACAGCTCTGAGAAAATCATGGTGAATATCAGTCATTATTCAATACTGGAAAAGGAGAAGGAAGTGTGGGAGGAAGCTGAACTTAGTGGCTGTATTCCCTGGAATTCCCCATATCCTCTAAAACAATCCATCTGTAATATATTTTTTATCCCTTCCCTCTTTCTCCTCCTAGCGGTCTGTTGCCAAACATTCTAGTGAAGTGAACGTCTTCTGTTGTCTGTTGATGACTTGAAAATAAATCTGTTTCCAACAATAGCTTTAAAACAAGAGATTTCAAGAAAGTAAACCTGACACTAGGGGGATAAAACGTGATATAGCATTGCAATATCCAAATATTGAGTATATTTGAGGATTATGTGCTATTTTTTTCTTAGACACGGGAGAATTGTTTGTACTATTATCAGTCTTGTTCTGCGAGGAGCTGTGGTTCTAGTGTTGATTTCTTCACAGAGAGGAACTCTATGGTTTTTAGCGTCAGTATTAGCATCATCCATAAAATCAGATGACCTCGAGCAGAACAGGTGACAAACAGGTAAACCTTGCCTGATTGGCTGGCCTGAGACACTTCTGGAACTATGTTCCGACTGGGGTACTTCTCATGGGACTCTGAGCCTGTGCCTTGGTCCCTTCCAGGGAAATGTGCTCAGATCTGAAATACTCTGATGTGACATGAGACTGAGATAAGCAATAAGGGGCTGAAATAGCTTCAGGAAGGACTGGACACTGAGATGGTAAGTCCACTCACTCAGAGGGCTTAAAAAGGAGTGAGACCTTCCCCTATCCCCCTCTGCATCTCTGCTTCCCCTCTGCTCTCTCTTCCCCTCTGCTGAACACATGAGGACTCTTCAAGCCTCCTTCATGCAAGCAAAAATGGCAAACTGCTCATACATGGAAGCCAAGACACCTACTGGCATAGGTGAGCTCAAGCAAGCTGAGATCTCAAAGCTCTGGATGACTGCTCTACTCTGCCTTTCTTTCCTGAGCAAAGGTGACAGAAAAGTAATCCTGAGATGGACATTCCTACCCTTAGAGGCTACCTTGTGATTCTGAGAGATCAGAATTGGGGGTCCTGAGTCTCTTAGTTTGTGTCAGTCACAATATGGGAGAACCCCTACATGCACCACAATGATTCTCAGAGGAGAAAGTGTCCACCAAAAGGAGGATGAGCACAAGCTGTGGCATGGAGAAGACTTGGACCCTAAGGAAGTCATCAGACCACAAAGAACCAAAGGGAAGGTAAAAATGGATGGTTGGCCAACTGACATTTTAAGTAAAGTTAATACTCAACATTCACACATCTAACTTTCACGACTTCAAGCATTTGCATGATTTTATTTTATTTATTTATTTTTTATTTTTATAGGCAATTAGGGTTAAGTGACTTGCCCAGGGTCACACAGCTAGTAAGTGTCAAGTGTTTGGTCTGAGGCTGGATTTGAACGCAGGTCCTCCCGACTACAGGGCCTGTGCTATCCACTGCACCATTTAGCTGCCCCTGCATAACTTTATTAACAGCCTCACTTTCATTTTCACATTAGCAACCATGCACATTCGAGGCTATGCACAGTAAAGAAAAAGAAATAAGAAGTGTGGTGCATGCAAATTTATAGAGCAGCTGATATACTACTAGGTGCTTTGCTGATCTTTTTTGCCCTACTATTGCAGAGAGCTCCCCATGCATTCATTGGATATTTTCACTGCCTTTAAAATTGAAGTTTTGTGTTTCAGTTATGCCTCCAATGGGTAGGGGGGAGTGGGGAGTCTTTTGGGCTCTGAGTCCAAGTGTGCAAAGTCAGTGATGCATCTTAGTGAGAAAAATAAAGGTATTGGATAAACTTTTTTGCCAGAAAAGCAGTCAGGAAAATCTGAGCTCAAATATGACCTCAGATTCTCACTAACTGTGTGGTTAGTGGTAAGAGGCAGATCACTTAACCTATCTGTCTCTGTTTGCCCAGCTATAGAATGGGTATGATAATAGCAGAGTCATTGTGAGAATCAAATGAGATAATATTTGTAATGTGCTTAGCACCGTGGGTGGTGCCTAACAAATACTTGCTTTTTCCTTTCTATGCTTTAAACCTCCTTCTATTAACTATTGAATGATCTGTTTTATTTCATTTTAATTAAGAACCTGAGCTACCAGTCCAGTCTGAACCAAGCCTACACCTCTACTTCCCTTGCCACCCCTCACTATTGGTCATGTTTTAACATTTGCTGAGTCAGAATAAATAAGGTAAGGATCAAAAAATGTAGCAAGGGGAAAAATCATAAAATGTGTTTTTGACCTTGGACAATTCACTTCATTTCTCTGGGCTGCAGTTCCTCCACCTGTCAAATTAGAGCGTTGGACTAGAAAATTGCTGTGGTCACTTTCAGTATTAACATTTTATGTATTGAGAAAGAGTTCTGTTTTACATTTATGTGGAAAGAATTTTTATTATCTGGTCTTTTGCTGTAGTATTCCTTCTGGGGACTACCCCCCTCCAACTTGCACTCATACTCATTGGGTCCCCCAGAAAACAGCTACTGTCTCATGTTCAGAGGGCTACTCTATGAGTCCATATCCTAAAACTAAACTCATGAGCCCCACTACCAAGCTTACCTGTAATAGTTAGCCAGTAGGCACAATTAGCTCAAAGCAAAGGCAGTTACAAAAATGTTTTAGTGAGGTCAGTAGCTACACAATGTTGTCCCTATAAGTCTGTGGTGTTCTGTCCCACAAACACACTGTACTGGAAAGAAGAGTAGGCAAGGAGTATACTGATAGGCACACAGTAGGGAACGCACGTGACCAAGTCAACTCACACCCAATAACATTTCCCCAGTGTCTGTGTGCTGTTTCTTCTAGGTGAAGCATCTCTTCTTCATTAGAGAGGGCTGGGAGGAAAGAGGGAAGAATAAGACAAACAATAATGACATTTTCTCAGATGGTCTCCCATACCTGGATCACTTCTTTTGTCCTCCGTTCCAACTACTAACCTCTCTGGCTTCCTGTAAGTCCCAAATAAAATACTACCTTCTAGAGGAAGCCTTGTCCAACTCCTCTTAATTCTAGATCCTTCTGTCTTAATTATTTCCTTTTATCCTCTATATAGTTACATTTATATACATATATATTTCATATGTGTATATAATATGTATTTTATATATACATATATACACATACACATATATTTTATGTATATATAATATATACATATATTTTTATATGTATATATACATATATATATTATGTGTGTTTGCATGTCGTGTCCTCCATTAGATTGTAAGTTCCTTGAGGACAAGGATTGTCTTTGCCTCTTTTTGCATCCCTAATGTTTAGTACAGTGCCTGGCACGCACTAGGTACTTAGTAAATGTTTGATTGATATGCCTATGTATGCTTATAATATATGTGTGCATATATGTAGGTATGTAAAGTCTCTAAGATACCTTACCTTGGTCCTAAAGATCCAGGGTTAGAAATCCATGTCCACCAACTTCTAGTCAATCTCCTTTTATGATCTCATCTGCTCCCACAGATATAATAATCATTTCCATCCAGATGACTTCCATAAGTATATGTTTCCCTAATTTCTCTCCTTTACCCCAGTAGCACATTACCCCCTACCAACTGGACATCACCTGGAGGTTCCATAGGTATCTTACACTCAACATGTTCAATATAGAAACTCATTATCTTTCCTCGTCCCCCCCCTCAACGTTCCTGTTATTTTTGAGAGCACCACCATCCTCTCCAGAGCCCAGGCTTGCAGTCTTAGTTTTCACTCTCTCTCACAGCTCTTCTGCCCCAAACTAACTAGCAGCTAAGCCTTGCCTATTCTACCATCATGACATCTTTCCTATCCATTCATATGATCACTAGTTTAGGTCAAGCTTTTATCCCCCCTTACTTGGACTACTACAATGGTCTTCTATTTGTCTCTCTGTTCCAGCGTCCCCTCACCCAAACCTCTATACAACTGCCAAATTAATCTTCCTAAGGAACAGGTCTGTTCACATTATTCCTTTGCTCAAAAAAATTATGTCATCCTACTGCCTCCAGCACAAAATGCAAGTTGGTTGATTTCCAATAAGCAAAACCCAATTTCTACCAAGCAATTCTTCAACCTGGAATTTAAAGCTCTCCACAACCTGGCACATACCTGTCTGTATTACCTCCCCACTCAAGAACCTTCAGTGACTCCATATTACCTCAAATACAATTTCCTCAACATGGCATTTAAAACTTTTCATAATCTGGCTCCACCCTGCCCTTCCAGATATTTCGTGTTATTACCGTTCACATACACTATGTTTCAGTCAAATGGCTTCCTTCCTGTTCCCAAAACAAAACATTCTACCTCCCCTCTCTGTAATTTTTACATAAACTTCCTCCCATGCCTTGGAGTATATCTTCTCATAATCTATACCTCTTAGGTGCTACCTCTTACATGAAGCCTTTTCTGACTGATCTAGTTAATGGGTTGCTAACCTGAAACCCCAAGGGGTCCATGGACAAATTTTAAGGGGTTTGTGAACTTGAATAGGAAAAAAGTAACATCTTTATTTTCACCAACCTCTCATTGAAATTTGACAGCTAGGTGGCGCAGTGGATCTTCGTGAAAGCAATTCTAGCCTCAGACATTTACTAGCTGTGTGCCCCTGGGCAAGTCACTTAGCACTGTTTGCCTCAGTTCCTCATCTGTAAAAATGAGCTGGAGAAGGAAATGGCAAACCACTTTAATATCTTTGCCAATATAACCTCAAATAGAGTTATGAAGAGTCAGAAGCTATTGAAAAACAGCTGAACGACAAAATGAATCTAAATGTAGCATTTCCTTCAATTATTTAAAAATATGATCCTAAGAAAAGGGTCCATAGGCTTCATCAGACTTAATGCCAAAGGAGTCCCGTATACCAAAAAAAGTTAAGAAACTGTGACCTAGTTGTTAGAGTTCCCTCCCTTGTCAGATTTTCTTATATTTTATACGTTTGTTCCCCCAATAGAAGATAAATTCTTTGGGGACAGGTTATTTTCATTTTTGTCTTTGTATGCCCACCACCCAGCACAGTGGCAGCATGGCAGAGTATGAACTGATTCTGTGCTGCTTGTGCTAATTTGGCATGACAATTAACACCAAGAAAACAGAAGTTCTCCACCAGCCAGCACCGCCCCATCCATAGGTAGAACCATCAGGTTACAATAAATGGAGAAATTTTGAATTCCGTGGATAAGTTCACTTAGCTTGGCAATATACTTTCCAGAGTTGTATGCATTGGTAATGAGGTTGATGCACACATTATTGCCATAGCTAGCTCAGTGTTTTGGAGTCTCCAAAGGAAACTGCGGGAAAGAAGAGGTATTAGGCAGCCTACCAAAATGAAGGTCTACAGAGTTGTGTGCTGACCTCATTGTTGTATGCTTGTGAAACCTGGACGATCTACCAGCACCATGCCAGGAAACTGAATCGCTTCCATTTGAACTATCTTTGGAAGATTCTGAAGATCACCTGGCAAGATAAGGTAGCAGACATTGAAGTCCTTTCTTTCTTTCTTTCTTTTTAAGGGCAACTTATTTATTTATTTTTAGTTTTCAACATTCGCTTTTATAAAATTTTGAGTTCTAAATTCCCCACCCTTCACTCTCCCCTCCCCAAGAGAGCATGCAATCTGATATAGGCTATACATGTGTGATCATATTAAACAAATTTCCACATTAGTCATGTTGTAAAAGAAGAATCAGAACAAAAGAAAAACCATGAGAATGAAAAAACAAAAAACAACAAAAGAAAGAGAAAATAGTATGCTTTAATCTGCATTCAGACTCCATAGTTCTTTCTCTGTATGTGGATAGCATTTTCCATCATGGATCTTTCAGAATTGTCTTAGATCATTGCATTGCTCAGAAGAGCTAAGTCTAAAAATTTGATTATCACACAACTTTGCTGTTACTGTGTACAGTGTTCTCTTGATTCTTCTCACTTTACTCAGCATCAGCTCATGCAAGTCTTTCCAGGTTTTTCTGAAGTCTGCCTGCTCTCCATTTCTTTCCTTTTTTGTAGTTTTTTTTAATACTTAATTTCTTTTTAGTTTTCAACATTCACTTCCATAAGATTTTGAGTTTTAAATTTTCTCCCCCTTCCCAAGACAAAGTACAACCTGATATAAGCTCTCCTTATACATTTATATTAAACATATTTTCACATTAGTCATGATGTAAAGAAGAATTAGAACTAATGGGAAGAACCATGAGAAAGAAGAAACATAACAAAACAGTGAAAGAAAAGGAGCGCAAATAGTATGCTTCCATCTGTATTCAGACTCCTAAATTCTGCCTCTGGATGTGGATAGCGTTTTCCATCGTGAGTCTTTTGGAGTTCTCTTAGATCCCTGCATTGCTGAGAAGAGCTAAGTCTATCAAAGTCAGTCATCCCATAATGTGGCTGTTACTCTGTACGATGTTCTCCCGGTTTTGCTCACTTCACTCAGCATCGATTCATTTAAGTCTTTCCAGGTTTTTCTGAAGTCTCCCTGCTCATCATTTCCTATAGCATAATAGTATTCCATTACATTCACACACACACACACACAGAGACAAAGACTATTTTACAGAGAACTCACAAAGGTAAGCACTCACATGGAGGTCAGAATAAGCAATATGAGGACACTCTCAAAGTCTCTCTGAAGAACTTTGGAATCAATTGTGAGACATGGGAGATGCAGGCACAGAACCACCCAGCATGGCGTGCCCACATCAAAGAAAGCACTGTGCCTTATGAGAAAAGCAGAATTGCAGTAGTTCAAAAGAAATGTGAGATGCTCAAGTTTAGAGACATTTCTACCCCAAATGTTCATATGGGGCTATTTGTGCCCGACCTGTGATAGAACCCTCCAAGCTTGTATTGGTCTGGTCGACCACAGTTGGACACCCAGTACCTTGACCCAGATATAATGATGTCATTTTGGTCCTCTTCAAACATGACGGACAACCACCCACCACCAAATGTTTGTTGAATTGCTGATCCTACTACCTTTCCAGCCTTATTTTGCTTTATTCCTCTTCATACACTATACATTTAGTTCAGTCAAGCTAACCTCCTTGCTCTTCTCTGTCCATCTCCTATGTCCATGTCTTTTGCACAGAGACTCCCCCATGCCTGGGCTGTGATTCTTCAGCTCTTCTCAGAATTCTGACCTTACCCCAAGGCTCAGCTCAGGTGACCCTATGAAACTTTCCCCATTCCATCAGTTGTTAGTATTTACTCACTCCTCTGATTAACCTGAGGTACATATTATAAGAATAGAATGTAACCTTCTTTTTTTTTTTTGACGAGGCAAGGGGGTTAAGTGACTTTCCCAGGATCACACAACTAGTAAGTGTTAAGCGTCTGAGGTCAGATTTGAACTTAGGTCCTCCTGACTTCAGGGCTGGTGCTCTATCCACTGTGCCACCTGGCTGTCCCAAAATGTAAGCTTCTTGAGGGCAAGGATGTGTTCATTTTTGTCTTTCTATCCCTAGACTTTGGAATAATTCTTTGCAAATGATAAGCCCTAAGCTATGTTCTATAATGTTTGTTGGATAAAGAAACTGAGGCAGACAGGAGGTTAAATAACTTGCCCAGGATCACACAGCTAGTAAGTATCTGAAGCTAGATTTAAACTCAGGTCTCCCTGACTTTAAGTCCAGCTCTCCAACCACTGCGCCATCTACTGGCCTCTTATCTTCATGGTTACAGAGCATTTCAGCTCATTTGGTCCTCTAGAATTTTTTTTATATTCATTTTGAAGAAGAGGAAAGTAAGTCTCAGAGAGGATAAATGTCTTAATATCTTCAAATAAATCTTGGAAATTATTTGGAGTGTATGCCCAGCTGCTTCTCATTGTGAAAACCCCACAACATCCTGAAACAATAACAATAAATTAAAACTAATCAATCACCTGGCATTGCTCTAGGAGCTAGGGATATAAGGACAGAAAGAAAACCATCCTTGGCTGGCAGGTGACAAGCACCTATCAGGTGCTTATTAGGTGCCAGACTGTGGGCTAAACACTGGGAAGACAAAAACAAGCTAAAAGGCAGTCCATGTCCTCAGGGGGCTTACATTCTAAAAGGGAGCTGAGAAAGTTGTACTCTGGAGTATGGGGGCAAAACTAGTCCCTCCCCTCCAAGTCCCAAATTGACTTCTATTTATTTTGACTATATTTATATGCATACATATTTCCTCCAATTGAATTAGAGAGCTTCCGATTCTCCAAACTGCTCCAGCTGCTTTCTTACCCTGGAACTTATCTTAAAGCCTGGGACCTTTTCACCCTGGACCACCCCTTCATCATACATAATGGGGTAATAAGTCCCCATCTCCCATTGGTGAGTTCTTTCCAAGGCCCTCCATTTTAGGGATCAGTCCAGTGTATCTATGCTTCATTCCCTTACTGACTGTGCTTCTGATTCTTCAGACTTCAGCAAATCAGCCAGGACCTCTCTGTCTCTGTCTCTGTCTCTCTTTCTCTCTGTTTTTCTCTCTCTCTTTCCTCCCTTTCTCCCTTTCTCCCTCTACCCCTCTTTCCCTCCTGTCTTCCCTCTGTCTCTCTCTCTTTCTCCCACTCCCTCTCTCCCTTCTGACCTCTCTTTTCTCTTCTTTTCTCTTCTCTCCTCTCTCTGTCTGTCTTTCTCTGTCTCTGTCTCTGTCTGTCTGTCTCTCTCTCTCTCTCACATCCGCCCCCCACTGAAAACATGATGTTTTCAGCCATGTTGTCAAATGCTTTCAATGAGAATGAACATGACACCACTGATGGTAAATTCTTCAACTTGAAAAGGCTGCAAGCCAAGACCAAAGTGGAGGGAGTGTTCATGCATGATCTTCTGTTTGAAGAAGATTGTGCACTCAATGCAGCCTCTGAAGCTGAGAGGCAACAAAGTATGGATCAGTTCTCTGCTGCTCATGCTAATTTTGACCTGACAATTAACATCAAGAAAACACAGGTACTCCATCAGCCACCACCACACCACCCATGCGTGGAACCACAAGTTATGGCAAATGGAGAAGTTTTGAATGCTATGGATAAGTTCACTTATCTTAGTAGTATATTTTCCAGGGATGGACACATTGATAATGAGGTTGATACACACATTGACAGAGCTAGCTCAGTGTTTGGGAGGCTGCAAAGGAAAGTATGGGAGAGAAGAGGTATTAGACTGATAACCAAGCTGAAGGTCTACAGAGCTATTATGCTGACCTCATTGTTGTATGCCTGTGAAACCTGGACAGCGCCATGCCAGGAAACTGAAACACTTCCATTTGAATTGTCTTAGGAAGATTCTGAAGATCATCTGGCAGGATAAAATATTGATGACATCGAGGTCCTTTCTCAAACTAAACTACCAAGCATTTGAAGTCCGCTTCAGAGAGCGCAACTCCAATGGCCTGGCCACATTGGTTCAAATGCAAAACATACACTTACCAAAAAGGCTATCTTATGAAGAGCTCACACAGGGCAAGGGTTCGCATGGTGGTCAGAAGAAGTGATACAAGGACACTCTCAAAGTCTCTCTTAAGAACTTTGGAATTGATTGCATGACACGGGAGACACTGGCACAGGACCATTCAGCACGGCGTGCCCACATCAGAGAAGGTGCTGTGTTCTATGAGCAAAGTAGAATTGAAGTAGCTCAAAAGAAATGCAAGATGCTCAAACTTAGAGAATCCACCCTAAAGGTTCACAAGAACTATTTGTGCCTGACTTGTGGTAGACTATTCCGAGCTCGTATTGGTCTGGTCAGCCACAGTCGGACACACTAAAACTTGACTCTAATATAGTGACGTCATTTTGGTCCTCTTCAAAAATGAAGGGCAACAACCAATAGAACTCTGGGCAAGGCTGCTCACTAAGGAATACTATTTCCTTGTACTATGATCTGAGTTTGAAAAGAAAATTTCTGTGCTTTATGAAATGAAATGAATACTTTATGAATATGCCTTATGAATTATAGATACTCATATCACCTGTATTTCTCACTGTATTCCCCACCCACCCCTTCCCATAAAGCTATCCTCTAAGGGAAGAAATACGAAGAAAGAAACAAGGAAGGAAAAAAGTTCCACAAAATGAAACAACATATCAAAAAGTCTGAGGTTATATGCAGTATCTCACAGCCTTTGTCCTCCACTTACAGAATGGATGGTTTTAGAGGAAGGAAATGTCTTCTCATATCTTTTATTCAAGGCTACTCTTGGTCATTATAATTCCAGAGCATTTAATTTTGATTATTTTAGTGTTCTGTGCATTTTCATTGTTGTAGTCATTGTGTATGTTGTTGGGTGTGGCAGGTGAAAGATGGAATGACTGAGCAAACAAAGGTTCAATCTTCTGAGCATATCGATTTATTAAGCAACGCATTCCAATTGCCTAACAGAGTGAGATCAGATCTCATCAGCTTAGGACTGGACCCAAATATAGGGGAAGGCAGACTTTTATACATTAAAGATAATTAAATAAGGCCAATTAATTAAAAGGAAATAATATAACATTAGGGAAACTGATTTCTAATTAGATGAAAGATTAGGGACTTTTCAAGATGGGAGGGGTGCAATTCCCTGAAATCAGAAAAAGAGGTGTCCCACTCCCCCCAAGTGTCTGTGAACAATCAAAGGAATATGGAAACAATAACTGATTAATCAGTATGGGGCCAGTTTTCAGAGAGGACATATGGGCCACTTGAGATGTACAATTGTGTGAAAACTCCTTGCATCAGTCTTTGGATCTGACTGTGTTTCTGGTCAGCATAACCTGGGTCCTTAGTTAAGGACCTCTAAGCATTACGCCTTTCGGGTTAGGTCCAGCTTCCAAGCCACTAGGTTTGAACAATGAATGCAACAAAGTTTTCTCTCAGTTACCACAGTTGAACAAAGCTTTCTCACAGGACAGAAATTGGAATAGACCCATCACTGAATAGAAAGGGAACTGAGCTAGCTCCAGAATTGAGACACGAGGTTCATTGAACTCCACAATTAACCACTTGCTGTTCTGATCCCCTCACTTGTTCTGCTTACTTTACTCTGCATCTGTTCATCTAAGCCTTTCCATGCTTCTCTGTATTCATCATGTTCATCATTCCTTTTCTTTTTGCTTTTTTTTGGGGGGTCAGGCAATTGGGATTAAGTGACTTGCCCAGGATCACACAGCTAGTAAGTGTCAAGTGTCTGAGGTCAGATTTGAACTCAAGACCTCCTGACTCCAAGGCTTGACTTTTATTCACTATGCAACCTAGCTGCCCTATGTTCATCATTTCTTACAGCACAATGTACTACATTTGTTTGGCTCTTCACCAATCAATAGACATCTACTTTGTTTCTGGTTCTTTAACTTAATTTAATATTTCACTTAAGCATTTATTTTCTTCTTCCTCAGTGCCATAATTAAAAGGGGGGAGTACAAAATCTCTATACAAATATGCACAATCGAGCAAAACAAACTCCCACCATAAAATACTTTGCTACCATAAAAAGTACTATCTTTTGGCATACACAAAGCCTTTCTTTTCATTATTAACTTCCTTGGGGCATACACCTAGTAGTGCAATCTTTGGATCAAAAGATATGTTACTTTCTTTGCGTAATTTTACATCTTTCAAGAGTGGTTGTACCAGATCACAGATCCACTAACAACATATTCTTTCCACAACCCCTCCAACTTTGATCATTCCCTTCCTTTACTATCTTTGCCAATTTTCTGGGTGTTCGATGAAGTTTCAGAGTTCTTTTTATTTGAATTTCTCTTATTTTTAGTGATTTGGAGCATTTTTTCATATAGTCATTAATGATTTACTGTTCTTCTTTCAAGAAATATTTATTCATCTTTTATGACCTCTATTTGTTTCCTTTGTCCTGTTAATGAACCTGCTAATACTTTGAGCCTTGTGAACATGTATTCACATAGGTAGAGTTGGTGACAGACTCTATGGGTAGGAATGAGCCACAAGTTATTGAAGTTCCAAGATTATATGGGTGGGGACAATGAGCCAAAGAAGTGAGAATTCCCACCAAAAAAAAAAAGTATCCAAGCTATTTGTGTGAGGAGAGAGCCTCTGACAGAAGAGTTACACATCCTAAAGAGCCACCTTCTTGCACCATCTTGCTTTCACTTACTTTTAAAAAAATGTTTTTATTAATTTATTTTTAGTTTTCAACAATTACTTTCACACACTTTTGAGTCTTAAATTTTTCTCCCCCTCCCTGCTCCTCCCTCCCCAAGACAGTGTGCAATCTAATATAGGCTGTACATATACATTCCTATTAAACATATTTTCACATTTGTCATGTTGTAAGGAAGAATTAGAACCAATAGGGGAAACCACAAGAAAGAGGAAACAAAACAAAACAGAAAAAAAAAAAGAGCAAATAGTATGCTTCAATCTGCATTCAAACGCCATAGTTCTTTCTCTGGATGTGGATAGCATCTTCCGTCACGAGACTTTTGGAGATCCTTGCATTGCTGAGAAGGGCTAAGTCTATCAATGTTAGTCATCAAACAAAGTGGCTGTTACTGGTACAACATTCCCCTGGTTCTGCTCATTTCACTCAGTATTAGTCCATACAAGTCTTTCCAGGTTTTTCTGAAGTCCACTTGCTCATCATTTCTTATAGCCCATAGGATTCCATTACATTCATATGCCACAACTTGTTCAGCCATTCCCCAATTGATGGGCATGCCCTCAATTTCCAATTCTTTGCCACCACAAAAAGAGCTGCTATGAATATTTTTGTACATGTGGGTCCTTTTCCTATTTGTATGATCTCTTTGGGATGCGGCCCTAGAAGTGCTATTGCTAGGTCAAAGGGTATGCACATTTTTATAGCCCTTTGGACATAGTTCCAAATTGCCCTCCAAAATGGTTGAATCATTTCCCAACTTCACCAAAAATGCATTGGTGTTTCAATTTTCCCACATCTTCTCCAACACTCAAATTGGACTATTAACTGTTCTCTTATTTCATCTTTTTTTTTTTTTGGTGATCTCTTATTTCATCTTGAACATTCTCTTGCTTATATATTTTCAGAGCCCACACCTTCATGCTTGGACTTCATTCTCTCACACCTCTGTCATTTCAAACACTCTATACTTTAAAAGCCTGGCTCACGTACCACTTCATCCATAAAGTCTTCTCTGGTCCCCCAAGCTCAAAGTAATCTCTCTTCAAAATTTTCCTCCAGCACTTTTTAATCTATCTTTTGCCCCTATTATAATCTAGCTTTTAGTATACTGATTAATGTACATGTCATATCAGGCTATGCATGAACCCATAACATTGTGGACACAGCACCCCTTCTAAAAACTCTAATCCTTTTCTTAAAATTAGGTATACTAGAAGTTGCATATTCAACCACCCTAATGCAGGCCCTCATCATCTCACACCAAGAATATTGCAATATCCTGCTGATTGATCCCATGCCTTAAGTTTCTCCTTCACTCAGCTGCCAGAGAGATTTGACTGAAGCACTGGTCTGACTATATTACACATACACACACTCAATAAAGTCTAGTGATTCCCAATCACCTCCAGGATCAAATATAAACTCTTCTGTTTGATTCTTTAAGCCCTTCACAACCTGGCCCCTTTCTACTTTTCCAGTCTTACACCTTTCTTACACTCCATGTACCCTTCAGTCCACACATTCCATCGCCCTGTTCTGGGCATTTCACTGGCTGTATGGAACAGCCAGGTCTAGGAAATACCTGAAACTTTCTCCCAAAACTTTCTCCCTCTATATCTCTACCTCCTGGCTTCCCTAGCTTCTTGTAAGTCCCAGATAAAATCTTATGGTCTATAAGAGGTTTTCCCCAAATTCCCTTAATTCTAGTGCCTTCCCTAGTTTTAACTCCCACTATTTTCAGTTGTGTCCCACCCCATGTAACCCCATCATGGGTTTTCTTGGTAAAGATACTGGAGTAGTTTGTCATTTCCTTCTCCCGCCCATTTTACAAATGAAGCAAACAGGGTTAAATTACTTGCCCAAGGGGCAGTTAGGTGGCACAGAGCACTGGCCCTGAAGTCAGGAGGACCTCAGTTCAAATCCAGTCTCAGACCAAATATTTGACACTTACTAGCTACAGGACTCTGGGCAAGTCACTTAACCCCAATTGCCTAAAAAAAAAATACTTAAATTACTTGCCCAGGGTCACACAGCTAGTAAGTATCTGAGGACAGATTTGAGTTCATGAAAATGAGTCTTTCTGATTCCAGAATCGGCACTTTATCCACTGCACCACCTAGCTGCCGCACTCAGTAAAGAAAGTGTTGTTTATTGCATTATATTCCAGCTCTTTGGTAACCGGTAATTTATATATAGTCTATATGATAACCCTCTATCCACTGTGCCAGTTTAACCTGGATACACCTTGTTTGTATATAGTCTGCGTATGCCTCCATTATTAGATTCTGAGCTCCTTGAGAGCAGGAGCTATGTCTTGCTGTTCTTTGTATCTCCATGTTGTGAGCTCAAAATATTGCCTTTTGGAAGATGGAGTCCACAAAACATTTCCCTTGATAAATGAGCTCTCCCAGCTGTAATATTGTGGAAAATGCAGTTCTTCCAGTTGTGTCCCTACAACTGACAATATTTTGAGTGCAGACTTTGTCTCCCCAGTCTTTCTTATAGTTCTTTGCCCAAATACTTCTGTACTCCAATGGCTTTGTGATTTTAGTGATGTGGCTCCTCACTTCAGCTATGCAGACCTATCCAAGCCTGCTCATTTGGTGTGAGTCATTTTGGTATAAGTTTATTGCATAAGATCCACTCGATGAGCTTGGGAGGCTTTCCTTGCATTTCCTTGATATCACATGGATACTAATGTATGCTAATACTGTTGGTTATGTCTCACTCTTATTAAGTTGTTGAAGAAAAACACTATTAATCCTATACTCTGTTTAGTCACAAATTTGTGAGAAACAAACTTTATTAATTTAACATTATTCTAATATCTAAACATTTCTAACCTATAGAGATGTTCAAACTAGTGTAATTCTCCATTGGCCATAATTAACATTTATAGGAATCTTGAACAAGGAAAATTCGAATATTGTTTTGGAAAAGGTTCTATATGTACAAAAATATTTATAATGACTTTTAGTGGGGACAGAAAACCTGAAAACTAAAGAGGTGCTCATCAATGGAGGAATGATTGAATAATTTGTGCTATATGAATATGATGGAACACAATTGAGTTGTAAGAAATGAGGAAATAGATTATTTCAAAGAAACATACATTTCCTTGATAACATCCCAATTCTTTACTTCTTATTCCCAACCTCCTCAACACTCCACCTCAAAGTCTCAACCAAACACTCCCACTCCTTCCACTGTGCCTTCTGAAATGCTTGTTCCATGAGCAATGAACTTACTTTCATCTTAAATCTTTTCCTCTACCACTCCTTCCATATTCTGGCAATCACTGAGACCTAACTCTCCCCTGACACCATTGCCTCCTTAGCCACCTTTTTCAATGTTGACTGCTCTTTCACTCAATTCCCTTTGTGCTCATTGGTCAAGGCAGGGGAGTTGGAATATTTCTTATAGTCCATTGCCACTTCCAGGTTCACCCTGTACCGCAATCTCTCCTCCTTTGAGGTCCATAGAATCCTAGTAGCTATTGCATATAAAAAACCTCCAGTTTATGTAAGTTTATGTACCTTTCTTCCTCAATGAGTCTGACACCTGGCTCACAATCTTTCTCTTTTCCCCATCACCTACCCTTGTACTAGGGGATTTCAACATACATATTGCCACTCCCTAAAATACTCTAACCTACAATGTCCATTTTCCCCCCGAAGGATTATATTCGGTTTTGCTAGGTAGATTATTCTTGGTTGTAATCCTAGCTCTTTTGCCTTCCAGAATATCATATTCCAAGTTCTCCATTTCATTAATGTGTAAGCTGCTAAATCTTGTGTGATCCTGACTGTGGCTCCATAATCTTTGAATTGTTTCTTTCTGGCTGCTTGAAGTATTTTCTTCTTTGACCTAGGAGCTCAGAAATTTGGTTATAATTTTCCTCGCAGTTTTCATTTTGGGGTCTCTTTCAGGAGGGGATCAGTGGATTCTTTCAATTTCTATTTTACCTTCTGGATCTAAGATATCAGGGCAGTTTTCCTTGATAATTTATTGAAATATGATGTCTGGGCTCTTTCTTTGATCATGGCTTTCAGGTAGTCCAATAATTCTTAAATTATCTCTCCTCAAACTATTTTCCAGTTCAGTTGTTTTTCTGACGCGATAGTATGCATTTTCTTCTATTTTTCCAATTCTTTTGACTTTGTTTTATTGTTTGATATTTGATACATACTGTTTGGCATCTCATGGAATCATTAGCTTCTGTTTGCTCAATTCCAATTTTTAAGGAATTATTTTCTTCACTGAGCTTTTGTACCTCTTTTTCTATTTGACCTATTCTGCTTTTAAAGGAGTTCTTTTTTTCAGTGAATTTTTATACACCTTTTTCCATTTGGCTTTCCATTCTGCTTTTTAAGGAGTTCATCAATGAATTTTTGTGCCTCTTTTTTACCAAGCTGTTAACTCTCTTTTCATAATTTTCTTGTGTCATTCTCATTTCTTTTCCCAATTTTTCCTCTACCACTCTTGTTTCTTTCTTTAACTTTTCCAGTAATTCTTGTTGGGCTTGGGTATAATTAGTAGTTTTCTTTGAGGCTTTTTTTTTGTAGCTGTTTTCATGTTGTTGTCTTCTTGAGTTTGTCTTACCTGCCACTGTAGCAGCTTTTTATGGTCAAGTTCTTTTCTATTTGCTCATTTTTTCCCAGCCTATTTCTTGACTTTGAACTTTATGTTAATATTGAGCTCTGCTTACCAGAGGGGTGAAGAGGTACTGTCCCAAACTTCAGGCTTTTTCATGCTGCTGTTTTCAGAGTTGCTTCTGGAGGCCTGCAAGTTTTTGGTTCTTCCAAAGTGGTGTGATCTTCGGAGATGTGTGGTCACTGCTCTCCTAGTGTATGCTCTGGTCTTTACCCAAGAAAGGCCCCTGCTCCCCTGCAGCCACAAATGTTAGCATTCCTCTTGGCCCTAGAGCTATGGCCCAGGACTATGCATGAGCAATAGAGTTGCCAATTGGTGCCAGCTGTACCCAGTGCCAGCAAAGGATCCCCTGCAATCTTTCTTACCAGTTTTCTTACCCCATTACCATGTCTGAGCTGAGAGCTCCCCAGGCCGCAGTGGCTGTCACTGCTGCCTCCAAAGCTGCTATTAATGTTTCTGCCATGCTCCAGGCTGGCTCCCACCCCTGTGTCACACACCTTTCCTACCAACCTGGAAAAGTGTCTCAGTCTGACCTTTTGTTGGCTCTATCACTCCAAAATTGGATTTAAGGAGTTATTTTAATGTTGTTTAGAGGGGAATGTTGAGAGCATTCAACCGGGTTGTTGCCTGTACTCTGCCATCTTCCTCTCATTCTCTTCTTAAACCCTACAACCCAGCTTCAGATCTCATCATTCAACTGAAATTGCTCTCTCCAAGGTTACCAATGATCTAATCACCAAGTCCAATGGCTTTTCTCAATCCTCATTCTCCTTGACCTCTCTGAAGTTTTTAACACTGCCAATCACTCTCTCTTCCTTAATACCCTCTTTTCTCTAGGTTTTTGTGACAGTATTTTGTCCTAATTCTTCCCTTATTTATCTGACTGATCCTTCTCAGTTTCTTTTGCTTTCTAATTATGGCTGTTCCTCAGGGCTATGGTCCTGGGTTTTCTTCTCTTCTCCCTCTACTCTACTTCACTTAGTGATCTCATCAGCTCCCATGGATTTAATTATCATGCCAATGCTGATTATTCTCAAATCAACCTGGCTTTCTCTAACTGCCTTTCTGACATCTCCAACTGAATATTCAGTCGACATCTTAAACTTAATATGTTCGAAACTGAATTCATTACTTTCCCCAACAAACCCTCCCCCTACTGAATTTCCCTATTATTAAGATACCATCACTCTCCTAGTCACTGAGACTTGAAACCTAGGTGTAGTCCTGAACTCATCACTGTCTCTCACCCTTGTATCTGTCAGTTGCAAATTCTACCCTTGCACATCTTCTACCATCTTGTGAATATTCTCTCTTCTCTTCTGACATTGCCACCACCCTGGTGTAGGCCGTTATCACTTCCCATGAGGATTATTGCAATAGCCCACTGACTCAAGTCTCTCCCACCCTCGTCCATCTTCCATTCAGCAATTAAAGTGATATTCCTAAAGTGTAGGTTAGACTTTGTTACCTCCTTATTTAATAAATTCCCCATCACTTCCAGCATTAAATGCAGAATCCTTTATTTGGGTTCTACAGCCCTTCATAACCTGCTCCATCTACTTTTCCAGTCTTCTTACACCTTTTGCCCTACCCTGCCTTGTACTCTACAATCTAGTGACACTGGCCTCCTCTTTTTCTTCAAACAAGACACTTCACTTCTTAACTTCAGGAATTTTCACTGTCTCAGTTAAAATCCCACCTTCTACAATAAGCCTTTCCCAGCTCCTTTTAATTCCAGAGCATTCCCTCTGTCGATCTCCTCCAATTTATCCTGTATATATCTTGTTTATATGTAGTTGTTTGCATGTTAGCTCCCCCATTAGATTATGATCTCCTTGAGAGCAGATACTATTTTTTGCCTTTCTTTATGGTCCAGCACTTAGCGCAGTGTTTGGTACAGAGTAGGTACTTAATCAATGATTATTGACTAGCTTGCCAATAGTCCAATATATGCACAAAATATATGCATATATTTCATACACACACACACACACATATACTCACACATACATCTATAGGATCAATATTTTCATGTCTATATCTATATCATCTATATCTATGTTGTCCATCCCACTCTGTCTCATAGTCTCAGCCATAGATATTTTTCATCCTCCTATTGTTATTGTTTTCTTAGTGAATAGGCAGGACAAATTCTCTTAAGTGATCACATGCTCTGGGGCTTGAGTCAGCTAGCCCATTGGAATCCATAGACAGGAGCATCCAGAGGATCTCATCACCTGTAGAGAAACTGTGTTGGATCTCTTCCACAATAGCAACTAGTTAATACCTTTCTCGAGCACACGCATGTTTGATGCCTTGCTTGGTACTAATCAGCCTATCATCGAATAATGTTGTTTGTTTTTTCTATTGCTATATCTTCCAGGATTCTTGTGTGATTTGACTCATGCATATGAGAAATTTTGTTAGAGAAGAGATTTTGGAGGAACGTTTTGTGTGGCTGATCAAATGTTTTTATCATCAACAAGCAATAAACAGCAGATTCTTGTGTTCTGTACCTCTTTCAGTCAATTGCTTGAAGGTAACGATGTCGTCTACTGCAATAGGATCAATATTTTCTTGACTTGCTGAGTTCTGTGACTTCTTTACTTCCTCCTCCCATACATCCCATACAGCCTGATCAGCCCCAGGGATCCTGATGCAGTTTTCTGGCCTGAGAGCATAAAGGTCTCAGCTGCATGTAGTAGGTGCTTCTCAGACTTGGTGGTCACCTATAACCATTCAAGTCATCCTACCCTGAATCATACTGATGACATACTAACCAGACCCTTTTCCATATTGGCAAGGAATGGAAATGAAGGGAGAGGAGTCCAGAGAAGCTAACACAGTTTCCTCATCTGTAAAACAGGGATGATAATAATAGTAGCTCTTATCTACCAAGGTTGTTGTGAGGATCAAATAAGTTAGCATTATTAAAGTGTTCAGACAGTGCCTAACTGTATATCCTTGCTGTGTTGGAACAAAGTAAACATTTGTTCAATGACTCCCAAGTGCCTCATTTCATTCCAGCATCCAATCTGAATCACGAGCTTTCTGGGGTTTGAGTATCTTCAATGTCTACTTGCAATATCACTTGCAAAAAGCCAGATTGTTCTCTTCTGACGCCATTATCTGGGAATATCCTTGATGTGGGCACAGATTATTCTCATAAAAAATTTAAATACATGGGACGAAAGGCATATGGGTTGGTAGTTATTATTGTTCTCTCAGCCTTTTGGGTTAACAAAACCTTAATAGGGGCCTCTGGGTAAGAAGCAGGAGTATAGCCAGAGCTCAAGAACAGGAATTTGAGGTTCAGACCTGCTTTTTCTATTTGGGACTGTACTTCCAAACAGTTGGAACAGTGGGGTTAGGGATGGGAGTGCAGCTGATTGGGGTGGAGCAGTGAAAACTGAGATAATACTCTGAGGCCCCACAAAGAGACCTGGCTGTGAGTGGGAACTTAATGAATACTTATTAGTGGACTGACTGATTAGGAATGGACAATAATAATAATAGCTAGCATTTATGTAGCTGTGCCCCGCGCTGTCCTAAACAATTTGCTAACATTATTTATTTGATCCTCATAACAACCTTGGTAGATAGGCACTATTATTCCTATTCCCATTTTACAGATGAGGAACCTGAGGCAAACAGAAATTAAGTGACTTAGATAAAGGCACATAGTGTCTGAGGCTAGATTTGAACTAAAGTCTTCCTGACTCCTGGCCCAGTACTCTGCACCAACTAGCTGCCTCTAAATAAGTGCGTCATGCTATGAAACCCAGCCTGAAGAAATGAAAGAGTCAACTACAAGGCATTTTCCCCTATTGCTACAGAGTGTTTACTGAAGAAATCTTCAATTTTTTTCCTATATTTTTTAAAAAAATATTCATTTTGAACTGAAGTACAAAAAGATGAAAAACTTTTTCCATGTAAACAACACAACATAGAGAGAGGATTCTATCTAAAACCATGAATTTCCATTTCAGGCTGTTTCTTTAAAAAACAAAAACAACTGTAATAAATTCTAGACATTGTTTTCAAAGCTACCCTGCTTTTCTTTGCTTCCTTCTATGTTTTCTTTTGTTCTCTGTTGTGTACTTTTTATTATTTTTTCTCCCTCCCTCCCTACCCTATCCTAGAGGTTATAGTTATATGCACATATACCTATATACATACATACATACATACATATGTGTGTTTGCATGAGTATATATATATATATGTACATATATATATATATATACATATATATATATATAAGCCATACTATACATACTTTTATATATCAGTTCTTTCTCTGGAGGTGGATAGCATCTTCCTTCATAGGTCCTTCATAGTTAGTTTGAGTATTTATTATAATCAAGATGAATTCATCATTCAAAGTTATTCTTAGGCCAATATTTATGTTAGTATGTGCAATATTCTCTTAGTAATGTTTTCCTGAAATCAACCAGCTCATCATTTCTTATAGTACAATCGTATTCCATCTCAATCACATACTACAACTTGTTCAGTCATTCCCCAATTGAAGGGCATCTATCATTTTAGTCAATTTGATAGGTAGAAGATAATGTCTCAAAATTGTTTTAATTTGCATTTCTCTAATCAATAATGATTTAGAGCATTTTGTCAAATGATTATACGTAGTTTTGATTTCTTTGTTGAAAAACTGTCCTTATCCTTTTATCCTATTTATCCTATTCCTCATTTATCAGTAGGGGAAAGACTCATATTCTTTTTTTTTTAAGGCAATTGGGGTTAAGTGACTTGTCCAGGGTCACACAGCTAGTAAGTGTCAAGTCAAGTGTGTGGTCTGAGGCTGGATTTGAACTCAGGTATTCCTGACTTCAGAGCCAGTGCTCTATCCACTACACCACCTAGCTGCCCCCTATGACTCATATTCTTACAAATTTGACAAAGTTCTTTATATATTTGAGAAATGAGACCTTTATCTGAGAGATTTTCTATAAAATTTTCTCCCAATTTTCTGCTTTCCTTCTAATCTTGGCTAATTTGGTTTTATTTGTACAAACCCTTTTAATTTAATGTAATCAAAATTACCCATTTTATGTCTCACAATGCTGTCTATCTGTTGTTTATTCATAAATTGTTCTACTATCCATAAGTCTGATAGGTAATATATTCCATGTTCTTCTAATTTTCTTGTGATATCTCCCTTAATATCTAGGTCATATATCCATTTTGACCTTGTCTAGGTAAATGGCTTAAGATATTGGTCTATACCCAATTTCTACCAAACTGCTTTCCTGCTTCCCAGCAATTTTTACCAAATAATGAATTCTTATCCCCAAAATTTAAATCTTTACATTTATCAAATGCAAGGTTACTATAATCATTTACTACTGTGTATTATATGTCTATTCTGTTCCACTGATCTACCTTTCTATTTCTATCAGTACCAGATAGTTTTGATAATTACAGCCTTAAATTATGGTTTAAGATCTGGTACTGCTAAACCTCCCTCCTTTATATTTTTTAAAAATTGATCTTCTGTTCTTCCAAATGAATTTTGTTATTACTTTTTCTAACTCAATAAAATAATTTTGGTAATTTAATTGGGATGGCATTGAATAAATAGATTAGTTAGGTAAAACTGTCATTTTTATTATATTGGCTTTGCTTACCTGTGAACAATTAATATGTTTCTAATTCTTCAAATCTGACTTTATTTGTATAAGGAGTGTTTTATAATTATTTAGCTCCTGGGTATGTTTTGGCAGGCATATTCCCAGGCATTTTATGCTGTATATAGTTATTTTAAATGGGATACCTCTTACTATCTCTTCTTGCAGGGTTTTGTTGATGGTATATAAAAATGTTGATGATTTGTGTGGGTTTATTTTCTATCCTACTGCTTTGCTAAAATTACAAAACCTTAAAGTTCTAAGAACTTGCCAAATCCTCTCCTTTTTCATTCCCATGCTTTGCCGCCTGAGAGGGGAGGTGAGAAGACAGAGGAGTGGATTGCTATATAGAAGTCAACCAGATTGTTTCAATAAATCTCATAGCTATTAAGAGTAAATAATTCTGTGAATCAGAATCTTAAAGGACCAACTTCTGCTAATAAATGCATCGGCTCCCCACTGTGGGGGGAAAAAAGAGCAAATTGTAGAATCATGAATGAGGCGATCATGAATGAAAAAGAAGGAATCCAGCCACAGGATGAAGGCTCAGAGAACAGATTAGAGGAATTTCCTGTTTTTGACAATTCAGGCGCTAAGGGGTGGTGCATATATTCCAAAGCCACATTGAAAGAAAGCACAGTTTATTGGATAGAGAGCTGGCCTGAGAGTCCAGAAGACCACGATTCAATCATTCCTCCTCCACATACTGGAAGTATCTCTATCCATACTGGATCCACTGAGAAGTAAGCATCTTATTATCCACAGATACCACCTGGACTGAGGCCATCCAGTACTGGTCAAAGGAAGAAGAGATGGATGAGTCATGATTCTGGGTGACTCCAAGTTAAAAGATCAGCCTTACTTGAGAGGAAATTTATGGAGGTACTGTGTCTCCCCACTGCATATGTCCAGTGTGGGACAGTAAGCTGTCCAATATTTGTTGAACCTGATGAGCACTTCCCACTCATAATGATGCACCTGATGACAAATTATGTTGCCAGGAGGAACATAGAAGTAGCTGGGGATTATGAAAGCCTACTGAAGAAATTGAGTTCTTTTGCAAGTATAGGTAGTGTTCAATGCACTTCCATTGAACAGCACATTATATTACAAACATATACTAATGGGAGGAAACCTGTGAACCAGAGTTCATCAGCATGTTGCTGAGCATGTTAATGAGTATGAAATGAGGGAGAACAGCAGTAGCAATATTGTGGTGGGAGACCAGAAGGAGCAAAAAAAAGATAATGTCCAGTAACTGAACACAATTCTAGCAGTGAGCCACAATGCAGTAGATATACGGGGTATCTGCTGGGGCTCATAGCCCAGCAGTAATCACTTAGTGGTTTGTCCTAATGATCATTTCATTCCTCAAAAAGCAGAGGAGAAGATGAGTTTTTCTAGGTCTGATTCTGATGAATAAGGGAAAACTTATGAATTAGAAATAATAAAAACCTTGAAACAAAGTAACCACTCCATTGTGGAAGGTCTGCATAGTCTTATGAGTGTAGTAGGCTTTAGAAAGCAGTTTTACTGGGGCAGCTAGGTGGCGCAGTGGATAGAGTGCCAGACATGAAGTCAGGAGGACCTGAGTTCAAATTCGACCTCAGACCAAACACTTGACACTTACTAGCTGTATGACCCTGGGCAAGTCGCTTAACCCCAATCGCCTAAAACCAAAAACAAACCAAAAAAAAAAAGACGGCAGATTTACAAGTTTACGCAAAGGAAAACTGAAATAAAATATTAAGGAACTTAGCTCAAAAGGGGTGGCATGTGCTTACAACACAGATAGACCCTGCCAATGAGGAAGAAAAGGAAAGAGTCCACCTTCCCATTTGATTGAGATGTCCAGGAAACTCATTAGCCACCTTGTATTTTTTTTAAAGATCAGAATAAATAATTTAAATAAAATATTAACAACAATGAAACCATACATTATTGAATTATAATGATGAAGAAGCTTTGCCCTCTAGAAGAGGTAAGAAGAAAATTCATGTCCTTCCCTTCTTTTTAGAGAACTTAGCAGAATGTCTGGTACATAGTAGGCATATTATATTCTTTGAAGAGGTGGGGAACTAAATACTACTACAGAATACTGCATATATTGTCAGGTCCAACTGATTGTTTTAGTTGGTTTTGCTGAACCAGCTGTTGTTAAACCCAGAGGGCGCTAGGAAGCACTGTGATCCCTCACTCTCCACTAAATGAACCCTTTCAGCTTTGTCCTCATGACTGCTCAGATGAGATTCAATCCCAAGGGAGACTGAGTTCTCTTTGGATTTTTACATCCTGACCCCAGAGCCCTGGGGAAATTTTCTTTCTTTTTTTTCTCTATTAATTTATTTATTTTTAGTTTTCAACAATCACTTCCATAAGCTTTTGAGTTTTAAACTTTCTCCCCCTCCTTTCCCATCTCCCTCCTGAAGACAGCATGCAATCTGATATAGGCTCTACATATATATTCCTATTAAACATATTGTCACATTAGTCATGTTGTGAAGCAGAATTAGAACCAATAAGAGGAACCACAAGAAAGAGGAAACAAAACAAAACAGAAGAAAATAAAGAGCAAATAGTAAGTTTCAATCTGCATTCAAACTCCATAGTTCTTTCTCTGGCTGCGTACAGCATTTTCCATCATGAGGCTTTTGGAGATGTCTTGGATCCTTGCATTGCTGAGAAGGGCTAAGTCTATCAAAGTTAGTCATCGTGCAATGTGGCTGTTACTGTGTACAATGTTCTCCTGGTTCTGCTCGCTTCACTCAGCATCAGCCCATACAAGTCTTTCCAGATTTTCTGAAGTCCACTTGCTCATCATTCCTTATAGCACAATAGTATTCCATTACATTCATATACCATATACATATACACATGCACATACATATATACATACACATACATATGTATGTATATGTGTGTGTGTGTATATATATATATATATGTATATATATATATGTATATATATATATGTATATATATATATATATATATATATATATATATATATAAAAACACAACTTGTTCAGCCATTCCCTAATTGATGGGCATCCCTTCAATTTCCAATTTTTTCCTACCACAAAAAGAGCTGCTATAAATGTTTTTGTACATGTGGGTCCTTTTCGCATTTTTATGATCTCTTGGGGATACAGCCCTGGAAATGCTGTTGTTGGGTCAAAGGCCATGCACATTGTTACAGCCCTTTGGGCATAGTTCCAAATTGCTCTCCAAAATGCTTGAATCAGTTCACAACTCACCAACAATACATTAGTGTTCCAATTTTCCCATATCTTCTCCAACATTTATCATTTTCCTGTTTTATCATGTTGGTCAATATGATAGGCATGATATGGTACCTCAGAGCTTTGATTTGCATTTCTCATAGTGATTTAGAGCATTTTTTTCATATGACTATAGATAGCTTTAATCTCTTCATCTGAAAATTGCCTATTCATATCATTTGACCATTTATCAATTGGGGAATGATCTGTATTCTTATAAATTTGACTTAATTCTCTATATATTTTAGAAATGAAGCCCTTATCAGGGCCCTAGTTGTAAAAATTCTTTCCCAGTTTTCTGCTTCCCTCCTAATCTTGGTTGCATTGACTTTGTGCAAAAACTTTTCAATTTAATATAATCGCAATTATCCATTTTGCATTTCATAATGCTCTCTCTTGTTTGATCATAAATTCTTCGTCCTCAATAAATCTGACAGGTAAACTATTCCTTGCTCTCCCAGTTTGCTTATAATATCAGCCTTTATAGCTAAATCATGTACCCATTTTGACTTTATCTTGCTATATGGTGTGAGATGTTGGTCTATGCCTAGTTTCTGCCATGCTATTTTCCAATTTTCCCAGTAGTTTTGATTAAATAGTGAGTTCTTATCACAAAAGCTGGAGTCTTTGGGTTTATCAAATAGTAGATTACTATAGTCATTGATTATTATGTCTTGTTTACCTAACTTATTCCACTGATCCACCACTCTATTTCTCAGCCAGTACCAAGTAGTTTTGATGGTTGCTGCTTTATAATACAATTTAAGATCTGGTACAGTTAGACCACCTTCCCTTGCATTTATTTTTTATTAATTCTCTTGATGTTCTGGACCTTTTGTTCTTCCAGGTGAATTTTATTAATATTTTTTTCTAGCTCTACAAAGTGATTTTTTGGTAGTTTGATTGGTATGGCATGGAATAAGTAAATTAATTTAAGTAGAATTGTCATTTTTATTATATTAGCTCAGCTTACCCATGAGCAAATGATATTTTTCCAATTGTTTAGGTCTGACTTTATTTGTGTGAAAAGTGTTTTGTAATTGTGTTCATAGAGTTCCTGAGTTTGTTATGGCAAGCAGACTCCCAAATATTTTATAATGTCTACAGTAACTTTAAATGGAATTTCTCTATCTCTTGCTGTTGGGCTTTGTTAGTAATATGTAGAAATGCCAAAGAGTTATGTGAGATTATTTTACATCCTGCAACTTTGCTAATTTTGTTTATTATTTCAAGTAGTTTTTTACTTGATTCTCTAGGATTCTCTAAGCATAGCATCATATCCTCTGTGATGAGGTCTAGAGGGTTAGGGGTGCTGGAACCCCAAAATTACAACACACTGGTCCTGCCTGAAAGAATTTGACCCAAACCTTCTTTCAGCAAAGACAAGGTTTATTAAAGATCTGCCATATTGGCCAAACTCTTAAGGAATCTGAGCACCTGTGTGAGATAATGGCTAGATTGTAAAAATCTAAGCAGTGGCTAGATTATAAGAATCCTGGTGTCTTAATGGAGACAAGATGGACCTTATACATAGAAAGACTATGGGAGGGATCTAGGAGTGCCCAAGTAGTCCCATGAGGTAATAGAACTCCAGGAACCTGGACTGGAGGCCAAGGGAGAATGGAGCCTAGATAGGATTAAGGGTGGGAAGTGGCCAGGGGCCATAAGGAAGTAAGACAATGGAGGGGTAGGCTAGATTAAGAGTAACAGAGAATTAGGAGATTGGGTATAGCCACAGTGAAAGGCCAGTTGATGGGATTATAGCCTCAGGCCAATGCCAGAGATCTGGCCAGGTGGGAAAGTCCAGGGTTTTTCCTTTTTGGGGTCTAGATCCCATCCTCATCATCTGCAAAGAGTGATAGCTTTGTCTCTTCTTTGCCTATTCTAATACCTTCAATTTCTTTTTCTTCTCTTAATGCTAAAGCTAATGTTTCTAGTACCATATTGAACAACAGTGGTGATAATGGACATCCTTGTTTCATGCCCCCATCTTATTGAAATGCTTCCAGCTTATCCCCATTACATATAATGGTTGCTGATGACTTAGGTAGGTGCTCCTATCATTTTGAGGAAGACTCCCCTTATTCTTATGCTGTCTAGTGTTTTTAATAGGAATGGGTGTTGTATTTTGTCAAAAGCTTTTTCTGCTTTTGACAATTATCTATTGAGATAATCATGTGGTTTCTGTTAGTTTTGTTGTTGATATGATCAATTATGCTGGTAGTTTTCCTAATATTGAACTAGCCCTGCATTCCTAGTATAAATCCTACCTGGTCATAGCATATTATTCTTGTGATAAATTGCTGTAATCTATGTGCTAATGTTTTATTTAAAATGTTTGCATCTAATGAATATTAGGGAAATTGGTCCACAATTTTTTTTCTCTGTTTTGACTCTTCCTGGTTTAGATATCAGCACCATATTTGTATCATAAAAAGAATTTGGTAAGACTCCTTCACCTATTTTCCCAAATAGTCTATATGGTATTGGAATTAATTGTTCTTTAAATGTTTGATAGAATTCACTTATGGGAAAATTTCTTAGAGCTTAGGTTCTGGTTTATATCTAAATCTCCTGGAAGGAATGAGGAGAAAGGAACACAAGAAATAATGTAAATCAGGTACTGGACAGCTATTTATTTCTTCAACATAAAAGAAATGCTTAAGACTGTCCCTGTTTATGCAGGGACAAAAGACTTAAAGAGGACATAGTAATTTATAACTACTGTTTTACTTTCCCAAGAGATTGAGACTTAAATCCATCAAAACATGAAGCATTCTGGGGAATTACTCAATCAACATTTCAACATTCAGCAATTCAATAGAATTGCTCAATCAACATTCACTTCTGCTCTGTAAATTGTCAATCAACTCTCTCCATGTCTATGGCTTCTGACAACCACCTTAGAAAGGGAAATGTCCAAACTGAGTTCCCTTATGTCCTCAGACACCTCCTTAATGAAAGATATTTTTGAAATAACATTAAATAGGTATCTTGAACAAGGAAAATTTCACAATATGATAAAACAGGTTCACAACTCAAGGTAAGGTAAAGTTAACATTTTGCTCCATTAAAACAGAACAATAGTTATTTAAATTTTGGGCACACCCTTAGAGAATCAGTTTTCTAAACCCACCCAAATCCCCTATGACCACTCCCTTCTAAGATTCCTTGCATCACTCCTTATGCAAGGTGTAAAGTAATGATTTTAACTAGACAAAAAGTATTGCTTGTTCCAAAACTGGTTACCACCCTTAATCCATTTTCCTTGGATCCTAGTTTTCTTTCTTGACTTTTTACATACTTTCCTAAAAGAAAGACAATAATCCAGGTTTCTTGAGCTTCTATGTTACACTATTGATTCACATTGAAATTGTGATTTGCTTAAAAAAAAACAGATCTTCTCCTCTATCGCTTGCTTTATACCATTGATTTTTTTAACCTAAGTTTAAGATTTCACATTTATCATCACTAAATTTCATCTCATTAATTTTAGCCCATCATTCCAACCTACTGACACCCTTTTGTGCACCAGTTATGTTATCCGACATGTTAGCCATTTCCCAGCTTTATCATCTACAAATATGAAAAGGTATGCCATTTTTTGTCTTCGTCTAAGTTATTAATAAAAATGTTAAACAGAACAAATTCAGAGAGAAATTCCTTGGGACATGCCACTGGTGATTTTACTCTAAGCTGCTATTCTTTAATCACTGCTTTTTTAGGTATAATCATTCAAACTCTCAGGTAATTGTTTTGACTGCTTTTGCTGTCAAAACAGCTGCTACACCAGAGGGATTAAGACACTGTGCCCTTTTCCTCTCCACTAAAGGAATCCTTTCAGCTTTGGACTCATGCATGCTTAGACTGTCTAGTCCCAGGGGACCCATAATCCACTTGACTGCATGCTCATCTAGCCCATACCTCTCTCTCTCTCTCTTGACCACAAAGCTATCATGAGAAACTTTGTCAAAAGTCTTGGTGATATCCAGGGAGATCATAATATGCCAGTCTAGTATTCTTGTCAAAAAAAAAAAGGAGGAAAGATTATAATTTTTTAAAATGAACTCCTATTGACCCTTAATGATCATTTCCTTTTCTAAATGTTTGTGTAGAAGTTGTTAAATTGAAGTATGCCTCATGGAGTTCTAAGCCCTTGCCCCAACTATTTGAAGGGAAACAGTTCAGTGCTAAAGTGATGGGATGCTTGTGCTTGGACCCCAGCCCTAGGACTATATCTCTCCCCAGTCCAAAGACCCCACCTCTGGCAATAACTTATGAGTGGGCCCCAGTGATGCAAACTATATCTCCCTGTTATAAGAACAAGCTGACCACTATAGAATTTCCCTTGTATGAACAGGACTATTTTGTACCAGCAGAACTATCACATATTGATTCCCACAGTTATCATATACAATCCACAGGTCAAGTTATAGATGTCAATTCCCAAAGCTATCTTGTTACAGATGCAACAACCAAAAGCACACCCCTTAGAAGTGTCCTCCCCCCAGGGTTTCCAGTAGCAAACAATGCTTGTGCCCAAGGTATTAGAGACTGTATGTTCCTTCCCACTCCCTCCTCAGCTAAATAAGATAGTTAGCATACCACTCATTGAACTTTTTTTATATAAACTTTAGAATCACCAACATTAGGTTGCAAATTCCCTAAGGAGCTCTGCCCGCTATATTAGTGTTACAATAAATTTTTTGCCACTTGAATGGAAGACTGTTTGAGTCCATGAATTCTTTCCAGGTGACTCTGACCTGTAGCTGAATAGTTTCAGGGTCCCTGCACCTCTAAATTGCATCATTAATGACACCCAATGTGGGGCAAGTCTGAAGTCTCAAGCTCTCTCCCAGTCAAGGTAAACCTCCCCTCCTTTTTCCCTGTATTCAGGTCACCCCCTCAAGCACCTAGGAAGCCTTGTTAGGGCTCTGAGTTGAGCCTGCCACAAGCTCCGGAAGAATTTCCTCCTGACAAGGGATACCTTGTTTTGGGAACATCTGCAGGTCATTTTCCTCCCTCTCCAGGATGCTGGTCAAGGTAAGTGGCTACAAGAAGCCCCATTGGTTAGCACTTCTAGGGCTATATCCCAAAGAGATCATACTAATGGGAAAAGGAGCCACCTGTACAAAAATATTCATAGCAGCTCTTTTTGTGGTGGCAAAGAATTGGAAACTGAGAGGATGCCCATCAATTGGGGAATGGCTGAGCAAGCTGTGGTATATGAATGTAATGGAATACTATCGTGCTATAAGAAATGATGAGCAGGCTGATTTCAGAAGAAGCTGGAAAGACTTGTATGGGGGCAACTAGGTGGTGCAGTGGATAGAGCACCAGCCCTGAAGTCAGAAGGACCTGAGTTCAAATCTGGCCTCAGACCAAACACTTGACACTTACTAGCTGTGTGACCCTGGGCAAGTCACTTAACCCCAACTGCCTAAAAATTAAAATAAAAAAAGATTTTAAAAAATTCTACATTAAGAGGGGCAGCTAGGTGGCATAGTGGATAAAGCACCAGCCCTGGATTCAGGAGGACCTGAGTTCAAATCCGGTCTCAGACACGTAACACTTATAGCTGTGTGACCCTGGGCAAGTCACTTAACCGCATTGCCTAGCCAAAAAAAAAAAACAACAACAAAAAAGACTTGTATGGTCTGATGCTGAGTGAAGTGAGCAGAACCAAGAGAACGTTGTACACAATAACAGCCGCTTTGTACGATGACTAATATTGATAAACTTAACCCTTCCCAGCAATACAAGGATCTAAGACATCTCCAGAGGCCTCGTGATGGAAAATACTGTCCACATCCAAAGAAAGAACTATGGAAATTGAATTGCTATTTTTTTTCTCCTCTGTTGAGTTTTGTTTACCTACAACATCATTAATGTGAAAATATGTTTGATAGGAATATATATGTACAGCCTATGTCAGATTGTGTGCCATCTTGGGGAGGGAGGTGAGAAGAGAGGGGAAGAAAAATTTTAAAGTCAAAAGCTTATGGAAATAATTGTTGATAATTCAAAATTAATTAATTATTTTTTTTAAAAAAAGAAAAGAAAAAAGATGCCTAATTGGGAAATGGCTGTACAAATTGTGAATGAGGTGGAATATTAACTAAAAGAAATGGCAAAAAAGGAGAGATTCAGGGAAATCTGGGAACAGTTGTATGAATTGATGCCATTTCCAAATGAGCAGAACTAGGAGGCAAATTTGCATAATAGTTACAATAAAATAAAGGAAAAAACAGATGAACCCCTGTAAGATAGAATTGACTGTTTCAGCGCCTTCTGAAGAACAGATGTATTTAAACTTCAGAACTTCCTTAGTGATGGTAGTGTTAAATGCAGGAAATTTGTAGCAAGAACCCAGGGTACCCCTGGCAGGGTATGAGGGGGCTGTAGTGGGAGGTGACTATAAACTTTTCTTTTATATAAGCAAGTTTTTTTAAACACCATGCTGTTTTTTAACGTGTGTAAATATTATTGCCCAACCTCTTGAAATAATAGCGGTCGAATTATTTTTCTAGCAGTGACATTGGATTGGCATTAATTAATTCATACTCTCATCTGGTAACCAATGCCCCTTTAGTTCTATATTTGAGAGATAGCCAGTGATAATTAGAAATCACAAAACTGGAAGGGACTTTTAGAGGTCATCTAGTTCAACTCTCTTGTTTTATAGATGAAGAAACAGAGGCCCATGGAGATTAAGGGATTTGTCCAGAGTCGTTTGTGTAGAAAGTGACAGATTTGGGGAATCCTGGGGCCATTGAATCCCATCCTTGCTCCCTTCTCTGCTTTGTTGAGTTGTTTTTCAATCGTGTACAACTCTTCATGTCCCCATTTGGGGTTTTCTTGGAAAAGATACTGGAGTGGTTTTCCATTTATTCTTCTCTAGCTCATTTTACAGATGAAAAACTGAGGTAAACAGGATTAAGTGACTTGCTCAGGGTCCCACAGCTAATAAATGCTTCAGGCTGGATTTGAACTCACCAAGATGAGTTTCTGACTCTAGGCCCAGCACTCTATCCACTGTACCACCTAACTGCCACAATGAAATTAACTGTATAGGAATAGAAACCTTATGGCCCTGAGCTCATCAGCAGCATGCTTTAACCAACAAAGCTAAACAGTATCAGTCCCCTAACATAATAAGCAAGGTGTTATACTGACACACTGCTAATCCATTCCAAACCTTGAATTTCAGGGCACTACTTAAAAAGTGGAATTGCGGTAGGAAATCATAAAACTGTGTGTGCCTGGGCACATGTCTGCAACATGAAATAGCCCGCAGACAATAAGGTCGTGAAGATAGAGTATAGTTCTGATTATATATTTCATAATGTCTTCTCTGAAGATGGATTTGCTATTTAGGGATACAGAACATGCAGATTATGGGACTTCTACACTGAAACCCATTGAGATTCTCTCTAAGTCCAAGTTTCTCCCTAAATAATAGACAGTCTTGGAAACTACACTAACATTTTTAGGTTGCTGTGGGGTCTTTTGCTAAATATTATGATCTCAGTGCCATGAATAATAGACCAAGGACGGTAGGATGAAAATAGATTCAGGGGCCAGATGGTGGTGGTTATAGTCCTAAACATTCTTCAAATGCTTATTGTTTCTTTTAGTTTCACAGATCAAGAAGAAATGAGGATATCAGAGGATGCTAATATCTATGGGACTATGAATTTATTCTCCTGCATTCCTCTTGTCAAAAAGAGACTCAGACTCCTCTTTGTGTTGCTTTCCGTATCCACAACATAGGAAATAGATCCATCATCTGTGCTTTGTGGTCAAGGAAGCAGCTCCACACACCCTTCTAAGAGATCTACTATGTTAATTCCCCCTGAGGACTGCTTTAACTGCATCCCAGAAATTTTGATGTGTTGTTTCATCATTATTATTTTCTTTTACAAAGTTATTATTTCCATAATTTTTCTTTGACCCATTTATTATTTAAGATTCATTGTTCATTTGTTTGTTTGTTTGGCTAGGCAATGGGGTTAAGTGACTTACACAGGGTCACACAGCTAGTGAGTGTTATGTATCTGAGGTCAGATTTGAACTCAGGTCCTCCTGACTCCAGAGCTGGTGCTCTACCCACTGCACCACCTAGGTGCCCCTAGATTCATTGTTAAATCTCCAATTGACTCTGTATTTTTCATTTGTGGCTCCTGAATCAATGTCTACTCTTATTGAATTGTGGTCTGCAAAGGATGTATTGACTATTTCTGCCTCTTTACACTTGTTTACAATATCTCTGTGCTCCAGTACATAGTCAATTTTTGTAAAAGCTCCATGTGATACCCAGAAATATGTATGTTCTTTTGCTGTCCCATTTAGAAGACATCATAAGTCTTTCAACTCTAGTTTCTCCAGAAATTTGTTCATTTCCAAATTTTCGCTTTTATCTTTCTGTTAGACTTATCCAAAACTGATAGAGGGATATTGAAGTCTCCTGTCACTATTGTGTCACTGTCTATGACTTCTAGAAGTTCAGATAATGTTTTCTTTATGAATTTAGATGTCAAAGTATTTGGGGTATATAAATTGATTACTGATATTGGTTTGTTGTTATGGCTCCTTTCAGCATAATGTAGTTTTTTGTTTATCCCTTTTTATTTTCGAATGTTTGCTTTTGCTTTGTCATGATGGCAACTGCTAGTTTTTTTTTTGGATTCACCTGATGCATATTATATTTTCTCCCATCTTCTCAGTTTTATTTTGTGGATGTCTTTGTTTTTTAAATGTGTTTCTTGTAAGCAGCAGATTGTAAGGTTTTGTTTCCTTATCCAATCTGTCACTCATTTTCATTTTATTGGATTGTTTAATCCATTCACATTTAAAATTATGAGTTAGATTTATATTTTCCTCCATCTGTCTCTAAAATTGTTTTTCACGTTATGATTTTCTCTCTTCTGCTGTAAACATAGCATTATGTTCCTTCAGTTTTTGTAATGACAAAAACTGACAGTTATTCAGTCATGTCTGACTCTTCATGTTACTTTATTTTAATCTTTTGTTAAGGTGACCCTGTTCCCACAGAATCTTTGCCCCTCATACTTAATTCCCTCTTCTTGTTTGTTACTTATTTCTTTTTAGGCTTTTGTTTATTTCCTCTCTCCTGATTTTATCTGGTTATATAAGTCTTCCCCCCATTTTTCCTCTAAGTTAGTCAAGTAGATATCCTCTTCTTCAACTCCCCTCCAGCTAGTCCTATTCATTAGGTTTTTAAAAAATTTTATTTTTAGGCAATTCGGGGTTAAGTGGCTTGTCCAGGGTCACACAGCTAGTATGTGTCAAGTGTTTGGTCTGAGGCCAAATTTGAACTCAGGTCCTCCTGGCTTCAGAGCCAGTGCTGTATCCATTGTGCCACCTAACTGCTCCTCCTATTCATTAGTTTTTAAATTTCATTTTTGTGCCCCTTTACAAAAAGAATTTCTCTTCCTCTCTTCTTTATCCATCTTTTTTCTGTTTACACTAGACTTTCATTCTCCGATTCATAACTCTTGTAGTTATCTGTTCTCTCTTTTTTTTCTGTATTCTTCATGCCAAGGTATCCATTCTAGGGTCTTCCCTCTAGGCGCTTTCTGCCACTGCGCTGTAGGCTTTACCCCACAGATTCCTCTTTTCCATTGTGTCTCATTTGTAGAACAAGGCCGATTATTGCAGTTGTTAGACAGGACTCTCTCCCGTGGTAGGGCCACTCCCCTCTGATGATGCAGTTCACCGGTGACCTATAACCTCTCTTGTTGACCTTTTTTTCTACATTTGCCTGGAAATCACCCTGTGTCTGTGCTCTTCCACTCCTCCAGGTACCAGTTGTCCCTAGGGGTTCCAACTCCCTCCCTCTGAAGATTTTTCAGGCACCAAATCCCCCATGCCCCATGTAGTGTAAAGTTTTCATCTCCCTTCACTCATAAATGCATTTCTCAATGAGACCCCCTCCCATCTCCAAAATAAGACCTCCTTTATTTCCTCTTTCCAATCTTTCTTCCTCCTCCTCCTCCTCCTCCACTGCCTTGTAAGCTCTTCTCTTTCTGAGATCATGGAGGTCATCTTTCCCATATTGCTAGCCCTTGATTTGACCCTGGCATATCACTCAGAACTTTCTATCACCTGCTCCCACATCCACATTTTATGTGCCCTCCCATGTCATAATGTAGTCTCACAAAAGAAGCATTCACTTGTAGGCAAGGTGTCACCAGATTCTGTCCATAATGCCCCCTGACTGCCTCTTCACTGTTACCTCTAACAGATTTCTGCCATCACCCCTTTCCTTGTGTACATTTAGAAAGAAGTCTTTTCCTGGTCCTTCTGTTACCATTCTATTGCTGTTGCTTTCTGCATTGATTCACTCCTCCTGCATTTCTGCTGTTTGGGGTATTCAAGAAACAAATAATTTATTCAGTTCTTGTTCTCTTTCTAAAAATGTTTCAAGCTCTTCTTTATTATTGAATATATGATTAGACTGAGATTTGCATTGGTCACCCTGGGCTGCATTCTGAGTTTCAATGATCTTCAGAACACATTATTCCATTCCCTCCTCCCTTTTATAGTGGGTAGAGAATAGCTTTGCATTATTTAAATGTCCTTTCCTGAAGGTTTTCCTCCTAATGACTTGCAGAACTTGTCATTTCTGACTTGAATTGTTAAATTTAACCACTATGTGTCTAGGAACTAGTAGCCTTAGGTTGTTTTTTTTTTCTGGAGATGATCTGTAAATTCTTTCTATTGGAATTTCATTTTCTGTGTTTGGAAGTTCTGGGCAGGGGGCAGCTAGGTGGCACAGTAGATAGAGCTCCGGTCTTGGAGTCAGAAGGACCTGATTTCAAATCTGACCTCAGAAACTTGATGTTACTAGCTGTGTGACCCTGGGCAGGTCTCTTAACTTCCATTGCCTCACCAAAAAGCAAAAAAAAAAAGTTCTGGGCAGTTCTCTTGTATTAGTTTCTTCATTATGTTGCTAAGGTCTGTTGTCCTGTCATGTTCTTCTGGGAGACCCTTGCTCCTCTGTGCATTCTGTCTTCAAGTTCAGTATGTTGTACTTGCATAAGGAGCGTGTTTTCTTTTAATAGTATTGCTTTTTGCTTCTCTTCTTTTAGTCTGTTCTTCACTTCTGTAGATTTGCATTCTCAATTTCTTGTTCTCACTTTTGTTTCTTTCACGTGGCTTGCCATTGCAGATTCAAGTCTTTCTAGTCTGCTCATTGTTTTTGCTGTGCAGGCAATAAATTCTGCTCTCATAATTCTCATTTCTCTTTTGAACCACACAGGAACAGTTTGTTGTTGTTCTATGTTCTCCTCAAATTCCACCAGGTCCTCTGTTTCATCAAGTGTTGGATCATTTTCCCTCTTTTTATAGTACTTATTCATAAATGGCTGAACCACTAGATCCAGATGCCCTATTTCCTTCTGTTGTTACTATTTTTCCCGTTGATTTATCAGTTTATTTTCAAGGTCTTTGAGATTTCTTCTTCCTGAAATCTTTGGTATTTACAGTCTTACACCCATCCCTTATTTTCCTTATCATTCACTTCCTGACTTCTTTCTCTCTCATTGTGGTTTCCCTTGGAGCTAGATCTCACAGCATCTCAGGCTCCTTCCGTACTGAGCAATGCAAGGTTTACTAGCCTAGGTCTCTGCCCCAAGTGACTTTTGGGTGGTCAGAACTGGCCCAAGCTAAATGCTATGCTCTTTCTCTCAGGCTTGGTGGAGTGCCACACCGCTTAGCTCCTTAGTTTTCTGTCCTGGCACTGGAAGTTCAGAGATTGCTTTCCCTGGCACTAGCAAAGCTAGTACCCTGGTACCGGCATTAAGAGCTTTGTTGCATTGGGACTTCTAAATTGCAGCCCCCAGCAGACATTGAAGGGCTGTGGCCAGGCCAGCTTTTGAAGCCCAAGGTCTCTATGGCACTGGAAAAAAAAAAAGGAGTAGGGAACTTGTCGCAGACTTCTGAGTCCACTACGAAGCTACCCAATGAGGCTGAAAAGAGTGAAAAAGAGAAAGAAGGAGAGAGAGAGAGAGAGAGAGAGAGAGAGAGAGAGAGAGAGAGAGAGAGAGAGAGAGAGAGAGAGAGAGAGAAAGAAAGAAAGAAAGAAAGAAAGAAAGAAAGAAAGAAAGAAAGAAAGAAAGAAAGAAAGAAAGAAAGAAAGAGAAAAAAATGCGGACCAGGGGGTAGCAAGTATAAACAAGCTCCATTTATTGATCTCAGAGTTAGGGTTTTTATACCCCATTCGTGGGAACAGAATCAAGAATGGAAAAAACCAAGTATCAACAATTAATTCTTTTCATGGTAACACTAACTGGGGGGACTATGCCCCCAGAATCGTCTCCTCGCTTCCCGGTTATCTTTCAAGGCTTATTGAAAAAGCCTTCATCCTCTCAAGGGACAGACAGAGCCTGGAAGAGGTCAGAGAGCCTACGTTCTGACCTAGACGGCTCTTAGATAATGGACAAGAACAGGAACATCCCGACATGACCTATATCCTCAAACCCATCGGTGCAAGCCCTCAACAATCTCCACCCTCTGACTGTTAAACTTTAGAAGATGAAAGGATGAAAAAATCTCACCTAAAGTATAGCAAGTGTATTTTAACAAGCAGGGAAGGAGGAAACACAAAATTAATACAAAACATAGCCAAGGTAAAAAAAATGTAATAGGAAACTTAATGCATTCTTAAAAGGATTAAGTTGGTCAATCCAATCCAATCTGACAATTTGTTTGCAATATCTTTAGGATCAATGCCATCAATACGAGAATCAGAAATTTCATGTTGTATTTTGGATAGCTGATTAATGTCCCAGGTGATATTGTCAGAGTGCCATGCACCTTGGAGCTTATTTAATATTTGTTCAATAGTTATATTAGTAAAGTTTGAATACACATATGGAGTTACGCAGATAAATGAATAGCAATAATCACATTTCAAATTGAAGTGCATTTCTAATTGTTGTTATGTTTACCTAATGCAATTACTGATTGTTCTAAAAGATCCAATTCTTGTTGCACCATAGTATCTATATAAATTTAATATTGTAAAATCGTAGACCAATTGTTAGCATACTGAGCAGTTCAAAATTGGCAGTAATATAATGAAGGGTATTAATATTGAGGGTAATATTAGAATTGTGCCATGCCCTCAATAGGTGGGTAAGTCTCTTGTCTCATGAAGCATCATAGGGTAGCAGGGTAATGTAAATATTCTATAATCACATTGCAATAGCAACCTTGTTTTCAAAGGTTCTAACTTACCATGCTGATTGCTCTAATAAATTGACTTTATACAATAAATCAGTAGCTTCTTAAGCTTTAAGTATTAAACACTGCTAAGTAATATACAAATTATGCAGTTTAAAATTTAAATCGAAACACAATAGATAAAACAGTAGTAGATACAATAAAAGAAGCAACAATGATTGAACCAATAATAAGGGACCAATAAATTGTTTTGATTGACTTAAGGAGGAATTAATAATTTTAGGAGCACGTTTTCCAGAGTTCTGGAACTATTCATGTGAAATATTAGTAGGGAAAATAATAAATGATTATTGTTTTACCAAAAGTACAATATAGTCATTATGATCAATACATTGTTTGAGAGTACAATTGACACAAGTAACATTCCAATTCAAGACTAGTATTAGATTAAATAAAATTTACATATCCATTAGACAATAGGTATTAACAAATGATGTAACAAAGAAAAGACATGATTCAATATTGTTGCTAAATTTTGAAAAACATATAAGTGTCCTGGATGTTAGAGATCTGAGGGTAATCATAACATTGACTTTGTCCTGGAGATAGGGATCTTCTTGTCTTCCGAATACACAGGTTTTATTAGCATATATATAGTCCCAATTTGTCCATATTTGTGATAGGTTACAACCAGGGTGGAAAAGGAAAAAGAAGTCCAGTGCTGAGCATTCTGTACATTACACACTTGAGCAGAAAGGAAAGCTACCTTTCCTAAAAATACAAGTTCAGGAGTCTTTTATCACTTGATGAGAGGGAGCTTTCACTTGACCTCTATGTAGGAAGGCGACTCGTTTGGCTCTTCTGCGCTTCCCCTGAATTCTCATACTCTGCATTCGATTTGTGAGTTGTTATACACGCTCTGACATTTTTCTCCGGTATCCAGGCAGGTTTATCAAAGTTTTCTGAAAAATATGTAAGCACACCCTCATCCCCTCATTAGTAATGGATCCAGTAATGGATCCAGGCCTCTGGATGTTTTTAAGCTGAAGTGTACTCATCTTTGTCAATATTTAGAAAATTAATAGCCAATTGTAAAAAATAGAACCAATTATCAAAAATTAATAGCCAATTGTCGATAAGGGGCAATAGCCTAGATTCCCCCTTTTTTGTAAAAAAAAATTTTAATATTTTTGTTTTTAATTATATAAAATATTGGTGATTAGAGAAATGTAATAAAAAGAATAAATAGAAGAAAATGTTTAGTAACATACGTAGGAGTATTACTTATTTTAATTTGTGTAAGTACACTCAATAATTGTGAAGGCTTGTAAAATATGATTGATTACATGTTTTAACGGTTTCACTTGTTTGAAAAGTGGCAAAAATGAAAAAAGAAAAAATATCAATTATAACATGAATATAAGAAAGCTTTTCAAAAGCAGACATATAAGTTACATTCGATTTTCAATTATGTTTGGGAGAAAAGCCTTTTGAGATATATATACATATATATATATATATGTATATATATATATATATATATGAAATAGGCTATTAATTAAAAAAATAATCATTATTCTTTATACAATGTTTGTAATAGTGTAGGAGTTTATTTAAAAATAGTCCCAAAATATTTTCTTCTCAATAGTTAAGGTAGTTGTATTGGCAGAATATAATCAATAAAAGGCTCATACCTCTCACAAACAAATTATATGCTAAAGGTAAAGCAACCTCCTCTTTCCATGGCTGAGGACACCTAGAATCCAAAAGAAGATTAAAAAAACAAACCCAAATCTACCTCCTATTCCAGCAGCAGAAAGGTTGCATTAGCAGACCCAAGGACACAAAACAGGCTCACATTAAAACTCACTCCTATACTCAGTTCCTGTTGAGGGCTTGCACTGATGGGTTTGAGGACATAGGTCATGTCGGAATGTTCCTGTTCCTGTCCATTATCTAAGAGCCGTGTAGGTCAGAACGTAGGCTCTCCGACCTCTTCCAGGCGCTGTCTGTCCCTTGAGAGGATGAAGGATTTTTCAATAAGCCTTGAAAGATAATCGGGAAGCGAGGAGACGATTCCGGGGGGATACTCCCCCAGTTACTGTTACCATGAGAAGAATTAATTGTTGATACTTGGTTTTTTCCATTCTTGATTCTGTTCCCACGAATGGGGCATAAAAACCCTAAGTCTGAGATCAATAAACGGAGCTTGTTTATACTTGCTACCCCCTGGTCCGCATTTTCTCTCTCTCTCTCTCTCTCTCTCTCTCTCTCTCTCTCTCTCTCTCTCTCTCTCTCTCTCTCTCTCTCTCCCCCTCCCTCCCTCCCTCTCTCTGTCAGATGATCCCTACAGCATGACCAAGTTTCCTTAGCCTGTTTGAATACTTCCTCTGCAACATTACTCCAATTACTAAAGCCTACTTTGCTTGAAACAGATTGAATGAAACATGTTCTCACCTTATTAAGATATCTGAGTATCATGTCAAGTACTTTAAGTGGGATGTTGGGACTCAATTGATTTGCTCAATCAGCCCCACTCTCACATTTAAGCATTTAATAAACTTAACCTGTAACTTCCAAAACTCTCCTGCTTGTATATGATTCCTTCTGGCCTTTCTTCTGTTTTTTTTTTTCTCATTTGGGTGTAGGGGAAGGGTTGGGACCAAAATATCTTGGTCAAGAATCCATATTGACGGGGCAGCTAGGTGGTGGAGTGGATACAGCACCAGCCCTGGAGTCAGGAGGATCTCAGTTCAAATCCAGTCTTAGACCAGACACTTGACACTTACTAACTGTGTGACTCTGGGTAAGTCACTTTAACCCCAATTGCCTTGCCAAAAAAAAAAAAGAGTCCATATTGATTTTGTAGGGTTACTAAAGGGAAAGAATATCATCGTTATTGTCAATTCTTTCTCAAAATGAGTCCAAAATTTTTCCCAGATCCATTAAAATGTACATCACAGTTCTGTACCTTTTGTTTGCAACAAACAGATTTCCAAATACTATTATTTCTAGTAACTCTACATTTAAGCAATTTGGGGGCTGTCCAAGCTGTCATCATCATACCTCATGACCCAAAAACAGGAAATTATGCTGAATGATAACCCTGTATGCCTACTGTGCGGACCTGGCTATTAGGATGAATGATGAAATCATGAGGTTGGTGGTGCCAAGAGTTATCTAGGTCAGAGATGTCAAACATCTCTATGGTTGTCTAAGCAGATCATAATATCATTTACAGTTTTTTCCCTTTTTGTGTGTGCTAAATTCTTCCTTTCTTCCTTCCTTCTTTTTTTTTCTTTCTTTCTTCCTTTTGTCTTAATTGTTAAACATGCAGGCCTGTTGCTATGGGACCAAACTAATATGTAATTGGGAAATATTTTTTAAATAAATAAAAATATAATGGAACCTAAATAATGTTAATTTTTACTTATTAACATTAATATGTGGTTTTCTAAGTCAATATGTGATCTTTAGGGATGCTTATGTACAATTTAGTAGTCTTCATTTCTCCTTGAGTATGACTCCACTAATTTAGGTGAAAGGACTTCAGAGCAGTCTGGCTATCCCCTGCTGGTATAGAAACAAGCACATGCCCAAAGGCCAGTCAGCTGTAGAATATTAAGATAGCTCTTTGTCCCATTGAACACCCTGTTTCTTAGCCACTACTGAAAGCTTGTTTCTCACTATTCAGTTTTCTGAAATTATGGTTTCAAACCTGCCTCTTTATCAGGCCTAGCCTTCACCAGAGGCACTTTCAGATTCTCTGGCTTGTTTGTCCAGTTCTTGATTTTGCTACAATCCTAAGATTAGACAATAGTGAGCTGAAGATATGCAAAGGAAGAGTTCCTTACTGTGTATGCCACATAGTTGAATTCTTTGCCTATATTTACAATGATCCCCACCTCCTCTCCTGGCAATTTCCTCAATGAGTTTTTTATCTGAGAGCATGACTTTACAGGAGAGCCATGTTTACCTGAACCAACTTTTCATGAGGGTGAAGATCACAAGAGAAGGCACTCTGCTCTCTTGCGTGGGTCAACATGACCTGTGGTAATCTTTAGTTGAATGCTGTGGGCTCAACTGACTGTTTATGTAGGGGTTAGTAAAGGGTTAACTACTGTCATCTATATTACAGGCTCATTTGTTGAAGTTATTAATTGCTTCAATTAATTTTAGTTACATTTCTATGGTTCTCTAAGTAGATCATAATATTATCACAAATTTTTTTCTTCTTTGCATATGCTGATTTCTTCAATTTTATTTGCCTTAATTGTTACAGCATTTCTAGCACTAGATTAAATAATAGTCATGATAGATAATGGACATTCTTGCTTTACCCCTGCTCTTACTGGAATAGCCTCCAGCATTTCTCCATTATATGTAATGCTGGCTCCTAATTTTCTGAACTTAAATACCAAAAAAATGGGCATTTCCATATGCACAGAAAATCACAAAAAGAGAATTACATATGAAACTGTGAGTTTCCATTTCACACCCCTTACAGTTCGTGGATGTATATAATCAATTCCAGACAGCTAGGTGGTACAGTGGATAGAGTGCTGGGCCTAGAGGCAGGAAGACTCATCGGCGTGAATTCAAATCTGGCCTCAGACACTTACTAGCTGTGCGAGCCTAGGCAAGTCATTCAACCCTGTTTGCCATAGTTTTCCTCATCTGTAAAATGAGTAGAGAGGGAAATGGCAAACCACTCCAGTATCTTTGCCAAGAAAACTCCAAATGAGGTCGTAGAAAATCAGACAAAACTGTAAAACGACTGAACAACGCAACAATAGCAATAATAAATTCCACTCTCAAAACCATCCTCTTTGACTGTTGTTGGTATGAAGCCACAGCATGCACGAAGAGTAGAATTCAATTTGGAAGGCAGAAGGAGAGGTGAAAAGCCAGTAGGTTATGGTTAAATAAGGAGATTTCAAAATTCTTGAAAATAGAGGTGGTGCATTTGTGGGTGATAGTAAGATCAAGGGTACAACCTTCTTTGTGTGTGGCTGAGGTGAAGAGGAGGTCATGGGAAGTGAGTAGGTTGAAGAACTGAGAGGGCAGGAGTTGGGGAGAAAAGAAAAATTGGTAACCAGATACTAAAATTCTTGAGAAAAGAAGGGAAGTGACCTAGAAGTAACCAAGTCTCTTCTACAATGCTACTATCTTTGCATCAATTATTCTCCTGGTTCTGCTCACCTCATCCTGCATCAGTTAATATGACCCAGGATTCTCTGAAATAATTTCTTTTCTCACTTCTTACAACGCAATACTATTCCATTACACATATATAATCCTAAACTTTTCAGCTGTTCTTCATAATGTTTCGTTATAATGATTGTTCTTCTGTTTACTCATATCTCCAGCCTAACTTCCTAATTTGGGATTTTGTGCCATGGTCTCACTCTCTCACTTTTGGGGAAAAGAAAGGAATAAGCATGTATATAGGGCCTACTATGTGCCAAAAACTGTGTTAAGTGCTTTTTATAAATACTATCTCATTTAGTGCTCACAACCCTAGCAAGTAGGTGCTATCATTATTCCCATTTTACACTTGAGGAAACTGGGTTTTCTACAGGTTAAATGATTTGACCAGCTAGTAAAAGGCTGAGACTGGATTTGAACTCAGGTTTTCCTGACTCCAGGCCCATCACTGTCCTTTGTGCCACCATCTGCCTTCATTGGAATGGCCAGTCCTGTTTGCTCCTTTCCTTGATTGCCTGGACTTGTGCTGCTGACTTCCATTTCCATACAGGCTCAGAGACACTGGGAGGTTTAAGGGCCCCTTGTATGGGTCTGTATTTGAAGTGTTTCCTTCAGATGTGCTTCCTTCCATCATGTCCAGTTATAGAACTGTTAGAGTCAGAGTACTGATTGAAGCATATTTTTTCCCTTCTTTCTTTTTCTTTTTTTTTTCTCAAAAGATGACAGAAAAGATTTTTTTTTCTGGAACATGGCTAATGTGGAAATATGTTTTGCATGACTTGATATGAATAATGGGTATTGTGTTTCTTGCCTTTTGGGGCAGCTAGGTGGTGCAGTGGATAGAGCTCCAGCCTTGGAGTCAGGACCTGAGTTCAAATCCAGCCTCAGACACCTGACACTTACTAGCTTGGGTGAGTCACTTCACCTCAATTGCCTCACACCAAAAAAAAGGCAAAAAAAAAAAGTATTTCTTGTCTTCTCAATGAGTAGGAGAGGGGCAGAAAAAAAGGAGTGAATTTAGAACTGGAAATAAAAATAAATTTGAATTGAAAAAAATATTTTTAAAAAGTGCTTCCTTCAGTCTTCAGGATTCTCTGGGGCATCTCACTCTGAATGTTGCCAATTCTCTGCCCTGCATTTGGAGTAAAAAAAAAAAAGACAAAACATTCTAAATTTCTCACCCCTTTCCCTTCCTATTTACTCCCTAGTCTAGGCTTCCTACCTTTTCTTATATCAAGGCAAATGAGACTAGCAAAAACTGAAAGTTTGAAGAGGCTTAAAGACTGGGTCACTTAAAAGTAAAGAGGAAGACCTTCAGATGAAAAAATAGATAATTCCATCCTACCAAGGGTGATATGCCTGAATCCCTTAATTACATATGCAGCACCAATAAGATAATGAATGTGCTTCCAAGGCATAGAATTCACGACTTTGTCCTTAGCCTCTCATCTCCATAAAATTCCCAAAAGAGTATGGGACATAAAAATTATTGAATAAGACTAATCACTACCATTAGACTCTAAGTTCCCACCCATTCTTTTCCCTCCTGAAATCTGGGTGAGTTCATAAAAGAGTGGGCCTATGTTGTTAGGAAATATGCTTTCTGACTACTGTCTTTGTCATGTCGTTTGAGTAAATGTTTTTGTTAAAGAACTGAGACTGCTGTTTACTAATGTTAAAGGGAAGCATACTGGTGGGGGCTCGTGATCTAGCATGGAATTTAGAATCTCAGGTATAGGAATTGTTACCCTAATGAGTGACCCGCACCAGCCAGTACAGTTGTAAATTAGGCCAGTGAACTTTGAGGGAAGACTACACTCATACTAGGTACACATTGCTCCAGACTTGAATTGTCTCTGGTGCAGTGGCAGGCTTTTAGCTAGTTTAAGCTGGTTTTTCTAGAGTGGTCCCTTTTCCAGTCTTGCAGGCTCCTCCTAGTTATCTTTTTGAGAAATCTAGGGCTGAATGAAAGCACTATAGCTCCCCTTGGGATTTCTTGATTATCACTTGATCAGCAACTCTTTGAAAGTCTTTGCTGAAGTGCATGTGTTCAGAGATTGGTTTCTTTGAAACTGATCACGGTTCTGAAAGTTGGTAATAACTAACATTTATGTAGCACTCAGTATATGCCAGGTACTGTGCTGAGCACTTTACAATTCTTACCTCATTTGATCCTCACAACTGTGAGAGGTAGATGCTATTATTACTCCCATTTTATAGATAAGAAAACTGAGGCAAACAAGTTAAATAGCTTATCCAGGGTCACACAGGTAGTAAGTGTCTGAGGCTGGAGTTTAGGGTCAATCTTCCTGACTCCAGGCTCAGCACTCTATCCACTGAGCAACCTGGCTGCCAATTGAGAGTTTCTTCATGTGTTATTATAAGTACTTTATATGTGTCAGGTCATTGTGCTAGAAAATGAGGATACAGAAACAAAACTGAAACAATTATTGCTCATGGCTAATATGGAAATATCTTTTGCATGATTTCACATGTATAGTTGATATCATGTTGTTTATCTTCTCAATGGGTGGGGGAAGGGTGAGAGGGAGAAAGAATTTGGAACTCAAAAAATTTTTTAAATAAATGTTAAAAATTAATAAATATAAAAAATTAAAATAAATGGCTCTATATATTAAAAAAAGAAACAGTTGCTGCTCTCAAGTAGCTAATTTTTTTAATTGGGAAGACAATATGCACATATATATTGTTGGTGAGTCATTTTTTAGTGGTGTCTGACTTTTTATGACCATATTTGGGGTTTCTTGGCCAACATCCTAGAGTGATTTGCCATTTCCTTCTCCAGCTCATTTTACAGATAAGGAATCTGAGGCAAGCAAGGCTAAATGACTTGCCCAGGGTCACACAGCTAGTAAATGTCCTATATTCAAAATAAACACAAATTAATTTTGAGGATTTAGGGAGGTGAGGAAACACTTCAAACGAAAGCATTTTGGCTGAGTTTTGAAGGAAGAATTAGGTATTCTAAGAGACAGAAATGAGAAGGGGGTCCATTTCAGGCATGGAGGACAGCTACAATGGTGTCCTTTATGAGGAATACCAGGAAGTCTGCCATTGCTGACCTACAAAGTGTGAAAGGAAGCAATGTAAACTGAACGTCCCAAAAGTCTTAGTGCCATTTTAAGCTACAAAAGGTTACAGGTCTTGGATTTTGAGCTTTAATCGCATAAATGGTGTAAGACTATCCTAAGATGTTTGGAATACACTGTATATTAAGGTTAGAACTTATGTGTGGGGAGAGGAAGGCTGTGAAAGACTCTATCAAACAGTTATCGTGGTAACCTGAAACTCTCTATCAAGTAGCCTGTAAAGTCTTTTTATGTGTATATAATCCTTTCAGCCTGGGGGCCTGTGAATCCTAGTGGAATAGATCTAAGGAGTATCATTGGGTTTTACTTCTTATCCCTTCATCGATGCCTGACTCCTTCAGTTTCTGGCATATCAAAAAAGTTCTCTCCCTAGGACCACTAGGCACATGGATACTCATCCTGCCCACAGAGGTACAAAAGCTAACCATTCCCAGTGAGCTCCTGTGACATGGTTTCAGTCACTGACCTTCTTGACCCCTCAATCTGATTCTGCGTCATTCCAGCAAAAGTAGAAATTTAGCAGCATCCTAGAGTGCAGCCTTCAAGGCCCAGGTGCGGTCAGACCCTTCCTTACTCTGCTCACCAGTGTCTGGGGGGGAGTAGCAAGGAAATCTGTTTGTCTGAGAATGCCAAGTCTGGAATGGTCCCCTACTCACCTATGCCTTTTGGTTTGTTTTTGTTTGTTTGTTTTTAGGCAGTTGGGGTTAAGTGACTTGCCCAGGGTCACACAGCTAGTAAGTGTCAAGTGTTTGGTCTGAGGCCGGATTTGAACTCAGGTCCTCCTGACTTCAGGGCCGGTGCTCTATCCACTGCACCACCTAGCTGCCCCTCACCTATGCCTTTTGGATCACAGCTCAGGAACCACCATCTAAATGAGGCCTTTCATGATCTCCCTAGTTTTTCTGTGCTCTTCCCAATGAAATAAATTTGTGTTTACTCTGTGCATTTTGTACATATTCATCTCTGTATATGTCCTCCATCTCACTCTGTCCTTCCCTCCAACCCCTGCAGAAAACACCTCCTTTGGAGGCAAAGAGGGCTTTCTTTTTGGTCTTCACAATTGTACCTGTGTGAGAAATGATTCATTTGGATGCCTGCTCCATTCAATCAGTATTAATCAGTTTAGTGTAATCCCATAAGGGGTAATGACTATTAGCAATTATTAGTGATATACTCATCTATACATTTAGTCAGTAATGTAACAATGGTTTGAGAATAAACATGTATTAATGCATATTTTACATAAATAATATAGGGATAATTCTATAAGATAGGTTTTTTCTTCTGTGACTGTGTTTATAAGAGGAAGCAATAAATGCTCTAAGACTGTAGGCAGGGAGAGTTCTAAATAGCCTCCTCTCCCCACCTGGAAGAAAATGAAGCCATAAGAATATATAGCCTTTCCATTGCTTCTATCCCTAGCATGTCTAGTATTTCCCGCTTTAAGTGAAGGAGTATTAGAGGCAGAATAGACTAGGCTGCAATCTCATGAACCTTGAAAGGTTGGCAGAATACCAAGGTCCGGAACTAAAATCCATGCCAAAGTTTGCAGGCAGCCAAATCATGGTGACCTCAAGTGATCTGCTTAATCCAGCCTAGCAGTTGATAGATACAAGTTTCTGCAAGCAAAGGAACAACTGTGTCCATCAGTCGACACATTTGGAAGTGAATTTGGTGGTATGAATGCTTTGCAGTAAGCACTTTGAGTTGGAGCCCACTCTGCCCAGGGACCAAGGTAGCATAGTGCCCCTATTTTGGAAAGGATATGTTTTGTTCTTGCTATATCTTCCCAAGAGATACCCACCCTTTTTTTTAAGGCAATTGGGGTTAAGTGACTTGCCCAGGGTCACACAGCTAGTAAGTGTCAAGTGTTTGGTCTGAGGCCGGATTTGAACTCAAGTCCTCCTGACTTCAGGGCCAGTGCTCTATCCACTATGCCACCTAGCTGCCCCGAGATACTCCTCTTGTGAAAGCTAATTCATGGCAATTAGTTAAATGATGTTGGGGCACTAAATGATAGACTCGATGAAATTTGAGGAGATATTAATTAGCATTGGTTATTGAAGAGATAACTGGTGATTGGTATTTAGGGAAATATACCAGAATGGGAACTCAAGCCAATAGCATTAGAAAAAGTAACTCCAACCCTTAGATCCCTGAGGAAGAGACTCAGTCTTGCCTTAGGACAGGGGTGGGGAACCTTTTCATTTTGGAAGGCTGCATTAATATTTAGTTGTATTCAAATAAGGCCACATCTATGAAACTTCAATTAGATATACTTAAAAATGTACATTATTTTATAAAAATCTAACTACTATGTACTTAATAATTTCAAAAAAATAAAAACTGTTTGTTAATTTTAAAGTTAACTAACCTTTTAATGACTTTGTTGTGTCTGTTTTTTGTTGGAAAGGATTTGAATATTTGGCTGCAGCATGGAGGTCCCCAGTTTCAGTTGATCCTCTAGATGGGTATCAGTCATTTGTGACCTTAAGGGAGTCTAGATTCACAGCAATAAGTTGTTGAAAAGCAAGAAAGCATTTTTTGCGCATGTTGCCAAAGGTGCAGGTATTTTACTGCATTTTTCCGTATTTCAGTTGGATCTTTCTTAGCATCAAACAATAATTTTAAAATGTCAATTCCATCTGCAGTTCTTTAGGTGCCTTGGTGATATCAACTAAATGAGGCTGAAATACTAATTTGAGTGTGATGCCATGATTTTCAAAGTCAGTGAAACTTTCATTGTATTCTTCAATTAATAGGTCTATAACAGCTGTGTATTCTTCAAATGATTCATGCATACCATCCTGCTCATCAAAGACCTTTGCTAACTGGGGAAAATATTCGTCCAAAATTTCCTTTTGAAGAAGTGTTTTGAAAAGAGATAGCTCTTGTTTTTGGCCACATATTATATATATACTTAGTTTTCCCTTGCAAAGAAATATTCAAGTCATTTTGATTTGACATGATATCACACAGAAATGCAGCATTCCTATAGAAATCTTCTTTTAATAATTCTCATTGCTGATTCTGTTCTTCATAAAATTTAACTATTTATTCTTGCAAAGAATTCTTGCAAAGATAAAATTTTGGCTAACACTTGTTCCTACAATAGCCAATGCACTTTAAAATGATATGGCAATTCCACACTGAATACCTCATCATTCAACTTTAGCATGTTACAAAACTGATGATGCCATGTTGCATTTGTATGAATATAGTTAACAATACTTATAACTTGTTGCAAAGTGTCACTTAAAACAGTAGCATTAGCACAGAGATTTTGCTGATATGAGATACAATGAAAAGAAATGAGAGCGTCTGGATCCTTTAATACTTTTTTTTAATCTGTGCGATAAACCCTTCATGTTTTCCTGTCATGGAAGTTGCATTGTCTGTACATAACAGTCACTAAATTTACCAAATTCAGTCCAATTCCACAGTATTTATCTTGAAAGTTGTTGAAGATATCTACTCCCTGGGTTCTGTTTGCAAGAGTGCCCAAAGCAAGTAACTCTTCATAGCAAAGAAAATCCTCTGTTATGACCCATAGCATAAAACCTGCACTGAGTCAGCAATATCAGTTGATTTATCCAAAGAGATTGAACAATACATATTTCCTTTTTAAATATTGCATGAAGTTGTTCTGTTAAGTTGAAGGTAAATTCTTGCTGCTGATTAGTTATGATTCACCTTGAAAGAGACAGTTGTTTGTACTTTGAAACATTATCAGGGTCTAAGTATCTTCCAACTTCAACAAGGTATTCTTTCACAATTTCTACATCACTGAATGGCTTCCCTTTTTTCCTGAGTATACTTTATAAGTTGCTTCAGTGGCATCATTGCCAGTCTTACTGCTGCTTGAAAGAATTGCCTTTGCTTTTGCTTTTCATCTTTTAATTTCTGCAATACAACCTTTCACATCTCTCCCTCTAATTTAAAATATTTGAGGTCCTTATGAGCATTATAATGCTGATGAGCACTGAATTTCTTTAATGTTGATATCGCAGTATCATAAAGCAAGCAAATCATCTTATCTTTAGCAGAAACAGGATAGCATTGCAATTTCCAATCCTCATTTAAAAAATCTCTTTTCTTCCTTCAGTGTTCTCTTGGTCTTCTTTGATGTGATGGGCTGTTAAGCAGACAGAATTAAATAATACTTTTGAGCTGTGCAACTATTTACCAATTCCACTTCAAACAGAAACACAGTACACTATTGTCAAAAGCTGATAACAGATTGGCATACTCAACCCCCCACAAACTCTTACTAACCAGTCTTGTGCAGTAGTGGTGCCAGTCAGGTGGGGGAAGTTAGAACTAAATAATGAGTGTAGTAGCCATCAATTTAGCCCTTATGGCTTACTAATGTTAAAATTGTGCCAGTCAATCTGGGAGGATTATTTTGTTGAAACTTATCTTATTCTTTGGTATTTTAAATATGTTCATTTTAAAAATAAAATATAAATATAAAAGACAAAAATGTGTTAATAAAAATAAAAGGATTTGTTCTGTAAAATTTGGATTCAGTCAAAAGGCTGTACTTAAGGACCTAGAAGGCCACAGGTTTCCCCACCCTTGCCTTAGGGTCCTACTTGCTAGTGGGACCTGGGCTGGAAATAAGCACTACTAACATTTATATGATCTACATGTAGTTGGTGATCTAAAAACAGCACTCTGAACCTGGGACATAACAAGGGCTCCCCAAATCATGTGGAAACTCTTGGAGCCCAGGGCTACATATGCATTGCATTTCCTAATACACTGAAATTGTCAAACTGCAAGTATGAAATTCACATTATCCTAGAAGAAATTTTTATCAAAAGAAAGAAGAAAAAAACACAGATCCTTAAATGCTAAAATTGTGCCATATTTGAGAAAATGTGTACAAGTTCCCAGAATTACTAATGACTCTGAATCTGAGGGTATTCCTCTTCCATTATCCCATAATTCCTATTCATTTGTTGTTTTGCTACCTGAATAGGGAAGTGAATATGACTTTTTCCTCTCTTTCCAGATTCCTGACCTCCTTCATGGCTCTCCTCAGTCCACAGTCCAGGTGAAGATGAGCCTAGAGATCTCCAGTATTTCAGTGCCATCTCTCCTAACTTGGAGTGAGCAAAACATCAGAGTCCTCTTCATTTCCCCAGGGACCACTGTTCCGCTCTCCCTTCTTCTCTCTTTTTTTTACCCCTTTAGGCCTTGACCTAAGACCCCATCTATCATGTATAATATTTATTTTATCAAATTACTCAAATTGGAGGTAGGGAGGAAGTGAAAAGATTCTAGCACCTTCTGCATTTTATTAGATTTCTTGCTTTTTGCTAAGATAGTTATATTTATAATCAAGTACTATTTAAAAAACAACCAGACTGATCCTTCAGATAGGGCTGATATCTGTGATTTCCCATTCAATAGTAGGAAAAGAAAAATAACAATCTTGGAAGAAGATTAGCTCGAAAAAGGGAGTATCAAAGGAAAAAGGAGATGTCCCTCGATGAGAGTGACACATATATATTGTTCCTAAGAGTGCCTATGTGAGTATAGGTGAAGGCCTTTGAACAATATCAGCAGCCTCCTGCTACCCATGAACTTCTCTGACCTAACATCCAGGTTGAAGCCAGAGATAGAAGTTAAGAACAGTGCACCAGTGGCATCAATGGGGGTGGGGGGGCACAGGGCAGCTAGGTGGCACAGTAGATAGAGCTCCAGCCTTGGAGTCAGAAGGACCTGAGCTCAAATCCAACCTCAGACACTTGACTCAGCTGTGTGACCCTGGGCAAATCACTTAACCCCAATTGCCTTGCAAAAAAAAAAATTAAAAAAAAACAGAGTAGTTGACTGGTGGAAGCAATATGGTGGGCTTCTGGGAAAACCAGTATAAAAAGATTTGTTGTGTGAAGTGCCTAAGTGACACTGAGACTTTTTCACTGAGGTATATCTGGGGGTTGCATTTATTGTAAGTTATAGCTATATCTCTTCTATTATTTGGTTCCATAAAAACATGAGCTTAATGAAACAACACTATAGGGCGCATTAACTGGTGAGGATGGAGGATAGAAATGCATATAATTAGCTATATGGAGTTCAAGGTCAGTTGCTTGAGTTCAATCTCAAAAGCAATAGGGAAAACATCGAGGATTATGAGTGGAGGAGAGGTATGGTTGCGTATGCGGAAGAGGGAAAGGGTTTAAATGGAGAGGGAATGTTTCCTTATTTCAAGAATCTCTCCTTTCCTCAGTGTGGATGGATACTCTCTCTACTTGCAATACTCTTCAACTTGCAATCCACCACCCTCACCCCAATAATTCAACAGATGTATTTCAAGAGTTGCCAAAAAAAAATCATTGTCCTTTGGCCAACCTGATAATGAGCCTCTTAAAATATAATTAGGCTTAGCCCTCAGAAAAGATACATGCAATGTAGCATCATACCCTATAGTGGGAATAACAATCTTAACTGCTCCTTATTGACAGGTGTCATATCTCTTCTCTTTTTTCTTATCTGTAAAATGAGGGTTGAACTAGATGATTCTTAAGTCTTCTAGGCTACAGTGAAGGTTTTATGATCATCCTAACCTTATATTCATACAGTGTTTCACAAAGTATTAGGTAGAAAGTGGCATTTTGGTGTCCAGCAAGAAAGTTAAACCATCTATCTGTAAAGAAGGGGCACCTGCCATTCTAAGGGAGGGACTCAGATATGGTGTTCCTGAGTGTATCTCCATGGACATGCAAAAAGTACTTGAAGAGGGTCATCGTGCTCCCAAAGACTCCCTCTCTATTCCATTGTTCAGGTCACTGTGAGTGACTTAGAGATTGATTAGATAAGGCAGAGTGGAACAACTAGATTTATGCAGTGCTGCCAAGGAAGAAGCAGCTGTGTCATTGCTGTGGGAGAGTAAAGCATTACATCAGCAATGTTCTAAATTGGTTAATCCCACTAAATGTACAAGACCAAAAAGGGAAAAAATTAGGGCAAATTGCAAATGGACATGAAAGGGCAATTATCTGCAAAGTAGTATCAACCCTAAGGTGCATTTTGTGCCCAGACATGCATACAAGCACCCCCATACACATATAGACATTAATTCATTTGTACATTCAGACCTTTGTGCATACGAACTCTATAGATGTCAGAAGAACAACACCCCTCCCTGCTCAAAAGGCCAAACCCTAGTGACGTTAAGAAGTAAAGGCACGGCAAAGGCTCTACAGCTTTTTCTGTGAGTCTCCACAAAAGAACCCCATTGAGCCTCCTACACAAAATAAAGCAAAAGTTCTTAAGCTGGAATCTATGAACTTTTTTAAAAACACATATCTGTGTTTCAATAAATTGGTTTCCTTTGTGGTGATATATATTTTATACATTTTTTAAAAAATTATTCGGAAAAGGGGTTCATGGGCTTTATCAAATTGCCAAAATACTTCATAACACACAAAAATGTTAGGGACTCCCAAAATAGGGGTTGCTCAAGTCTGACGCATCAGCCCCCCTTTTGTTTGAATAACAGAATAATCTAAAATAACCTTAAACAATGGAGATCTGGCTAGATCCTCAGATCCCAGGTCTCAGGTTTGATGGAATCATGTTGAGGGGCATTCCTTTTCCTTACCTGAGGGCATTCTTTAGTTTCTTACTTATTTTCTGCTTTTGTAACTAGATAATTTTACAACAGTGCTTGAAAGTTTACTAAGTGTTTTACCTACGTTATCTCTTTTGACCCTCACAACAATCCTATGGGGATAGGTACCACAGCTATTACTAGCCCCGTTTGACAAATAAGGAAACTGAGACTCAGAAAGTGACTTGCCCCATGGTCACACAACCAGTGAGTGTTAGAAGTGGGCTTTGAACCCAAGTCCAGTCCATTCACTATACCACGTCTTAGTTATAAACATGGGTCACATATTGACACAATCCTTATGTTTCTGCTTACTTCTATGGGGTTAAATATCATTTTACCTTGAACTTAAACTACTTCATTTTGTTAGTATAATGAGCTATTTCATTTATGTATCTACAAACACTCATATTGATTCATGAATTGATTCATTGGCTTCTGCTTACCATTGTAATTAAGACATCAATTATTAAGTTGATTCCCACCACAAAAGTATGGAGGTATCAAAGACCAAGCCCAGTTATGGTTGGGGTTAGAATAAGGTACCAGAACCAGGCATCAGAGACTGTCTCAGCATGCATATTGAATTGAAAATATTGTTTGTTTCACAGTTCCTTAATCTTATATTTGGAAAAGCTCCCTCTTTCTGACCCGGGGGAGCCAAGATGGCAGAGTGAAAGCAGTGACTTGCTTGAGCTCTCCCCCAAACCCCTCCAAATACTCATAAAAAATGGCTCTAAACAAATTCTGAAGCAGCAGAACCCACAAAAAGACAGAGTGAAACAAATTTCCAGCCCAAGACAACCTGGATGATTGATCAGAAAGGTGTATCACGCCAGGCTTAGGAGCGCAGTGCAGCGTGGGCACGCAGGCCGCAGCAAACCTGGAGCAGACCTCAGAGGACTGAATCGCGGGCAGCTGTGGAGGTTTCCAGACTCCTCAATCCACGAATGCCAAAGACAACTTAGAAGGTCAGTGGGAAAAGTCTGTTTCTGTCAGTGGTCAGAGAGGAAGGCCGGGTTTCAGCTCCATTCCCCAAGAGCATGGCCCTGGGGGGGGGGGCAGCTGCTTCCCAAGCTTCCAGCCCACAGACTGAGGGGGAATCCAGTGGCTGATCAGAGAGGGACTGCAGGGATCTCTTTGCCAGTGCTGAGGCAGGAATCTCTTGCTTTGCCCGTGTGTGGATCTGGGTCACAGTTCTGGGCGTCGGTGCTGGGTGAGGAGGAGCTGGCTTGGTGGAGCTTGGAGTGGCTGTGGAGAGGAACCCTCCTCAGTTACAGGACAGAAAGGAGTACTTGTGTCAAGAGGAAAGGAGTAAACACCTCATCCCTTATCATACCACCCTGGAAGAACTGAAAATTTACAGAGCCCTACAAGTATCTCTGAAAACAGCTACACAAACCCCCCGAAGCTTGGGACAGTACATTCTCCACATTGGAAGCAGATTCGTACCTTAATAAAGAGTTTAAAACTCAATTGGCTGGGATCATGAGCAAGCAGCACAAAAAGAGTCAGACTTTATTATTTTACTTTGGTGAAAAAGAAGATCAAAATATACAACCAGAAGAAGACAACAAAGTCAAAGCTCCTACATCCAAAGCCTCCAAGAAAAATATGAATCAGTCCCAGGCCTTGGAAGAGCTCAAAAGGGATTTTGAGAAGCAAGTAAGGGAAGTAGAGGAAAAACTGGGAAGAGAAATGAGAGTGATGAAAGAAAATCATGAAAAACAAGTCAATAGCTTGCTAAAGGAGACCCAAAAAAATACTGAAGAAAATAACACCTTAAAAAAGCCTAACCCAAATGGCAAAAGAGGTCCAAAAAGCCAATGAGGAGAAAAATGCCCTAAAAAGAAAAATTGGCCAAATGGAAAAGGAAGTCCAAAAGATTACTGAAGAAAATACTTCCTTAAAAATTAGAATAGAGCAATTGGAAGACAGTGACTTTATGAGAAATCAAGACACTGTAAAACAAATCCAAAAGAATGAAAAATTAGAAAACAATGTGAAATATCTCATTGGAAAAACAACTGACCTGGAAAATAGATCCAGGAGAGAGAATTTAAAAATTATTGGACTATCTGAAAGCCATGATCAAAAAAAGAGCCTAGACATCATCTTTCAAGAAATTATCAAGGAAAACTGCCCTGATATATTAGAACCAGAGGGCAAAATAGAAATTGAAAGAATCCACAGATCTCCTCCTGAAAGAGATCCCCAAAGGAAAACTCCTAGGAATATTGTAGCCAAATTCCAGAGTTCCCAGGTCAAGGAGAAAATATTACAAGCTGCCAGAAGGAAACAATTCAAGTACTGTGGAAACACAATCAGGATAACACAAGATTTAGCAGCTTCTACATTAAAGGACCACAGGGCATGGAATATAATATTCCGGAGGGCAAAGGAGATAGGATTACAACCAAGAATCACCTACCCAGCAAAACTGAGTATAATCCTTCAGGGGAAAAAATGGTCATTCAGTGAAATAGAGGACTTTCAAGCATTCCTGATGAAAAGACCAGAGCTAAACAGAAAATTTGACTTTCAAATACAGGACTCCAGTGGAACATGAAGAGGTAAACAGGAAAGAGAAATCATAAGAGACTTATTAAGATTGAACTGTTTACATTCCTGCATGGAAAGATGATATTTGTAACTCATGAGACCTTTGTCAGTATTAGGGTAGTTGAAGGAAAAAATTATGTATGTATAGATAGATAGATAGATAGATAGATAGATAGATAGATAGATAGATAGAGGGCACAGGGTGAGTTGAAGATTAAGGGGTCATATCTGGAGAATAAAATTAAGGGATGAGAGAGGATGATACTCGGAGAAGAAAGGGAGAGGTAGAATGGGGTAAATTATCTCACAAAAAAAAACAAAAGAAAAGTCTCTCACAGTGGAGGGGAACAGGGGAAGGTGAGAGGGAATGAGGGAATCTTATTCTCATAGAATTTGGCTTAAGGAGGGAATAACACACATTCAATTGGGTATGGAAATCTGTCTTACCCTACAGGAAAATAGGGGGAGAAGGGGACAAGAGAGCAGGGGGATGATAGAGAGGAGGGCAGATTGGGAAAGGGGGTAATCAGAAGTAAATACTTCTGAGGAGGGACAGGGTCAAAAGAAAGAATAGAATAAATGGGAGGGCAGGATAGGATTAAGGGAAATAGAGTTAGTTTTTCACAACATGTCTACTAAGGAAGTGTTTTGCATAACTGCACATGTACAACCTATATTGAGTTGCTTGCCTTTTCAATGAGGGTGGGTGGGGAGGGAGGAAGGGAGAAAATTTGGAACTCAAAGTTTTAAAAACACATGTTTTAAAAAAAATGTTTTCACATGCAACTGGGAAATAAGAAATACAGGTAATGGGGTACAGAAGTCTATCCTGCTCTACAGGAAAATAAAAGGGGAAGGGAATAAGAGAAGGGAGGGGGGAGAGATAGAAGAGAAGGCAGACCAGGGGAAGAGGTATTCAGAATGCATGCCATCTTGGGGTGGGGGGAGGGGTGAGAAATTTGGAACTCAAAAACTTGTGGAAGTGAATATTGAAAACTAAAAATAAATAAATTTATATTAGAAAGTAAAAAATAAAATAAAATATTACTACCCATACAGATGATCAAGGGAACATTAAAAACTCACAATCCATCTGCCAATTTATTCACCTTCATATAAATCTTAATAAAAATGTCCACATAGAAGGAAAAAAAAAGAGAAAGAAAAAGAAAAGCTCCCTCTTTCTTCAATAGCTTGCCAAATGTGCTGATGTTTATATGCATACAAATTACATGCCACCAATAAAAGCTCAAGATAAACATTTTTCTATTGAATCATCACTGAAATTTAACTGATAGCTTTAGCATTAAAAAGAAACAAAGGGAAGGAATTTATAGCTATAATTGAAAACAGGTGGAATTATTTAGTCTTCTAAATTTTTAACTTTCACCAAGTATTTATTAAGCAACCATGACATACAAAGCAGGGATACCTGGTTTCTTATTGGTGGAGAGAATTGGGAAACACTGAGGTGAAAGGGAGAGGGGTAGTTTTGTAACATTCCTTTAGTCAGGTGACAGTTGGGAGAGGGTGTAATCTTGAGACTTCTCCAAAATCAGGTGACTTTCAAGAAGTTGAAACAACTTCATAAAATGGTGGATAAAGGCAAAATGGAGTAACTAATGCTATTTCATTGTAACACCTGGAAAACAGATCAAGGAGAAAAAATTTCAGAATCAGTGGACTATCTGAACCAGGACTGAGAGAGAGAGAGAGGAGAGAGACAGAGAGACAGAGAGAGAGAAAGAGAGAGAGACAGAGAGACAGAGAGAGACAGAGACAGAGACAGAGACAGACAGAGAGAGACAAAGACAGACAGAGAACTTAGACATCATATTTCAAAATATATTGAAAGAAAGCTGCCCATATCTCTTAGAACCAGAGGGCACAGTGGAAATAGAAAGAACTCACCTCTTGAAAGAAATCCTAAATGCTAAAAGGGGTAGACTTCAAAAACTACAGAGTAATATCAGTACTAAACATATGTGCACTAAATGGCAGAGCAACCAAATTCTTAAAAGAAAAGTTAAATGAATTACAGGAAGATATAAACAGTAAAACTGTACTAGTGGGAGATCTCAACTTTCCCCTCTCAGAAACAGATAAATCTAACTATAAAACAAATAAGAAAGAAGTCAAGGAGATGAATGGAATCTTAGAAAAGTTAAATACAATAGACTCTCTGAAGAAAACTGAACAGAAATAGAAATACCTTTTTCTCAGCTATGCAGACACGTTTACAAAAATTGACTTTGTATTAAGACATTAAAACCTCACAACCAAATACAAAAAAAGCAGAAATATTAAATTCATCCTTCTCAGACAATAATGAAAAAAAAATTACATTTAATAGAGGGCTGTGTAAATAAAAAGCTAATTTGAAACCAATAATCTAATCCTAAAGAATGAGTGGGTCAATGAACAAATCATAGAAACAATCAACAATTTCATTAAAAAGAATGACAACAATGAGACAATATATCAAAATTTGTAGGATGCAGCCAAAGCAGTAATTAAGGGAAATTTTATATGTCTAAATGCATACATCAATAAAAGACAGAAAAATCAATGAACTGGACATGCAACTAAAAAAAAACTGGAAAAAGAACAAATTAAAAATCCCCAATTAAATACCAAAATGGAAATCCTGGAAATCAAAGGAAAGATTAATAAAATTGTAAGTTAAAAAATTGAACTAAAAAATAAAACTAAAAGCTGGTTTTGTTTTTAAAAATCAGTATAATAGATAATGTATTAGTTAATTTGATTTTTAAAAAGAAAGAAGAAAAACAAATTATTAGCATCAAAGATGAAAAGGGTGAATGTGCTACCAATAAAGATGAAATTAAAGCAACTAGGAGTTGTTTTGCCCAATTTGCCAGTAAAACTGACAATCTAAGTGAAATGGATGAACATTTACAAAAATATAAACTGTCCAGATAAACAGATGAGGAAATAGAATACTTAAATAATCCCATCTTCAAAAAAGAAATTGAACAAGCCTTAAACGAGCTCCCTGAGAGAAAATCCCCTGGACCAGATGGATTCACAAGTAAATTCTACCAAACATTTAAGGAACAATTCATCCCAATATTATACAAATTATTTGAAGAAATAAGCAAAGAAGGAGTCTTACCAAATTCCTTTTATGACACAAATATGATATAAATATAACACAAATACCTAAACCAGGGAAAGCAAAAACAGAGAAAGAAAAGTATAGACCAATTTCCTTAATGAATATTGATGCAAAATTTTAAATAAATTACTATCAAGGAGGTCATATATCACAAAGATCATACACCATGACAAAAGAGGGATTTTACTGGGAAAACTATAAGCATAATTGACCATATTAATAACATAAAACAACAAAAATCATATGATTATCTCAATAAATGCAGAAAAAGTGTATGACAAAATATAATACCCATTCCTTTTTAAAAACACCAGAAGGCATAAGAATCAATGGAGCCTTTTTTTTTTAATATGAGGCAATTGGGGTTAAATGATTTGCCCAGAGTCACACAGCTAGTGAGTGTTATATGTCTGAAGTCGGATTTGAACTCATGTCCTCTTGACACTAGGATCAGTACTCTGTCCACTGAGCCACCTGGCTGACCTGATAGAACCTTTTTTAAAAAATGATAAATAGTATCTATCTAAAACCAAGAGCAAGCATCATCTATAATGGGGATAAACTTGAAGCCTTCCCAATAAGATCAGGACTGAAGCAAAGATGTCCATTATCAATACTAGTATTCAGTATTGTATTAGAAATGCTGGCTATAGCAATAAGACCAAAAAAAAAAGAAATTGAAGGAATAAAAATAAGCAATGGGGAAACAAAATTATCAACTTTTGCAGATGATATGAATGATATGAATTTTTTAAGATAATATACTTGGAGAATGAACTAAAAAGCTAGTTGAAACTCCTGCAAAGTTGCAGCTAGTTGATGCCGTGTATAGAGCACTGGCCCTGGAGTCAAGAGAACCTGAGTTCAAATCCAGCCTCAGACATATAACACTCACTAGCTGTGTGACTCTGGGCAAGTCACTTAACCTGACTTGCCTCATATAAAAAAAATAAATAAACAAAAATAAAACAAGCTCACATAAATGTTACCAACAAAACCCAGAAGGAAGAGATAGAAAGAGAAATTTCATTTAAAATCACTGCAAACGACATAAAATGCTTCAGAGTCTAACTGCCAAGACAAACCCAGGAGATTATATGAACACAATTGCAAAACACTTTTCCCACAAATAAAGACAGATCTAAACAATTGGAGAAATGTTAATTGTTCATACATAGGCCAAGCTAGTATATTAAAAATAACAATTCTACTTAAATTACTTTACTTATTCAGTGCCATATCAAACTACCAAAGATTTATCTTACAGAGCTAGAAAAAAGTAATAAAACTCATCTGGAAGAACAAAAGTTCAAGAATATCAAGGGAATCAATGAAAAAAAGTTACAGAAATCAACCTAACAGCTTCGGATTTCAAACTATATTACAAGCAGTAATTATTGAAACAATCTGGTACTGGCTAAGAAAAGGAGTGGTGGATCAGTAGAATAGATTAGGTCGGGGTGGGGAACCTGCAAAACTGGAAAACAGTTTGGAAGAAACTGGACATAGACCAACATTTCACACTGTATACCAAGATAAGGCAAAAATGGATAGATTATTTAGATGTAAAGGGTAAGGAGGAAGGGGTGTCAAGCTGACACTTGAACCTCACTCTCATCTGAACTGGTCAACAGAAGGAAGAATATAAACACACACACACACACAGAGTTGAGAACAGAGATATATTTCACTCAACAATGAAACAGGAAGGAAAGGAGAGAAAGGGGAAGGGAGAATTGAAGTGAGGGCAGATTAAGGGAGGGATTAGTCCAAAGCAAAACAAATCCTAAGAATATACAAAAATAATCTGAGGGGGTGCCCATAAATTGGGGAATGGAGGAACAAGTTAGAGTATAAAAATATGATGGGGGCAGCTAGGTGGCTCAGTGGATAGAGCACCAGCCCTGGATTCAGGAGGACCTGAGTTCAAATCTGACCTCAGACACATAACAGTTACTAGCTATGTGACCCTGGGCAAGTCACTTAAGCCCCTTGCCTAGCCAAACATAAATAAATAAATAAATAAAGCTAATAAAAATAAAAATATGATGAAATACTATTGCAATGAATTCTTATTAGGACAGTAAACAACCAGGGATTTCAGAACATTTGTAATGAAACATGCTACCACCCTTCCAAAAAAGAGGTAGAAAACTCCGAGTGCAGAATGAGACAAATATTTTTAGGACATGACCAATGCAGAAATTTGTTTTTATTGACTATACATGTATGTAATGAGTTTATTTGTGTGTATTTGTGTTTTCAGTGAGTAATGGAAAGTGTTGGGAGATAGGGGAAGATGTAAAGGAAGATCTCGGCTGATTAAAATAAAATATATTTTAAAAATATAAGAAAACTTAGGAACTCTGATCAACACAATGACCAACCACAATTGCTGTGGACTCATGAGAAAACACACTACCCACCTCCAGACAGAGAAATGATGGACTCAGAATACAGATTGAGACTATTTTTAAACATAGCAAATGAGAAATTTTGTTTTGTTTAATGACATGTGCTTGTAACAGGGATTTTGTTTTTCTTGCTTTTTCACCTGGTGAAGGAGGGAAAGGAGCAGGAGTGAGAGAAGGCTGAGATTTATTTGGAAATAAAATAAAATTCAATTTTTTTAAAAAAAAATTTTAAAAGACATGTGTTTCATCCCAGACAGTAGTGAGATTCTGGGAATGTCACTTAACCTCTTCCAAGCCTCAGTCTCCTCTTCCATAAAATGAGGATAACATTCACATCACCTACCTCACAGATTTTTGTAAGGAAAATGCTTTATAAACCTTAAAGCGCTATTGTTATTGTTGTTGTTATTAATATAGCTAGTCTAATATAATTAAATCATTAATTCTGATATGATTCTTAATTAGTATAATCAATAGTTATTATTGTGTAACCTGTGACCCAAGAGAACTCTGAGTTCACACAGGTTACAGTTCTGGAGGCTAATCCCAAGGAGTCATTTTCTCCTTTTGGTTCATTGTCTCCCATCTGGAATACTCCAGGAAAATCTTTAAACATGTTGATGGTATAGCTCGTGTCTAGGTTTCCCCAAATGTGGGTAATAGGATTTCCAATTCCTACACAAGCACTCAAGGTATTAAATGCATACTGGGTATGGGAGAACCCTTATTTTACCCCACAGAAACTGCATGACGTGCAAAAGGTTCACAGGAGCCCATTAACAGACACAGAAACATATAAAGCGTTAAAATAGCCCATGAGACTCTGCCCAGAAGTTAACCACATTTTGGAGACTGCTGACAAGAAATTCTCTTCTCATTGACAATTCATAGCAAGGTCCAGATCTCCACATGATATGGCTTTAGTTGTAGGGGCCACATTCAAAGTATGCAATTGAAGAAATCTCTTCTACAGATGGTGCTATGTAGGAAATCTCCCTTTTCTTAACAAAAGATTAGATTCTGAGATAGGAATTCAACATAATTCCTATCTTTATACAAGAACTTGAAGTATATAAGTATAGTCCATGAAGTACCATCTCAAGCTGAGCAGGAACACACACACACACACACACACACACACACACCTGCCTTTATTATTAACTGTGTCTGCAGGGGAGATTATTAGTGAGAAATCCCTTCTACCCCATTTACTACACCCTGGAATAAGGCAAAAAGGAAAAAATAGAGAGTCCTACAGAGAAGACTTCCTTCAGGAGACAGTCCTGAAGGCTCTCAAAGGGTCTGAGAGTACAAAAATGCCTAGCAATTTGCTTTATTTAGACCATAAAGGCAACTCTTCTGACAAAAGTCTATTCCCCCTGACTTTGTCACTGACAATCATCTTAGGGGCATCTGAGAACCAATCAGAGAAGTACACTGCATCTTCTCAATAAGGTATCAATGTTCATACTTGGGAAGTTGTCCCCTCAAATGCTTTCAGACAATGCACTCTGATCTGTAATCTCATCAGATTTGGAAGAGAGAGTCTCATCAAGTTGATCAGCAGATCCCCTGATCAACCCTTGCTCTCTACATTAAAAATGCTTATTACCTAGGCTATCATGTGCTTTTGGACAAGCGGTCCTTTGAGTTAGACCATCAGCACATATATCTTGAATAGGCATTATGGACAGATAATGAGCTGGGTCCAGGACTGAATAGCAAGAAGAAAACAAATGTATTTGTATTCAGAAATTACACAGTCCATTCAACAATCTCAAACTGTTCTCTGATTTTAAAAAAAGAATCACTCTGTTTAACATCAATATTCTCCTAGTGCTGCTATATAATTTTGATTCATATGAGACTAGACTTTCCAAAAAATCAAAATTTCAGGCAATGCAAAAAGTAATGGAAAGATCCATGGTGGGCACCAAGAAGTTGCCATACATTGTCAATGATGACTTGTATAGAAGAAGTAGAGAGAAAGACATCGTCCAGGAAATTTGAATAAAAGTAGACTGTTCATGTATCAAGGGAAAGGTATGGATAGGCTGAATGCTGATATTCATGGAATGTTAAAGCCGAGGGGCAGTGGTCTCAGCAGTCAATAAACATTTAAACACCTGCTATCTATCAGGCTCTAGTGCTAAGTGCTAGGAATATAGAAAAAAAATTAAAAGTCCCTGCACTCAAGGAGTTCACAGTCTAACAGGGGAAATAACATGATGAGAAAGGAGAAAAATTTCATTCATGGTAGACAGCCAGAGAAAATGCCTAGAGATGGAAGATGGAGTGTCTTGTGCAAGGAACAGCAAAGAGGCCATTATCACTGGATCACAGAATAGGGGAAGGTAGGGGGAGGAGGAGGAGGAGTAAGGACTGGAAAGGTAGGAGGAGGCCAGGTTATGAAGGCCTTTAAACACCAAACAGAGGCTTTTATATTTGATCCTGGAGGTAATAGGAAGCCACTGGAGTTTACTGACTAGGGATGTGACTTGGTCATTTTTAGGGAGATCACTTTGACAAGTAAGTGAAGGATGTGTTGTAGTAGGGAAAGAACTGAGACAGGGAGACCATCTAGAAACATGTTGCAATGTTTCACACTTGAAGTGTCGAGAGCCTGTACAAGGGTGGCGGTGCAACTGTCAGAAGAGAGAAGGTAGCATCGACAAGAGATATTACAAAGTTAGAGTTGACAGGACATGCTAATGGATTGGATGGGGTAAGGGTGGGGGATTAGTTAGAGACAATGAAGAGTCAAGGATGGCACCTAGGTTGCCAGCCTGGGAAGATGGTGGTGCCTTTGAAACAGAAAAGTTGGAGAAATGAAAAGGCTTGGGCGGGGGCAGAGGGGAGGTGCCATGAATTCAGTTTTGGACATGTTGCATTTAAGATGTCTATGGGACATCCAGTATGAGGTGTCCAATAGGTCTCTAAATTTTTTTTGATTGTATATCCCTATCAGTATAAATCTTATATAGGTACCCCTAATATATGGTTATTTATCTACCTCTTGAGAAGCAGCATGGCCTAGTAAATAAAGAGCTGGCTTTGAAGAAAGAAGACAAGAGTCTAATTCCTTCCTCTGACACATATAATGAGAACACTAGCAAAGAGGAGACCAACCCTTAAAGTATGTGCCATTAGTTCTGCTTTCAGGCAATCCAAGTGGAGTAAGCCAATTTTTGGAAGTGTGTGATGTTCCATAATTTAGGGCCCTGCCCACTATTCAGAGAATACATGAATATTTCATAGATGTTTCTTTTGAATTTACTGGATGGTAATGAAAAAGCCTATTAATTGGCTGTTGAGCCAAAACTGAATAGGCACACAAAAGATGTACTGAGAGGGAACTGTCCTTTGGTTGCACTAGAATGAGAAGGAAGAAATGTTACAGTCTCCCGGGCACAGAAAGAAGTAGGAGCTGTTTAAGGCCTGATCAGTAGCTCCATTTGAATCCCAATGGGTTTTATCAAAGCCTGGTTTTCCAATGCTGTATTTCAAGAAATCATAAACTGAACTACATGGGGCAAATGAGTCAATTATCCCAATTTTTTTTAAATGATAGAATAAATAAGGAAGAGAAAAAAATCTAGCCTGTAAACCCCAAGATATCTTGTGAGATTTCAGGTATCTTTTCAGTAAATATCCCTATTTAAAATCTTATTGTTATTAAATGCTCCTTGGGCATCAAGGAGATTTCAACATGTAATTTGACACAGGCATTAATTACTAGAAAATAATATTAAGGAGATGGTTAATGGTGACAATATTTGGGGAAAATTACATGAGATGGGGGCTTGGTGAGTCCCTGCAACCCCTCAGGTTTCACCACAATTCTGAGAAGACCTGTCACCATTGAGCTCTGAAGATCTGACTCACCAATATAAATGTATGTTGGGAGAGAGATCCCAGAACCTATATATGATACACATAACTGACACATATACCCATGGCAAGGAAGTTAAAAATTTAGTGCTCTAGTCAACTCCTAAGGCCAGAAGTTATTTTTGTTGTTTGTCCTTCTTTTTCAAAGACCATTGATATCAGGAGGGTGATACCTCGACTCATTTGTGAATTAGATTGAAGTGAGACAGGGCTCTGCAAATCATCAGCCTCACTCTTTCCTCCAGAGTCACCGAAGTCCAGTGGCAAGACATAGGTCAAGATAACCGGCAATGGCACAGTGGCCTGATGCCCTCCCCCTCCCCATGCAGTGGATGACCTTGGCCTTTCTAAATTAAGGTCTTTCCCAGGTCTGGGTTTATCTGAGGCAATGCCCATTCAATGAGTAAGGACTATGTAAGAATTGAGATAAAATATGGTCTGATTTACCATCACAAAAATATCACTGTGGGAGGGAGAGACCATAAATTACAGAGAAAGTATTGACCTGAGTTTGTTATGGAAATCTTTCGCCTGGGAGTTTCCTGTATCAGTGAAATCACAGGTTTAGTTCTTATCTCCTAGGCCTACACACATACTAGTACATAGATATATTAAGTACATGAAAACAAACATAAAAATAAAACATTTTAAAGGTGAAATTAGTAATATTCTAAAATAATTATTTTATTAATGGTACCAAGAACCTTCCATTTTTACCAAAATACTATCAATATTTTTATAAGATCGATGTTATTAAATATCCATCATTTTTTAAAATCTTAGTTTAAAGCTTTGTGATACAGAAACTCAAAAGTCTGGTTGCAAGCTCAATTCATTTTGATACTTTATTTTTATGGTTGTCTGTCACTGCTGAAGAAATACCTCACAAAGACCTTTGGATTCAAAAAAAAGCTTTTTTTGGTTGCGCTCACTACATCACGATACTCATTTTCAACCCCATCCAACAGTTAGGCAAAGTTTTTTGTAGTGATACAGTGGATAGAGCCCTGGGTCTTGAATCAGGAAGATCTGAGTTCAAATCTAGCCTCAGACACTTACTGGCTGGTGACCCTGTGCAAGACACTTGACTTCTGTCTGCCTCAGTTTCCTCATCTGTAAAATGGAGATAATAATAGCACTTTTCTCCCAATGTTATTGTGAGAATCAAATGAAATGATATTTGTGAAGTGGTTTGCAAATCTTAAAGTGCTAAGTAAGTGCTATCATTATTATTGTTATTGCTGTTTAGGTTAATAAATTGTTCTTGCAAACTAATTAGAAAGTTTTTAATTTTTATATGCTTTTTAAAAATGAATTCAAGACCCACTAAAGCTCTTTGTTTGGAAGATTTTTAAAAAGGTTAGAAAATTCTGTTTCCGAGTTTTTCAAGTATGAGTGTTTTTGTAGGTGACACACAGTTTTTGGCAAGAAAAACACCAGTTTTTAAATATCTTGGCAGTTGTAGTGGTTTCATTCTATCATTGGCTAATAAGTCATGGCATGATATATACTTACACTAAGGTTCATCATTAACAATACTGGAAGCAAATCCATATTTCAAATAATCATCTTGAGAATTTTGAATTTTTCTGGCCAACTTCTAGTCAGATCAAATTAAATGGTCATTGTTTTATCTAATAATGTGACTAACAAAGAGCACATAGAAGTGCCAGTTCTGCCCAAAAGTATAATGGATTGCTGTATGCACCTGGCACACAGTAGGTGCTTAATAAATACTTACTGACTGCCTCAAGATGTGGTGAATTCCCCCTCCTTGAAGACTGAAACACAGGGGAATTTTAATGAAAAGCATCGTCTCAGACAGACAGTTTTAACAAACTTTGTCATTTCTCATAATGGAAAACAATAGCTGCTAGCAGGGACAGTGTTAGCTTATGGTCTCCATGGCCATAGTGGCAGTGAGCAGCACAGGAGGAGGAGGGATCTGACACTAATGGAAAATGGCCCTTTCATCTCTAGGACCAATAAAATTAAAGTATTCTATAAATTCCTAATAAGGAGGTTGGAATGCAGAGCTGGGAAGTGGGAATGTTAATGGTCCCATTCCAGCAAAAGGATAAAAATGGGAGGCTAGGACCATACCAAGCAAACTGTGTTCCACTGGTTCACAGAAATCTCCAAGCAGAGTCTGGGTGAGCATTTGTCAAGCATGTTATAGTAAGAATTTCTCTGATGTGCAGGTCACGCTAGATAGCTACAAAAGTCTCTTCCAGCTCTCAAATCCTGTGATTCTGTGAGTTACCCATGAGGCAATTCTCAAAGCTGATGCTACCTAGGAAATTTTCCTTGTCTTTTTTTATTAATTTATTTTGATTTATAACTTCCATAAACTTTTTCCATAAGTTTCTGTAACTTCTTCTGGAGTTGTCTTAGATCCTTGCATTGCTGAGAAGAGCTAAGTCTGTTGAAGTCAGTCATTGTATTTTGTGGCTATTACTGTATATAATGTTCTCCTGGTTCTGCTCGTTTCACTCAGCATCAGTTCATATAAGTCTTTCCAGGTTTTTCTGAAGTCTGCCTGTTCAATAGCACAATAGTATTTCATTACATTCATATACCACAACTTATTCAGCCATTCCCTAATTGATGGGCATTCCCTCAATTTCCAATTCTTGGCCACTACAAAAAGAGCTGCTGTAAATATTTTTGTACATGTGGATCCTTTTCCCATTTGTATGATTTCTTTAGGATACAGCCTTAGAAGTGCTATTGCTGGGTCAAAGGGTATGCATATTTTTATAGCCCTTTGGGCACAGTTCCAAATTGCTCTCCCAAATGGTTGGATCATTTCCCAACTCCACCAACAATGCATTAGTGTTCCAATGTTCCCATATCTTTCTCCAACATTTGTCATTTTCCTGTTTTGTCATGTTGGCCAATCCAATAGTGCTACCTCAGAGTTGTTTTGATTTGCATTTCTCTAATCAATAGTGATTTAGAGCATTTTTTTGTATGACTATAGATGGCTTTAATTTCTTCATCTGAGAGCTGTCTGTTCATATCTTTTGACCATTTATCAATTGGGGAATGACTTGTATTCTTAGAAATTTGACTTAATTCTCTATATATTTGAGAAATGAGGCCCTTATCAGAGACACTGGTTGTAAAAATTCTTTCCCAATTTTCTACTTTCCTTCTAATCTTGGTTGCATTGCCTTTCTCTCTGCAAAAACTTTTCAATTTAATGTAATCAAAATTATCCATTTTGCATTTCATAACGTTCTCTATCTCCTGTTTGATCATGAATTCTTCTGTTCTCCATAAATCTGATAGGCAAACTATTCCTTGTTCTCCCAGTTTGCTTGTAGTATCAGCCTTTATATCAAAATCACAAACCCATTTTGACTTTATTTTGGTATATGGTGTGAGATTTTGGTCTATGCCTAATTTCTGCCCTACTGTTTTCCAGTTTTTCCAGCAGTTTTTGTCAAATAGTGAGTTCTTGTCCCAGAAACTGGAGTCTTTGGGTTTATCAAATAGTAGATTACTATAGTCATTGACTACTGTGTCTTGCATACTTAACCTGTTTCACTGATCCATCACTCTATTTCTTAGCCAGTACCAAGTAGTTTTGGTGACCGCTGCTTTATAATACAATTTAAGATCTGGAACAGCTAGTCCACCTTCCCCTGCATTTCTTTTCATTAATTCCCTTGATACTCTAGAACTTTTGTTATCCTAAATGAATCTTGTTATTATTTTTTCTTGCTGTATAAAATAATTTTTGGTAGTTTGATTGGTATGGCACTGAATAAGTAAATTAGCTTAGGTAGAATTGTCATTTTTATTATATTAGGTCTGCCTACCCATGAGCAACTGATATTTTTCCAGTTATTCAGATCTGACTTCATTTGTGTGGAAAGTGTTTTGTAATTGTGTTCATATAGTTCCTGGGTTTGTTTTGGCAAGTAGATTCCTAAATAATTTATAATGTCTACAGTAACTTTAAATGGAATTTCTCTTTCTATCTCTTGCTGTTGGGCTTTGTTGGTAATGTATAGAAATGCCTATGATCTGTGTGGGTTTATTTAATAGCCTGCAACTTTGCTAAAGTTGTTCATTATTTCAAGTGGCTTTTTACTTGATTCTCTAGGATTCTCTAAGTATATCATCATATCGTCTGCACAGAGTGATAGCTTTGTTTCTTTTTTGCCTGTTCTAATACCCTCAATTTCTTTTTCTTCTCTTATTGCTAAAGCTAATGTTTCCAGTATGATATTGAACAACAGTGGTAATAATGGACATCCTTGTTTCATCCCCAATTTTACTGGAAATGCTTCTAGCTTGTTCCCATTACATATGATGCTTGCTGAAGGTTTTAGGTAGATGCTACTTACTATTTTAAGGAAGGCTCTATTTATTCCTATGCTCTCTACTGTTTTTAATAGGAATGGTTGTATTTTGTTAAAAGCTTTTTCTGCATCTATTAAGATGATCATGTGGTTTCCGTTAGTTTTGTTGTTGATATGATCAATTATGCTGATAGTTTTCCTAATGTTGAACCAGCCCTGCATTCCTGGTATAAATCCTACCTAGTCATACTGTATTATTCTTATGATACATTTCATTTAAAATTTTTGCATCTGTATTCATTAGGGAAATTGATCTATAATTTTCTTTCCCTGTTTTGACTCTTCCTGGTTTAGGTATCAGCACCATATTTGTATCATAAAAAGAATTTGGTAAGACTCCTTCATCTATTTTCCCAAATAGTCTATATAGTATTGGAATTAATTGTTCTTTAAATGTTTGATAGAATTCGCTTGTAAATCCATCTGGTCCTGAGACTTTTTCCTGGGGAGTTCATCAACGGCTTGTCCAATTTCTTTTTTCTGAGATGGGGTTATTTCAGTATTTTACTTCCTCTTCTGTTAATCTGGACAATTTATATTTTTGTAAATATCTATCCATTTTAGTAAGATTGTCAAATTTATTGGCATACAGTTGGTGAAAATAGTTCCTAATTATTGTTTTACTTTCTTCTTCCTTGGTGGTGGTTTCACCCTTTTCATTTTTGACACTGGTAATTTGGTTTTCTTCTTTCTTTTTTTAATTAAATTAACCAAAGTTTATCTATTTTATTGTTTTTTCATAAAACCAGCTCTTAGTTTTATTTATTAGTTCAATAGTTTTCTTAATTTCAATTTTACTAATTTCTCCTTTGGTTTTCAATATTTCTAATTTGGTTTTTAATTGGGATTTTAATTTGTTCTTTTTCTAGTTTTTTTAGTTGTATGCCCAATTGATCATGTAAGCATTAAGAGATATAAAACTTCCCCTAAGACCTGCTTTCACTGCATCCCATAAGTTTGGTATGTTATCTCATTATTGTCATTCTCTTGAATGAAGTTATTGATTATTTCTATGATTTGATGTTTGACCCATTCATTTTTTAGGATAGATTATTTAGTTTCAAATTATTTTTAGTCTATCTTTCAGTGGCCCTTTATTACATATAATTTTTATTGCATCATGATTTGAAAAGGATGCATTTAATATGTCTGCTTTTCTGCAATGGATTGTGAGATTTTGATGCCCTAGCACCTGGTCAATTTTTGTGTATGTACCATGTACTGCAGAGAAAAAAGTGTATTCCTTTCTATTCCCATTCAATTTTCTCCAGAGGTCTACCATACCTAACTTTTCTAAAATTCTATTCACCTCCTTAACTTCTTCCTTGTTTATTTTGTGGTTAGATTTATCTAGTTTAGAGAGGGAGAGGTTGAGTTCTCCCACTAGTATAGTTTTGCTGTCTATTTCTTCCTGTAACTCCCTGAACTTCTCCTGTAACTATCTGGATGTTATACCATTTGGTGCATATATGTTTAGTAATGATTTTACTTCATTGTCAATGGTGCCTTTTAGCAGGATGTAGTTTCCTTCCTTATCTCTTTTGATAAGATCTATTTTTGTTTTTGCTTTGTCTGAGATCAGGATTGCTACCCCTACTTTCCTAGTCCTTTTTAAGGCTAAATTCTAGGATTATGCTGCCTAGGGAATTCAAGATCTTTTCTCCTCTACACACAACTTTGTGGTTCTGAAAGAATGTCCTTAAATTCCCCTCTCAGGCTTCGTAGAAGGACACTTCCTATAGCTATGTACTTTTGCTATAAGTTACCATTACTACTTATGGGTGGGGGTGGGGATGGTAAGTAATTGGAGAGAAATCCCTCCCCTACCTGCTGCATTTTGGAAGTACATACAAGGAAAAGGGGAAGGAAGGGCTCCTGAGGAATTGAAAGCTGCAGAGAGCTAACTGGATTGTTTTTATAGGTCACAAGGAATTACTGACTCAGGCAGTCAGTGAGTCCTTGTTTTCTCTGTTTTTCATAAATTTCATTCCAACAAGGGGCAGCTAGGTGGCACAATGGATGGAGCACCGGCCCTGAAGTCAGGAGTACCTGAATTCAAATCTGACCTCAGACCAACCACTTGACACTAGCTATATGACCCTGGGCAAGTCACTTAACCCTAAGTGCCTAAAAAAAATTTTTTTTAATTTCCTTCCAACAAATTTCCAAAATTCCCTTTCCTTCCCTAGAATCTCATCAGATTGTTTGGGAAATTTTTCAAATTGAGCAGGCACCCCACTACCATTCACACTCTTATGTTAAGATGGTTAAAAAAAAAAGGATAAGAATAGTCTTACTTTCCAAGTACTTGTATACATTTCTCACTACTGTGTCCTAACTTAAGTTGGGCTAACTCCTAAAACACATTTTCTCCCCTCCGTGTCTTAACTCAAAATTTTGTAATACCAGATTAGGCAAAGTGTTCCCTGATTCATCATGAAGATGGAACATTTTGAACAAATACAAATGAAACACACTGAAAAGCCTCTCTTAAATGTGGTAATCCCTCCATCTCTGAATGTATCTGTTACACACTGATCTTAAATTTAAACCAACTGAATCTTCTTCAACTCAGCAATACTTACAATGAACAGGTCACATTGTTCAGTTTTTAGAACTAAGAACTAAGAGCTAAGGCTCTTTAGAAGGTCAGCATCCAAGTGATTGGCCTTGGAAAACTTCAGGGATTGTCATCAGAAACAAAGTGAGACCAGCCATGGAAGTAGGAGACAAAAAAATACCATTTCTACCAACCCTTTACAAAGTACAATTATATGTAAATGATTCAAAAGCAGAACATCCCAGAGCAGCCAGTTCTCAATGTAAGCTATTTATTTCCATTTATACCACTATTATTGCTTGGCTAAGACATCTGAAATTGGGATGTCTGGTCTATACATAACCAGGAGAGGGGAGAAAGAGACAGAGACAAACAGGGACAAAAAGAGACAGAAAGAGTAGAGAGATAGAGACAGAAAGAAGAGAGAAACAGAGAGAGGAGAGAGAATAAGAGAGAGAAAGAGACAGAGAGACACAGAAAGACAGAGAGGGAAGTAGGAGGAGGAGGAGGAAGAGGTTGGGAAGGGAGGAAGGGTGTAGAGTCAGAGACAGAGCTCATCTAGAACCTGTCAGGTAAGCAGTGGGATGGATTGATAAAACTTCTGGGGGAAAAAAACTGCTTGATTGTGCAGAACAAAGGAAGCAGAACCAAATCATTACACAAAGTAACAGCAATATTGTAATGATGATCAACTATGAAAGATTTAGCTAATTTGATCAATGCAACAATCCAAAACAATTCTGAAGGACTTATCATGAAAAATGCTCTCTACCTCCAGAAAGAAAACTGATGAACTCTGAGTGCAAACTGAAGAAAAATTATTTTCACTTCTTTTATTTTTCTTCCTTTTTTGCAGTGTGGGTAATATGGAAATATATTTTGCATAACTTCATATGTATAATTGATATAATATTTCTTGCCTTCTCAGCAGGGCCAAGGGAGGGAGAAAATTTGGCACTCAAAAGTTTAAAAAAAAAAAGAATGCGAGGGGGCAGCTAGGTGGTGCAGTGGATAGAGCACAGGAGCTAGAGTCAGGAGGACCTGAGTTCAAATCCAGCTTCAGCCATTTGACTCTTACCAGCTATATGGCCCTGGGCAAGTCACTTAACCCCATTGCCTAGCCAAAAAAATAAAAATAAAAAAAGAATGCTAAAAATAAATAATAATAAATGTTAGGAGGTGAATTTCACCTGAAAACAACAATAATAATAACTACTCACATATTTATAGTATTCTACAATAAAGTGCCTTCTTAATGACTCTCCTATGATATATATAGTATAAAAATTGTTATTTTCATTTTATAAGAAACTGAGGCTCAAAGAGGTCCTTTGCCTTGCCCAAAATCACAAAGCCTCCCCCCCCACCAACTTAATGCCATATTACTCTGCTTGAGGGCAAGCTAAGAGACCTTGATAATAGAGATTACAATTACACTTAGCACTTAAAGGCTGCCATGGCTGTGATTACTTTTGACATTTATTTGGCTCTTTAAGGTTTGGAAATGCCTTATTATCTATTTTGCTTTCCAAAACAAGTGAGGTAAACACTACCAATATTATTCCCATTTTATAGATGAGGAAACTGAGGCTGAGAAAAGCTAAGTAGCTTGCCCAGGTTTATATATACCTACACCAAACTAGGAGTTAAAAGACCTAAGTTTGAGTCCTGGCTCTGCCACTGATTGACTATGTGGCCTTGGACAAATAACCTCAGCTCAAAATAAAGAGATGATAGATAGATAGACAGACAGACAGACAGACAGATAGATAGATCACCTCAGCTCTAGAGGCCTCAATTTCACTCATCCCTAAACAAGTGGGTTCATAGGATCATGGCTCTTGAGCTAGAAGGAAAAGGATAGATCATCTAGACCAGAGCTTTATAACCTGGGGTCCATGGATAGATGTCCTTCAACTTGCATAGGGAAAAAAATAAATCTTCCTTTTCACTAACCTCTAGCTGAAATTTAACATTTCCATAAATTATTTATAAACATTATTCTGAGAAGAGATCTTACCGGAGAGTTAAGAGATTTTACCAGACTACCAAAAGGATAAATAGCACCAAAAAGTCCTGATTTGGACCAACCCTATCAGTTAGCATTTGACCCCAAGTGACCATCCAGCCTCACACTCAGGGTTTACTTCTGAGATCAAGAGCCCTTCATGTTAGTCAATAAGCATCAACTCACAAGAATCAAACATAGCAGCTTCCATCTTTCAATTGTATTTAACAAACTAATAATGCTAAACTAATTTAACATTCAGCATATACAGTAATAAACAATTAAAATAATCATTATGTGTAACCTTTGTTGCTGTTGTTTAGTCATTCAGTCATGTCCAACTCTTCGTGTCCACACAGACCATAGCTCACCAGACCCTTCTATCCTTCCACTGTCTCCTGAAATTTGTCCAAGATCATGTTCATTACTTCCATGACATTATCTATCCATCTCATCATCTGGTTTCCCCTTTTCCTTTTGCCTTCAATCTTTCCCAACATCAAAGTCTTCTCCAATGAGTCCTATCTTCTCATTATGTGGCCAAAGCACTTAAGCTTCAGCTTCAGTATTTGCCCTTCCAATGAATAGTCTGAATTAATTTCAGTATTGACTGATTTGGTCTCCTTGCTGTCCAAGGGCCTCTTGAAAGTCTTCTCCAGTGCCACAATTCGAAAGTGTCAATTCTGCACCACTAAGTTTTCCTTATCACCCAACTCTCATAGCCATACATTACTACTGAAAAAAATTTAACTTTGACTATATGGACCTTTGCCAGCAAAGTGATGTTTCTGCTTTTTAGTAAAATGTACAGATTTGCCACAGGTTTCCTCCCAAAGAGCAAGCATCTTTTAATTTCATGGCTGCAATGATCTCTTAAGCCCAAGAGTATGAAATCTGATACTACTTCCATTTCTTCTTCCATTATTTGCCAGAAAGTGATGGGACTAGTTGCTAAGATCTTAGTTGGTTTTTTTTTGGGGGGGGGTTTATGTTAAGCTTCAAGCCAGCTTTTACACTCTCCTCTTTCACCCTCATCAAGAGACTTCTTAATTCTTCTTCACTTTCTGCCATCAGAGGGGTATCATTTGCACATAGATTATTGATATTTCCCCTGGCAACCTTAATTCCAGCTTGTGAGTTATCCAGCCTGGCATTTCATGTGATGAATTCTGCATATAAGTTAAATAAATAAGGTAACAATATTCAGCTTTGTCATATACCCAGTCTTAAACCAATCAGTTGTTCCATGTTTGGTTCGAACTGTTGCTTCAAAGGTCAGCATACAGGTTCCTCAGGAAACAAGAAAGATGAGCGGGTACTTCCATCTCTTTGAGGACTTGAAACATTTTGTTGTGATTCACATCATCAAAGGCTTTAGTGTAGTCAGTGAGGAAGTAGATGTTTTGCCAGAACTCCTTTGCTTTCTCCATAATGGAGTGAGTGTTGGCAATTTGGTCTCTAATTCCTCTGCCTCTAAAAAATAAACACACACACACATACACACACACACACACACACACACACACACACACACACACACACACACAAAGCCAGCCTGTTCTTCTGGTTATTCTCATTTTACATATTGCTAAAACCTAGCTTGCAGAATGTTCAGCATGACCTGGCTGGCATGTGAGATGAGTGCAATTGTTTGTTAATTAAAACATTCCTTGGTATTGCCCTTCTTTAGGATTGGGATGTAAAGTGATCTTTTCCAAAATATTTGTCACTGATGAATTTTCCAAATTTGCTGGATATTCATTGAAGCACTTTTTTTTGGTATGGCCATGATAATTTCTTTATTTTATTAATTGTTTATTCATTTTGAATTTAAATATAAGACAACAACAAAAGAACATTTCCACATACACAGCACAAAATGAAAACCATAAATTTCCATTTCACACTATTTACTTTTAAAAAAAACTATTTTAAAAAAAGCTATTCATTTTCAAAGCTCCTCTGCTTTTCTGTTCTTCCTTCTAAGTTTTCTTTTGTTCTCTGCTGTGCAGTTTTTTTCTCCCTTTCTCCCCACCTTGCCCTAGAGAAGGTACCGTTAGCTACCATACTATACATACTCCTATTTATCAGTTCTTTCCCTGAAGGGTATAGCATTTTCCTTCATAAAACCCTTGTAGCTGATTTCAATATTTGCAATACTCAGAATAACTTAGACATTCAAAGTTTTTCTTTGAATAATATTGTTGTTACTACATACAATATTCTCTTGGTTCTGCTTATTTCACTCTTTGTTATTTCATGCAAGTCCTCCCGTGTTTTTATAAAATCAGCCAGCTCATCATTTCTTATAGCACAGTAGTATTCCATCATAATGATATACCACAACTTGTTCAGCCATTCCCCAGTTGACAGGCATCTCCTCAATTTTCAGTTTTTTGGCACCAAAAAGAGAGCTGCTACAAATATTTTAGAACATGTAAGTTCTTTTCCTTTTTCCCTAATCACCTTGGGAAACATACCTAATAGTGTTATTACTGTGTGAAAGGGTATGTACAGTTTTATAGTATTTTGGGCATAATTCCAGATTCCTCTCCAAAATGGTTACATCAGTACACAGTTCCATCAACAGTGAATTAGTGTCCTAATTTTTCCACATCCCCTCCAATATTTGTCATTTTTCCCTTCTATCATTTTAGCCAATCTGATAGGTGCAAGATGATATCTCAAAGTTGTAATTTGCATTTCTCTGATCAGTAATGATTTAAAGCAGTTTTTCATTAACTATATATAGTTTTGATATCTTCATCCAAGAACTGCCTGTTCATGTCCTTTGACCATTTATCACTTGGGGAATGAGTTGTATTCTTATAAATTTGACAAAGTTGTTTATATATTTGAGAAATGAGACCTTTACCTGAGAAATTGTCTATAAAAATTTTCTCCCAATTTTGTTTTCCTTCTAATCTTGGCTACATTGGTTTTATTTGTACAAAACCTTTTTAATTTCATGTAATCAAAATTTTCTATTTTATACCTAACAATGCTCTCTGTCTGTTGTTTATTCATAAATTGTTATCTTATCCATTAGTTTAATGAGTAACATGTTCCATGTTCTTCTAACATTCTTATATCTCACTTTATATTTAAGTTATGTATCTATTTTGACCTTTTCTTGGGAAATAGTGTAAGGTATTAGTCTATGCCCAATTTCTTCCAGATTGCTTTTCAGCTTTCCAAGCAATTTTTACCAAATAATGGATTCTTGTCTGAAAAGTTTTAAATCTTTACATTTGTCAAATACAAGGCTACTATGATCATTTGTTGCTGTGTATGTCTCCTCTATTCCACTGATCCACCTTCCTATTTCTTAGCCGGTACCAGATAGTTTTGATAATTACTGTCTTATACTATAGTTTAAGATCTGGTACTGCTAAACCTCATTCCTTTACTTTTTTTTTATTACTTTTTTTACATTTTTGACCTTTTGTTCTTCCAAATGAAGTTTGTCATTTTTTCTATCTCAGTAAAATATTCTTTTTTGTAATTTAATTGGGATGCCATTGAGTAAATAGGCTAATTTAAGTATAATTTTCATTTTTATCATATTGATTTTGCCTTCCCATGAACAATTAGTGTTTCTCCAATTATTTGAATCTGACTTTATTTGTATAAAGAGTGTTTGTAATTATGATCATGTAGTTCCCGAGTTTCTTTTGATAGGTATACTCCCAGGTGTTTTATACTATCTACAGTTATTTTAAATGGAGTATCTCTTACTCTTTCTTATTCTTCTTGCAGGGTTTTATTGATAATATATAGAAATGCTGATGATCTATGTGGGTTTATTTTATATCCTGCTACTTTGATAAAATTATTCATTATATCCACTAACTTTATAGTTCAATCTTTAGGATTTTCCAAGTATATCTTTATATCATTTGCAAAAAAGAAATAGATTTATTACCTCATTGCCCATTTTTATTCCTTCCATTTCTTTTTCTTCTCTTATTGCTATTGTTAGCATTTCTAATACAAAATTAAATAATATTGGTGACAATGGGAATCCTTGTTTTACTCCTGATCTTATTGGGAAGGCTTTTAGTTCATCCCCATTATGAATAATGCTGATGGTTTTAGGTAGATGCTTCTTATCATTTTAAGGAAAAATCCATTTATTCCTATGCTTTTAACTGTTTTTAATAAGAATGAGCATTGTATTTTATCAAGTTTTTTCTTCATCTATTAACATATTACTTTGTTACTTTTGATATTGATTTAATCTCTTATGTTAATAGCTTTCCTTATGTTAAACCATCCCTGCATCCCTGGTATAAATCCCACTTGGTCCCCATGTATAATCTCTGTAATATATTATTGTAGTCTCCTAACTAGTATTTTATTTATGATTTTTACATCCACATTTGTTAATGAAATTGGTCTATTATTTTCTTTCTCTGTTTTCGCTCTTTCTGGTTTAGGTATCAACCCCATATTAGTTTCATAAAAGGAGTTTGGTAGGACTCCTTCTTTGCCTATTATCCCAAATAATTTATTTAACATTGCAATGAGTTGATCTTTAAATGTTTAGTAGAATTCACTGGTAAATCCATCTGCTCCTGATGTTTTTTTCTTAGAAAACTCATTTATGGCCAGTTCAATTTCTTTTTCTGAAATAGGTTTATTTAGATATTCTATATCCTCTTCTGTTAATTTAAGCAGTTTATATTTTTCTAAGTATTATTCTACACTTAAATTGTTAAATTTATTGGCATATAGTTAGGCAAAATAACTCCTTATAATTGCTTTTATTTCACCTTCATTAGTGGCATATTCACCCTTCTAATTTTTAATACTAGTGATCTGGTTTTCTCCTCTTTCTGTTTTTAAAATCACGTTAACCAATGGTTTATCTATTTTACTGATTTTTTCATAAAACCAACTCATAGTTTTACTTGTTAATTCAATGATTTTCTTACACTCATTTTTATTAATCTCACCTTTAATTTTTAAGGTGTCAAATGTGGTGTTTAATTGAGGATTTTGAATTTGTTCTTTTTCTAGTTTTTTAATTGCATGCCCAATTCATTGGGTCTGTTCTTTCTCTATTTTATTGATATAAGTATTTAGACATATAGAAACTCTGATTACTGCTTTTGGTGCATCCCGTAGGTTTTGATATGTTATCTCATTGTTACCTTTCTGTTTAATAAAATTGATTGCTTCTATGATTTGTTCTTTGTAAATGTACCAAGTACCAAGAGAAAAGGGCATATTCCCTTCTATTCCCATTCAGGGTGAGCTGAAGCTTGAAAAAGAGACCAGAGGGGGTAAGAGTATTTGCAGTGACAACTGGAAGGCCCTTGTCATAGCTCAGGGACAGAGAGGAGAACCTGAGGCCAAGCCTCCAGTTAGAGCTCAGAAAACAACAGCCCAAAAAACATGAAGCTTGAGACATTACCTGCCCTCTGCCAAACCTTAGAACTAGAGCATGATTCTAACATAAAGGTAATAGCCAAGAAACAACTTATTAAAAAAATTGTTTAAAGGGAGTAAGCAAAAGAGAAAGAACCTGGCCATATATAGCTACTATGGTAATAGAGAAGATCTGGGTTCAAACTCAGAAGAAGACAGTGAAGTCAAAACAGCTACTTCTACTTCAAAGAAAGATGTAAAATGGTCACAAGTCCAAAAAAACTTCTTAGAAAAGATTTTAAAAATCAAATAAGAGAGGTCAAGGAAAAATTGAGGGGAGGGGGATGAGTAATGCAAGAAAATCCAAGAAATGAAAAGAAAGTCAACCAATTAAAAAAAAAAGATCCAAAACTTACAGAAGAAAATAACTCCTTAAAAATTGGAATTGGGCAAGGAGAAGCTAATGACTTCATAAGACACCAAGAAAATATAAAACGAAATCAAATAATGAAAACTAGGGGCAGCTAGGTGGCACAATAGATAGAGCTATGGCCTTGGAGTCAGGAGGACCTGAGTTCAAAGACTCAGACACTTGACACTTACTAGCTGTGTGACTCAGGACAAGTCACTTGACCCTGATTGCTTCACCAAAAAACGAAAAATAATAAGGATAATAAAAAAGAAAAATAATAAGGATAATAAAAAAGAAAAATAGAAGGGAATGTGAAATGTCTCATCAGAAAAAACAGATCAAAAAGAGATGATATAAGAACTTTTGAACTACCTGAAAGGTATAATTTTAAAAAGAGGCTAAGCACTATACTTCAAGAAATTATAAAGAAAAATCACCCTGCAGTTTTAGAACCAGAGGGTAAAATAGAAATTGAAAAAATCCTACAATCACCAAGATATCCCAAGATGAAAACTCACAGGATTATCATAGCTAAGATTCAAAGCTCTCAGGTCGAGGAGAAAATACTACAAGCAACTAGAAAGAAATAATTTAAATACTGTGCAGCTACACTCAGGATAATGTAGGGTATAACAGCTTCTACATTAAAAGACTGAAGGGCATGAAACATGATATTCTGAAAAGCAAAGGAGTTGGGCTTGCAAACAAGAATAAAAGCTGCATGAAAAAGGTGGCTATTTAATGAATTAATGGACTTTCAGGTAATTTTGAGGGAAAAAAACAGAACTGAATGAAAAATTCGACCTACAAGAATGAGGAGAAACATTATAAGGTAAACATGAAAGATCAATTACAAAGAATTTTGTAAGGTCAAACTGTTTACTTTATATGGGGAAATGTTAGCTGTAACTCTTAAGATTGCTATTATTAGTAGTTTGAAAAAGCATATATAGATAAAGGCTTAACATTGAGTTGAGTATGGTGGGATGATCCCAAAAAATAAAATTGAGTAGGGAGAGGTAAAATGAAGCAATTAATTAATACAAATGAGGCGTCTGTGGAATAACTGTTACAGTGGAAGCAGGAGGAGGTGAATGGCTGGTAGTGTTAGAAACTTATTCTGATCAGAACTAGGTTGAAGAGGGAATAACATATACATCTTGAAAGGTATAAAAGTCTTCTTACAGAGAAATAGGAGGGCAAGGGGACATAACAAGAGGATAGGGACCCTTAGAAGGGTGGACAAACTAAGGAATAAGAGGGCAAGAGGAAAGAGTGAGAGAGGAATTCTTAAAAGGGGTGTGTCTTAGGGAGGCAGTGGTCAGAAGTAAATTAGACATCTGAGAAGGGATGAAGGGATAAAGTAAAAAAAGAAAAAAGGATAAACAGTGAGGGAAAATAGGATGGAAGGAAATGCACAGCTAGTAATTACAACATTGAATGTGAATGGGATGTACTCACCCATAAAATGTAAATAAATAGCAGAATGGATTTAAAAACCAGAATCCAATAGGTTGTTTACAAGAAGCATATTTAAAAATAAGAGATACATGTAGAGTAAAAATAGAGGGCTGGAATAGAATTTATTAGGCTTCAGCTGATGCCAAAAAAAAAAAGCGAGGGTAGCAATCATTACCTCAGACAAAGTTAAAGCTAAAATAGATTTAATTAAAAGAGATAAACAGGGAAACTACATTATGATAAGAGGTAGCATAGACAATGTGCTATACAATATTATCTCATTTTATCCTCACAACAACCTTAGGAGGTAGATATTATTATTATCTCCATTTTACAAATTAAAAAACTGAGACTAAGGGAGGTTATGTGACTTGCCCAGGGTCACTAAGCTAATAAGTGTCTAAGGCCAAAACTGAACTCAGGTCTTCCTGACCCTAGGCCCAGAGCTCTATCCACTTCACAACCTATCAGCCAATACTCCCACATTACATAATAAAGTATTGAAAAGCCCTTGAGGAGTGGAGCCAAGATGGCGGAGTGAAAGCAGAGACTTGCTTGATCTCACCCCCAAACCCCTCCAAACACCAACAAAAAAAGGCTCTAAACAAATTCTAAAGCAGCAGAACCCACAAAAAGACAATGTGAAACAATTTTCCAGCCCAAGACAATGCGGATAGTTGATTAGAAAGGTTTATCATGCCTTGCTGGGTGAGGAACACAGTTTGGTGTGGGTGTGCAGGCCTCAGCAAACCTGGAGCAGGCTTCAGAGGACTGAATCACAGGCATTTGTAGTGGTTTCCAGACTTTTCAACCCATGAACACCAAAGACAATTTAGAAGGTCAGTAGGAAAAGTCTGTTTCTGCGGTAGTGAGAGAGAAGAGTAGTGGGGTTCCACCTCCATTCCCTGAGTGTGGTCCCAGGGTGGTGGCTACCTCCAGAACTTCCAGCCCACAGACTGAGGGGGAATTGAGAGGCTGACCAAAAGGGGATTGCAGGGATCTCTCTGCTAGTGCAGGATTCTCTTGCTTTGCCAGTGCTTGGATCTGGGTCACAGTTCTGGGTGGCAGTCCTGGGGTGAAGAGGAGTGCTGGTATGGGGGAGCTTGTAGTGGCTGCACAGAGAAAATCCTCCTCACAGTTCCAAGACAGAAAAGAGTGTTTGTGGTCACTCGTAGATCAGAGCACAGGCCAGGAAAGGAGTAAACACCTCGCCCTTGATCATAGCACCTTAGAAAAACTGAAAATTTTCAGGTCCTTAGAAGTATCTCTGAAAACAGCTGCACAAAACCTCAAAGCTTGTGACGGTACATCCTCCACACTGCAAGCAGACTCCTACCTTAACAAAGAGTTTATAACTCAAGTAATTGGGTGGGTTCATGAGCAAGCAGCACAAAAAGAATCAGACCATAGAATCTCTCTTTGGTAACAAAGAAGATCAAAACATACAACCAAAAGAAGACAACACAGTCAAAGCTCCTACATCCAAAGCCTCCAAGAAAAACATTAATTGTCCCAGGCCATGAAAGAGCTCAAAAAGTAGTTTGAGAACAAGTAAGGGAAGTACAGGAAAAACTGAGAGTAGTGCAAGAAAATCATGAAAAACAAGTCAACAGCTTGCTAAAGGAGACCCCCCAAAAAATACTGAAGATAATAACACCTTAAAAAATAGCCTAACCCAAATGGCAAAAGAGGTCCAAAAAGCCAATGAGGAGAAGAATGCCCTAAAAAGAAAAATTGGCCAAATGGAAAAGGAAGTCCAAAAGATTACTGAAGAAAATACTTCCTTAAAAATTAGAATGGAGCAATTGGAAGCCAGTGACTTTATGAGAAACCAAGACACTGTAAAACAAATTCAAAAGAAATAAAAAATAGAAAACAATGTGAAATCTCTCACTGGAAAAACTACTGACCTGGAAAATAGATCCAGGAGAGAGAATTTAAAAATTATTGGACTACCTGAAAGCCATGATCAAAAACAGACCCTAGATATCATCTTTCAAGAAATTATCAAGGAAAACTGCCCTGATATTTTAGAACCAGAGGGCAAAATAGAAATTGAAAGAATCCATGGATCACCTCTTGAAGGAGATCCCCAAAGGAAAATTCCTAGGAATATTGTAGCCAAATTCCAGAGTTCCCAAGTCAAGAAGAAAATATTGCAAGCAGCCAGAAAGAAACAATTTGACTTTCAGATATAGGACTCAAGAGAAACATGAAGAACTAACCAAGAAAGAGAAATCATAAGAGACTTATTAAGATTGAACTGTTTACATTCTGCATGGAAAGATGATATTTGTAACTCATGAGTCCTTTGTCAGTATTAGAGTAGTTGGAGGGAAAAAATTTTATGGATGGATGGATAGATAGATAGAGGTCACAGGGTGAGTTGAAGATGAAGGGATGATATCTGGAGAATAAAATTAAGGGGTGAGAGAGGATTACACTAGGAGAAGGAGAAAGTGAGAGGTAGAATGGGGTAAATTATCTCACATGAAACAGACAAGAAAAGGCTTTTACAGTGGAGGGGAAACAGGGGAAGGTGAGAGAGAATGAGTGAATATTCTTCTCATCAGATTTGGCTTAAGGAGAGAATAACATACACACTCAGTTGGGTATGGAAATCTATCTTACCCTACAGGAAAATAGGGGGGGAAGAGGACAAGAGAGCAGGAGGATGATAGAGGGGAGGGCAGACTGGGGGAGGGGGTAATCAGAAGCTAGCACTTCTAAGGAGGGACGGGGTCAAAAGAGAGAACAGAATAAATGGGGGGCGAGACAGGATTAAGGTAAACATACTTAGTTTTTCACAACATGACTAATATGGAAGTGTTTTGCATGACTGCACATGTATTGAGTTGCTTGCCTTCTCAATGAGGGTGGGTGGGGAGGGAGGAAGGGAGAAAATTTGGAACCCAAAGTTTTAAAAACACATGTTAAAAAAAATTGTTTTCATAGAAAATGGAGGATAGAAATCTATCCTGCCCTATAGGAAAATTGAAGGGGAAGGGGATAAGAGAAGGGTGGGGGGCAGATATAAGGGAGGACAGATTAGGAGAAGGGGTATTCAGGATGCATGCCATCTTGGGGTGGGGGAGTGATGAGATGGGGAGAAAATTTGGAACTCAAAATCTTTATGGAAGTGAATATTAAAAACTGAAAATAAATAATTTTTAAAAAAGAAAAGACCTTGAAAGACCTTCAACATAAAGTAACTAATTGTTTGAACCCAGTACTAAAACCACCTTCTCTTAAATAAGACAATACATATTGTGTCAAAATGATTATGAATTCCAAATTGGTAAGAGCACTAAAAATAGGGTTGTATCTACTTTGCTAGTTTAATTGAAAAATCATCAGAATTTACCAGTCTACAAAAGTGATCTAAGCATTCCGAAGTCAAGGTGTTGTGCTGATTGTTCAGTTGTTTCAGTCCTATCCAAAGTCAAGCACAAAAGTTAATGAAACCACTTTTTCTCACATCAGGGAGTTTCCTGATTAACTCCCTATCCTCCACAAACATTTTTTAAAAATCCAAAATATAACTATAAAGGTAAAAATGAAGGGGCAGCATCAAACATATTTTGCTAAGTGTAAAACTGTCAGCTATTGTGGAAACACTGTAAAAAATGTTAACATGAAAAAGTTATGGAAGTTCTAGTGTACTTTAAGTCTCATAATATGTCATGTCAACAGTATAACTTCATTCAAAAAGTTAATATAATCTTGGGGAGGATTAAGATCTTAGGATCACAAATTTAGAGGTAGATGGGAAAGTGAGAGGTGATCTAATACAGAGATGTCAAATGATGGCCCTCAAACTTCCCTGTGCACCTGAACCAAATTAAAATATAATTGCCATTGGGGAGGGAACAGGGAAGGGAGGGGAAGAAAATTCAAAACTCCAAAGCTTATGGAAGTGAATGTCGAAAACTAAAAATAAATAAATTCATTTAAAAATTAAAAAAAAGATAAAAGAATTAGCCACCTTGTTAGTTACTTTAAGTGGAGTAGGATGATTGACTCAATAAACCACCCCCTACCACCCTTCATTTGTTTACAGCCTTTTCATTATCAAAGAAACCTATTCACAAAAGAGGGGAGCAGAATTTCCCTTTGAAAATGGGCTTGGTGTCCTCTGAAGATGTCAGGGTGTAAAATGGATAATTTTCATTACCTTAAGTTAAAAACATTTTGTACAAATTAAACAATGTAGCCAAGATCAGAAGGAAAACAGAAAATTTGAGGGCGGGGAAATTCTATAGACAATTTACCAGATAAAGGTCTCATATCTAAAATACATAAAGAACTTTGTCAAATCTATAAGAACAAGAATCATTCCCCAATTGATAAATGGTCAAAGGATATGAACAGGCAGTTTTCAATGAAGAAATCAAAAAAATTTATTGCCATATGAAAAAATGCCCTAAATCATTATTTATTAGAGAAATGCAAATTAAAACAAACTGAGATAGCATTTTACACCCACCAGACTGACTAAGATGAAAGAAGGCAAAAGTGACAAATGTTGTAGAGGATGTGGAAAAATTGGAACATTAATTCATTGTTGAAGGAATTGTGAACTGATCCAACCATTCTGGAGAGCGGTCTTGAATTATGACCAAAAAGTTATAAAACTACCTATACCCTTTCACCCAAAAATACCACTACTTGGTCTATTTCCAAGGATGATTAGGGGAAAAAGAAAAGAACCTATATATTCTAAAATGTTTATACCAGCTACCTTTGTGTGGCAAAGAACTGGAATTGCAGGAATGCCCATCAACTGGGGAATGGCTGAACAAATTGTAAGTATATGATTGTAATGGAATATTACTGTGCTATAGGAAATGATAAGCTCAGTGATTTCAGAAAAATATAGAAAGACTTGGATGAAATAATGAAGAGTCAAATGAGCAGAACCAAGAGAACATTGTATACACTAACAGCAATATTGTTTGAAAAATGACTTTGAGCGATTAAGTTATTTTGACTATTATAAATACCCAAATTAACTATAAAGAACATATGAATAAAGATGCTATCTGGAACCAGAAAAAGAACCGAGGGATAGAAATGTGTGTAGAATAATTTTACATACATATGTATGTACCTATTTGTATCTAGTGGTAGCCATCTCTAGAGTGAGGAGAGGGGGAGAAAGTGAAGAAAAAAGAGAAATTCACATGATAATTTTGTTATATATTTGAAAGAATAGCAAGTTGTACGTAGTAGATTTGCAGTTTCATGTGCAATCATCTTTTTTATTGTACTATGTTAAGGAAATGTTTATCTTATTCCATAAATTGAAAAGAAGACAAAAGAAAAATAATAAAATTGGCAAATATTTAACAAGATAAATTAAAATACCGTAACATTAATAATCTCAGTATCTGGTTTCCTAAGTCAATATGCCACCAATAGGGATTTTTATTGATTTAGTGGCCCCATTTATATTGGAATTTGACACCACTGATATAATACACACACACATCCTTATTTTAAAGTTGATAAAGCTGAGGCTTTGTTACAATGATTAAGTAAGTCAACTAAGGTCACATAGTCAGTCAATAGCAGAGCCAGCATTCAAACTCGAGTCTTTTGACTATAATTCCACCACTCTTTCTTTTCATTTAATTTTAATTTTTTAATTAACAAAAATTTATTTTTTCTCCCTCTGCCCTCCTTCTCCCTCCTTTGAAAACAAAAAGAAAAGAAAAGCAAAACCCTTGTAACAAATACGCATAGTGAAGCGAAACAAATTCCCACACAGGCCATGTCCAAAAATGTCTGTCTCATTTTGTGTCCTGAGTCCATGCCTCCTCTGGCAGGAGATGGGTAGAAGCTTCATTATCAGTCCTCCACCCTTTACATTGTACCACATTAGAGACAAAGTGTTTAGAAGGACAGAGGTCACAGTCCTACTTTCTTCTGCTTTGGTCAGACCATGTCTTAAAGTCATGTGTTCAGGTCTAGGAACCAAATTTCAGGAAAGATATTTACAAATTGGAAAGTATGGAAAGCAGTGATTTTGTTATTGACAGGAGTGCAGGAAAAAAGACCATCCTACTGTCCTATCATTCTAATCTTGCTAACTGAGACTCCCCAGTGGTGACTTGCTTGGATGATGACTGGTATTATGGGAATGGAAATAAATGTTCCCACTCTGGGTCAAATGCAGGACTCAACACACAGTGGAAGCTCAGAATCAAAGGAATGCAGAAGATATTTAACCTAAGCTTGAGGGTTTCTTTTGGCTATAACTTTAGGATTTAGGGAGATAGCCCTATATGCTTTTTAGATAGGTAGGTAGATAGATAAATAGATAGATAGATAGATAGATAGATAGATAGATAGATAACAGATAGATAGATAGATAGATAGATAGATAGATAGATAGATAGATAGATAGATAGATGAACAGATAGATAGATAGATAGAGATAGATAGATAGATAGATAGATAGATAGATAGATAGATAGATAGACTTTTCCTTTACAGGAATAGAAAAAGCCACATCATACAGCAGTTAAGGCAGGCACTCGCAGCAGCTTTTTTTTTTTTTGGCTAGGCAATGGGCTTAAGTGACTTGCCCAGGATCACACAGCTAGTAAGTGTTACTTGTCTGAGGTCAGAGTTGAACTCAGGTCCTCCTGAATCCACAGCTGGTGCTCTATCCACTGAGCCACCTAGCTGCCTCTGCAGCAGCTTCTTAGACTGTGGGTTGCAACCTTGAAAACAGTGAAAGGTTTCTCTGTATGTGCAACAACCAAAAATTAATTCAAAATCAAACGGGTAGCAAACCCAAGGTGTTTCTGGCAGCACCTGCCCGTGTTGCATCACACAACTTCACTGCAGCCTTGGTTCTGAACACACAACATGTGCACTTTGCACTGCACATGTTCTCAGGCCATGCAACTCCAATAAACACTGCCAAAATTTGAAGAGATTGCAAACGGAAAAAGTTTAAGAAGCCCTGGGAGCAGCCTAGCCATGGAGGACCAGCGATGAGAATAACCCAACAGCCTGCAGTTGGAGGATATCATCAAACCAGCTGGAAAATATCAGCATCTCTGCATAAGCAAGAGCTATCAGCAACATTAAAGGCAGGGAAGGGCTCTAATAGGGTACTGACCTAGGAAAGAAAGTTGGTAATTATTAAAAAAAAAAAAAGCTAACATTCATATATTTATTTAACATCTATTATGTGCTAAGCACTTTACAAATGTTAACTCATTAGATCCTCACAACAACCCTGGGAGATAGATGCTACTATTATCTCTGTTTTACAATTGAGGAAACTGAGGCAAACAGAGATTAAGTGACTTGCCCAGGGTCACACAGCTAGTAGGTATCTGATGCTGCATTTGAACTTAGGTTTTCCTGACTCCAAGGCCAAGTAATCTGTTCCCTGCACTATTTAGCTACCTTTGCTACAGATGCTTCTTTGCAATTGTGTCACACTGGTGGTGTGAGTACCCTTATGTATGAGTTCCCTTAGCATGTGCATTTCTTTTCTCACCAGGATATTTGATCTGTGGGAAAGGATAGTCATATATGTGTTATAAGGGATTTTCCTTATTATTTATTTTTACTATGCTGCTTAATTAAATGTCCTTTGTTTTGAAATATGTCCTTTGGTCTGGTAAAAAATAATTGAGGAGGGTGGTCCTGAGCTGTGGTTTTGAATGAAAAATAAACAAAAGTGTGATTTGAACCTGGGATAACTTTCAGCAATAGAACAACTGAGGGAAGCCCAAGCTACTGAAGTGAATCTAGAGAAGGACAACAATGATGATGAGACTGCAATTGTCATCCAAAGATTGGTCAAAGAAACTAGTGATGTTTAGACTGAAGGAGAAAGGAGGAATGAGGAAAAAGTGACTGATAGCTGTTTTTAGGTATTTGAAGGGCTGACAAAGAGAAAAGGGATTAGACTTCTGCTTGGCTATGTAAGAGAGAATTAGGAACAGTGAATGAAAGTCACAGACTCTGCTCAATGTAAGAAAAAGTTACCCAACAATGAACTACATAGCTCAATGTATTAGATTTCCCTGCAGGTCTTCAAGCAGAATGCTAGGCGCCACTTACTGGCAATGTTGTCAAGGGGATAATTATGTAAATATGAGGCCCAAGGAAGTGACTTCCAACTCTGAGATTCTATGATTCTAGTCATATGAGAGTGAAAAAGAGTCAACTAAGGAAAGGGGAAAAAAGAATTATATGAAAAAACAAGGGACAGAGGGATGAAGGAGCTCACAGGCCACAAAAATACCCCCTACTTCATTCCTGCCCAAATTTTTTGCCTCTGCTGGTCACTGATACCAAAAAGTTAGGAAAGGATTTCAACTCTTCCTCTGTAATAGCCTCTCTCCAGTTGCTATGCTGGATCATATTTATAAAGATTTTCTATATTGTTTATAAAATTTTATCCAAGCTACACATCTGTCTGGTATTTCCAGATCTCCTCCTTCTAATATAGAAAATAGGAGCCACTGTTGGACTTCTTGAAAACTTGAATAATTAAAATTATCTTGCTATTACTACTAACTTGCTGTTCTTATTATAAGAAGATAAACGTATTATAAAAAGATTAGTTGACCTGTAAATCTTCAACAAGCAAGGTATTAGCTTTCACTTTTGTTCAACTTTTGTGTAAGCGTCAACCCAGAGGGAAGAAGAAGCAAGATAGCAGAGTAACATACTCAGCTCCTGCTATGTCCAGCTCTGGGACTGTGGCTCTTCATACCTCAGATTGCTTTGGTCAGTCTCCCAGTCTCAAAAGTCACATGGATGTTGATGAATTTCCTGATCTCGGGGGTCAGCTAGATGCTCCCATCTCAGTAAATATACTCAGTAAATATAAAAAAAAATCATTTACCTATGATTAAGAAAGAAAAAAGAAATCAGGAACAGAAGAACCAGAGGGCAATAAGGCAGCCAACATTTCTGAACTGCCCCCTCCCACCCTCCAGCCAGAAGGGTATAGCACTTCTTCCCTTTTAAAAGCCATTAGGAAAAAGAGAGGTCTTCTTCTTGAACTCCTTAAAATACATACTCGGGTCCAACTCAGTAGCCAACTATAAGACTTTTTGTCACCCAGCAGTGAGCTGATAGGAAACAAGACCCTCCACTAAGATTGCTCAGAAGCAGGCTCACTTAACTTCTACTTGAATTGGTATTGTGCATACTCTAAGTACTGTGCTCTCACAGGCCAGTCCCCTCCTCCATTACATATCTATTAAATGCCATCTTTTAAATTTTTTTTTACATTTTCAGAAGACGAGAAATGTCTTTCCATCAATTCCTCTTTGGCGTTTTATTTTTGCTGTTGTTCAGTCATGTCTGACTCTTCATGACGCCACTTGAGGTTTTCTTGGCAAAAATACTGGAGTGGTATATCATTTCATTCTCCAGCTCATTTTACAGATGAGGAAACTGAGGCAAATAGGGTTAATTGACTTACCCAGAATCACACAGCTAATAAGCGTCTGAGGCCGGATTTGAACTCAGGATGAGTCTTCCTGACTCCAGGACAGTGCTCTATCCACTGTACTACCTAGCTGCCCTTATCTTCGGGGTAAGGTGAGAAAAAAACATTCCCTCAACCCAGGTCTCCTGCTTTGTCTCCTGCCTCCTGCAGAGGAGTCACACCATTCCCTCCAGTACCACACTCCTTTCCAGGAAAAAAAGAGAAAGGTCAGTCTTTGAAGTCTCCAGACTAGTCTCCTGCTTTGGGGGAAAAGGAATTAACACCATCTCTTCAATTTCCAGTACCTGTCCTTGCCTGTACAACTAAGGTCCTAAGTAGACTCCACCCTGAGACCAAACGAGGCTACCCCTGTGGACAATGAAAATTTACCTAAAATCATTCCTCAATAATTAACAAACTCCTTCCTAGGAAGCAGGCAACTGGGAAAGATTTTTTACACCCAGTGTCTCTGATAAGGGCCTTATTTCTAAAATATATAGAGAACTGAGTCAAATTTATAAGAATACAAGTCATCCACCAATTGATAAATGATCAAAGGATATGAACAGACAGTTCTCAGATGAAGAAATTAAAGCTATCTACAGTCACATGAAAAAATGCTCTAAATCACTACTGATTAGAGAAATGCAACTCAAAACAACTCTGAGGTACCACATCACACCTATCACATTGGCCAACATGACAGAACAGGTAAATTTTAAATGTTGCAGAAGATGTGGGAATATTGGAGCACTAATGCATTGTTGGTGGAGTTGTGAAATGATCCAAATGATCATTTGAAATCTCCATCATGTGAAATGATGGAAAGCAATTTGGAACTATGCCCAAAGAGCTATAAAAATGTGCATACTCTTTGACCTAGCAATAGCACTTCTAGGGTTATATCCCAAAGAGATCATACAAATGGGAAAAGGACCCATGTGTACAAAAATATTTTTAGCAGCTCTTTCTGTGGTGGCCAAGAATTGGAAATTGAGGGGGTGCCCATCAATTGGGAAATGGATAAACAAGTTGTGGTATACGAATGTAATAAAATACTATTGTGCTATAAGAAATGATGAGAGGGCAGACTTCAGAAAAACCTGGAAAGACTTGTATGGACTGATGCTGAGGGAAGTGAGCAAAACCAGGAGAACATTGTACACAGTAACAGCCATGTTGTGTAATGACTAACTTTGATAGACTTAGCCCTTCTCAACAACGCAAGGACCTAAGACATCTCCAAAGGCCTCATGATGGAAAATGCTGTCCACAGAGAAAGAACTATGGAGTTAGAATGCAGATTGAAGCATAGTATTTGCTATTTTTTCCTTCTGTTTTGTTTTGTTTCCTCTTTCTGGTGGTTCCTCCTATTGGTTCTAATTCTTCCTTACAACATGACTAATGTGAAAATATGTTTAATAGGAATGTATATGTATAGCCTATATCAGATTGCAGGCTGTCTTGGGGAGGGATGAGGGGGGGAAAGAGGGGAAAGAAAATTTAAAACTCAAAAGCTTATGGAAGCGATTGCTGATAAATCAAAATAAATTAATAAAAAATTTTAAAAAAAAACTCTCTTCTATTGATATTTTCCCCACCCTAGCAATTCTGAACTGAATTTTGGTCATCATTCAAACCCTGTCACTCACTGCCAAATCTCTTATTCCCATTCCCCTCAACCCAACCCCCACAGACCTACCTACCCCTTCTATAGTGCTCTTTGGAATACATGTCCCCTAGGTTAATAGACTTGCTTTCATTTTTAATCTCTTCTTTTCCTACTCCTTCCATTTTTTGGCTCTGAGACCTGGTTCCTTCCTAATGACATAGTCTCCCTGTCCTCCCTTTCTATTACTGGATGCACTTCCACCCTTTCTCTCCAACTTACTGTTCAAGTTAGAATATTCCTTGTTCCCCATTATCACTTGCAAGCTTCTCTTCTACCATTTTCATTCAGTAACCTCTCCTCCTTTGAGGTTCACTCAATCTATATTTACTACCCAATCAAAATTCTATTAGTTGTTGTCTACCACCCTCTAAGTTACTCCCCTTCTTGTCTCAATGAGTTTGTGTCTGGTTTATAGTCTTTCTCTCCTTCTCAATTCTTGCCTAGGAGACTTCAACATATACATTGATAATCCCTCAAATACCATAACCTCACAGTATCTTACTCATTTTGAGGACGTAGGGAGGGGAAGGCTGTTATAGTTTGTTTTAACTTTATTAATTTCCTCTTTTGTAATTGTTTTTGGGTTTAGACAATTCCTCCAAAGCCTCAAGGTAGGGCTTCAGTTATCAAAACTATGTGCACTGTGTCCTTTCTCCAAGGAATATGCTACATCTAGGAATCTCTCATTAGAAAGCCTAGTGCCACAAGACTACTGTGGAACTATATTTGATATGATTGTACATGTATAACCTATATCAGATTGTTTGCTGTCTTGGGAAGGGGGGAGAAGAGGGAGGAAGAAAAAATTTGACTCTCAAAATCTTATAAAAGTGAATGTTGGGCAAATTCTCAAAGGTCCTCATAAGGTTACAAGCCTAAAATTATTTCTTTCTTTTCATTAAGAAAATAATACTGTGCATTAAGGAGGGAGTTGGTTTTTTTTAATCAGCTTAAATATTCTTGTCTTCCCTCAAGCAAAATTATTAAAATATTTTAGAATTTCTAAAAGAAAAAAGGGAATGTTAAAAACTATCTTTACATATAATTGGAAAATATTAAATACTATTTAGTGGGGGGGATTTTTAAAATAAAAAGAAACATACTTTAAAAAAAATAAAAATTCAGGGTATTTTAAAAAAAAAGGCCTAGTACTGAAACTCTGAAACTCAAGAACTTGGGGCTGTGCACTAAGCAATTTACAAAGTGAAGCCTCCACTTTCTGGCTGAGTGGACAAGCACATGTCTCTTTCTACAGGGAATTCTGCAGTACCCTGGTTCCTACTAGCTCTTAAGCTAGGAAAGTACCCTTAAAGGTCTCCAGTCTCTGATTTGTATTTATAAAGGAAAACAAAAAGGCAGAAGGTGGCCAGGATCTTAAGGTCCAAGAGCTCTCCCTCTCAGGTCACCAGGGCACAGACAGGGCTATGTGCTCCTGCTAAATTGCCATAATCTGCTGCTAGGGGGAAGCAACTGCATGTACACTCAGGTTCCATTCACCCTAATCTAATGTAGGGAGTGGAAGGAGAAGATAAAGAGAGGAAGAAGAGCCAAAGTGTCGAATTACTTGGAGGGACTTTACTTTTTAATGACATGGAGGAGGTAAAGTTATCCTTTTATAATTGTAGTGAGCTAGAATTTCATGGAGGAAATGAGATCCTTTGGCCTATGTAGTTATGATTTGAAGACCCTGGTTGAAGGCAAAAGGACATCCAATCCCCACAAAAAAAGTCTAGTCCCTTAGTAGAGATCTTTAAAGAGGACAGAATTTAGTATTATTCCCCTAATTGAGTTCTTACTGAGGGGGAAAAAAAGGAAAAAAATTTTGACTAAAGTCTTTTAGCTTAAATCCAGAGACCAAGTTGAGCTAATAGTTAAACATAGAAAAGAAATAAGCATGTTTAAAGTACCTTCTATGTGCCAGGCACTGGGCTAACTTTACCAATATTACCTTATTTGATTTTCTCAAGGACCCTGGGAGATATGTGCTATTATCATTTCCATTCTGCAGTAAAAGAAACTGAGGTAGACTGAAGTGACTTGCCCCAGATCACATAGCTATTAAGTGTCTCAGGTTGGATTTTAATTCAGGTCTTCCAGACCCCAGGTCCAACACTCTCTCTACCATGACACTTAACTGCCTCAGTAAGGTACCGACAAATATTTTGTTCTCCAGACAAGATACATGAAGCATAAAACTATCAAGAAGAAAACTATGGCTGCATATGTCAAGAGGCTTACTGGCATCCTGAAGTCAAAGTTCAATGGGAATAACACATTTAGAGTAATTAACATCTACTCAGTATCAGTCTTAACACCCATTTTGAAGCAATAAGATTAGACAATGACAGAGTTTAAAAGTTTCCAAGAAAATTTGGAAATTACCAGAATAATATTAATGAGACACAGGACCCATCAACCCAAAGCAGCTTTAGAAAAATTAATACTTCTTCTCCAAAAAAGAAGAGCATTGATAGATATCCTCAAAGCACAAGATAAACAGGTTAAAAACAAAAGAAACACTTCTAGAATAAACAGGCCATTTTTAAAAATAAATTTATCTTATATGCATTTGTAATCTTTTCCTCCCAGTGGAACTGCAATTGAACAATAACAACTCCTCCCAAAAAAAAAATAATAATAAAACCTTCATTATACACATGCATAGCCCAACAAAAGAAATTCTCACACTGGCCATATCCCAAAATGTATGTGAATAGACATCATTTCACAGATGAATAGTAAAGGCTAGCAATAGATACATTCCATCAGACTTGTCAAATGTAACCAGAACTGATTTACCTCGGAGAGTGCCTTAGATCAAAGACCAAAGAATAGAATGAAAATCTATCCATGGGTGATGATATCCACATGAACTCAACCAATAACAGGTCAAAAAAAAATTGAACAAATGGCTAAATCATGCAGATTCATTTGCAGAAATGGAAAGGTTGCTGATATCAATTCAACAACAGGTCATTGTTACCAGAAATTACAAAAACTTTTTTACCCTTAAGGAACCTAGTCTAATTAATTGGTAGAGATTTTGAAAGGAAAGGTAATACAGCATGTCACTGTGAACTGCAAAAGTTTAGCATGGTGCCAAATGCTAGCAAGCTGATGCTAAGCTACGAAATACCTAAGAAGAAACAACCTGTCATCCAGAATGATACATCCAAAATTCACTGTCTTTCACAAAGTAACAAGTTATAAGTACTTGTACCACCCATGGAGATCTCAAGATATCATTGAGAATTCAACAAATAAACTATACTAGAACTGACCAGAGCAATATCCTCTCCATTACCTTATCTATACCTGGAGTTATCTTTATGAGGATGTCACTAAGCCAAGAAAAGATCAGTTGATATAGCAACTTATATACTTTTATTCAATTAAAAAGCATTTTATCCATTTATTTATATTCACAGAATATTAAACATTAAATAATAATGATAGGATTATATCTAAGTTTCATCAAACCAAGACAACAAGAAAATAATAACAGAGCACATTTATAAATCATTTAAAATTTTGTAAAAAGTTCTTTGCCTAAATTATCTCATTTGATTCTTACCACAAGCATGTTAGGTAAGTACTATAGGCATTATAATTCCCATTTTACAGATGAGAAAACTGAAAGAGATGTGTATGGCATACCCCCCCTGCCAATAAGTATCAGGGCCCAGAGCTTGAACTTAGGTAATTTTATTTCAAGCCTAGTGCCACTGAATAGCTGTGTATCGTGGGGCATTAGATACTGTGTACTTGTGTGTATACATGTATGTATATATGTATGTTTGTATGTATACATACACTAGCATATATGTGTATACATGTATGTATATATGTGTGTTTATATGTATACATACGCTAGCATATACAAACTATATATATATATATATATATATATATACACACAATGGCAAAATGCAAAGTATTTTACAGACACTAAAGTAATAAAGGTAATTCTCTTTCCTGGATCTCAGTTTTCTCATCTGTAAACAAAAAAATAAATAAATTATCTTTTTGCTATAATATTCTATGGAGTTTCTATTCTGTTCTAATATTTGCTCTAATATTCTATTTTCTAATACTTTATGGAGTTTTTGTTTTATTTTGTAGTCTGTGGACAGCCAGTAGAGATATCTGAGCAGGACAGTGTTTTGATCAGAGCTCTACATTAGAATTATCAATTTGGAAATGCTGCATAGGATGGATTGGAAAGAAGCAGAGATGAGAGGCAAGCAGAACACTTAGGAGGCTATTATGTCATTCAGGTAAAACTTAATGAAACCTGGAATAAGGTGGCAACAGTGAAGGGGAGGAGTTACAGAAATAGCCACATGAGAGATTACAGAAAGGTGAAATTGACAGGATTAGTAACTGATTGTATGTGAAGGGCAAGGGAGAGAAAAGTCAAAGGTTGAGCAAAAGTTTCATAGCTGACTGGGAAAATGAGTTAGGAGAAGGGCCAGGTTAGTCTGTCAGTCAACATGTACCTACTAAGTGCTTACTACATTCCAGGAACTATGATAAGTGTTCATGAGGAAACAATGACAAGTTAAAATTGGGACATGTTGAGTTTAAGGCACTATGAGGACAACTAGATGGATATGCCTAGTAAGCAATTGGAAATAAAGGACTGGCCCTCTGGGGAGAGGTTAGGGCTGGCCATGAATATTTGAGTATCATTTGTGTAGAAATGATCATTAGAGCCATGGGAGTGAATGAGATTGCCAACGGAAAGCGTTAAAAGAGAATAGAAAATGGTTGAGAGGGGCAACTAGGTAGCACAGTGGATAGAGCTCTAGTCAGGAGGACCTGAGTTCAAATGTAGCTTCAGACACTTAACACTTACTACCTGTGTGACCCTGGGCAAGTCACTTAACCCTGATCACCTCGCCAAAAAGCAAAAAAAAAAAAAAAGGAAATGGATGAGAACATAGACTTAAGGAAAGCCTATGTTTAGAAGGCAAAGGGAAGAGATGAACCAGTAAAGGAGACAGATTAAGCACAATCAGAGACATAAGAGATAAATCATGATAGAGCAAAGAAACTGAGGAGAGCTAGTCATAGCAACACATTTCATGGTACAGAAAAACTGGAAACTGATTAGGGAATAGCTGAAAAAATATATAGTATAGAAATGAAACAAAATATAATTGTGCAAGAAGAAATGACAAATATGAAGAATTCAGAGAATTGTGGGAAGGGCTATATGAACTGATGCAGAGGGTAATAACTAAGAGAACAACATACCCAACAAAATAAAATTTAAAAGTCACTAAAAGGAAGTTGAACTCAGTAATGGGAAAACCATTGAAGGTCCCAATGAAACATACCTCCTCTTTTCTTATGGCAGAGAGGTAGAGAATCACAAGGACCAGACAATATGCACTGGTAGTGTCTCTGTTTCAATTTTTTTTTCCTTTGTTGCAAGGGAGAATTCAATTGGGAGAGAAGAATGGGAAATGACTGTAATATAAAGATAAAAAGGACCAATAAGATGTTTTTTTAATAAAATGAGAAAGGAAAATATGATCAACAGTGTCAAATGTTCAGTAGTATGTAAGTTCCTTGAAGGCAAGTTTTTATCTTTATATCCTGAACACCTAGCACATGACCTTTCCCGTAGTAAGCACTTAATAAAATGCTTGGGGCAGCTAGGTGGCACAGTGGATAGAGCACCGGCCCTGGAGTCAGGAGGACCTGAGTGCAAATCCAGCCTCAGACACTTACTAGATGTATGACCCTGGGCAATGAATTTCAGGACCTGCCAGATGTACTGAGTTGGTACCAATCCTGGAAATGGATTCTGACTTAGCAGAAACCATGAATGTGATTCATTTAAGAGCATTTCCCACTCTCCCCATCCCCCAGGTATCATAGAAATATTGGAGAACCACAAATCAGTTAATAAGCCAGAGGACAAGCATTTATTTTTAAACATTTTTTTAATTTTTAAAAATTCAATTTATTTTATTTTCAGGTCTGAATTCTCTCCTTCTCATTTCCTTCTTCCCCTTTGTACCCAACATTGAGAAAGCAAGAAAACCAAAACTCATTGCAAAGACATATAGTCAAGCAAAACGCTAACCATGGCCAAAAGTGTGTGTGTGTGTGTGTGTGTGTGTGTGTGTGTGTGTGTGTGTGATAATCTCTCTATCTGGAGATGAGAATTATGTTTTGTCATGAGTCCTTTGGAATTGTGGTTAGTCACTGCCAAAAAACATTTGTCAAGTTCTCTCTCCCTTGCCAAACTAATTTAATCCCATGGTTCTAATCATCATCTCTATGCAAATGACTCCAAAATGTGCCTAGAGGGAGATGACATGCCAAAAAAAATTGCGCCTAAAAGATATGTATGTAAATGGAAGGTAATCCCAACAGGGCATCAAGATTTGTTGAATTGCGTGAATGTGGGCATACATTCACCAGTTCTAATGGCCTGGGGTTGGGCAGGGACTTTCCACCTGTGATGTTTAAGAGAGCCATTAAGCAGTAAGGGGGTAAAAAGGAGGCAAAAGTCCCTACTCTGGAACTCCATGTAGGTTTAACCATGAGTTGGGCAACAGAGAAAGGTGGAGAGGGGCAGAGGGAGAAAGAATACTGCCCTGCCCGATGACTGCACATAGAAAAGACTCCTCAGGAGCAGACTGGAACCATGGAGATGATGGGAATGGGATCTAGACCCTTAAAAGGAAAATACCATGTATTTGGGACCTGGACCCCACAGTCCCTAAACCCAGATCTCTGGCATTCACCTGAGGCACCCAGCCCATCCCAGTCAATAATCCTTTTAATTGTCCTTTCGTTGTGGCCCTCATTGTCTGCACCTGGCCCCACCACTCTTTAATTCATCTAGACCTCTTTTCTGTTACCTCTCAGTCACCTCAAACTATTGGCCACTCCTTGATCATATCCAGATCTTCCCAGTCTTTCTGTATGTTAACATCCATCTTGCCCCCATTCAATTGCTCAGATTCCTTAAGGGTCTGGTCTGCTTGTCAATACAAGCCCCACTGGTTCTTAAAAGCCCACCTATTTCTATAATCAAAACAATAAACTTTGTCTCTGACTGAAAGAAGGTTTGAGTCAAATTCTTTTGAGGCAGGACCTGTGCCTTTTACCCTGGAATTTCAGTGCTCCCAGCACCCCTAAACCACAACATATAGAAGAGAAAAAGCCCGGCAGAGACACAAGGTGTTAGGTGGGTTCCTGGTTTGGGCCCGCCTGGTGTGACCACTGCTTTGCCTTACACTATGACATTGTGATCCTTGGCCTCTGACCCATTGGCCTACCTGATTTCTAGAGACAAGTAGAAGAATTGGAGTTGCCCAAGACCAGGACCAACCCAGCTTCTTAACAACCTTCTTAACTTTCTGTCTGGCATTTTTATTCTGATGTTGGCTGTCATTCAGCTGCTTAGATGATCACTTGGCTTCAAATGCTGACTCTAGTGCTCCTCAACCCCTGCCTACCTGGTTTCTAGTCAGTCAACAAGAATTTATGAAGTGCCTATTGTGTGCCAGACATTGTGCTAAGTGCTGGCTATACAAAAAAAAAAAAGTCCCTACTCTCAAGGGGCTCACAGTCTAATGGGGATGTGAGCAACTATTTCCAGACAAGAGATACACAAGCTAAATTGAAAATAATCACATGAAGGAAAGCATTACAATTAAGAGGGATAAGGAAAGACTTCTTATAGAAGGTTTTAACTGAAACTCAAAGGGAGCCAGGAAAATCAGAGGTGGAGATAAGGAAGGAGAACATTCCACGCATGAAAGAGCAATCAGTAAAAAGGTACAGCAGGAAATGGAGTGTCTTGTGTGAGAGACTGTAAGAAGACAGGAAAGCTAGGAGAGGGCTAGTTTGTGAAGGGATTTAAAAGCCAAACAGAGGATTTTATATTTGATCGTACAGGTGATAGGGAGGCACTGAAGCTTATTGAATTAAGAAGAGGGGCATGATATAGTCAAATCTGTGCTTTGGGAAAATCATTTTTGTGACTGAATGGAACATGGATTGGGGTTGGGAGAGATTTAAGGCAGGCAAACCTTCCTGCAGGTATGAAGTGATGAGGGCATAGGTGACCATCAAAGGAGAGAAAGGGATATATGTGAGAGAAGTTGTGAAGGTAAAATTGACAGGTCTTAGTGACAGATTTAAATATGGGTGTAAGAGACAGTAAGGAGTCAAGGATGACACCTAGGATTTGAGCCTGGATAACTGGGAGATAGTGATACCATCAATAGTAACAGCAAAATTTAGAAGAGGGGAGTGCTTAGGGGGAAAACTATTTATTTCAGTTTTAAACATGTTGAGCTTAAGATGTCTATGGGACATCCACTTCAAAATGTCCAAAAGGTGATTGGAATTATGAGTCTGGAGTTCAGGAGAGAGGTAGAGCTGGATAAGTAGATCTGAGAATTGCCAACACAGAGATGCTAATTTAATCCATCTGGGCTGATGAGCTCACCAAGTGAAGTAGAATGGAAGGAGAATATAAGAGTACAAAGCTTTGAAGAACATCCACAGTTATGGGGCATAATCTTGATGAAGAACCAGCAAAGAGAACTAAGAAGATCGGAAGAGAACCAGAAGAGAGTAGTGTCCAGAAAAGCTATAAAGACAAGTGTCTCTCAAATGCCTTTGACAATGTCAAAGGCTACAGAGAGGTCAAGAAGAATAAAAATTGAGGAAAGGCCACTAGATTTGGCACTCAAGTGATCAATAATTTTAGAGAGAACAGTTTCAGTTGAATGACGACAATGAAAGCCAGACAGTTGAAAGTTAAGAAAAGAGTGAGAGAAAAGGAAGTGGAGGCATCCACTTAGATGACCTTCTCAAGATTGGCCACAAAAGGTAGGAAAGATATGGGACGAAAGGTAGTGGGGCTTGCCAGACCAAGTGGAGTCTTTTGAGGATGAAGACGATATGGACGTGTTTATATTGCAATAGGGAAACAGCCAATAAACAGGAAGAGATTAGAAAGTAAGTGAGAGAGGGATAATAGAGGGCACAATCTGCTGGAGAAGACAAGATGGAATGGGATCATTTTTGTACATAGGTTTGCCTTGGCAAGAAGAAGGGCCACTTCTTCATATGAGACTGGAGTGGAGGAAAAGATTGTAGCAGAAGGCATCTAGGTGACATGAGATAAGGAGGAAAAGAGATGAAGGACCTCTGAGTGTCAAACTTTGAAGGGAAAGTGGGAGAAGAGGTGCCATGGGAGGGCTGAGGAAGGATAAAAGGTTTGGGAAAGCCTCTGTAGTGAGTGAGATGGTGAGTCAATTAGAGAGGTGTAAAAGGATTGCTTTGCCATAGCAAGGGTCCATTTGAAATTAAGTTACATAAATTTGTAGTGGACCCAGTAATACGATCTCATGATTTCCTCCACTTTGTTCAGTTATATGTGTGTAGGAACAAAGGCAGTGAATAATGAGAGTAAAGTAAGGCTTAAGTTTGGCAAGGCAAAACCAGCAATAGGATGAGAAGCCAAGGGACTTGTCAGAAGAGAACAGTGTAGAATTAAACTGGTCCACCAAGGGGTCAAGATGAGGAAAAAGAATATAGCCAGGGCAAGGATGATAGACTAAGAAATAACTTACATATCAAAGGATTAGAGGTGACATCGGAGATGAAGAATGATTTGAAGATGTAAGACTGAGGGAGAGGTGGAATGACAACAGATTGTGATCAGAGAAGGGAATTTCAGAGTTCATGAACATGGATGTAGAATATCTGTGGGTGATAGTAAGATCAAAGATATGGTCATCTCTGAGTGTTGCTGAGGTGGGGTGGAGGAATAGGCCATGAGGAATGAGTAAATTGAGTAACTGTGAAGTTGTAGTATTGGCAGAAGTGATAATGTGTGTGCATTGAAGTTCCTTTATACAAGGGCAATAATTGAGGAAGAGAGAAAGATTGTAAGCCAGGCACTGAACTCATTGAAGAAAAGAAGGGGGATGTACTAGAGGGTGGTAGACAACAGAATTTTGATTGGGTGATGAATATGGATTGAGTGAACCTCAAAGAAGTTACTTAGTGAGGTGGTAGAGGGAAAGCTTAGAAGAAGTGATGGAGAGCAAGCAGTATTCCAACTCCCCGACCATGACCTGTAAGTTGGGAGGAAAGAGTGAAAGTTCAACTAGTGCTAGAAAAAGTGCCATGGAGGCTGTATCATCAGTAGGGAGCCAAGTCTCAGTAAGAGCCAAATATGCAAAGAGTAGCAAAGCAAAGATTTAAGATGAAAACAGATTTATTACTTATGGAGCAGACATTCCAAAGAGCACAATGGAAGGAACTAGTAGCTTTAGAGTGGGATATTTAGGGGGTCTAATTGAAGAGGGTAAGAATAAGGGAGCAGGCTGTGAGGGATAGACAATAGAGTTTGAAGACTAACACCTGGAGGTTCCAAATAACAAATGGAGGGGGCTTGACCTGGTGGGATTTTGTTAATGAGTTCTGGGAGGTTATCAACATCTCTAAGGGTTCAGCCTCAGGGTAGAGTGCTCTCAGGGAATTGGGGAGTTCAAATGCAAGCAGGATGAAATGGAACAGCATTTGTTTTGTTCCCAGGAAGGCAGAAGCAAACCAAACCAGGCCAGGAGATGGATAGCAGGTGGAAAGGTGTTTTTCTTCTTGGGCAGGCATAGAGATTTCTAACCCACAGCCTTGCTCAAATCCTTGTATTCGGCATCTTATTTGACTTCTGACCACCTGTCTGGTTGCTAACAACCACTAGTTGATCTTGATCTCTATCAACTCTCTGACCATGTGCTATTTTTCTGGTTGCCTGATTATCACCCTCTAGGTAGCTCCTAGGTCTGGCTTCTATAAGATAGTTTTGCCTTGGTGTTACTAATCCCAACTCATCAACCCCACCCATCAACTCATCATAATCCATGATCTTGAGCATGATACTGAATCAACCCATCATATTTAAAATCAATAAGAAAGTTTATTTCCTCCCAATATTTCACAGTATTTGTCATTATATTCAACAATGAACTATCATTTCAACATTAAGTAGGTTTTCTAACCAAACACCCTATTTATACATTTTGTAAGGTTTCTAGCAAACTCAACCATCAGAACAGATTCAAAACTGTAAGCACATAAAAAGGGCCTCTCAGAAGCCCAGGAATTTTATTCTATGCCCTAGTACATGGTCAATTTTTGTGTATGTGCCATGTACTGATGAGAAAAAAGTATATTCCTTTCTATCCCCATTCAATTTTCTCCAGAGGTCTATCATACCTAACTTTTCTAATGTTCTATTCACCTCCTTAACTTCTTTCTTGTTTATTTTGTGGTTAGACTTATCTAGTGCTGAGAGGGGGAGGTTCAGGTCCCCCACTAGTATAATTTTGCTATATATTTCTTCCTGTAACTCCCTGAACTTCTCCTGTAAGAATCTGGGTGCTATACCATTTGGTGCATATATATTTAGTAATGATATTACTTCATTGTCTATGGTGCCTTTTAGCAGGATGTAGTTTCCTTCCTTATCTCTTTTGATTAGATCTATTTTTGCTTTTGCTTTGTCTGAGATCAGGATTGCTACCCCTGCTTTTTTTACTTCAGCTGACGCATAATATATTCTGCTCCAGCCTTTTACCTTTACCCTGTATGTGTCACTCTTTTTCAAATGTGTTTCCTGTAAACAACATATTGTAGGATTATGGTTTTTAATCCATTCTGCAATCCGTTTCCATTTTATGGGAGAGTTCATCCCATTCACATTCACAGTTATGATTACTATCTGTGTCTTTTTCTCCATCCTTTTTCCCCCTATTTATGCTTTTCTTTCTCCTTTTTCCTTTCTCCCCTTCACTAGTGTTTTGCTTTTGACCACCGCCTCCTTCAGTCCCTTCCCCCTTTTATTATCCCTTTCCCTTTTCTTCCCCTTTATTCTTACTGCTGCTTCCCTCCCTTCTTTCCCCCTTTTCTTTTCCCCTCCCTTTTCTTTCCCCTTTTCCCTCCTACTGCCTATAGGGCAAGTTAGATTTCTATACTTAACTGATTATATTATGCCCTTCTTGAGCCTAATCTGATGAGAGTAAGGTTCAAACAATGCTCCCCCCTTTCCCTCTGCTGTAATAGGATTTTGTGTCTTTTCCTATAATGTAATTTACCCTTGTCTGCCTCCTCCTTTTCAGTACCTTTTCTAAGATTAGATTGATCCACTTATTTGGATCCATTTAACTTGATTAGATTTTTTTTTATCATTACATCAAAGTCAACTAATATCCACCCTCTTTATGTATACTCCTTTAACAAGGTGTAATAACAATACAGTTCTCAAGGGTTGCAAGTCTCATATTCCCTTGTAGGGGTTTAAACAGCCCCCCCCCTTATTAACAGCATATTGTATCCTTCTGTCCCATTTACCTTTTTAAGTCCTTCTTGAGTCCTGTACTTGAAGATCAAATTTTTTGTTGAGCTCTGGTCTTTTTATCAGGAAAGTTTGGAAGTCTCCTATTTCGTTGAATATCCACCTCCTCCCTTGAAAAATGATGCTCATTTTTGCTGGGTAATTATCCTTGGCTGCATTCCAAGCTCCTTTGCCTTTGGAATATCATGTTCCATGCCCTGCGGTCTTTTAATGTAGAAGCTGCAAGGTCCTGTGTAATCCTGACTGTGGTTCCATGATATTTAAATTCTTTCTTTCTGGCTGCTTGCAGCACCTTCTCTTTCATCTGGTAATTTTGGAATTTTGCTATTATATTTCTTGGTGTTGTCAATTTGGGATCTCTTTCAGGTGGTGATCGGTGGATTCTTTCTATGGTTATTTTCCCTTCTGGTTCTAGGACTTCTGGGCAGTTTTCCTTTATGATTTCCTGAAAGATACTGTCCAGGCTCTTTTTTTCATCATGATTTTCAGGTAGTCCAATAATTTTTAAATTGTCTCTCCTCAGTCGATTTTCCAGGTCGGTTGTTTTACTGATGAGGTATTTTACATTTTCATCATTTTTTCATTTTTTTGTTTCTGTTTGACTGATTCTTGCTCTCTCATAGAGACATTAGTTTCCATTTGTCCAATTCTAGTTTTTAACAGATTGTTTTCTTCTGTTAGTTTTTGTACTTCCTTCTTCAACTGGCCAATTGTGTTTTTTAGGGACTTGTTTCCTTCAGCATACTCTTCTGTTAGATTTTGTACTTCCTTCTTCAACTGGCCAATTGTGTTTTTTAGGGATTTGTTTACTCTTCTGTTAGTTTTTGTCCTTCCTTCTTCAATTGGCCAATTGTGTTTTTTAGGGACTTGTTTTCTTCAGTGTATTTTTTTTCCAACTGGCCAATTGTATTTTTGAAGGACTCTTTTACCTCTCTCATTTGACTATTAAAATCCTTCTTGAGCTCTTCTAAGAAGGCTTTTTGGGCTTCAGACCAGTTCATATTCCCTTTTGTTGTTGCAGATGTGGGTTTGTTGACAATGTTGTCCTCTTCAGAATTTCTGTCTTGATCTTCACTCTTCTCATAATATGAGTCTATGGTATTTCTTTTTACTCATGGTGTTTCCTTATTCCCTGGCCTTTAAAGAGATTGAGCTCTCCTGCTGGGGAACAGAGGGTACTGACCCAAGCTTCTTGTGTTGGGAGCCTAGGTCTTGGTCACTGGCTTTGCGTTCTGGGGCCTCTTATGCTGGGATTTGGAAGCTGTAGGTTTCTGGCAGCTTACCTTGTGTTGGGCTGGAATCAGCAAGGCTGGAACTTTCAGGCAATTCTAGGTTGCCTGCTTTTCCTTTCCTTTAGCTTTCTTCTGCTCCTTTTAGATGGCTGCTGCAGGATGTTTATCTGCCTGGGGCCCCCTGCAGTGTTGTCTCCCTCGTTTCTGCTAATGCACCAGGAGATTCCTTTGCAGTGGAGTGCGAGGCTCCTGGTGGTTTTCTGAGCTGGTTTCCACCGGTTCCCCCGCCCTCACTGAGGCACTCGGAGGTCCAGGTGTTGGTGTTTGCCTGCTCTACCACCTGGGCTTCAGGATTTCTTCACAATTGGAGGCTTCCTACAGCTCACCTGGTGTTGGGTTGGAATCAGCAAGACTGGGGCTTTAGGAAGCCTTTAGGTTGTTTTCTTCACCTCCTTTCAGATGAATGCCGCAGGGTACTTATCCGCCTGGGGCCCCTTGTTTTTGCTGAGGCACTGGGAGACCCATTTGCTGGGCTACTGCACTGCTGCTCCTTGTCTTTCTTCTAGTTCAGGTGTTCCAGGGTTTTTTTTTTTTTCCTGGGCTGATATTTTCTGGGTTTGCAGAGGTTGATAGGGGAGAGTGAGAGCGACTACCTTTTCACTCCGCCATCTTGGCTCCCCCGGGAATTTTATTCTACAGAAGAGGCAAAATACATACTTTGGCAATTAAGTGATCAATAATTTTGGAGAGAACAGTTTCAGTTGAATGACGACAATGAAAGCCAGACAGTTGAAAGTTAAGAAAAGAGTGAGAGAAAAGGAAGTGGAGGCATCCACTTAGATGACCTTCTCAAGACTGGCCACAATCCTGGCTAAGAATTGACTAAGAATTATCTGTAAAATCAGGGTTACTGATTTCACAACTTTTGTTAACTGGTAACTAAAATTTTCCATTCATCTGAGATAATCATCAGCAAATATTAGAAATGGGAAAAGAGAAACTTAACTAGAAGTAGATGCACTGGGAAGTAACTTGTGGGAAAAGACAATAGAAACACCAGTTGTGAAAGCATAGAAGTCTGGGGCCATTTAGTGTAGGGGCAAACATCCTTCCATACTTCAGCAGTCCCAGAAGGCAATATATTGTTCTATAATATAGCACATGAAGTACATAATAATGTACGTAAGAATAACACAGTCATTAAGAAAAGGATCGTGTTCAACAAAAGATTGTAATAATGAGTATTTTCATAATAGTATTTGTAAAGCATTTTAAGGTTTGCAAAGTTCTTTACAAATATTCTCTTTGATCTTCACAAAGGCCCTGGGAAGTAGGTGCTATTATTATTCCCCTTTTAGAGATGAGAAAACTGAGGCAGACAGAGGTTGTGACTTGCCTGGGTTCACACAGCTAGTAAGTACATGAGTCTGGATCTGAAGTGGGATCTGGCTGACTCAGCATACTGTGTTTACTGAAGTGGATAAATATGCCCTACATTTTGGGACAATTTTTATCTTTAAATCATTTTGTTTCTTTGGTACGTGAAAGGGAAAGTTTCTATTTTCTGGAAAGTTGAGTTGGATAGAATGCCTCATTCTCTAGTGATACCAGATAAATGAGGCTCCTTCACAAAGGATTAGGATGGGGGCAGCTAGGTGGCACAGTGGATAGAGCACCGGCCCTGGAGACAGGAGTACCTGAGTTCAAATCTGGCCTCAGACACATAAAAACATTTACTAGCTGTGGGACCCTGGGCAAGTCACTTAACCCCATTGCCTAGCCCAAAAAAAAAAAAAGGATTAGGATGGGAATCAAACCTTACAAAGAATAAATTTCTTTTAAAAAGCTACAGAAACACCATCTTCAAATTTCAAACTGTTCAGTTCCTTCTTCACAAGTCAGCTTTCCAATCTATCTGTAGACAGCATGTGCAGGTTTCTGAATATTTTTAGACAAAATATGATCTAACAGTACAGTAGGCAAATACGATATAGGAATAAAGTAGAATTGAGCATCCCAACCAGCTGAATAGCGATAGCGAGGGTAAGAGGATGTCAGAGCATGTTCCATACAGTCGGTTACCAGGGCGCAAGTTCGAGTGAAAATTTTCCACTGCCTCTTTGGTAGAGCTGGCAGCTGGAAAAAAGAGAAAGGAAAATGTGCTTAGCTTGTTTGTTCTTCACTTTTTCAGTCTAAAATCCAATGGCACAAGTTTACAGAAATCCAAATGTAACCACTGGCTCATACAAATCCAGATGATTTGTGCCTTTGGACAAAGCTATGGACAATTACACCATTCATTCAGCATTCGAAGAAAATTGATTCGACTTCTTCAAAATAACTGAAACTTAAACCTTGAAATAAAAGCAACCTTCCTTTTATAAGTTTAAATAAATGATCAATAAGTAATAATATCTAGCATTTATATAATGCATTTTAAGGTTGTCAATGTGTTTTGCAAATATCTTGTTTAATTTTCACAACAGCCCTGTAAGGTATGTGCTGTTATTATTCCCATTTTACAGATGAAGAAAATTAGGTTAAGTGACTTACGCATAGCCACACAGTAGTAAGAGTCTGAGGGAAGATGAAAACTCAAGTCTTCCAAACTCTAGGTCCAGAATTTTTTCTACTATATAACCTAACTGACAATTATAAATAACAAGTCCCTGAGTATCCTAACAAAATTAACTTTTTTCTTATTTCCTATTTCTTATTTCAAATCAGAGATATGTTCCCCCTAATGAACTGAATTGAAAGGTAGCCAAACCCCTGGTATGATGGAGATGGCAACAAAAGGAAGTTAGGAGAACCTATATGATGTAATGGGAAGAACATTAGATCCTTGATCAAAGAACCTGGGTCCAAATCCTATCACTGCTGCCTGTGTGGCCCTGGACAAATCATTTAACTTCTTGGGGGGTCTCATTGCCTCATCTGTAAAATGGAAAAGTTGGTCTAAATGGATCCCACCCAACTTTAAATGCTATGAGTCTATGTGGGGAGTTTGAGTCCCAAATTAGCATGTTTCCTTTGTGATATGTTCCTGACTCTGAGATATCCTTTCCATAACTGATTACCAACTCTACTGTCATCAGAACTCAGGGCTTTCTCTTATACTGAGAGCAAAGGTGTCCAATACAAGGCTCCTGGCCCAGCATAGGGCCCACAACCCCCAAGTGTCACAAAACTAGATTAAAGTGTTGTTAGGAAATATTTAACAAAATAAATAGAAATATAATAAAACATAGATAATATTACATTTTAAAACTAAATCAATAGAAGGCCCACAGGGATCTTTATGTACAGTCAGTGACCTTTGTTTCTATTTGAATTTGATACCAACAGTGTCTACAATTATAGCTCCCAGAACTTTACTTCTCTCCTTTAATCTGGACTACAATGTCACATTTCATCAGTCAAGACCAACAGCCAGCTCCTACCTATAAGACCTCAGATGGCATAAAAATTCCTGCCTTACTTGGTTAATTTTGTATATTAAAATTTTCATGCGATCAAATTTGTTTAAAATGAACAATACCTACAATCACTACTTAAAAACTCTTCTTTCTCCCACCCTCCACCTCAAAATAACCAGTAATTCTCACCATATTTATAAACACAGCTATTAATGAAGAGGATGTGTTCAAAGATTCCTCTGGGTTTTTACAGTTTGTTGACTAAAACAAAGCATTTGATTCAAAAATATAAGGCTATCTTAAAGGCTCTCTACCAACAAGGTCTCTCCCATGAAAGTGGTAAGACCATAAATCATCCCTTGATAGATACTACAACAGAGACAATGATGATTGCTCAGATTACTGATATCAAATGAGGCACAAAACCTTCAGACAAATGGATTCAAATCCTTACTTTCCTACTTTTAATCTGAAAAACTCAAATTGAACTTTCCCAGGCCTTAGTTTCTTCAACTGTGTGAGCCTTAGAAGTGTGGCCTTCACCTTAGCTGATCCCAGAGAGGCCTTATTGCCTCCTCCTCTTCCTCAGGCAATACTACAGACCCAGCACCAAAGGGAATAGACCTTCCTCCTATCTACTCCATTCTCAAGCCAACTTGGCAGGCAATGCATGGTGTCATTAAGAAACTACCACAATGTGTGGTCTAGTTGGAAGAGCCCAACATACCCAGAAGACCCAGATTCAAATTCTTCCTCTGACACTTCTGAACTGTGTGACCACAGGTGAATCGTTTAATCTTTCTTATTCTCCATTCTCTCACCTATTAAAAAAAAAAAAGGATAATAATACCCTAGAGCTCCCCCTACTGACCTTGTTGAGAGGATCAAATGAGATAAGGTCGGTAGATTTGCCAACCATGCTGTGAAATAGGCCAAGGGAAAGTATTATTGGGATTCTATTCTGTGGGTCTGGATTTGAGTCCCTCATCTGTTTCTCAACTACCTGTGAGACTGTAGAAACATATTCTTTGGGCTTCAGGTTTCTCACCTGTAAAATGAGGAGGTTAAACTAGATGGACTCTAAAACCGTGATCCTGTGACCTTCAGAGTTCTATTAGATGGTTTCAGAAAAACCTGAGAAGACTTATATGAACGGATGCAAAATGAAGTGAGAACAGCTAGGAAATCATTGTACATAGTACAGATTATACAATGATCAACTGTGAATGACTTAGCTATTCTTAGCAAAACAATAATACAAGTCCATTCTAAAGGACTTAATGATGAAAATGCTATAAGAAATGATGAGCTCAATGATCTTAGAAAATCATGGAAAGACTTGCATGAAACGGTGAACAGCAAACTGAGCAGAGCAAAGAGAACATTGTAAGGCCGTGAGTGTGGCCTTTTGACTGAATTCAAGTTTCACAGAACAAATCCTTTTATTAAGGGGATTTATTCTGTGAAGTTTAGATTCAGTCAAAGGGCTGCACTTGAGGACCTAGAGGGTCATAGGTGGCCTTGAGGCCGCAGGTTCCCTGCCCCTGGTGTATAGTAACAGCAATATTGTTTTAAGGACAATTTTGAGCAACTAAGTCATTTTGACTATTATACGTACACAAATTAAAACTAAAGGACATATGAAGAGAAACACTATCTACATCCAGAGAAAGAACTGATAAATGGAAGTAGTACAGATTAATTTTACTTAAGTGTTGTGTGTGTGTGTGTGGTGTGTGTGTGTGTGTGTGTGTACACCAATTTGTGTCTAATGGTCACCATCTCCAGGGTTGGAGGGAAGAAAAAAAAAAGAAGGAAAAGAAATTTACATGATAACTATTGTATATTTAGAAGAATAGCAAGTTGTGCATAACAGATTTGCAGTTTCATGTGCAATTATCATTTTATTATACTATGTTATAGAAATGCTTGTTTTATTCCATAAATTAAAAATAAAATATTTTATTAAAATGCCATCCACCTCAAAAGAAAGAACTGATGGAATCTGAATGCAGATTGAAGCATACTTTTTTTTCTTTATTTATTTTTCTTGAGTTTTCTCTCTCTTTTTTAAAATCTGTGTTCTCTTTTGCCACATGGCTAACATGGAAATGTGTTTTATATGACTACACATGTATAATTTATATCAAAGTGCTTGCCTTCTCAAGGAAGGGAGAGGTGAGGAGGGAATTTAGAACTCAAAAATTGTTAAAAAAAAAAAAAGGAGTGTTAAAATTGTTTTTACATGTAAATGAGAAAAAATAAAAACATTGTTTTTTCAAAAGATAACACAGGAAGGGTAGTCTGGAATAAGGGCAGAAGAGAGAAATTAGGAAATAAAATTTGGAGAAACTCTAAAAAAACATGAAGTACTATCTAAGTGTGAGTTATGTGCAGTAGTATTGAAAGATTTGTTCCCAGACGATTTGTTATTTGAGATATCACTATTCATATAATCCTAAAATCTACACAAGCATATCATTTCCTGCTGAAACACCCCCCTCAAAGATATTCTTTTAAATGCCTAAATTCTTCCTTTTATTTCCCACTTCATAGAACACACTATCTCAGTCAAAATAAAGAAACTCACATTTCTCATAGAATTCTTGTCCATAGCTTTCTTTAATCTCCGCTGAACTTTTATTCCAAGAATTTTCAAGGCTCTGCAGGATCCTCTGGCTGTTGGTCATGTTTGTTTTGAAATAGCCAGGCTCAACCATGGAGATTTTCACCCCAAAATGTTTCATTTCAAGCCTGAAACAGATTCACCCAAGTTAGCACAATGGTTTAAACACACCCTCAATTTTAATGTTCATAGGATGAAAATACAAATTATTCAAGAACTTGTGAAATCTCTCATGAGATCACTACTCATTAGAGGTTATCTAGTCCAGCTGTGTCAAACTCAAGCAGAAACAGATCCCTGCAGGCTGCAGATTAACTTAGACAATGTTGGTCAAGTCCCTGCTCTGAGACTTACCAGCTAACTAGGTGGCCCCTGGTTTAGTCTTTTAACTTCTTTGAAATTCTGCTTCCTCATCTGCAAAATGAGACTAATAATACTCCCATGAGTATTCACTTCTTCTCAACAGTGTTTTGAAAATCTAAACAAAAGTTAAAATGCTATTGACTGAGCATTTATTAAGTGCCTCCTATTCTTCAGGTACTGTGCTAGGCACTGGGTATCAAAAAGAGAGTCCCTGCCCTCAAGAAATTCACAATCTAATGAGGGAGACAAGAGGCACACAGCTAAGTACAAGCTTCTCCCACAAGTCTCTCAATATTGATTAGTTCACTCAACAAACAATTGTTAAGTGCCTTCTGTATGCATGGCAGTGTGGCCTAATGAATAGAGAACTGCCCTTAGAGTCAAGGAGAACTGGATCTAAATTCTGCATCCCACACATACTGGCTAGGGAAAGTCACTTGGGCCCTGATTGCTCTCAGGCAACTCTGTAAGACTAGAAATAGCAAATCTGCATTGGGAGTGGGGCTTCTACTTTGGGAGCTTCCTAGACAGATGAAATCAGAGGAAGGAAGGAAGGAAGGAAGGAAGGAAGGAAGGAAGGAAGGAAGGAAGGAAGGAAGGAAGGAAGGAAGGAAGGAAGGAAGGAAGGAAGGAAGGAAGGAGGAAAAAGAAGGCAAGAAAGAAAGAAAGAAAGAAAGAAAGAAAGAAAGAAAGAAAGAAAGAAAGAAAGAAAGAGAAAGAAACGAAGGAACGAAGGAATCCAGACAGGAAAGGAGAAAAAAGAAGACAAGAAAGAGAAAGAAAGGGGGCAGCTAGTTGGTGCAGTAGATAGAGCACCGGCCCTGAAGTTAGGAGGACCTGAGTTCAAATCTGGTTTCAGACCAAACACTTGACACTTACTAGCTGTGTGACCCTGGACAAGTCACTTAACCCCAACTGCCTTAAAAAAAAAAAAAAAAGAAAGAAAGAGAAAGAAAAAAAGAAGGAAGGAAGAAGAAAATAGAAGACAAGAAACAAAGAGAAAGTAAAGAAAGAAGGGAGGGAGGGAGGAAGAAAGGAAGGAAGAAAGAGATTTATAAACTTCAGAACTCTATAGGTGCTATTATTACTTTCATCCCTCTGACTTAAAATAATACCACCTTAAGGAAACAAAGGAATGTGTCAACTTTTGTAATGATTCTCAGTCCATCTCTTCAATAATGGTTTAGAAAATTTAAGTGTCAGTCTACTGACTGAGCAATTATTAACTGCCTACTATATTCCAGGTGGGCAGCTAGGTAGTGCAGCAGACACAGCACCAGGCCTGGAGTCAGGAAAATCTGAGTTCAATTCAATCTCAGAAGCTTGCTAATTGTGTGACCCTGTTTGTCTCAGTTCCTCATTTGTCAAAGGAGGACACACCACAGAAAGAAATGGCAAATCACTCTAGTATCTTTGCCAAGAAAATTCCATGGACTTATCCATGAGTAGAGTGAGATACAGCTGAAAGACTGAAACAACAACAATGTTCCAGGCGCTGTTAGTCACTGAGGATACAGGAGCCAAAAGAGAGTCCCTGCCCTCAAGGAACTCACAGTCTAGAGGGGGAGACAACACACAAACGCCTACATAGAAGCTATATGTAGGAAATAATTAACGGGGGGGAAAGCACTAGAATTAAGAGAATTTGGAAAGGTATCCTGATCCCATAGAAGGTAGGATTTTTGCTGGGATTTACTCCTGGGCAGCCAAGAAACAGACATAAGGAAGGACAGCATCCCCAGCCTGGGACAGCCAGAGAAAATGCCTACACCCAAAAGATAGAGTGTCCTGTCTGTGGAATTCTGATGACAGAAATATGACTAGCCACTTAAGGTATACAATAGGACAAATACAAATATGCTTGGAATCCTCAGTCTGAAGGGGAAATGTAGACCTTCTCTTGCTAATGATCACTCCTCTGCTTGTATCCTTGATCCCATCTCCTCTAGGAATGTGCCTTTTTGATCATCTCCTCTTTTTCCTTAATTTTTTTAATTTAGTTTTAGGCAATTGGGGTTAAGTGACTTGCCCAGGGTCACACAGCTAGTAAGTGTCAAGTGTTTAGTCTGAGGCCAGATTTGAACTCAGGTCCTCCTGACTTCAGGGCCAGTGCTCTATCCACTGCACCACCTAGCTGCCCCTTTTTCCTTAATTTTCAATTTCTCCTTAGCCAATGGCTCCTTCCCTTCTGCTTACAAATATGCAATACAACATATCTTCCTCATCCTTAAAAATCATTTCACTTGACCTTATTGCTGTTTTTGCTGTTGGCTTCTTCGGTAGCATTCAACTCTTTGTGACCCCCTGGATCATAGCGTGCCAGGCCCTTCTATCCTCCACTTTCTCTTGAAGTCTGTCCAAGCTTATGTTCATTGTTTCTATATACTATCTATCCATCTCATCCTCTGCCATCCCATTTTCTTTTTGCCTTCAATTTTTCCCAAAATCAGGGTCTTGTTCTCTCATTATGTGGCCAAAGTATTGAAGCTTTAGCTTTAGTATCTTCAGGAGACACTGCTCTCTCCTGGTTCTCATTCTGGCCACTTCTTAGCCTCCTTCACTGCATCACCATACACACCCTACACCCTTCCCACTGAAGTTCCCCAGGGCTCTGTTGTAGGTTTCTTCTCTCTCTAGCCTCTCTTTTGGTAACCTTGTCAACCCCAGTGGATTCAATCATCATCTCTTTTCAGATGACAGTCACATCTATATATCCATTCCTAGTTTCTCTTCCTAGTACATAATAGGTAATGAATAAATATTTGTTGATTTGGCTGAACTCTAGGCCCGTGTCACCAACTGGACATATTGGACATCTCCAGTATGGATGGGACATCCTACAGGTCTCTCAAACTCAAAATGTCCAAACAAATTCATTGTCATTCTTCCTAAATCCTCTCCTGTTCCTAATCTCCCTGTTTCTGTTAAATGCACTACAATCCTTCTAGTCACCCAGGTTCCCATTCCTGAAGACATCCTCAACTCCTTACTCACACTCTCTCATACCCAGTCAGTTGCCAAATCTTGTCAATTCTACCTTGACACTTTCACTTCACTCACATGGCTGCTGCCCCAAGTCAGGGCCTCATCTGCTTGGAGGATTGAGATACTCTCCCTGATTCCATTCCCTCTCCCCTGGATGGATGCATTGATGTTTGCATGAATAAAGGATAATGATAGTTACCTCAGACAATCCGAAAAGGCTTCCACTCCATACTTGGAACAACAGTAGGGCACTGAATAGAAAGCAAGTCTCCCCATGATGCTAGAGACATTGACAACCCTTCCCGTGGCTTGTCTCAACATTGGTAGCATGTTTAGCGTCACCTCAATTACTCCAATCAGGTTTATATCCATTGTCTTCAAAGGTTCCCCTTGTCCATCATCTCAGTGCAAACATCTGGAAAGATAACTCCTGCATTGTTGACAAGGCCCCAGAGTCCTATAAAGATATAAATCAAAATCGCAAGTGCGTTAAAATGTACCACTGGAAAGGCATGTTAGAGCACACCTAGATAACCTCAAGTATAGACTCTACCATGTTCCAACCCTAATGAATTTAATGAGAGGCGGTAAAGTATAGTAGAGAGAGCATTGGAGACAGGAAGGCCTCAGTTTGGGCCCTGCCTCTGATATGTATTAGTTATATGATCATGAACATTATCATTACCATCATTAGATTATAAGCTTCTTGAGGTCAGGGACTGTCTTTTGCCTCTTTTTCTATCCTCAGCACTTAACATAGTGCCTAGAACATAGTAGAGGCTTTATGAGGTTTACTGATTGATTGATTGATTGATTGATTGATTGATTGAACAAGTTATTTAACCTCTCTGTTCTAGGCAACTCTAAAAGACAAATGAGTTGCCTATTTCCATTGGCAGTTCCTACACAAGTGAGTTCCACACACAGATGAAATCACAGATAAGAGTCTAATTGTTCAGTTGATTGATATAATAAGAAATCTAGCATACCACCAAGTACAAAAATTCCTTCTTCCCTAGATTTGGAGCCCAAGTCCAAAATATATTTAGAAACACAAAGGTTTATTACTGCACTATAAAAAATAATGAATGTTATTACTACTGAGAAGCATGGGAAATGCTGATACAAAATGAAGTAAGTAAAACCAGGGGAAAAATATACACAATGATTACAACAATGGAAGGAATAACAACAAAACCATGGAAACTGAATGGTACAAAATTATAATGACCCAGTTTGGCCCCAAAGAAGAGATATGAAGAGGCACCTCTGTTTCCTTTGCAGAGCTAGGGGAATATGGATGTGAAGTACTATATATGATGTCAGACTTGTGATATGTTGGGTAGCTTTGCTAAATTGTTTTCTTCTTTTTTTTTATCCTTTTTAATAAAAAATGGTTTTCTAGAAGGAATTGGGAAGAGGGGCAGGTAAGTAAATGTGGATGACGCAAACATTAAAAAAATTAGTTATTTTTTAAATGGAAAAATAAACTTTAAAAATTAGTAAATGTAGGCTAATTTGAACAGAAATGGAAAATGCTTACATCCAGAAGGATCACACAAGGTTGCCCATATGAGGGGGCACATAAGCTAGGCTTTAAATGATGCTAAGACACATTAATGCATTCCAGCCATGGAGGACAGACAGCCTGTGCGTGGGTACAAAGGCAGGAGACAGAATGCCAAGCTAGGGAAAACAACAAATAGGTCAGTTTCTTTGGGATATGGGCTACATGAAAGGAAGTTATAGAATAAAGTCTGGAAAAGTGATCCACAGCCAATTTGTAAATGGCATCAAATGGGAGGCAATGAGTCACTGGAGATTCTGGAGCAAGACAGAGGTCAGGAAGATTATTTTGGTAGTCGTGTGGAAGATAAATTAGAAAGGGGGAGAGATGGCAACCAGGAGACTATTGCCACGGTCCATGAGAACTAATGAGGACCTGAGCTAGATTGGCGAGCCACATAAATGCAGAAGAGACAAAGAGAGATATTGATGAGGTAGATTTAACAATGCTAGGTAACTAACTGAATATGGGTACTGAGTGAAGAATCTCTAGCATGGTTCCAAGACTGGCAACCTGGGTGACTGAAAAGAGGATACTGTTGGAGGAGAGATGGGCTTAGGAGGCCAAATAATTCATTCTATCTTGAATACATTGAGTTTGATAGCCTAAGGGCATCCTGGGAGAGATGTTCAACAACAGACAGTAAAAATAAAAAATTTGGAGTGATGTCCATAGGGCTCCATGGATTTCTTTTTTTTTTTCCGCTTGTTCATAATAAAAAATAATAGAGCAGAAAAAAAGAAAAGTGGCAATAAGTTATTGCCTAAACAATTATCATGCTTGCTTTGTGATAAAAATCAATTTAAAAAAAAATACCTTGTAAACTTACTTTCTAAACAATCTAAGTCAAGCTTTTTGGTGCTTTAAAGATTATGCCTCTAAATCCTTTAATTAGGGACAGCTAGGTGGTGCAGTAGATAGAGCTCTAGCCTTGGTGTCAGGAGGACCTGAGTTCAAATCCAGCCTCAGACACATGACACTTACTAGCTGTGTGACCCTGGGCAAGTCACTTAACCCCAATTGCCTAACCAAAAAGCAAAAAAAAAAAAAGCCTCTAAGTCCTCTAATTCCAAGATGGAAACAACACCCCCAAATCCCCAGTGCTCATTTTCCAAGGTAAACTATTGATCATATGAAAACAATACAAAAGGCCTTCACGTCCTCCTAAATGACAAAATGAAGCTTTCAAACATCACACATCCCTTCTTCATGCTTAACAATTTAAGAAAAATGAAATAATGGCTCTCTTTCATTCGTACCTTTATTTCCCACACGCTCCTTCACCCACTGGGCAGCTGCAGTGATGCTCTCAGTTTTGGTTACATCCAGGATCACTGTCTCTACCCTGTCTGAAGTCTCACGCCTCAGCTGCTCGGCCCCTTTCTCTGTCAGACAGGCTGCTAGCACCCTCATGCCTCGAAGGTCCAGTTGCTTAGCCAGTAAGTTACCAAATCCAGAGTCACAACCCGTGATAAAGACATATTTGTCTCCAAGGTTACTCACCACCTGCCTCTCCCGGTACCAGCGAAACAGATAGTAAAAGCCAATAAGGCAGACCAGGTACAGCCACATGGAAGCGATTGGTCTTTCACTATTAATAAAGCAAGTAAAAAAAATGTTAACTGCTCTGCTGTCTTTTAATCCTCCAGAAGCCCCTTTTCTTTTTCTTATAATTTTCTTTTGGACCAGACCTGTGATTTCATTAGTAGCAAATTCCTAGCAAAGAGAGCTATCTCTACCAAAACAAGTAAGTACCTACTCTGTAAGGTATAGCCTTAGAGACTTGCCTAAGTCATTTAGAAGTCAAGTGATTTGCCTAGGATCACATAGCCAGTATATGTCAAAGGGACAACTTGAACCCAGGTCTCCAAAGCCACTTTTGGGCATTGGACTATATGATTGAGGTCCCTGCCCACTGGAAGTTTCCATGATTCTGGTGCTGTGTTAATGTGGTCATTTCCTCAATGCTTAAAGAACTTTGGAATCAATTATATGACACGGGAGACACTGGCACAGGACTGCCTGGCATGGTGTGCCTTCATCAGGGAAGGTGCTGTGTGCTCTATGAGCAAAGCAGAATTAAAGTAGCTCAAAAGAAATGTGAGATGCACAAATTTAGAGAATCTATCCCCAAATGTTCATATGAATTATTTGTGTCCAACCTGTGGTAGAGCGTTCCAAGCTCGTACTGGTCTGATCAGCCAGTCAGACACATTGTAACTTGACTAACATAGTGATGTCATTTTGGTCCTCTTCAAGAATGAAGTACAACAACCATGAAATCATAAAAATGCTTAGCAGTCACTCATTAGGAGCTTCCCTCTCTGGCATGCCGAGAATGCTTCCCTGCACACCACAGTCATGCCATGCCATCCCTAGTTATCCTGATCTCAAAGCTCAAGCAGACACATGCATTTCTGGTCTCCCTCCACTTCCATCTTCTGTTTTCTGGGAGGGGTAGATCTACATCCCTCCCTACATGAAGATCAAACCCCATTTTCCCCCATCAGATAAACAGATAGCCTGAATCCCTCTCACTGGTATTACATGGAGTAGAGTGACTCACTGACAAGGAATTCCTTGAACAGGTCAATCCACAGATTCCTAAGGCTGGTATGAGCAGGAAGAAGGCAAACCATGCTCCCTAAAGCAAGTAATCCCCCAACTAACCCACTTCTCAAGAAAAGTTCAAAGACATTTTTAGGGCACTGAACTGGGAAGGCTATATGTAATTTTACCAGGGCCAACTCTAGATAGATTCTTAAATACAGAAGAGCAGAAATAAGAATTTTTTTTAAAATACAAAAGCCCCTCAAAAAAGTTAATACATGAAAAGTTTAATAATAGCAATAAAAGCAGAAATGTGAAATTTTCTAGCCAAGTGCAGCTCTAACCTAACATACCCCAGGAATAATAAAGAACACCAGAGGAAAGAAAGGTTTTTTTTACCTTACGAAGAGTTGAAATCCGGCCTTAGAAACTTGATACTTACTAAATGTGTGTCTATGGGCAAGTCACTTAACCCCAATTGCCTCACCAAAAAGCAAAACAAAACAAAAAACCTTACAGAACTACTCCTCTTTCCTACTTAGGATTATCACCAACACGATCTGCTGGAGGGGCTTCACAATGGAGATCTAGTCAGAAGAACAGATCCCGAATCCTGAATGTTCCTGTTAGAGAATAGCCAAGGTGGCGAGACCAGGGACAGGCTACCAGGAGATGAGCTGAAACCCAGACATAGTTGAAGAGGACCAGTAGATAGAACTGCAGAGGATTTGGGAGGGTAGGGAAGAAGCTAAAACCAAAACGGTAGATATGTATGAGGCTCCATACTTGGAGGCTAGGTAGAGACAGGCCTGGGTGATAGAAAGAGAAAGTCTGCTACTACCCTTAGGAGGGTAAGACATACCTTGACTCAGCACAGTTGGAGGCCCCTTATAGTCCAGATAAATTCCTGAGCAGAGAAAGAAATTCTGAAGCCATATAGGAAAAAAACAAATTGTTGAATCGTTTTTCCTGAAAAAGTCAGAAATCTAGGCAGGGTGAATTTAAATATGACAAATGTTTTCAGACCAGTCTTTGGTAGTTTAGATAAACTTTGCTCATTAAAAATCACCTTTGTGAATATAAAAATTTTAACTACATTTTAGTCAGAGGATAATTGCAGATTCACTAACAATTTTTAAGTAATAAGAGCTAGCATTTTTATAGCACCTACTATGTGCCAGCATTATTATAAGCACTTTGCAAATACTATCTCACTTGATTCCACAACCTGCGAGACAGATGCTATTATTATCCCCATCTTCATAATACCAATAATAACTAATACTTATAGGGCACTTACAGTATGCAAGGCACTATGCTGAGTACTTTACAATTAATATCTCATTTGAGCCTTACAATAACCCCGGGAGGTAAGGTGCTATTTTTATCCCCATTTTACAGATGAAGAAACTGAGAATATATCAGAGGCTCTCCCATGGCCATAATAGCTAGGAAGTACCCAAGGAAGGAGTGGCACTGAGATTCAAGGTCTAGCACCCTACCAACTACACAACCAAACTGCCTCAGTTTCAGAGCTCCCTATTTGGGGAGAGGAAAAGGAATAAGTCTAGGGAGCATGTCAGCTGGGAGTTTTACCAGGCACTACACGGAATGCAGGGAACAAGGATAGCCTAGATTTAATGGTTTGTGGCTATCTGACCTCTGGGAAAGAAGAGGCTCGATCTAAGGGAAAAGGTGGAAAAGACAAAACTCCATTTACAGGGCAGAGCCTCAGCTGTTGAGTCATGCACATTTGGGGTTTTTCCTAGCAAAGATACTAGAATGACTTGCTATTTCCTTCTCCAGCTCACTTGACAGATGAGGCACTGAGGCAAACAAGGATAAGTGACTCACCCAGAGTCACACAGCTAGTAAGTGTCTGAGGCAGATTTGAACTCATGAAGATGTCTTCCTGATTCCAAGTCCAGTGCTCCATGCACTATGGCACCACCTAGCTGCCCTTATTTTAGCTAATATGTTGCTATAGGTAAATTATTGAGGATAGAAAGAATGATTCAACAGTTAAAGAGAGTTCCCAGGCACCAGAGTCATGGAGATCACCACACTGAAGAAGGCAGGGAGTTGGAAGGTCGTAGCGAGAAGCCTGATGCTCAGGTAAAGAAATTCAGAGGCCAACCTTCATATCAGCAGACAAAAATCTTAGAAATCTATTACTCAGCCTCAGAGGAAGAAGTATTACTCTCTGCATTCCTGTTTTAGTAAACAATTTTCTTCTTTTGCTGGATTTCTCATTTATGCTGTTCCCTCTTCAAATACATATGTCAGAGGTCAGAAACATAACCCATGAGAAGGAATAACAGGATCCATTTGTTGAAATATTTGCATATCAGACATGTCTGGACCACCACCAATACTATCACCATCCTTGCCAGAGGAAAATATCCTGGGATTTGCCTCTGCTTGCTTGGGAGATTCAAGAATAAGATTTGACATCGAAATTAAAAGGGACAGCCCAAGTCTTGTGAAACAATTTTTAAAGCTCCCTTTTCTCTCATTTTCCAAAACCTGCCCCAGGACTGGCCCCTAGTCTTAATTGCCATAATCAATCTACAAGAAAAGGCATGATTTTAAACTCCTTTGCCCCATTACTCAATTCCTCAGTTCCCATCTCTCCAAATAACACTTCACTCTCACTCTCTTTCATTACTTCCCAAACTGAACAGTCATTATTAGCTCAGGGTCTAAGATTGGGCCAGACTTTCAAAATAAATATTTTTCTAATCCCCAGCAAGTATTCATCTTGCTCTCAGTTAAATAGTAATTAATCCCTACAAAGACTAAAGTTTTGGTTGAGAATATTTTTAACATCTTAAGCCCCAAAGGGGTTTATACATTTTAAGACCAGAAGGAGAAAGAACAATGAATTTTGACCCAAAAGAACCCAAGTTGAAAGATCAACTCTGCAACTTACCAGTGGTGTTATCTGTGGAGGAGGCACTTCACTTCCCTGCAACTTTGTTTGCTAAGGTATAAAATAAATTGGTTAGGTTAGATGATCTGTAGGGTACCTTCTAACTCAAATGCATGTGATGCTATAGCTCTTCATGTTCAACAAGGAATTCACACCTCCTGGTAAAATTTCAGGCTCTATGTTGTGAAGATAATCTTCTTGAGCAGAAGGAATTGGCCATCACAGCCCCACTCTGCTTATGCATAAAGCCAAACTTCCTCCTCCCTGACCCCCATCACAATTATCAATTCTCAAGGTCTTCAGACCATGATCATATTTTGTGAAGTCCAACAAACATTAATGACCTACCCACACCCCTAGTGCTGGGAGAGAAAGGGAAGGACACTTCCAACTGTTCTTCAGGCCCAGCAGGAAAAGAATGGAAAAACCAATCCATCAATCAATCAAAAGTGCAAGAGAAAAAAAAATGTAATAGCCTTCCAACAAATGTCTCCTGTTATTTGTGTTTAATTTCACCCCAAACAAGATCCTGAGTACAACTGAAGAACCTTGTCCTCTGAGGATTTTTAAAAATCAGAGAGACCACTGACCACAACTCTCCCATTTCCCCATACCTTGTCCTTGCCTTTTCCCCAATCTACTCTCCACAACGCATCTGAGCAGACAGGTGTAGATGAATTCTCACCTGGTAGAAAGAGACTATTGAATAGTTTCTCAGCTGGGCAAAGTACAAATCACCATCCTGCTGTCTCTCTCCTCCCTTTGCCTTTACATCATCTAAACTGTTTTTTAAGTAGTTGGATTGGTTTTTGTTTTTAAGCAATACCACCCTCTTGTGGTGAAAATTAGACTTGTATCCTTCTGTCCCATCCCAACTGAGCTTCCTAGGCTCAGAACTCAGGGGCCCACGAATCTATGTCACTGATGGAAAGGAAGTTAAAAGAACTTTTTTTTAAAGGTAACTGGGGCTAAGTGACTTGCCCAGGGTCACACAGCTTGTAAGTATCAAATGTGGTCTGAGGGCAGATTTGAACTCAGGTCCTCCTGTGCCCTATCCAGTGCCCTATCCACTGTACCTCCTAGCTGCCCTATATCTTTTTTCTTTTTGGTGAGGCAATCAGGGTTAAGTGACTTGCCCCAGGGTCACACAGCTAGTAAGGGTCAAGTGTCTGAGGTCACATTTGAACTCAGGTCCTCCTGACTCCAAGGCTGGAGCTCTATCCACTGTGACACCTAGCTGCCCCTAAAACAGCATTTTTCATGCTTTTCTTAGCACACACATTCCCTCCCATAGTTTACACCATGTTGTTGTTCAGTTATGTCCAGCTCTTCATGATCTCATTTGGGATTTTCTGGGCAGAGATAATGGAATGGTTTGCCATTTCCTGTCCAGCCTGTTTTACAGATAAAGAAACTGAAGTAAAGAGATAAGTGACTTGCCCAGTGGTCACAAAGTTAATAAGTATCTGAGGCCAGATTAGAACTAAAGAAGTGGAGTCTTCCTGACTTTGGGTCTGGCACTCTATCCACTGTGCCATCTAGCTGTTCTTACACCATACTGCTGAGGTTGCAAAGCACATACTACAGTAAAGGACAAAATTCTCATATATTTATTTGGCATATGTTTAGCATATGCTTACATATGTACATATTGATAGTATAATAACGAACCTTTATGTAGTGCTTTAAAGTTTACAAAGTAATTTACACGTCATTTCATTTGATCTTCGTAATAACCTGTGAAGGAGCTGGTATAATTGTCTCCAATTTACAGATGAGCAAATCAAGGCTGAGACAGGTGAAATGACTTTCCCAGGGTCACACTCTCTGAAACAGGATTTTTACTTCTTCCTGACTCCAGATCCAGCTTTGTACTACCTAGCTGCCTCTAACGTAATGTAAGCTCTTTGAGGGCAAAGACTATTTCAGGTTTATCTTTGTATCCCCAACATCTAGCACAACATCTAGTATAGTATGCTTTTTTTAAAAATTAATTTATTTTTATTTATCAACAACCACTTCCATAAGCTTTTGAGTTTCAAATTTTTCTCCTCCTCCCTCCCCCCCCAAGATGGCTTGCAATCTGTTATAGGCTCTACATTTACATTCCTATTAAACATATTTCCACATTAGTCATGTTGTAAGGAAGAATTAGAACCAATAGGAGGAACCACCAGAAAGAGGAAACAAAACAAAACAGAAGAAAAAAATAGCAAATAGTATTCTTTGATCTGCATTCAAACTCCATAGTTCTTTCTCTGGATGTGGATAGCATTTTCCATCATGAGGCTTTTGGAAATGTCTTAGATCCTTGTATTGCTGAGAAGGGTTAAGTCTATCGATATTAGTCATCACACAACATAGCTGTTACTGTATACAATGTTCTCCTGGTTCTGTTCGCTTCGCTCAGCATCAGCCCACACAAGTCTTTCCAGACTTTTCTGAAATCTGCCTGTTCATCATTTCTTGACACTTACTAGCTGTATGACCCTAGGCAAGTCATTTAATTTCAATTGCCTCTTTTAAAAGAAGAAAAGAGAGGATTTGTGGGATGCTGATAGAAATCCTTGCATCTGAAGCAACTTTTACAAAATGATAGTATAAGGGAAAAAACCTGAATTTAGAGTCAGGAAACTTAGATCCGAATCCCAGTTCTTATACTTGATAGCTAGATGACTCTGGGCAACTCTCCTCACCTCTCAATCTGTGTCCTTTGCATAATAGTAATAGCAGCAAGGCTTAATAGATATGGGCCTGGGCAAGCCTCGGCAAGCAGTAGAGTGGCCACTCATGGACTTAATCACAATATTAATCAGTATGAAAGTTTTAACCTACTTCTTTTTTTTTAACCTAAACTGGTTCATCTCTCCTTAGGCAGCCTGGCAGTGTTTCACTTCAGAATGCCTACCGTATCGATGCTAGATTTTGTGCCTTACTGCAGCTCAGAACTCCCAGACTCAAGCAGTCCACCAGCCTTACAGCTGTCCAGGAAGGACACCAGCATGCCCAACCTTCCTCATCTTTCAAATGGGGATAATATCAAACTTTGTAGCATTATTGTGGGGCTCAGGTGAGCAAATGTATAAAAATCACTTTGCAAACTTTAAAGTACTATAGAAATATCAGTTGTTACCTTAAGATGAGAGAGTTCAATGTTTCTCAAAGTGCAAGAAAAGGCTTTGGAGACAGAGAGATCTTAGTAAAAATAAAGTGTACAAATGTTGCACAAAATTCCTCCAAACACAGCACAAAGAGAATCTGTGATAGCCTGGCTATTCTGTATCATGGGTTGATAACTAAAACCAGTCCTGCCAACCTTCATAACACACTAGACTAAGGCTTAGACTGGGTTAAAGGCAGGGTAAGCACTAGGACTTGGCTTTTTAAGAACTTTCTTTCTCCTTCCAGTTACCCCTCTTTCTTATTCCAGCAGGATTGTCTCTGAGCTGTAAACACTAACCCAGAAGCAGGAGCAGAAAGTATGGCCTCCCCCAGAAAAATCAGAATCGTGGCCTTATAGGTAGAAGAGATTTCAGTTGCTATCTAGTCTAACCTCATTTTATAGATATAATCTGCCAGTAATTATTGTCAAGTAAGGCAAAATGAACTTCAACTACTCCTTAGCCTAGGCAGGAAATAATTCATTCCCCTTTTCTTTTTTAAATCAATTGATAACATTTTGTTGGGTTTTTGGGGGGAAGGGGCATTGCACTTAATAGTATTTCAATGTTCACTTTCTGCAAGATTTTGAGTTCCAAATTTTTCTCCCTCCCTTCCTTCCTCCTTTTTCTCCTCCCTCCCCAAGACAGCAAGCAATTTGATATGGGTTATACGTGAACACTCATGGTAAACATATTTCCACATTAATCATGTTGTGAAAGAAGAATCAGGACAATCAGAACAAAAGGGGGAAACCATGAGAAAGAAAAAAACAAAAAAGGAAAAAAACAGTATAGTTCAATCTGCATTCAGACTCCATCGTTCTTTCTCTGGATGTGGATAACATTTCCCATCATGAATCCCTTGGAGTTGCCTTGAACCATTGTATTGCTGAGAAGAGCTATCTATCAAAGTTGATCATTGCACAATGTTGCTACTGGTTCTGCTCACTTCACTCAGCATCAGTTCCTGTAAGTCTTTCCAGGTTTTCCTGAAGTCTGCCCACTCATCATTTCTCATAGAACAATAGTATTCAGTACATTCATACACCACAATGTGTTTAGCCATTCCCCACTTGATGGGCATCCCTTCAATTTCCAATTCTTGGACACCACAAAAAAAAGCTGCTATCAATATTTTTGTACATGTAGGTACTTTTCTTTTTTTTATGATTTCTTTGGGATACGGATTTAGTAGTGGCATTACTGGATCAAGAAATATGCATAGTTTGATTGCCCCATTGGGCATTCTTTTATATTGCTCTCCAGAATGATTGGATCAATTCACAACTCTGCCAACAACACATTACTGTTCCAACTTTCCCATATCTTCTCCAACATTTACCTGATAGGCATGAGGTGGTAACTCAGAATTGTTTTAATTTGCATTTCTCTAATCGATAGTGATTTAGAGCATTTTTTTCATATGAATAGAGATAGCTTTAATTTCTTCATCTGAAAATTGCCTGTTCATATCCTTCGACCATTTATCAATTGGGAAATTACTTGTTTTCTTGTGAATTTAACTTGATTCTCTATATATTTGAGAAATGAAGCCTTTATCAGAAACACTGGCCATGAAAATTGTTTTCCACCTTTCTGCTTTCCTTCTAATCTTGGTTGTGTTGGTTTTGTTTGTGAAAAACTTTTTAATTTAATGTAATCAAAATTATCTATTTTGTATTTCATAATATTCTCTATCCCTTGCTTAGTCATAAATTCTTCCCTTCTCTATAGATCTGACAGGTAAGCTATTCCTTGCTCTCCTAACTTGCTTATGGTATCACCCTTTATATCTAGATCACATACCCATTTCTACCTTATCTTGGTATAGGGCTCTCTTCCTCAGCAATTCATTCCTCCCTTTCTCCCTTCACAGGGTAAGGGGTGGCACTTTTCCTGTCGTTCCCAAGGCAAATAACTAGTATCTTGCTTAAATCCCTCAAGGACTTATCTTTCTGTTAATATGGTATCACACAAATACTGAAAAAACTTAAGACAAAACCACTTTTAAAGATAACAGCTCTAAATTTCACCAAACAGTACACATGTGCAAGTGGGGGGAGAGGAAGAGGAAACACTGTTAGCTACTTCCCTTTTATCTCGCTCTCCACCAAAGTGATAATATATCTCTTTTCTCCCTTTGAGTGGTTTGTAACCACAAAAATGGCAGCAGTGGGGGGATGGGGGCAGGGGTATAAAGAAACAGCAAGATTAACATTTCTGAGCTTAGTCTGACTCAAGAGGGTCCTGAAGAAACTTCAGCGAACCACTGATGTGAGTAGTAACTTTCAGGAAATGAAGGGGGAAAGCCAGCAGATGATGTGTGAGAAGAAGATGACCATCCTGGAGTTGTTGTGCTCACTCATATACCGGCAGCCTGTCTTCATGGCAGTGGTGCTCCAGCTGTCCCAGCAGCTGTCCAGTTTCAATGCTGTCTTCTATTATTCCACCAGCATCTTTAAGTGGAACGGCCAGTCTATATCACCATTGGTTCTGGGGTGGTCAATACTGCATTCACTGTTGTGTCACTGTTTGTGGTAGAGGGGGCTGGATGTCAGACTTTGCCTAGCAGGCATGGCAGGCTGCGCTGTGCTCATGGCAATCACCCTGGCCCTGCTGGACCCCTCCCTTGGATGTCCTACATGAGCATCGTGGCTATCTTTGGCTTTGTGGTTTTCTTTGAGATCAGCTCGGGCCCCATCCCATGGGTCATCATCACCAAGCTCTTCTTTACCTGGCTGCCTTTGCTGTGGCTGGCCTATCTAATTGGTCCTCCAACTTTACTGTGGGAACGTGCTTCCAGTGTGTAGAGCAACTGTGCGGCCCCTATGTCTTCATCATCTTTACTATGCTGCTCATCCTTTTCTTCATCTTCACCTACTTCAAAGTCCCTGAGACAAGGGGCCAGACCTCTGATGAAATTGCCTCTGGCTTCTCACAAGGGAGAGCTAGCCAGAGTGACAAGACACCTGATGAGTTCCGCAGCCAGGGAGCTGACTCCCAAGTGTGAGGAGTGGGGCAGCGTTTGCTCATCTCTTGGCCAAGGGCTTGCCTGCTGGACCTCCTGAGACTCAGGACTCTTCTCTCTCTCCTCCCCATCCCTCTCCGGCCCTCCCCAGCCTCACCATCCTGGACAAGGACAGATTACTGGGGCTCCTCTTCCTCTGCCCCCCTGCCCTGGATCTCCAAGCAGAAAGATCCAGCCAGAGGCACTGGCCAAGGACAAGCTGGAGCTGGAGCTCTCTCCTTCAAGATTGTGCACAGGAGGAAAAAAGTCAGAGCTGAATCTTTAGCAAACATTTAAAAATAACTTTTTAATTTTTTAAAAATATTAAGTCAGGGGCAGCTAAGCGGTGCAGTAGATAGAGCACCAGCTCTGAACTCAGGGGTACCTGAGTTCAAATCTGGCCTCAGACAGTTGACACTTACTAGCTGTGTGACCCTGGGCAAGTCACTTAACTCTGAATGCCTCACCAAAAAAAAAAAACCCAAAAAATAAAACATTAAGTCAGTCCAAGTCCCCCATCCTAGTTGGGCCACAATGGGACATATAAACCAGAGTGACATTCTTAGACCTATTCCTTTCTTATCTACTACACTAATCTATAGGGCTGGATCTACAACCAATGACAGATACACTAAACCCAGCATGAGTTCTCCCCTTCCCTGCTGCAGCCTTCCAACCAGGCTCTCTTCTTCCCACTCCCCACCCCTACCCCCAGAAGAATCTCTCTGCCTAGGGGCTGGCTAGACACACTCTGGGCAGCAGGGAAGGGTTGGGAGGAGGGACACAGACTCTGAGGCCACCATCTTGCCACCAGCAGCCTCAAGCCAGGAGCTGGTTGCCAAACAGAACCTTGGAGGGAGGGGTGACATACAAAACTAGCTGCCTAAAGGTGCTCACAGTGTCAAGAGATATGGATATATCTGGCCCATTGTGTATAGATCAGAAGATATTTATATACATATATATGTGTGTGTATATGTATATATATATATTTTGTTTGTTTGTTTGCTGTTAATAGCAGTAAGTTATAGCATAAATGATGGACAGGACAACATGTAAATAACCCTGCACATTCATTCCCCAGTATCTAAAACTGAAAGGTGCACTTACAAAGCCTGATTTCCACAAAAAAAAAAAGCAAACAACATAATAGTCCCAGTACAATACCATGGAAGAGAATAAAATTCAGAAAGCTTCACCTACCTACTTCATAAGAGCCAACTTCCAGATCTCTGTGCTGGGTGATGTTTGGGGTAGCTCATAGTAGATCTTTAGTCGTAAAGCAATAATGATGAGCAGGGACAACACCAGGAATAGCAGGTCTACAGCCCACTTTGGACACAGTTACTCATGCACATTGGAGGTCAGGGTCATCTGAAGAAAGGGAACTAAGGGTTTATTACTCTCCTGCACATAACCTCTCCTGAGAACTGAACAGATACCAAGACGCCCCATGCCATTGCCTACTTGGTCACTCGGTCCCATAGTCCCATAGTCAGAACTTCTCCCTCTCTGGCAGCCCCATTAGAAGTGGAGGTGAAAGGTAATACTAAATCTTTGCCTGTTTAGAAGCCTCTGTTGAGGGGTCGCCCTCTTATTTTATAGGAACTCGGTAAAGACTCTACTTCATCTTCTTCCAGGAAGTCATGATTGCCATCAAGCTGGTTAAGGGATCCCTCTCTTCCAGGTGAAATAGACTGTTACAGTAATTTGCTCATTTGAAACTGTGAAGAAATATAATGATCTCTAAAGTCATAATTGGCTCTCAATTCCTAGTCTTTAGGAGGTTTATTTTACACAAAACATTATAAGTTCAGGGACTTCCAGGTCATATAAGCAACAAGATGGCGGGGCAGACTAGACACTTTCTCCAATCTCTATGACTTCTCAAACCACTCCAAAACAGAAATTATATGCTGAAGAAAAAGCAATTCCAGCTGTCTCTGTGATCTAGGACACCCAGAATCCAAAAGTTAAAAAAAAAAATGACACTCACTAACCCTAAGTTCACTTAGCACTCTTCCCCCATCTCCCATGTTCCTGGCAGCAAGGTTACACTAGCAGACCCAGGACACAATGTAAGCTTCTATCAAAACCCACCTCTGCACCCTGGTCTCCCTTCCTTCTTACCAGTGCCTCGGAGACCCCAGATCTAGGATGCTAAAGTCTTCTTGGGCCTCAGCAGTCAGGTTAGCCAAAAGCCCTCCAGGTGGTGCAAGCCAGAAGCACCAGCTCTGCAAAGCTCTAAACTTCCTGTTCTGGGCCAGAAACTAAGGAACAAAGGGAATGAAACAGGTCACCAGGACAGGACACCATATGTTGAATCTGGGATATACAACACTCCATCAAGCATGAGGGAAAGAGCACAGCATCTAGCTGGGGTCAATTCTGACCACTCAGAATTCACTTGGGGCAGAGACCTATGCTGGTGAACTATGAATTTTTCCAGTGTGGAAGGAACTGAAGTGCTTTAAGATATAGCCAACAAGAAGACAACAATCACAAGAGATGGAGTCAAGAAGTGAATGATAATTGGGGGGTTGGGCACTGAAAGTACCAAAGATTTCAGGAAGAAGAAATCTCAAAGACTTCAAAATCAATAGGAGAAACAGTAACAACAGAAGAAAATATGACCTTCAGATCTAATAAATGAATTCAGCCATCTATGAATAAATACCATAAAATTAAAGAAAATGATCCAACACTTGATGAGATGGAGGACCCTGTGGAATATAAGGAGCGCGTGGAACTATAACACATGGTTCCTTGGTGGTCTAAAAAAGAAATGAGAATTATGAGAGCAGAAGTTGTGGCCTGTACAATAAAAATAATGGGCAGAATAGAAAAACTTGGATCTGTAACAGCAAGCCTCTCCAAAGAAAGAGAGGAGAAAACAATAGATTGAGAATGTAAATACACAGAAGTAAAGGACAACCTAGAAGAAGAGAAGCAAAAAATAAGAACATTAAAAGAAAATATGTTCACTATTCAAGAGAAAGTTACTGATCTCAAAGACATGATGCGTAGAGGCAACCTGAGGAGCATAGGTCACCCAGGAGAACATGACAGGACAAAAAACCTTAACACCATAATGAAGGAAATAATACAAGGCAATTGCCCAGAACTTCTAAACACAGAAAATAAAATTCCAATTTAAAGGATTGACAGATCACTTCCAATCCCAAGACTGCAAACTCCAAGATGCTAGTGGCTAAAATTGATAATTAAAATCAGAACAACAAGTTCTGCAAGCCATCAGGAGAAAGACCTTCAAATGCAGAGGAAAGAGCATTCAAATAACTGACTATTCCACACCCATTAGGAAAGGGGGGAGGAAAAGGAACAGTGTATTCTATGTTTTCTTTATTTTGGAAGCAATGGAGGTTAAGTGGCTTGCCCAAGGTCACATAGCTAGCTACTAAGTGTCTGAGGCCAAATTTGAACTCAGGTCTTCCTGACTCCAAGATCAGTGTTTTATCCACTGCACCACCTAGCTGCCCCAGGAATAACATGTTCTGAAGAGCACTGGAGCTCAAGATGCAGCCCAGAGTAACCAGCTATGCAAATCTGAACCCAACCATACTAGACAAAAGATGGATATTCAATAATATACACACATTTGAAAATGTTATTAGAAAGAAACCAGAACTGAAGAGATTATTCACTTCTCAAACACCCCCAAACAACAGAAATGCAGGAGTGAATGCATGCAACAGGCAAAGATGGCAACAGCAACAGTGACAGCAGAAAGACCAGTAAGAGACTTTTTTCTAAATGTAAACCAGGAGGTGGAAGTGAATGTGAAAATCTGGTAGAGGCAAAAGTGAAGAGACAGAGAGAGGGCGTTATGAACAGAACCTGGCAACATCCTGCCTACAAGTGAATCAACATTTTGTTTGGTTTTGTTTTTTGCAGGAGTATAACATACATAAAAAGGGGGGAAAGAGCAGGGAGACAGGAGTGATGGACCAGGGTCAAATCAAGGCTAGCAATGAGAGAAAGATGACTTCTGCCATCTCAGAAAGAGAAGTGCCCACAGAATGGGAGGAAATGGGAAAGGGAGGGGGAAAGATTGAAATGGGTGAAGGAAGAGAGTCTTACTTTGGACGTGGGGGTGAGAAGAGTTCCACTGATGAATGTTTCAATGAGCAAAGAGATGTTTGGTGAAAGGAGATAAGGACCTAACAATGGATGAGGCCTGAGAGATTTAGTGTTTGAAAAGTCAAGGAAGGAGGAAATTGGAACCCCTGGGAGAAACCAATATCTGGAGTAGTGAGAGAGTGTGGACACAGGGAAGACACTTCTAGACAAATGTAGGGGGAAAAGGTCAACAAGAAAGGCTATACATCAGTGGTGGGCTGCAAGGTCAGGGACTTATTGGGGGAGGAGCCTTACCACAGGACAGTGTTCTCTCTGACAGCTGCAGTAATTGCCATTGTTCTGGAAATGAGACAAGAAAAACTCTTATTAGTGTGAGATCAATCATGGACATGACTTCCATGAGGTGGGATGCTAAACTCTAATAGTCCAAGGCTGATGTTTCAAGAGCCCATTCCAGCATTTTTTAAATGCCAGTTGTCTTAGGATGGTACAGGAAACTGAAAATCCCAATAGGGTTTACAAAACCTCAATAATTCAAATATGCTTCTCTTCCAGATTCATACTCTTTCTTTACCAATCTCATCACTCATATTCAAATAAGCAAAATTGGCACAGATATGAATAGCTGCTATCCAGCTTTTGATAGTGTCATATATACATGTATATGTATGTGTGTGCATGCATATATACATGCATATGTACATGTATATGTATGTGTATGCTTACGTATATACATATACATGTATACATGTATATAAAACAAAGAAAGTTTAAAATAGTACCATTTAAAGAGATGGTAGCTCTAAATGTGGCCATACAGTCTGCAGCTACAACCAGGGGAAGAAAATAGGGTATCCAAGAGACAAGCCCTACACAAGGCAATGGCAGAAAGTGACTGAAGGAGAGAGCTTAGAATGGATACTTTGGCATGAAGAATACAGAGAAAACAGAGAGATCAGATAACTATAGGGGTTGGAAATCAGAGAATGATGGTCTAGAATAAACAGAAAAAGAAGGTAAATAATGAAGAGAATGAGAGAAATCCTTTTTGGGAAGGAATGCAAAAAAATGCAAATACTAAGGAACAGGACTAGCTCAAGGGAAGGAGAGTAAGGAAAACTATCAAAAGAGAAGAGGGGATTAAGGGTGAGGGTAACAGAGCCACTGGAAACAAGGTCACTTTTTAAAAAAAAGATAAAAATAAAGTATGTAAAGGAAAATAATATTGGGTTTACAGCAGAAGAGGGAACTTGAAACTGAAGGGCTTCTGCACATACTATTGCATCTAGGATAAGGAGGGAAGTGGTCAAATGGGGGGGGGAAATCTTTGTATCAAATGTCTCTATTAAGGGTTTGGTATCCAAGATATAACAATAAAGGCATACATGTACATGTGTATACATACATGCACACATATATACATATACTCACACATACAGATGACTAATGGTCAAAGGATATGAACAAATAGTTCTCAGAAGAACTGCAAAGTAGTTACAACTATATGAAAAAAATGCTCCAAATCACTGATAACAAAAGAAATGCAAATCAGAACAATCCTGAGGTTTCACCTCACACCCTGCAAATTGGCAAAAACGACCCAAAATGGTAACATTCAGTGTTGAAGGAGTTGTGGAAAGATGAGCACACTAGTTAATACATTGATGGTGGAGCTGTGAAATGGGACAACCATTTTGGAAATCAATTTGCAATTATGCAAATAAAGTGACAAAAACGCCCATGCTCTTTGAAACAAGAGCTATGCTGTAAGAAATTATGTGTGTCAAGCATGGAAAGATCTATATGAATTGATACAGAGTAAATTAAGCAGAGATGAAAAAATAATATACATAGTAACTATAACAAAGTAAATGGAAAGAACAATGAAACACCAAACAATCAAAACTAAATGTAACAAAATTATAAACATCAAGCAATGAATGAATGAAGAAATTTGAGAAGACACCCCCAACCCATCCCTTCATGGAGGAGGAAGATCCATAGAAGTTACACATTGCATATGTGACTTTTTTTATGTATTAACCAGTTGCGCTATTTTTTCTTTTTTCTTCTCCAAAAAATACTACTTGCCATATCAGAGAAAGAAGGAGAGAGATACATGGGATGCTATGGTCATGTAAAAAACATTTACTAAAAAAAAAAAAAGTTATGAGCTCAGTCACTATCATTCCAAACACACAGTAAGGAAAATGCTTAACATTTAGCCAGAGAGTAGGGAATGCCACCTAATTTTATATTTATATCTGCCTCCACTTATTCCCTGGCCTCTTTCTGGATAACAAAAAAATCAGGTTTACTGGAAATGTTTAGGTAATAAAACAGCAGATTTTATCACAGTGGATAAACAGGCACTGGGAGGGGAAGTTGTCAAAAGAGCCAGTCTTTTCTCAGGGCGTCCCAAAGCCCAAGTCTTATGCTCCAAGATACCTGTAAAACTATTGACTTTCCTCAATATTTTCCTTCTCTAGCACAGCAAAGGCTTTAGCTCCTCAAAGGTGCATTAGAATACAGAATATGGAAGCATTTGCTTCTGCCTTTTGAATTAATTTCACCTCACCTGGCTCAATAATTTATAGATGACCCCTATCTGAAGGGACTCTGTTCCAATTTGAAAGGACTTTTCACATTTAGTCTAACTGAACATGATTGATTGGGTACCTGATGAGTTTAAGTGAGTGAAATTGAGTAAATCAATTATGCAAAATGGCCTGGTAAATGTTTAACAACTGGCTCTCCAGAAAGAAAATGTACATACACTTTTAAATTTAATCTGCATTGTTAACATTTTCTCCATCACTTTAAGTATAGACAATTAACAAAACAACAAATCAAGCCCTGATTCGTAGGCTTTGCCAATTTCAAAGGTGTAGATGCTTATACTGAAAATTTAACAATCAGCTCATACACACCAGTTTGGGCTGAGTCCAGCACACCCCTGCAATCACTCCAGTCTTACACAAGTAAATTCACATTCACCTTAATTATACAGACTATTTCACCTCTTCCATGCCATTAAAAAGCAAGGCATTTCTAACAATTCCATCTCTTGGTCTCCCCAAGCCTTCCCTAGGAAGAATTTGTTCAAAACATCTCAAAGTTAAGGAAATCAACCAATTCTCAGGGACACCAAAGCTTTTTCCCCAGGGTTATTTAACCTTCGTAAGTCAAAGATTTCAAGGGTCAAATGATTCACACAAGGAAAAGAATAAGGGGAGCTCAGAGAGGGTCAAACGGGACTACACTAAAGCTGCCTATTCTTATTTGGGAGGAGAGGATGAGGAAGGCAATCAGGGTTAAGTGACTTGCCTAGGGTCACACAAATAGCGTCTGAGGCTAGATTTGGATTCAGGTTCTCCAGACTCCAGGGCTGGTGCTCTATCCACTATGGCACCTAGCTGACCCACAGTCCATTGGTATTAAGTAACTCTTCCTGGAGATCATATCTCAGAAACCAGTGAGCTATAGTGTCCTCCCCCTTATTAGTGTGGAGCCAATAATGGACATGACTTCTGTGGGATGGGACTCTCAACTCCAATAGTCAGGGTCTGCTATTGGTTCAAGAGCCCTTTCTATCATTTTAAAATGCCAGCTGTGGGCAGCTAGGTGGTGAAGTGGATAGAGCACCAGCCCTGAAGTCAGGAGGACCTGAGTTCAAATCCACCCTCAGACCAAACACTTGACACTAGCTGTGTGACCCTGGGCAAGTCACTTAATGCCAATTGCCTTAAAAAAAATTAATTAAAAAATAAAATAAAATGCCAGCTGCCTTAGGAGAGTTCAGGAAGTTGAAAATACCAGTTGGGTTTATAAAATGTCAATAATTTAAATATGCTTCCCTTCCAGGCTTTGTGCTTACCTTACCAATCTCATCACTAATATTCAAATAAGCAGAATTGGCACAGATATGAATAGTTGTCCAGCTTTTGATATATTGTATATACAAACAACAAAGAAAATGTAAAACAATACCACTTAAAGAGAGAATAGTTCTAAATTTGGCCATGCAGTCTGCAGCCACAACTAGTGGAAAGGAAGAAGAAATAGTATGAATGATTTCCCCCTTTCATTCTGTTTTCCCCTAAAATCCTCTATCTCCTTTCCCCTTCAGGTTCCTTTGTAGAACCCTTTCTTTGTGAGAAAAGGAAAGTCGGTTTACTTTTATTTACTTTAAATTTTTGCTTTGTGTTTATATACAGCATCAAACACAGACTTCTGTTAATTTAATTGTACTTATTGGAAATAAGAAAACAAAAATTGGGGGTGGAGGTAGGAGTGAAGGAAGACTCCCCAGAGAATAGAAAAAGAGAAAGATCTAAGACTGAGGTATTTTGCATGGGTACTATATTTGGCTGGGGGCTCAGAACTATAAAAGACATAGATCATTACATAACATTTGCTACAACTTCTCAGAACAGAGAAGGAGCATTTATACAGAGAAAGCCATGTGGGCAATAAATCAGTAATAGAATAGGAAGGGGACAAATAGGAGCGAATGAGTAACCCTATTCATCATACCACCTCATAATGGCTACATAAGTATATATTTTTTTTAAAAAGGCAAAAAAATACAAGCTCATTTTTGAGGGGGAAGGGAAGACAGAGGCTGAGGGAGATGGATCAGAGAAAGCTTTGCATAGAAAGTAGTGCTTAAGCTTTGAAGGAGAAAAGCTAGGAACAGAATAGCAAATTGTGAGAAACATAAAGAAGGCCCGGATTGGCTGAATCATAGAGGGTATGATGGGGAGTACTGGTGGAATAACAAGGCTGGAAAAGTAGGTTGAAGCCAGGCTGTGTAGCCTTTAAATTCAAACAGAAAACAATAGTAGAGGTAATAGAAAGCCAGTGAAGTTTATGAAACAGTATAGGGAAGAGAACAAGCATTTATTAAGCACCTACTATGTGCCAAGCACTGTGTTAAGGGATGGGAATACAAAAAAAAAAGGCAATCCCTGCCCTTAAGGCCTTTATAATCTCTAATGGAGGAGACAATAAATATATACAAACTATAGACAGCATAAACATGAAGTAATTTTAAAAGGGAGGGCACTAAAATTAAGAAGGGTAGGTAAAAGCTTCCTATAGAAGATAGAATTTAAGTGAGACTTAATGGAAATATGTTTTGCATAACTGCACATATATACAATCTACATCAAATTGCTTGCCTTCTCAATGGTGGGAGGGTGAAGGAGAGAATTTGGAACTCAAAAATTATTTTAAATAAATGTTACAAATTATTTTTACATGTAATTGTAGGAAAAAATAAAATATTAAATGTAAGGACTTGAGAGAAGCCAGGGAAGCCATGAGGCAGAAATAAAGAGGGAGAGCATTCCAGGCATGGAGACAGCCAGAGAAAATGCCCAGAGCTGAGAGAGAGAGTGTTTAGTTTGAGGAAGAGCAAGGAGGCCAGTGTCACTAGATTGAAGAGTATGTTGAGGGCCTAAGGTATAAAAAGACTAGGAAAGTAGGGCAGCTAGGTAGACCAGTGGATAGATTGCCAGCTCTAGCGTCAGGAGGACCTGAGTTCAAATGTGGCTCGGACACTTGGCACTTACTAGCTGTGTGACACCTTGGGCAAGTCACTTAACCCCAATTGCCTCACGCCTGAGAGAGAGAGAGAGACAGAGAGAGAGAGAGAGAGAGAGACAGAGAGAGAGAGAGAGAGAACATATAGAGAAAAAAGAGAAGGTCCAGAACGAAGCCTTAGGATAGACCTACAAATTAAAGGTTGTGACACAGTCCTTCAAAGGAGGCTTAGGAATGGTCAGACAAGAGGGAGGAAAGCTGATGCAGAGAAGTGGAACAAAAATCTCGAGAGGCAAGAGTAGTCAACAGTTTCAAATGTGCAGAGAGATCAAGATCAGTGCTGAGAAAAGCCTATCAGATTTGGCTACTAAGAGATCCCTGTTAACTCTAGAGAGAGCAGTTTCAATTGAGTAAAGAAGTGAAAATTAGATAACAATGGGTAGTTACTTATTCTTCAGGTCAACTGTCCCAGGTTAGGAAAATGTGCCCTGCAGTGGAACACATTGTTAAATCCACCAACATTTATTAGGTACTCACTATATGTAAGGTACTATGCTAGGTGCTAAGTATGCAGTCAATGAACAGATCCTTGACCTTGAGAAACACTCATTTTGTTGAGGAATACAGAATGTACACAGATAAGCAAATTACAAATTGTATTCAAAGCATGACATTGCATGTGCACTCATTTGCTATTCATGTGACACGAGCTACCACCCAGGGTTTTAGCAACCTACATCAACTCATGTCCTGCTTTCCACAGGCTCACAGAAAGTTCAGATGTCCGTCCCTTTACCATTGACCAGTAAGGAAGTGTAGTTTATAATTGTTCCCACCAGGTGGCAATCTACCCCAGCCACTGGGGCAGCCAGTCTGTCCTTGTCATGATATGGGGGCAAAAAATTCTATAAGTGGGATCCAGGAGTAGGAAGCCCACCCCCACCAAGTTTCTAGCTTCAAAGGGTCCAGCAAAGAAAACTCATTGATTTTAGTAAGGAATGAACTTCATGTATGATACAAAGCATTGCTCAGGATTATAAAACTAGAACCACATCTAGGTCTATTAGACTAGAGTCTTTGTCCCTACTTTTTGGGACATTTCCTAGTTCAGGATTCATCCTCTATGTTGATATTACACAGTGGAGCAACTTTTCTCTGGCTATATGATTTATTAAACATAGTAAAATTGCACAGAATTGTCCAGCGCTGACCCTTCTGGGAGCACTTTGTCCAATGTCTCCCAAGCCATTCTCCTAAATACAAGTCATAGAAAAACAAACAAACAAACAAACAAAGGATGGGAGGAAAAGTACTCTTCTAGGACACATCTATGGGTCCTACTTGGGAAGAGTGAAAACAATTAAAACAGGGAGGCAGGAGAATGGGGCGGGGAGGGTGGGCGGGGTTGGGAGATGAAGAGTTGGGATAGTTTCCCAGCCTTCCCACCAGCCAAAGAGGTTTTGCTCTCCAACCAATATAGGCTTAATTCAACAAACGAAAATCTGAAGGAAAAATGGAAAAAAGGGAAGAGCATCCCATCTAGCACTCTCTTATTTCCCATGGGCTGTGGCAAATAGGTGTCCCCCAGCTCCCTGGGGAGGGAAGGATAGTGGGAAGAGGGAAACGATGCTTCTCACCACCCATGTCAATACATACTTCCTTTAAATCGTACACATTTTTCTCTGGGCCCAGATGGATGATAGCAACTATTCATTATTGTTTGTTTGTTTGTTTATATTCTGGGTTTCTTTTTTAATTTTTTATTCAAGTTTTTTAATTTTTTGCATTTTTTTTCCTTTTTAGCTTTTTATTTCTTTTTATTCTTTTTCTTTTTTTTTATTATTGAAACTTAAATATACAATAAGAAAAGAAAAAGAAACATATTGTAAACTTAAATATTGACACAGATACAAAATAAGAAAAGAAAACAAGCATGTCATGTGCACAGCAGAAGGTAAGAGAACAATATATAGCAATAAATTTCCATTTCAAGAAAGCCTACATAATAATTATTACATGTTGAGAGCAGTCCATCTTTTTTTTTTGCTTCCTTGTTAGTTTTCTTTTGTTCTCTCCTGTGCACTTTTTACTTTGTTCTTTTTTTCCCCCTTCCTCCCCCCCACCCCCAGATGGCTACAATTAAGCATGGATACATTTATATAGAGATATATGTATATACATAGATACACATACATATATAGACATATTTTCCTTAACAAATTCTACTTCTGATCTTTGTTTTTATGTTTGTACGTATCTCTTATTTCCTATCCCTCCTAACTCCTCTACTTCACTTCTACTGGCTTCCTTGCCTTTCTATTACTTAACCTCCCCTCCCCTCCAAGGAGCCCTCCCTTATCCTCCCACTCCCATAAATCTAAATACTCATGTATACCTCCCTTTGACCTATTCCCTCACCCTCCCCTCTAGAGATCCCTCCCTTATCCTTTCCCCTCTCCCTATCCCTTTAATGTTTTATTTCTTTCTGAATTTAGAAGACTTTTATACTCTTCTAGATATATATGTATTGTTCCTTCTCAAATCCATTCCCAGTGAAAGTAGGTTTCTAGAACTAACAGCCCTCCTCCCCCATCTAATTCTTCTGTGTCAGTTCTTCCTCTCATATCTCATTTGTATAAAATAATTACTTTTTTAGTGGTTTTACTTTTAAAAGTCACATCACACTCAGGTCTAGCCTAATCTCTCTTACAAACTACCCAATTACTAATAACAATCTTAGACGTATGTTTTACATTTTACATACATAAAAGGTAAACAGTCTGGCCTTATTGAGTCCCTTGTAATTAGTCTTTGGTATGTACCTTATATTTCTCTTGGTTCTTGTATGTTAAATCTATTAAGTTCAGGTTGTTGCTTTGTTTGTTTGTTTGTTACAAAGTCCTGAAAGTCTGACAGTTCATTAAACGTCATTAATTTTTTTTTCATTCAGAATTATGCTTGCTTTGCTGGGTATTTTTGGCCAAAACCCATTCTTTTGCTCTTTGCTACATAGTGTTCCAAGACCTGCAGTCTTTTAGTGTCACCGCTGCTAGGTCTTGTGTGATTCTAATTGTGGCATATTTAAATTGGTTTTTTTCTTATTGCTCGTAATATTATATCCTTGAGCAGGGAGTTTTAGAATTTGACTGTAATATTCCCATGGGTTTTTCTCATAGGATCTCTTTCTGGTGGTGATCAATAGATTTTTTTCTATTTCTACTTTTCCCTCTTTTTCTAATGCCTCAGGACAATTCTTTAATTATTTCTTATATTATTGCATCAAGATTCTTTTTTTTAATCATAGCTTTCAGGTAGTCTGTTTATTCTTATATTTTCTCTTCTTGATCTGTTCAGGTCAATTCTTTTTCTTATGAGATGTTTCACATTCCCTTCTATTTTTTTTCATTCTTGATATTTTGTTTTATTATTTCTTGATCTCTTTTAACTTTGCTGGCTTCCCCTTGCCCAATACTGATTTTCAAGGAGTCATTTCCTTCCTTAAGATTCTGGGTCTTCTTTTCTAATTAGTTGAATTTCTTTTCATAATCTTCTTGTTTTTCTTGAATTTTTTTTTGTTTTTCCTCTATCTCTCCCACTTGATTTTTAAAGTCTTTTTAAAGTTCTTCTATGAATTCTTTTTGAGCAGGTGACCATTTGACTTTGCTCTCTGGGGTAGAAGGAGGTTTCTGTGCTTTAGTATCCTCCTCTGAAGACAAATCCAGTTCTTCTCTAGTTGCATAGTAACTCTCTATGGTTGGATTCTTTCTCCTTTGCCTGTGCATTTTTTTTAATTTGTAGTAACTTAGTTTTTATAATCACCTCTAGTCCGGGGTATGAAGGATGGTGCCCCCGACCTCAGATCCTCCCTCAGTTCTCCCCTCTGGCTCAGAACTGGAATCAGGACCTCCAACCCCCTTCAAGTGCCCACAGTCAGCAGTGCTCTGGCCCCACTGCTTCTGCACTCACCTGTGCTGCTTCCTTCTCACTTATGCTGCATCTCCACAGCACAGCTGGCTCCGGCTTTCCTTGTCAGCAGAAATTCCCTTGATCTTCCCTGGCTCAGACACCCAACACCCCTTACCGCCCCCATGGCAGAGGTCCTGCATCTGGAGCCGAGGCAGCCTTCCAAACCAGCTAACCCCAGGGCTACCTGCTTGTTATTTAACAGGACCTAGGACCTAGCCTGGAGGTGTTTACTCTTCACAGAGACCAAATCTCATTTTGGGACTTTTCTTCAAATCTTCTTCAATGGTCCCAGGAGGATCCTTGTCTATACCTACTCTTATTTATTTTTATTATTCAATATTTGCCCTGAGGCGCTATTTCATCTCTTTTTATGGAGGAAAATCTTGAGAGCTTGGAATTTTCTGACCTATTCCACCACCTTCCCAGAATCCTCAGCAACTGTTCAAATAAGGAGGGTAATGAGTGGGCATCAGTTACACAAGTATAACCCCAGTCCAATAATCAATGAGAGTTGCCAGGGAGATTAAGGGTGTCAGAAGTACCTAAGTCAATAGACTTTTATCCAAAGTCACAGAAGTGGAGAGGCTGGAACTCAGAGTTGAGAACTCTGGGAAAAAGGAAAAGCCATAGACAATAATAATCCATCTTGGCAAGTCACGCACAAGTGTAGAACAGGCTTGGACACACCCTGGCAACAGACACCCTTCCCAACCCATTCAGAACTTGTACAGTGAGACCTTTTCAGATCATAGTTATAGATGATGGCAATTAAAATCTGTAGCTCTACAACAATCCATTATGAACTGGTATGTATCATACACACCATCACTGACACCTTCATTTTCCCCTCCTCTGCCCCTGGCAGGTGACTGGCCATCTGTTAACTATCCAAATCATCCATAAAGAATTGCTAAGAGGGGCAGCTAGGTGGTGCGGTGGATAGAGCACTGGCCCTGAAGTCAGGAGGACCTGGGTTCAAATTTGACCTTGGATACATAACACTCTCTAGCTGTGTGACCCTAGGCAAGGCATTCAACCCCAATTGCCTCACCAAAAAAGAAGAAGAAGAAGAAGAAGAAGAAGAAGAAGAAGAAGAAGAAGAAGAAGAAGAAGAAGAAGAAGAAGAAGAAGAAGAAGAGTTAAGAGAGAGAAGGTTATTCTGTCTCTTCTGGGCTACCAGCCAAAAGTGGCTGGTACTCAGACTTTTTTTTTTACCTTGCCTATAACCCTTTCATTTATTTTAAAAAATATTTAACTTTAATCTTTTCCAATTAACAAGCATTTATTTTCTCTCCCTCCATGGACCAAATGAAAATTAACAAAAACCAAACCCTTGTAACAAATATGCATAGTCAAGCTAATCAAATACCCTGAGTGGCCCTGCCCAAAAACATATGCCTCATTCTGTGTCTGGAGTCTGTCAGGAAGTGGGTAGCATCCTTCATAGTTGGTCATTGCATTGATCAGAGTTCTTAAGGCTTTCAAAATTGTTTGTCTTTACAATGCTGTTATTGTATAAATTGTCTTTCTAGTCTTGCACACTTCACTCTATATCAATTCACATTTCTTCCTAATTTTCTCTGAAATTGTCTCTTTTCTTATTGTATTTGGCATAAGAGTTCACAAACTATAATTTGTTCAATCATTCCTAATTGATAGGCACACACAACCCCTTATTTTCAACCCTTTCAATTCTGATGCTTTGCCAGTTATTTGATGTGCGTGTGTGTGTGTGTGTGTGTGTGTGTGTGTGTGTGTGTGTGTGTTTGGTTTTTGTTTTTAAGAAAAATTGGTGGCTACCAAAATCCTGACGACCACCAATTTTGGGACTTGTTCAAGAGTTCAAAGACTGAACATTCCAGCGGAAAAAAAAGAATTTCCTGATGAGGCATCCTTCTCAGAGAAAGTTCACATAGGTCCTAAGCAGTGTCCTATTTAACAAAGCCAATGAGCTTACTCACACAGTACTAGACCAATATGAAAGGGATTGGTTGTTCAGCAGCCCTTCCACCTTCCATGGGAATTCTTAATCTCAGGATCACTGTGAGTCTGGCAGGAATTCTATGGGAAAGAAGAAATCATGATTGGCCAACATGACAAAACAGGAAAATGATAAATGTTGGAGAGGATGTGGGAAAATTGGAACGCTAATACATTGTTGGTGGAGTTGTGAAATGATCCAACCATTTTGGAGAACAATTTGGAACTATGCCCAAAGGGCTACAAAAATGTGCATACCCTTTGATCCAGCAATAGCACTTCTAGGGCTGTATCCCAAAGAGATCAAACAAATGGGAAAAGGACCCACATGTACAAAAATATTCATAGCAGCTCTTTTTGTGGTGGCAAAGAATTGGAAACTGAGAGGATGCCCATCAATTGGGGAATGGCTGAGCAAGTTGTGGTATAGGAATGTAATGGAATACTATTGTGCTGTAAGAAATGATGAACAGGCTGACTTCAGAAAAACCTGGAGAGACCTATACGGTCTGATGCTGAGTGAAGTGAGCAGAACCAAGAGGACTTCGTACACAATAACAGCCACGTTATGCAATGACTAAGATTGTTAAACTGAACCTTTCTCAGCATTATGAGGATCTAAGACATTTCCAGAGGCCTCAGGATGGAAAATGCTGTCCACATCCAAAGAAAGAACTATGGAAGTCGAATTGCTATCACTTATTTTTACCTTCTGTTGAGTTTTGTTTCATCTTTCTGATGGTTCCTTGTATTGGTTTTAATTTTTACTTACAGCTTCAGTAATGTGAAAATACTTTTAATGGTTATGTAAATGTAAAGCCTATATCAGATTGTGTGCCACCTTGGGGAGGGTGGGGGGGAAGAAAAGGGAGAAAAATTTTCAACTCAAAAGCATATGGAAAAAATAAAAAAATTTAAATTAAAAAAAGAAAGAAAGAAAGAGGAAATCATGAGAATGTCAGTATTGCATGGATAGAAACCCAAATCCAGTTCCCTTCTGGAAGGAAGTGATGGATTACTTGAGTGTTTTGTGTTCCATATTTGCTTATGAGTTCCTGCCAGATTTTGTATCTTTTTCCTTTTCTAGAAATTTTTTTTAAACTCTCCTGATGCACACTTGATGGCTTCAAAGCTGGTGTGGGAGCTAGAAATCCACTTTTGGGGAAGTGGCAGTGAGCCAAAGACAGAAAAACTGATCCTCCTGGGGTCAGCCTCCAGGATTGGACCCAATTTGTGTGAGCCTGAAGTCATTAAAGGAAATTAAAGGGAGAGCATGGGACGTGGATTACATATGCCTAGAGACAATTAAATCTATGAAGAGTTGATGAGATCACCAAGGAAGGGACTGTAGAGAAAGAAGGCCCAGGACATGGTCTTGGAGAACAACCACACTTAGGAGGAAGAAAGAGGACGATTATCTAACAAAGCAGAAGAAATGATCAGAAAGATCAAAGAACAGAAAGAAGAAAAAGAATAAGGAGAGAGTGATGTCACAAAAGCAAAGAGAATATGGAGTTTCCAGAAAGGTTTGATCTAGGTGAGGGGTTCTTAACTTGGAGAAATCTATGCATGAACCACCTGAAGGGTATTTGGACCCCAAGTTAAGCCTTTGGGATTTTCAATAATTTTGACAACCAAGTTTCATTATAATCGACTTTCTTTGTAATTATACGTATTTTGCTGTACTTTCTTCCTCCTAAATGTGGCTGTTCTCCAAGTACTCAAGCAATTAATTAGTGCTTATCCTCAGGTGTGATGGAGACCTGACTTGGAAGAGTCAATTGTTAAATTTTCTTTGCAAGAATTTACACCTCAGAAATCAGCAAGCTATAAATTAGGCCTTCATTTATTGCTTGGGGTGGGGGTAGGAGGGAAAAATCAGAGACGACTTTGTAAAGGAGAGAGTACTTCAGCTGAGCCTTAAAGGAAAATGTCCGACACCTAGCAATTAGTGCTTTTTCTTGGGGTGTGCTGAAGACTGAAGTCTTGCTATAGCTAATTGCTAAATTTTCATTGTGAGAATTTTACACTAAAGCTACACTTTAACATTTGATTTGTGGTTTTGCTGATTAGCAAGACTCTAGATTTAAGAAACTGATGGATTCACGAGAAAGTAATGGAGAAAATGTTAATAATGCAGATTAAATTTAAAAATGTGTCCAGCATACAACCCCTCTTCCCAAGTCCGGTCAACTGCTAAATATTACCAGCACTTTTACCCTGTCTCTCTCTCCTCCGATTTTGCATTTACTTTTGTGCTCTATCTTCCTATAGAACACCAGCTGCTTAAGGGCTGGGATTATTTCCTTTCCCTCTTACGATCCCTGGTGCCTAGTCTGGAGCCTTGCACACAGCAGGAGCATAATAAATATTCGCTGAACTGCTGACTGCTGACGACTTTCCTCCTGGTCTCGTTTCTTTCAGTTCAAACTCATCTCAAAGGTCAGGCAGGCCAAGGATTCTTTTTTTAAAAAAATTGTATTTTATTTATCTTAATGTTAATTTTTAAAAATTTTGAGTTTCAAATTCTCTCCCTCTTTCCAGCCCCTTCCCCACCCAGGCAAGAAATGTGATATCAATTACACATGTGAAATCATGCAAAACATATTTCCATATTCAGTTTAACGCTTTTTGTAATTCATTTCCCTCCTCTGTGAAATAACGGGGCGGGACTGCGTGATCTCCAACTCTTTCCATCTCTAACGAGTCTCTCTAGCTCTCCATGGATGATAGAGAAGGGGACATCTCCTTCTCCCTTCTAGCGCGTCTGAGCACAAGCTGAGCGCTCTAGTTTACAGAGCCAGGAACTACAAGTCCCAGCGGGCCCCGCGAAAGACCCTTTCCCATCGCGCCCTGGGCGCGCCTGCGTAGTGACGCAGACTCAGAATTCCCATTTCCCGCCAAACTGTGAGGCTGGGGTTTTTCTTCCCTCCAGTGGTGCTGTCAGGCAAAGCCCCCGAGGCTCATGGAGGCATTTGACCCCAACGAGCTCCCCGAGCTGCTCAAGCTTTACTACCGGAGGCTCTTCCCCTTCTCCCAGTACTATCGCTGGCTCAATTATGGCGGAGGTGACCGGGGAATGGGCTCCTGGGGAGGGGGGAGTAGCTGCCGAGGGGTGGGTGGGGGGAGCCCGGGATTGGGGTGCAGCCATCTCCAGTTATGGAGAGTGACCCAGTCACCCCACTTCTGGGCCCTGGCCTCCTTGACCCTGGCACATAGGAAGCGCTGTATAAATGTTAGCTATCATCATCATCATTATTGTTATTGTGGAAGCGCTACATAAATAGCTATCATTATTATTGTTGAAGCACCGTATAAAAGTTAGCTATCTTCCTTATTGCTATTATTGTTGAAACGCTATGTAAATGTTAACCATCATCATCGTTGTTGTTGTTGAAGGGCCACATAAATATTAACTATCGTTATTGTTGAAGGGCTATGTGTTAGCCATCATTATCGTTATTGTTATTGGCGAAGCTCTATGTAGAATAGCTATGGTTGTTGAAGTGCTCTGTAGAAGGTAGCTATCTTCATTATTGTTATTGTTGAAACTACGTGAATGTTAGCCATCGTCATCATTACTGTTGAAGCACCATATAAATGTTAGTTATTATCGTGATTGTTGTTGAAGCACTCTATAAATGTTGGCTGTCATCATCATTATTGTTATTAACAGTGAGGTTACGTGGCTTGCCTAGAGTCACACAGATGAGAAGATTGTTTTAGGCAAGACAAGAAGCCGAACATTCTTGACTCTGGGGCCTGGCTGTGCTCACTTTTCAGTGCTGCCTCTCACCCCTTCCACGTTGCAGTTACTTAATGAGTTCTGTTGGATTGGATTAGAGTAGCCTTGTTCTGCTTGCTGCCAGAGTACCAAACCAGGAGCAACAGGTAAAAGTTGAAGAGGGAGATTAAGCCTGGAATGAAAAGAAAGTACTTCCTATTAGATCTTTCCAAAAGTAATAGCCTGCTTTTAGGAAGTGAGTCCCTCCTCTCTTATGGTCCTTAAGCAAAAGCTGGATGAGTACTTGATTTGTGTTGTAGACTGGGTTCTTGTTTTAGTTCTGCGTCAGACTAGATGCCCTCTGAGGTCCCATCTACCTCTGAGATTTTGTGAATTCCACCCCCTGTCCCCTGAGGCATCTATTGAGTATTACTGCTCAGAGTTGGGGGAAAAGGGAGGTGTTATTCAGTTTCAGCATTGAAGTCCTGGGGATCTGGAAACCAGGAGACATGGGTTCTAATCCACCTTCTGCTAACTCACTGAGAAAATGAGAGGATTGGCATGGAATTTTGATCCCTTGATCTGTGGAGAGAAATTCTCCAGGATCATAGCTTCATAGATCTAGAAGGGAAAAGGACCTTCACAATCATCTAATTCAACCCTCTCATTTTACAGATGAGAAAACTGAGGCCCAGAGAGATTTAGTGACTTTCCCAAAGTCACATGAGTGACCAGGTGAGCCAGGATTTGATCCCAAGGCTCCACATTCAAGGTTCTTTCCACTATACCAGGAACAGGACTTAACATCTTCCTGTATCTAATACAACCTATGAAACTTAAATATTAATCCTGAGAAAGCCCCATTGAGGAACTGAGAAGATAAATCTTTTTTTCTTCATTTTTTACATCAACCAAAACATTCAAATAAATAATGAGAATGATCTTACATAAGCCATTGTTTATGTAATATATGTAATCCGAATTGTTTGCAAAGTTAGGCATGTTAATTTTAGCAAATTTGTTTCCTAATAATCTTCTTTCCCATGTGTATTTTTTCAGGTTTTGCTCTTATCATTTTTAAGCGTTAGTGGGTGTGTTTATTGTTGTCTTTTCATTTTCTGAAAAGAGAATTATTCAGATATTCCCTCATCTGTATGTTCTAGTTCAGTGTTCTCCAAATTTGTTAAAATCATGCACCCTGTGCAGTAAAAAATTTTTGAGGACCAGCTCCCCAACATAGGGATAGGAATAGGTACTAGGTCTGTGCTTTCATTGTTGTAGTGAACTCCCCTCCCTCTACAGATGCAGGGTTTACAGTCAGTCTGAGAGAGTTGCCTGGAGAACAGAGAGGTTAAGTTGCCCGGTGTCAGAGGTGGCAAATATGCATAAGAGGTGAAATCTCCCCTCTCCCCACATATGTATATTTAATTATTTGTAAATTATATAACTGTAGTATTTAATTAAAGGATGAGATCAAGATAAAATAAACAATATTTCAAATAATTTTAATTTTATTAACAGTTCATAAAATATTTTTGCTGTCATAAAAGCATTTTCAGTCAGAGCAGGGAGATTGAATATGCTTTGTTATTTTTAAAAATTTTGATTTAATACTTTCTGATGATGCAATATTACTGAAAGTTAAAGAACACATGAGGGTGCCATCCTCCAACCATTCTGCATCTTGGAATTCCCACTCTTCCTTGTATATTGTAATCACATGACTATCTGGCATAGATCAAGTAAAAGCATTCATGTCAATCCATATATTACATATTAGTTAAGCTTGATTTCTGCCTTTTATGTACTTAAAATATACTTTATTAGCATTAATAATTTGTTTTTCCCAAATGCACATAAGCATCAATTATGTCTTGTTCTTGTCACATCCTGATAATCAGCACTTGGTTTTCTGTAAACAAACCCTGGGACTAGGTAGAACCTGTATCTTACAATTGGCGAGTGGGGAGCACTTGGTGTGTAGCACTGCATTCTGCCTGCTTAAGGAAGTAATGTCATTAGAAATCTAGACTAAAACTAATGACTGATTGAACAAGTCTCTTTAACTTACTGTGTCCATGTCTAAAACACAGAGGTAGGCATACTGACGTAACCATGCTGGAATACTTATTTGAGGTCTCCTTATAAGTGTCTCTTCCTGGAGTTTTGCCTTGTTTTAAGTTCTCTTACCTCTTCTCTTCCCCTTCTCCCCATAAGTAACAAGGAAACTGCAATTCTATGTACATGTGAATTTTTTTTTCATTTTTGTTTCTACAGCACCTAGCATAATGCTTTGCACATTTAACTGATACTTGTTGAATGAAATTGAATAGTAAGCCCTCAATATTTATCGACTGATTAATGTCTTGTCTACTTTGAGCTGAAAGATGAAAAGAACTAAATAAATTTAAAGTGAAATTTGTATTTTGCAGTGGTAAAGAATTATTTTCAGCACAGGGAGTTTTCGTTCACACTGAAAGATGATATATACATTCGCTACCAGTCTTTCAACAACCAAAGTGAGATGGAAAAGGAGATTCAGAAATTGAATCCACACAAAATTGATATTGGAGCAGTGTATTCCCACAGAGTAAGTGTCCGCACATTTTTACTAAGTATGTATTGGGCCCCCAGCCTTGTCGAGGTAAACATTTTGGATATATTCACGATGTTGCTAAAGGGGCACAACAACCACAGCCAGTTTTACAAGTTCATTAGACTGGAATGGAGTGAGAAGGGAGTGACATGGTCAGGCCTAAGTTTTAGGGTAGCTGTGGGGAGGATGAATTGCATTATGGAGGGACCTGAAGTAGAGGTGCATTTGGGATACTATTTCACCAGTCAAGGAAAGAAGTGATAAGGGCCTAAACTAGGCTTTGTGAGTAGAGAAAGGGACAGGTGCCAGAGGTGTTGTGGAGAGCTTGGAGAGGTCAGGAGAGGTTTGCTTGGCTTGGGGATAAGCCCTTGTGATTGGTGGGTGGGATGTGACAAAGCCCACCTCCCTTAGGTCGTTCTGCATCCCCAGAGTACTCCCATCTCTACTTTGGAGAAGACTCACTGCCCTGAACTGCTGACTTCTTAGGAATTGAAAGTTGAATTGGTCAAATTGACATGAGTTGCTGTTGTTAAGTCGCTTAGTCTGTCCTATTCTTTATAACCTTTAATAAAGTTGACTAGAAGGTTGGTTTTCAAAGACCATAGGATTTGAGGGGATAATAAAAGGAACTCTATTTTCCTCAGAATAAATCTGAATTGGTAAAAAAAAAAACCCTTAAATTTTAAAATATCTTTAACAAAATGCCGTTTGATAACTTGTATGTACAGTAATCAAATAGGCTTAACTCAAGTGCCCTCTCCTATGCAGATCCCTCCCTGGTCCCCTAGTCATCAAAAAAGTAGGTTTTCTCTGCTTTTGAATAGATTTTTAGTGTTTTACATCTCTATTGCACTTACATTGCTCAATAAACATTTATTAAGAGCCTACTATGTGTAAGGCACTGTGCTAGGGGTGTGCAAGATACAAAAACAAAACCATCTTTACACTCAGGAAGCTTACATTCTCCTGAGAAAATAAAAAATATACACAAGAGAGCAAATACAAAGTAATTTCATGCGGGAGACATTGCTAATAATTGAGAATCAAGAAATGCCTTAAGTAGGAGGTGACGCCTCAGCTATACTTTGGAAGATTCTTTTTTTTCTCCCAATTTTATTAATTTATTGATTTATCAACAATCACTTCCATATGGTTTTGAGTTGAAAATTTTTCTCCCCCCTTCCTCCCGCCCCCACCCTCCCCAGGACTGCGCACAAACTGATATAGGTTTTACATTTACATTCCTATTAAACATATTTTCACATTAGTGAAATTGTAAGTAAAAATTAAAACCAATAAGAGGAACCATCAGAAAGGAAACAAAACTCAACAGAAGGTAAAAATAAGTGATAGCAATTTGACTTCCATAGTTCTTTCTTTGGATGTGGACAGCATTTTCCATCCCGAGGCCTCTGCAGATGTCTTAGATCCTCATAATGCTGAGAAAGGTTCAGTTCAACAATCTTAGTCATCGCATAATGTGGCTGTTATTGTGTACAAAGTCCTCTTGGTTCTGCTCACTTCACTCAGCATCAGACCGTATAGGTCTCTCCAGGTTTTTCTGAAGTCAGCCTGTTCATCATTTCTTATAGCACAGTAGTATTCCAGTACATTCATATACCACAACTTGCTCAGCCATTCCTCAGTTGATGGGCATCCTCTCAATTCTGGAAGATTCTTTAAGGGGGGGAGAGGATTTGGCATTCCAGACATTGGGAGCTACTTGTTCAAGGGCATGGAGGCCAGAGACAGAATATGTGTAGGGAACAGCTAGCATTATAGTTTGACTGGAAAAGAGATTGGGTGAAGGAGACTGATATAAAATAAAACTAGAAAAATAAGCAGGAACCAGATTGTGGAGAATGTTAAGTGACAGGCTGAGACATTTGCATTTTATTCTCAGGAGAAAAATATTTTAAAGATATTTGCTATCTCTGTTTTAAGAATATCTTTTGCAGTTGGGTAGAGGATGGTTTGATGAGGGGGAGAGATTGGAAGCGGGTGAGACCAATTAAGAAGCTATTGCAATAATCTAGGCCATTGGACTCCAATGTAGAGGCTTCCCAATGACTCCAAGAGAACCTTGACTTAATGCCAAGGAATGTGTGACCAACTAATCCGAGAGTGGAAAGATAAGTCACCTGCCATGCTCTTCCCACTTTCCTCCCCACCCCCACCCCCCTTAGCCAAATGAGGACTTGTCTGCAATACAGCCACACCCTACATACACATGACCTCTCCCTTCTCCCTCCATACCTTACAACATTCTCACTCTGCCTTCTTCCTCCATTGACCTCCGATGCCGCTGCTCTAGCCATGGGCCCCTCAAGATTATAACCTAAGTTACTCAGGTACCCTTAGCTGCTAAGCAGGCAAAATTACCGCTTTTGGTGTCCCTACCTCCTAATCTCTCTCCCTCTCCCACTCCCCCATCCCCATCACCCCCATCACCTTGTGGCTACCGCCATAGAACACAACTGCAGCCCTCAGGTTACTGCAGCTTGCAATACACCAAAGGATTTGGGGCAGCCCTTAAACAATGTAGAGGAAAACATCCTTTGTACGTACAGGAAATCCTTAGGCCAGCCTACAGGCCTGCCCTAGGGTATACATGCTCTAAACTCCAAAGCAGTGACTAGTTAGTCTAGTTAGTAGGGACTACTACCTTCCCCTCTACACACACACACACACACACACACACACACACACACACACGCCTAATTTTTTGGAAAGAAAGAGTAAATAGCACAAAATAAACAGGTATTTTTTTTCCCCCAAAACCCTTCCCTTTTTCTGTCGAGGGCACCACTATTCTTCCAATCTCCCTGCCTCTCAGCTTCATTATCCTTGACTTCTCACTCAATTGAAACTATTCTCTTCAAAGTTACCAGTTATCTCTTAATTGCCAAATCTGGTAGCTTTTTCTCTATCCTCATCTTTCTTGACCTCTCTGCAACATTTGACATTTTTGGATATCCTCTCTTCCTGGATACCTAATCTCTCCTCTCTGTGTTGTCCTGACCCTGCTTTCTCTTGACTCAACTACCTTTTTGACTACTCTTCAATCTCCCTTGGTGGATTTTCATTCATCTCTTGTCTTCTAACTGGATATTCTCCAAGGTTCTCTGTATTAGGCACTCTTTTCTCTCCATACATTCTCTCACTTAGTGATTTCATTAGCACCCAAGGGTTCAATTATCTCCATGGTGATGGCTCCCAGCTCTGTATACCCAGCCCTAACCTCCTCTCCACTTAAGTCCAGCATCACCAGTGACCTCTTGAACATTTCAAATAGATGTTCCATAGGCATCTCAAAATCAGTATGTCCAAAATGGCACTTATTACCTTTCTCCCAAAACCCTCCTCTCATCCAAACTCCTCTATTTCTATTGAGAGTACCAGCATCCTGCCCATCACCCACGTTTGAAACCTTGCCGTCTCTCTTTCCTTCACTCCATATATCACTCACTTGTCAAATATTATGTTTCTACCTCTACAGCATCTCTCACATCTGTCCCCTCTTTCTACTGACATAGCCACTATTCCAGGTCAGACCCTCATTATCTTTCCCTTGGATGATTGAAACAGCTAGGTCAAGAAGAAGGAAGACAGAGAAAGGGACATTGAATTTAGCAGTTAAGGGGCAACACTAGAAAGTGTCATCCAACCTGCAGGTGGAGTTGAAAGTCCATTTTTAAGAGATTGAGAAGTGAGAACTGAAAGGTAGCATGGTGGGGTAGACAGAGCACTAGATTTTAAGTCAGACGACCTGTATTCAAATCCTGGCTACTAAATTTCCTAGCATTGTGACCACAGGGATCTAGGACTTGTGAGCTAAAAAAGGACTTTAGAGATTAAAAGATTTAACACCCTCATTTTACAGAGAGGGAAGCTGATGTAGAGGATTTAAATGACTTGCCTGAGGTCATGTTGGTAGTAAGTACAGTAGTCAGAATCAGAACCATATTGTCTCATTTTCTCATTAATTAGCTTCAGTTTTCTCATTAGTAAAATGTAAATTTTGATACTTGAACTATCTGCTTCACAGGATTGTTGTTAGGAATGTACTTGTAATCCTTAAAGAGTTATATAAATGTTAAGTTATTGTCATTATTATCTCATAGTTATATAGGTGTCATATACAAGCTAGTAGGTTATAAGTTCTGTGAGGGCAGGGGCTATGTCTATTAAGCTTTGCATCTCCCAGTACTTAGCAGAGTACTCTAACAGAGTGGGCATTTAATAAGTGTTTTATTTGGGGGGGGGAGGTGTCTTGTTTTTGGTTTTGGTTTTTTTTTTTAGTTTTCAACATTCACTTTTATAAGATTTTGAATTCTAAATTTTCCCCCCTCCCCAAGACAGCATGTAATCTGATGTAGGCTATACATGTATGATCACATATTTTCACATTAGTCATGTTGTAAAAGAAGAATTAGAACAAAAGGGGAAAACCATGAGAAAGGAAAAACAGAAAAAGAGAAAATGGTATGCTTTTATCTGCATTCAGACTCCATAGTTTTTCCTCTGGATGTGGATAGCATTTTCCATCATGAGTCTTTTGGAGTTGTCTTAGATCATTGTGTTGCTCAGAAGAGCTAAATCTAACAAAGTTGGTTATCGTACAATGTTGCTGTTACTGTGTATACAGTGTTCACCTGGTCCTGCTCCCTTCACTCAGATTCAGTTCATCCAGGTCTTTCCAAGTTTTGCTGAAATCTGCCTGCTCACCATTTCTTGTGGAACAATAGTATTCCATTATATTCGTATACTACAACTTGTTCAGCCATTCCCCAATTGATGGGCATCCCCTCACTTTCCAATTCTTTGCCACCACAAAAAACATAAATATTTTTGTACTTATGGGTCCTTTTCCTTTTTTTTTATGATCTCTTTGGGATACAGACCTAGTAGTAGTATTGCTGGATCAAAGGGTATGCAGTTTTATAGCACTTTGGGCAAAGTTCCAGATTGTTCTCCAGAATGGTTGGATCCATTCACAACTCCACCAACAATGCATTAGTTCTCCAATTTTCCCACATCTTCTCCAACATTTATCATTTTCCTCAAACCCTGTTTTTAATAGATCGTAGAAAAGTAGACAAGGCCAACTTTCACTAAATTATCACAAACTCCTAATTTGTAAGATCCAAATTAATGCAATTTCACTGATTTAACCTGAATATTTGTGGCTTCTTCATTTTGGCCAGGCCACTCTTCTATATCTGGTAGTTAGTAGTAGAACAAGTGACAATGCTCGCTTGAAATTAATAGGATATTTTTTTCTTGTCCACAGCCCATTCAGCATAATACAGTGAAGCTAGGAGCTTTTCAAGCTCAGGAAAAAGAACTGGTGTTTGACATTGACATGACAGACTATGATGATGTGAGGAGATGCTGTAGGTAAGGACATAAACACCTCAGAGCTGGATGGAGGGGTTCCGTTTGCAGTCAGTCACTAATGGTCACTCTGCTTCAGCTCTGCAGATATATGTTCTAAATGCTGGACCCTTATGACAATGGCCATCCACATCATAGACAGAGCTCTAAAAGGTAAAGTGTCTTAGCTGGTTTCTGAATTCTAGACACCGTATTTTAGGACAGATGCAGTAAGCTGTCGCACATAGAGAGAAGGGCAACCAGAACAGTGAGAGGACTCAAAAGTGTCATGTGAGGAATGACTAGAGGAAGTAAAGATGCTTAGCCTGAGGCTGTTTTCAAATATAGGAAGAATGATTAGATTTATTCAGCATAGCTCCAGAAAATATAACTGCTGGGTTCCATTGGGTGGAAGGTTCTGGAACTATATTTCACTTCATTACAGAAGAGAAAACTTCTTTAGATTAATAGTTTTCTTCTGAGCATATTAGTTTATACTACTGTGTTGTTATTCAGTCATTTCAGTCGTGTCAATTTTTCATGACTCCATTGGGAATTTTCCTGGCAGAGATACTGGAGTGGTTTGCCATTTCCTTCTCCAGCTCATTTTACAGATGAGGAAACTGAGGCAAACAGGGTTAAGTGACTTTTGAACTCAGGAAGATAAGTCTTTCTGACTCCAGGCTCAGTGTTCTATCCACTTTGCCACCTAGCTGTCCTTATACTACCATAGCATCTTTTTTTATTAGTTCTCAAGATATGCAAATGTATTATTATCCTTAAACATGTAATAGAAAAATGGAGTGTTACGGTAATTGCCATTTGCAAACATTGTACAGACCAGTGCTTTTCTTTTTAAGAAGGTATGTGTAGATTATTAGGAGAGGAAAAAACACCCAATTTTTCTCCCCACAGAGGACTTTGGATTTAAACATCGCCTCTGGGTATATTCTGGAAGGAGAGGTGTTCATTGCTGGGTCTGTGATGAAACAGTCAGAAAATTGTCCTCAGCAGTACGCTCTGGGATAGTAGAATATCTAAGTCTTGTAAAGGTATGGTACTCTTAACTGCAATTGAAATTTACTTGTATGCCAAACATTGTTAACCCTGGAATATGTAGGAGTACAGAAAATAAAAGCTTGCTACTATGTTTATTATGATAAGTACATCCTTTAGAGTATCCCATTCTAGAGTAACTTTAATCATAATAGCTGATTTTATTTGAAAGCTCTTAAGGGACAATTTGATATTTCAAACTTACATTTAAGCTTTTACCGTTATAGTAAAAATGGAAGTTAATTTGTTTTTCCTATTCATTTGTGTCAAGTGAAATTACCAGATAAAACTGCAGGTGTTGGGACAGCATATTAAATAGCTTCCAAGCATCCAATTTTAAAGAAAGAATATAATCAACATTTTGTGTATTGTTATAACCTTATGGTTACAGATAACAATAGTAATAATAATAGAACATCTTGAATAATTTTTTAAATTTGCTTGTACTATTTAATACACAAACAGTTCTTTTTATTATTTTTCAGGGCGGAGAAGAGATGAGAAAGAAGGTTCATCTCAGTACAAAGGTTCATCCTTTCATCAGGTCTGTTAAAAAAAGACACTGTGTAATTCAAGATTTTCTTCATGTTCTCTGAGACCGTACTTCATAGAAACATACTTCATATGTGCTATTTTTTATTTTTATTCTGCCAGTTTCTACTTTTGCCTTTTAAAATGCTATTAGGTGATTAAAGCAGATTGCTTAAAATTAAAGCTATGAATTATGTTCTCTATTCTGCTACTGCTGATTAGGTTGCTGTCCTATCTTAGGCTACTCCTGACACTACAGTGTTGTGGGCTTTAACACAGTTAATTAACATTTGCAAATCTAAACATCAATTCAATGAAAATTGAATAATAGATAAATTGAATAACTAATCCCAATAAATAATAGAATCCATATGTGTGTATGTATATTACTGATAAGGGATTTGTGGGTTTTGTTCCTACAGAAAATCAATAAACATAGTAGAAAAATATTTTGAAGAATATGCCCTGGTTGGTCAAGATATTTTTGAAAATAAAGAGACCTGGGATAAAATTTTAACTCTTGTCCCTGAATATATCCTTTCTAAAAAAATTATTAAACTAGGTGTCTTCATCTGTGATACTGTGAATAACTGTTTTCTGCCCTATTTTAGTCCTTTTTATGCTTCATGTTTATTAATGTATTTTTTTCCCTATGAATTTCTTTCCTTCATTTCCTAAGGAACTGTAAGAATAGTAACAAAAAATTGACATTCAGAAAATCCAGTCAACTTAAAAGTCAATATGCTATAGTATCACATTCTTTCTTTAGAAGTTACCACTCCCTCAAAATTTAGGGCTGTTTAGGAATATTGCTTCTTCTATGTAACTAAATGAAGTAAAAAAAAATGTAGATCCAGGGGAATTTATCCTAAGCTCTTTTTGCAGTTTGTCTAGGTATAAAAACTGATTGGGTTGTTGCTGTTTCATTAGGAATGCTTTCTAGCATGCCATCATTATGTTGGGGGGGGGCATTAATGGTTAAATAAATTTTTATATGTATATAATCTTTTAAAAATTGTAACTCTTAAAAAATTAGCATTTACCTCCTAAATATCTGCAAACTTTAAGCCCTCTAATGAGGATCCATTGTATAAATCCGCTTTGGAATTTACCTTATTTGTGCCATAAGTTAATGTTCCAGTTCCTTAACTGCCTGTCACCTATTCATGCTGAACTTCAGCAAGGATTCCAGAAGTGTCATAATTCAGTCCAGCGCTGGGAACATTTGAAGAGAACAGTGAGCACAAATCGGGTGTGTTTCACTAAAATACTTGGTTTTGGAAAGGGAAATCAATATAATTTATTGAGTACTCATTTTTTTTCTTAGTATGTTGAAAATGGCCGGTCATTTCTGCCGTGCAAAAACAAACAGAGGTGCAGCATGGCCTAGCTGGTCTCAATATGGAAGATCAGGTTTGAGTCCTCCTGTTGCCATACTGGCCCGTGATTTTGATACATGGCCTTAAGCTGACCTTATACGTGCCCTATGCAGTCTTTTAAGACTGGACGTTGTAGAACAGATATCTATCTTCATTGGTACAGAATTCTTCATCAGGAGTTTGCTATACCAGTGAAATCACAGAACCAGATAAAAAAAGAAAAAAATAATTTAAAAGACTCTCTGCTGTTTGTCACATTGGACTTCTGTCTGTTTTTAAAAGGCTGTCAAAAATGAGAAATTTGGACCCTGGGTAGAGTGGGAGATCATGCTACACTACTGTTTTCCTCGGCTGGATATCAACGTTAGCAAAGGGATCAATCATTTACTGAAGAGTCCATTCAGCGTTCATCCTAAAACAGGTAAAATTTAAATAAACACAAGTAGGAAATGAAAATTATATTGTGACATCTTATTTTAGCAAGAAGGTCTTATGAGTGGAGACAGAAAAGTTGAAGAGTTGGTATCTAGTCAGTAATCCATGAGGTAACTGAGTTAAAAATCTTTCTTTGAAATCAATTAAATAATAACAGATTTAAATTTTAAAAAACATTATGTACCCATAATGTGCCAGACACTATCCACTAAACAATTGCCACTATGTACTTTTTTTTTTTTTTTTGGTGAGTCAGTCAGGGTTAAGTGACTTGCCCAGGGTCACACAGCTACTAAGTGTCAAGTGTCTGAGGCCGGATTTGAACTCAGGTCCTCCTGACTCCCAGGCTGGAGCTCTATCTACTGTGCTACCTAGCTGACCCTCTGTGTACTTTTTAAATGGATCTATTATTCACAGTATTAATATCAGAATTCACAAATTGGAAGGAACCCTAGAGATCAAGTTATTTGTCCACTGTTATACTTCTAATTAGGGGCAGGGTTAGGATTCTTAATTAAAATAGATTAAATTAAATTAAAATAATTAAATTATTTTAAATAAATTAATTAATTAAAATAAAAGACATTTTTAGATTTTATTTTTTAGTTATTTTAATGAATCCAAAGTGTGAATTTGAAATGAAAATGAAAATTGCCATACTGGGGAATAGCCACAGCCCCCCCAGCACAATGCCCCGCCTTTGACAGAGATATGTTATAGTGGGATGTGGTTTTCCTCCTTAGAGTTGGTGCATTCTCAAAGTTTGTTTCCCTTGGAGTAACTCCTTAGGGCTCTGTTGTTCATGATTTTATCTAAACTTTTTGAGGCTATTTTCAGCCTATCCCATCTCTGGGTAGTAGATTCAAATAGTACTTCCTCTTTAGTTGTCTGAAATTTAACTTCAAACTTCAAAGTGATACCCTTTATTTTATTGTTCAGAGAGTTGTTGAACAAGCCAGTGCTCTCTCTGTACCGACTATGCATTATTTTATAAACTTTGTTGTATAACAACTCTAAACATTGCTCAAAATGCTTCTAGTTCTGCTTTCTCCCATTTTATTTTTAGTAGAGTATTATTGAATAATTTCTTGTAACAGGCAAATTTGAACGATTTGTCCGCTGTTAACTGCAAAGAGTTAAAGCTGTTTGTTTATTTTGGTTCTTGTAGGTCGTATTTCTGTTCCTATTAATTTGCAGAAAGTGGATCAATTTGACCCATTCATCGTTCCTACTATAAGGTGTGTTATATATCAGCGTCTGCCCTTTATTTAAATTTTCTTAGAAACCTCTGTTCTGAGTAGGCTTACTTGGATCTCTTCCTGTGTCTGTGGCTACTTAGGAGCAGCATGGTGTATAATATAGCTATTAATTAAGTAGTTATGTTATAATGACAACCTAGACCCAACTTTGAAGTTCTTTTATTTGTAGCCAGATCTGCCATGAATTAGATATGGTCTCCACTAATGAAGATGATGGGGACAAGGAAAATGAAGCTGAACCTGACACCAAGCGTCATACTAGAGGTAGGTCAGTAATATCTGGGTGCCTCCCTGTAACTCACCTTCCTCATAGTAGAGTCCTATATGTATAGACTCACCATAATCAGAATTCTTAATAACAATAATAATGGTATCATAGCATCAACAAGCATTTTTTAAGTGCCTGCTATATGCCATCCCCAGTGCTAGGCACTAGTACAAAGAAAGAATCAAGGAGATTTCATTGTAATACATCACCAATTAGTGTTATGGAAAAACAGTCACTTATCACACCTTGTCGATTCAACATCCTGGTCATCCACCAGCACTATTGAAGTAGCTTCCTAATAGGCCTCTCTACCTTTACATTCTCCCCTTTTCGATCTATCCTTGGTATTACTTTTAAAATAAATCTGTGTATTCAAAGATCTCTGATTATCTCACTCAGAAATCTTCAGTGGCCCCCTACTGCCTGTCAAATAACTTTGAACCTATTCTACATTACATTTAAGGCCTTCCACAATTTGGCACCAGCCTATATATCTGGGTTTATCTCATATTATTCCCTTCCATGTACTCCACACTGGGGCCTAATTGGACAATTCTTGACTCTGTCATCTTACTGACTTTACTAATTCCATTCCTCTTGCTTAGAATGGCTTCCCTGCATTTTTTAAATTCTAGGTTATTCTTTAAAGCCCGGCCCAATGACAAATGGTATTTCTTCTATAAAATCTTAACTTACTCCCTTTGCAACTCTAATACATTTAACATGTAGTGGTACGTATTGAAGAAGGATAAATTTTAAATGGGCCAGTGGACTCCGCCTGGTATTATTTCAGCTATTCAGATTTTTATTATGGCAATTCCAGAGGGTAGATAATTTTGTTTCATTAGAAATGACATCTTCATAGTAGCTAGTTTAATTGACTTTCAACCCTTGGAGAAAAAAGCTAACCTAGGGAAATCAGACATGAAACTATAATGTATTCAACTTTGAGCAACTATGCTATAGTGAAGGGTCTGAAAACCATATGCAGTAGTAGATGAAAAAATTGGGAATGTTTCACCTGCAAACGATAAAACTTAGAGGGGAATTTGATAGGTGTCTTCAGCTGTTTAAATGGATTACGTGAAAGACGGAACATGTGTATTCTGTGTAGCTCCAGAAGATAGAACCAGGACCACTGGGTAGAAATAACATGGAAGCAGTTTTCAAACCAAGATGAGGACTTGTGTAACAATTAGAACTATACCAAAATAGGATGGACTGCCTTGTTAGGAGGTATAATAGTAATGACTTAGTGATTTTTAGTGAAGTACCCATCTCTGGACAGTGTAAGCTGAGCTTTGGTGACTTTGTCAGGAATGTTGCTTATGAATTATGGAAGCAGCACATACAAGAGAAAGCACTGGATTTGGAGGCAGCGTACCTGGGTTTAAATCCCAGTACTATCATTTGCTAGTTCTGTGACTTTTAATGAGTCAGTTAATTTCTCTGGGCCTCAGTTTCTTCATATGTAAAAGGAGTGGGTTAAACTAGGTGACCTCAAAGGAGAACTTACAGCTCTGTAACCTACAACCTAGGTCCATAATAATAGTAACTAGCATTTATATAGTACTTTGAGATTTGTAAAGTGCTTCACACTTTATCCCATTTGATCCTATATCTATAAGATAAGTGCTATTATTATCCCCATTTTACAAATAAGGAAACAGGCCGAGTGAATCTGTGACTTTCCCAGGGTCACACAGACAGTAAGTGTCTGGGGCAGGATTTGAACTCAGATCATCCTTACTCCAAGTGCAACATTATACCCTGAGCCACCTAGCTGCCTCTTTGTGGTTATAATATGCTTATCAAACAGTACTATGCCACAATGACTAAATCAATTGTGCTTCCTCACCTAGAATGCCTTTGACCTGAAGGCAAAAGACAGATTTAGCACCACCTCAACCACTTAAGTCTCTACAGATGTCTTCCATATCTGGGCTTCTGTAACACTTATTATCTATTCAACTGATTTTGATCTTTAATCAGATAATTCCTTCAGAGGTATACATCTTGTTTTTCCAATTAAAATCCTTTAGAGTAGGCACTGTATCACAGTTCTGGATACTTAGTAGCTAGTCAATAAACATTTCCTGAGTTGACTCAAAAGGTTAAGGCCAAAACTAACAAGCTTTGTGGTATAATAGTTAAAACTCAGAAAACCTTTTCATTATGACAGTGCTAGATTATAGTGAGGTTTTGGCTCTAACTTATTAGATGTTAAGACCCTAGCCAAGTGACTTAGCCTTTGATGAGAATTATGATACTTATACTACTCTCTCACAGAGTTGTTATCTGGAAGGTACTTTGTAAGCCTTAAAGTATTATCTTAATGAGGTTGTTTTTACAATTAATGATAAGCAGTTATTCCTATGGTATGTCAACTAAGATCAGGAAAATTCACTGAGATTTTTTTTTTAATGCAGATTTCTTATTATATTATCTAACTTTTCAGTGAAGCCGTATTTTGGGAACCTTGTGCCACCATTCCAAAACAGTAGTCATTAATGTAGAACGGATAGATACCCATCTTCATTCATCTATTAGATGAATAAATGAAGGTCCCCGAACATTTTGTGGGCAGGTAGGTGGCACTAGATAGAGTTCTGGGCCTAGAGTCATGAAGATGTGAGTTCAAATGCAGCCTCAGACACTAGCTGTATAACCCTGGGCAAGTCACTTAACTCTGTTTGCCTTCATTTCCTTATTTGTAAAACAACCTGGAGAAGGAAATGGCAAACCACTCTATTATCTCTGCTAAAAAAAACCCAAATGAGGTCATGAAGAATCCAACATGACGGAAAAGACTGAACAACTACAAAAAACTTTTTGCGGATGTTTCATATTTGTTTTATTTTGTTTTAAATTAATCCTGCTTGGGGGCAGCTAGGTGGCACAGTGGATAGAGCACTGGCCTGGAGTCAGGAGGACCTGAGTTCAAATCCAGCCTCAGACACATAACACTCACTAGCTGTGTGAGTCTGGGCAAGTCACTTAAGTCCAATTGCCTCACTGGGGAAAAAAAGTAAATTAAGCCTGCTTAAGTGAGAATTGGAATTTCTTCAGGGATACTCCTAGACCACTATAAAACCCAATATGAGATAGACCTGCAAGCCATCTTGACTCCTTCTTTGCCGAAAGTTTCCAAAGTAGATTTTTTTCCCTGCACATGTACAACTCACATATTGTAGTGTAAAAGAGAAGAGAATTCAACATAAAACTTTTGCTTCATGTACTTTGAAAAAAAGTATATTCTTTGTTTAGGCATCACAGTCCTAATGTCTCCAAAAATCATGGGCCTGATCACCCCAAAAAATATTGCTATTTTAGGAAACCTACTATTGGAAGCCAAAGTTTCTAAGAGGAAGAATCTCAAATAAATAGTAATTTGACTTTGCCTTTTACTACGATAACAATGAAAGCAGTCAATCAAACAGGAATGGAGTACATTAAAGAACATTCATAGGCTCCATGACCACAATCATGATGCCTTTGATGCTAAAATTTTGAGTTGAACACCTTTTATTTATCCCTTAGATTATAAGAAGACCAGTCTGGCTCCCTATGTGAAAAGTTTTGAACAATTTTTGGAAGAACTGGATAAGTCCAGAAAAGGAGAACTTCTGAGAAAGAGTGGTAAGCATTCAAAAATTAGCAAAGTTTTCATGGCGTTACACCTTTAATCTGTCTGGAACTAAGTGTGGGGAAGGAGTAAAGTATAGGAAGAGGGGAAATTGTTAGGTTCTAACCTCAGCATTCTCCCAAATGTATTGACTTGGTTTTGATATTCTTAAAGTGTTTTTTAAAGTCATAATCCCGTTCTCTAGAAGTATATGGCAGTATTATGGAAATACAGATTTCTCACTTCCTTTTGAAACATCTATATGAAAATTTAAGGAACAGAGCCCAATATAGTGCCTCATACTTAGTAGGAAATCAATAAATATATGTTGAAAGAATGAATACAGTTGTGACTTAAAATTAGAAAGCCACGTTAATTGCCATGATAAGACACTATTAATATTAAGTTACAAGTATACCTGTTATACTGCACCAACCTGCAATGTAGGTTTCAGTAAATATAAGAGCAAGTGTTTTATAGGACTGAGAATTCTTTGAAAGCAATAACATTTAAATGTAGAAATAATTGGTTTTTTCTTACTATTTTCTGATATTGCTTTGCTAAAAAATAATCTGTAACTTTCTGTTTTAGATGCACAGAGAGACTTCTGAAGACAACGGTTCCCTTTAAACCAAAGTAGATTTCTCTGACCTTCAACCAGTAGCTCATTACATCCAACCATGTTATAATATGCTGGACCATACACAATATAATTATTGGGTCATAGCTTACAAATGTTAACAGCAGTTTATATTGAAAAGGTTCCTAATGCCATTAAAAATATATTTACAAATGTAAGGCATCTGGCAGAAAGAGAATTTGGTGATAGTTGGATTTGGTATCATTTTCAAAGTAGATTTTTTTTTGGAGAGGAGGAATCAGGCTTTCCAGTTCATTAGCTTTTTTTTCCAGTTCATTAGCTTTGTGGGATAATTTGTTTATAACAAAGTGGGTACCTTTAATATTTTTTGGTAACAAAAGTTTTCACCTTTTGTTACCAAAAATATTATTAAAGACATTTGAGCAATAATATATTCAAGATCCTAATTTCAATTCACTGGAAACATTTGGGAGATTTTCCTGATAGAGGAAGAGTTTGTCCTTAAGTCTCAGCCAGTTAAGTTTATCGACCTCACATATGTTCTAAGTCACAACAGAAATTTTCTGAGTTTCTGTTGGTCAGCCATTCATACCCTCAGTGCCCAGCCTTCACAATTAATTTTTAAATAGTACACAGAACCTTTTTTCCTTTTTAAAAATTTTTAACTTAAAACAATCCCCTCCCCCAATAAATGAGCCTTTCCATACAGAACACAGAGGATTATGGATGAAACTATGAATCTCTGCTTCATACTTCTTGCTTTTTTTAAATGATAAATTTTATGTTACTTTCCAAACCAACTTGCTTATCTATACTTGTTTTTGTTTTCTTCTATGCATTTTTAAAAAATGTTTCAATGGCCCACTTTATTTGGCATCATAATTGCTAATCTGCTTTTTCCTCCACCCCTCCATTAAAAACTAAAAAAAAACTTGTAATGCCTCAGTCAAACAAAATGAATCCACACAGTAACTGAGTCCAAAAATATCTATCTCTTTCTGTCCTTGAGTCCATCACTTTTTTGTCAGGAGGTGGATAACATGCCTCACCTCTGGAGACATGGTTACTCATTGCATTGATCAGAGTTCTTAAATTTACCTTTCTAGCTTTCTCTTGTCTGAGTTTTCATTTCAACGTTTTTATTCAGTGGGGGTCTTTTCTTCAGAAATGCTTAAGTCTTCTATTCCATTTCATTTTTGAAATTTTACCCTTAGTTGCTGGTTTAACACTATTGATACTAAGTAGAGTATTCTTCAAGGCTGTTTCCAAAGAAACCACTTGTAGCTACTTCTTGTTCCCATGTTCCTGGAATTCTTAGAATTAAGGAGCAGTCTAGAAATAAATACTGGCCAACCTTACTGTCAAAGACTTAGAGTTATGTGATAAAAAGCACCTTGACATTTTAAAATGCCCAAATACTTTACTTCGAAAATATATTTTCAATTTTGTTTTATCCAGATACTTGACTGTGTGTCAATACAATCCAAGTGACAGATTTATTTTATTTACTATTAAACTTTTAAAATGCTTTATTAATATTCTTTTTCCATATTAATGTACTTCATACCAACTCACCTCTCCCTTGCCCCCAAATGGAAGCCCTCCATTATAGCAAATTTATGTAATCAGGCAAAACATATCAAGAAATCATCCACATCCAAAAAAATGCATATCTGATTCTGGACCTCTGTTCTATCACTTCTCTACCATGTCTGTCAGTCAATAAATAGTCAATCAATAAATGTATAAGTGCTTACAGGCACTGTGCTGGATGCTGGAGATACAAATATTAAAAGTCCCTACTTTCAAGGAGCTTACTACAATCTAATGGGGGGAAATCATACAAAAGAAAGCTGAAAGAAGATGGTGAAAGGGCTCACATGGAATGGTGGAGAAGCCAAAGGCCACAATAAATGCTGGTGAGTGAGAAATGAGACATCAGTCCTATTCCCCTTCTTAAATGGAGGAATTAAGGGTTCTACTCTCCAATAAGAAGGGCAGAAGGTACTAATAGACAAGGCTGATTGGATCTTGGAAGATGAGATTTCCTAATGATGAGTTTAATGGGAGCATGGGAGAAGCCCAAAAAGTCCACAACAAAAGTAGCCAGATGGGAATGAGATGTCACCAAGACATCCCCAGCACTTAGCACAGTACCTGGCACCTTTGTTATTGTGTTCAATAGTGTCTGATTCATGACCGCATGGACTATAGCATGCCAGGCTCTTCTATCCTCTACTGTCTCACAAATTCTCTCCAAGCTCATGGTCATTGTTTCCAGGACATTATCCATCCCATCCTCTGCCATCCCCTTTTTCTTTTGCCTTCACTCTTTCCCAACATCAGAGTCTTTTCCAGTGAGTCCTGTGTTCTCATGTGGCCAAATATTTCAGCTTCAATATTTTACCTTCCAATGAGTGGTCTAAGTCACTTGCTTTCTCTAGTATTGATTGATTGATTTGATCTCCTTGCTGTCCGAGGGAATTTCAAAAGTCTTCTCCAGAACAACAATTTGCAAGCATTGATTCTGCAGTGCTCAGTTTTTCTTATAGTCCAATTCTCACAGCCATACATTGCTACTGGAGAAACCATAGCTTTGACTATATGGACCTTTGTCAGCAAGGCACTGTCTCTCTCCTTTTTGAATGCTGTCCAAATTTGCCATAGCTTTCCTTCCAAGGAGTAAGCATCTTTTAATTCCATGGCTACAGCCACCATCTTCAGTAATCTTTGTGCCCAAGAATATAAAATCTGACACAGCTTCCATTTCTTCTCCCTCTATTTGCCAGGAAGTAATGGTACCAGTTGCCAAGATCTTAGGTTTTGTTTTTTGGTGTTTTTATTTTTAAATGATAAGCTTCAAACCAGCTTTTTCACTCTCCTCTTTTACCCTCATTAAGAGGCTTCTTAATTCTTCACTTTCTACCATCAGAGTGGTAAAATCTGCATATCTATGACTGTTAATATTTCTCCCAGCAACTTTACTTCTGGCTTTTGATTTGTCCAGCCTGTCATTTCACGTGCTATGATCTGCATATAAGCTAAATAAGGTGACAACATACAGCCTTGTCATGCCACTTTTCTAAATTTAAACCAATCATTTGTTCCATGTTTGGTTCTAATTGTTGTTTCTTGGCCAGCATATAGGTTCCTAAGGAGACAAGTATGATGTTTTAGCACCCCCATCTCTTTGAGGACTTGTCACATTTTGTTGTGATCCACACAGTCAAAGGCTTTAGTGTACTCAATGAAGCAGAAACAGATTTTTTTTTTATGGAATTCCCTTGCTTTCTCCGTGATGCAACAAATGTTGGCAATTTGGTCTCCAGTTCTGTCTCTTTGAAAACCAGCCTGCTCTTCTGGTAATTCTCAATTCACTTATTGCTGGAGCCTAGCTTGCAGAATCTTTAACATAAACTCGCCGGCATATGAAATGAGTGCAATTGTTCGGTAATTTGAACATTCTTTGGCATTGCCCTTCTTTAGCATTGTGATGTAAATTGATCTTTTCCAATCCAATGGCCACTGTTGTATTTTCCAAATTTGCTGGCATATTGAATGTAGAACATTAGCAGCAGCATCTTTGAGGGTTTTTAATAGCTCAGCTGGAATTCCATCACCTCCACTAGCCTTATTGTCAGCAATGCTTCCTAAGGCCCACTTGACCTCATTCTCCAGGATGTTTGGCTCCACATCAGTAACCACACCATCATGCTTATCTCAGTTATATTAAGATCTTTCTTGTATAGTTCTGTATATTCTTATCTTCTCTTCTTAATCTCTTCTACTTCTGTCAAGTCCCTGCCATTTTTGTCTTCCCATTTTTGCATGAAACTTTCCCTTGATATCTCTAATTTTTTTTAAAAGAGATCTCTTGTCTTTCCCTCTATTTTCTTCTATTTCTTTGCATTGCTTATTTAAGAAAAATCTTACCTCTCCTTGCTGTTTTCTGAAATTCTACATTCAGTTGGGTAGATTTTCCCTTTCTCCTTTTAACTTTTGCTTTCCTTCTTTTCTTAGCTATTTTCAGAGCCTCATCAGGCAGCCATTTTGCTTTCTAACTCTTCTCTGTCTTTGGAATGTTCTTTGTTGCTGTTTCCTATATAGTATTGTGAACCCCTGTCCAGAGTTCTTCAGGCACTCTAATAGATCTAATCCCTTAAATCTATTTTCATCATATCATTAAATCATCACTTCCACTTCATATTCATAAAGGAGAGTTATTTAGTTCATACCTATATTGTCTGATGGTTTTCCCTTCTCCAATTTAATCTGAATTTTGCAATAAGAAGCTCATGATCTGATCCACAGTCAGCTCCAGGTCTTGTTTTAACTAACTGTATAGAGCTTCTCCACCTCTGGCTGCAAAATATATAATCAATCTGATTTCTATATGGACCATCTGGTGATGTCCATGTGTGGAGATGCCTTTTGGGTTGTTGAAAAAGTGTTTGCCATGACCAGTGAGTTATTTTAACAAAACTATATTAGTCTCTACTCTGCTTTATTTTGTGTACCAAAGTCAAACTTGCCTGTTATTCTAGTTATCTTTTGATTTCCTACTGTAGCATTTCAGTCCCATGTGATGAACATGACATCTCTTTTCTGATGTTATTTCTAGACGATGTTGTAGGTTTTCACAGAACTGATCGACTTTGACTTCTTTGGCATCAGTGATTGGACCATAGATTTGTATTACTTTGATGTTGAATGGTTTGCAGTGGATTCGAATAGATGTCATTCAGCCATTTTTGAGATTATACCCCAGCACTCCTTTTCTCACCCTTTTATTGACTGTGAGGGCTACTTCATTTCTCCTAAGGTATTTTTGCCCACAGTACTAAATGTAATGATCACCTGAATTAAATCCACCCATTCCTGTCTATTTAAACTGAGGCACACAAGGTTAAGTGACTTGCCCAGAGTCACACAGCTAGTAAGTGACTGAGGCCACATTTGAACTCAGGTCCTCTGCTCCAGGGCCAGCATTCTATCCAGCTGCCTTGGCTGGCTCATACATGTGTGTGTGTACATATATGTATATATAAAAATATATAATACATAAACAGTCTGTGTCTGTAAGTATTATATATGAATGCTCGAACCAATTCAGTTTCAGAGTGCCTGTCCTTCCACCACCATCCAACAATTGCTCTTTTCCTCTTTTGTCATCTTTGCTAATCTGATGTGTGACATGGATCCTCAGAGTTGTCTTGCTCTTCATAATTAGTAATTTGGAGCATTTTTTAATATGGCTGTTAATAGCTTCGTTTTAGAAATGACTTCATATTCTTTGACCACTTGTCTATTGGGGAATGATTCTTATTATATATTTGTGTCAACTCTTTAATATTCCAGATACCAGACTTTCATTGAAGAAATTTGCTACAAAGATTTTTTTCCATCTGTTTCCTTTCTGATTATTGCTGCACTTATTTTACTTGTAGCAGGTTTTCAATAGTATATGACCAAAATTGTTCATTTTATCATTTATGATAACCACCCTCCCTTGTTTATTGATGAATTCTCTCCCTTTTCATAGTTGTGACATATCTCTTTCCTTTGTCCTCAGTGCTTTTTGTGATACTACTTTTTATATTTAGGTCATTTATCCATTTGGAGTTTATTGTAATATATGGTATATGGCTGTGGTCTAAGCCTAATTTTTATCAAACTGCTATCCAATTTTCCCAGCAATTTTTGTCAAACAGGGAGTCCTCACTCCAGCAGTTAATGTCCCTGAGTTTATTGAACACTATAACTATATCCAGTTGTTTCTAGGTCTTATATACTCAATTTGTTCCATTGACCAACATTTTTACTTTTTAACCAGTATCAAGTTGAAATCTGGGGCCTCCTTCATTCTCTTTTTTTATTATTTCTCTTGAAATACTTGACCTTTTGTTCCTCCAGATAAATTTTGATGTTATTTTGTCTAAATCAACAAAATAACCCCTTAGTCATTTGATTGGTATTATACGAAATCTATAAATTAATTTAGATACAATAATATCATTTTTATTATATTGGCACAGCCCAACCATAAGTAATTAATATTTCTCCACTCATTTAAGTCTTCCTTTATTTTTGCAAAAACAAAACTCTCAACCCCTATATACAATCTGTTGCTAAGTCTTTTCTATTTTACCTTCATAACATTTTATATAACCTCCTTAGTCAGGCACTACAACAACCTAGATACAGGCCCTCCTCACCTCATTTCTGGACTATTACAATAGCCTGCTAGTTAGTTTCCCTGCCTTACATCTCTGCCCACTCCAATCAAACATCTATTTAGCTGTCAAAAGAACAGCTGACCATATCAACCCCTATTTAGTAAACTCCAGGGGCTCCCTATTACCTCCAGGATAGAATATAAAACCCTCTGGTTTCCAAAGCCTTTCATAACCTAGCCCCTATCTGTCTTATATCTTACTCAATCGTATGTACTCTGTGATAGAGTGACATGTCCTCTTTACTGTTTCTTACATGTGACACCCCATCATCTCTTGACTCTTGAGTGTTTTCACTGGCTGTCTCCCATGCCTAGAACCTTGTCCCTCCTCATCTTTACCTCCTGGTTTCCCTGACTTCCTTAGAGTCTCAGCTAAAGTCTTTTTTTTTTCTTTTAGACAACTGGGGTTAAGTGACTTGCCCAGGGTCACACAGCTAGTAAGTGTCAAGTGTTTGTTCTGAGGCTGGATTTGAACTCAGGGCCTCCTGACTTCAGGGCTGGTGCTCTATCCACTGCACCACCTAGCTGCCCCTCAGCTAAAGTCTTACCTTCTGAAAGAAGCCTTTCCCAATCCTTAATCTTCATACCTTCCCTCTGAGACTACCTCTGATTTAGCCTGTCATATCTTATTTGTATATGAATGTTTGTAATACTGTCTTCCTCATTAGACTGTGAGCTCCTTGAGAATAGAAACTGATTTTTGCCTTTATGTCACCATCACTTAACTTATGTGCCTGGTACATAGTAGGCACTTAATAAATGCTACTTAGCTGGCTTTTTATATAAGTCTTGGGGCTGTTTTGGTTGTTGGACTAGCAGATACAATATTTTATATATATGTATATATATAAAATGTACTTATTTTGAATTACATTTTTTCTGTTTCTGCCTACTGGGTTTTGTAAATAATAAACAGAAAGGCTATTGATTTTTGTGGACTTTTTAATATGCACTACTTTATTGAAGGTAGTTTTTGTAATTGAATCTCTAGGATTCTCTAAGTAAAACCATCATATTGTCTGCAAGTAATGATAACTTTGTTTCCTCTTTACTTCTACATATTCCCTAAATTTCTTTTTCTGGTATTCCTACTTTAAGTAGCATTTCTAAAACTATTAAATAATGATGATAACAAGTAACCTTTCTTTACCCCCTAACCTTTTTAGGAAAGCCTTTAGTATTTGGTGTTTCTTCTACCATTCATTTCCTCACCCAAGATCAAATCTATTGTGCCTTTGTTCCTGGAGTATGTCAATTTATTCCACCCTGGGTACAATCACTAACCCTCTACCTTTCAGACCAGAGTGCCCCTCCCTGGCCACCACTCTCCAGATTTGCCCTCTTGCCAATTAGAATTCAAGGTTGTGGAGGGAAGGGACAGTTTCTGCTTTTTGTTGTGTCTCCCAGCCTTAAGCACTGTGCTTGGCACATAATAGGTTCTGAGGATGCCTAAAAAAAGAGATTGAACACCCATCCTTAGCTATCCTTTCAAACTGTAAATCAAAGGGAGTCTTCTTAAGGGTTGAGGCTTTTTGTTTGGGTGACTACAAATGAGAAGATAGGCATTTATTATGTGCCTACTATGTGTGAGAAATTGTTCTAAGTACTGTTGATACAATGGGAAAAAAAGAATAACAGTCCCTGTTATGCTCATGGAACTTACAAACAGGTAAGGATAACATATGTAATGACTTATGAAGGAAAGAAAGATAAAGAAAGGGATTATAAAAGGTGGCACATGGGTTGAGCCCTGAAGGACACTGGGACTCTTAAAAGGTAGAGGTGAAAAAGGACTATTCAGGGCATGCAGGACAATCTATGCAAAGGTACAGAGGTAATAAATAGAAGGCTAAGTTTGGTTATCAGTAAGTAGCCTAATTTAACTGAAACAATGCATGAAGGAGAATGTGATATAAGGGCTCAGACCAGCACTGTACATGCTAAGCTGAGGAGTTTTATCTGAAAGGACATAAGGAGACATTAAAGGTTCTTGAGAAGTGACGTGGCCCCTTGTGAATTAATAGGTATATGGAGGATGAATTGGACAGAAGAGATTATAACCAAAAGTCTAACGAGGAGAATGTTGCAATCAATAGTCAAAGGAAAATGATGAAGGGTGGTGAATAGAAAGAAGGCAGTATAGAAGTAGAATCAAAAAAGGAGTTGGAAAGTGATTGAATATGGGAGGGGAGGGAAGGGAATGAACCAAGATGACTGAGCTTGCAAACCTAAGTAACTGGAATGATGGTACCTTAAAAAAAAAATGGGGAAATTCAGAAAGGAGGGCTTGGGGGAAAAGACAATAAGTTTATTGAGTTTGAAATGTCTGTTGGTGGGACATCAATTCAAATTAATGAACAGGTGTTGATGTAGGACTGTAAGCCAGGAGAGAGATAAAGGCTGGATACATAGATAAAGGCCATAGGCATAGAGATGATAATTAAGCCCATGGGAGCTGATGAGATCACTAGAGACAAGAGTACTTGACAGGACAGACCCTTGTGGGACACCTATGTTTAAAGAATAGGATATGGAACATGGTCCAGCAAAAAAAGTGGTCAGCCTGGAGAAGTAAGAGAAAGTAGTGTCACAAAAATATGGGAAGAGGAATTATACAAGAGGAGGGCATGTCAAATACTAGAAAAGATAAAAGGATGAAATCCTTGGATTTGTCCATTAAGTGACCATTGATAACTTTGAAGACAGTAGTTTCTCTTTTAAAGTTTTTTTAAAGCTTTTTTTTAAAAATCTTTTCTATCACTGTCACTTCCAAGTAATGTCTTCCATAACAAAGAAGTTTGGAAATCAAACAAACTGATACATCAGTCATGTCTTAAATAGCATGCCTCATTTGGCACCAAGAGTATCCTACCACTCTGCCAAGAGAAAAGGGGCATTTTTTATCTTACTTCTCCGAAGTTGAGATTGGTTACTAACTGCACTGATCAAAAAGCTCCTGTGCCCTATATTGTTTTTCTTCACATACTGTGGTTTTTCGTGTAAATTGTTCTTTTAGTTTGGTTTACTTCATTCTGCATCAGTTCATACAAGTTTTCCCAAGTTTCTGAATTCTTCATATTTTTCATTTCTTCTGACACTATATTCCATTGCATTCATATACTATAGTTTGTATAGTCTCAATAATCATCTCTCAGATTTTTTAAATTTTTCTTTTTTATTGTGAACTTAATCATCAATTAAAAAAGCATTTATGTATACAAAGAACAAGAAAGATTTTACTGTTTAGATCTGAAATTATACAGGAGATGGGGGCAGCTAGGTGGTGCAGTGGATAGAACATCAGCCCTGGAGTCAGGAGGACCTGAGTTCAAATGTGGCCTTAGACATGTAACACTCACTAGCTGTGTGACCCTGGGTAAGTCACTTAACCCCAGTTGCCATCACACACAAAAAAAAATTATACAGGAGCTATGGGAATACAAGCATATTAATGCACTGTTGAAAGAGCTATGAACTGATCCAATCATTCTGGAAAATAATTTGAACTATACTCAGAAAATCAGTATTTTCATTGAGCATACACCCTGAAGAGATCAAAGACAGGGAAAGACCTCATATGTACAAAAAGGATTTATAGCAGAATTTTTTGTCTTAGCAAAGAACTGAAAACAAAATGGATGCCCATCAATTGGGGAATAGCTGACAAATTGTGGTATGGGAGTTTGAGGGATGATAGGATAAAAGAAAAAATTCTTAATTATGGAGAAAATCTGGTTATGTCTTTAGATAGCAAAAAAAGAGCCAATAGAAATTAAAGATGGGGGGGGCGAGGTAGTAAATAATATAAGGAGCAAGGTCTTGGAAGGAATATAATAAAAGGGACAGATAGAAGAGGCCTTGTTGAGAAGAAAAGCTTCCTCATCATTAGATATTGAATCAAAAGAAGAGAGAATGAGAAATTATTTTGATGAGTTTTGATTTACAGAATGGGGGAAAGAAAACACCTATAGCCTTTTCTCTCTCTGAAGATTAAAAGATATGAAAAATTTCTTAGATAAAATGGCTCCCATTGAAAGCCAGGCTTGTTTCAGACCAATCTGGTGATTCAGGTCCAGGACTGAAACAAAATGAGACACTTGTAGACATCTAATAGTTAATAAAGAGAGGTGTACTTAACCATAGCAGGGAAAGGATTGATTCAGTAAAAATAAAGCATTGATTCAGGCAAGCAAGGACTCCCCTACCTCTGTATTGGTCTTATAAGCACATTGATGAAGCCTAAGGGAGAAACTTCTGATTCCTCATGGGCTTTATTTGGTATTCAGGCCAACAAGAAGTCACATCAAAATAGCCAGAGCCTAAGTTCACTGGACCAATGAAGTCTCAAGGACAATTTCACTACATTTTTGGAGAAAAAATAAATTAGCCTACATGGTAGAGACTTTAGTCTCTGTTATGTTACTTCTACCGTAGCTTCATTGAAAGCTTAGATACTTAATTAAAGAGTTAGCAACCATCCTCATCTCCAGAATAAGAATTTAAAATTCATCATTATAGATGAGCTTCACTATACAAAAATGACAGGCAATTTTTTTCAGATGACAGACAGATATTTATTTTCCATGAGAGAGTTCTTCGCTCTAAGAAAGAATCTGTTGGTATTCTTTCCTATCAACTACGTTCACAAAGAAAACAGTTACTTGGTAGCTTCGAGGTCGGAATCTGGGTGACTGTGGCCCCTTATAGATATCCCGTGGTGATGGAGGCTATTTTTGAAAGTCCCTTGGACATAAAGGAGATCAAATCAGTCAATACTTAAATCAATTCAGACTATTCACTGCAAGTTTAAATACTGAAGCTGAAGCTTAAATACTTTGGCCACATAATAAGATAACAGGATTCACTGGAAAAGACTCTAATGTTGGAAAAGATTGAAGGCAAAAGGAGGAGACAGCATATAGAGATAGATAGAAAGTGTCATGGAAGCAATGAACATGAACTTGGATAGATTTCAAGAGATAGTGGAGGATAAAAGGGCCTGGTGAGCTATGGTCCACAGGGTTACAAAGAGTTGGACATGACTGAACAATACTTTACCCTTAAATATATTTTTTGGTCTAAGGATCACTTTTGCCAGAGATGTTGTGGATCACTATAGCAGGAGGGTCAAGGCATTATATTGTGATATGAGGAGGAATTAAAATACACTGGACTCTTGAAAACAAATGTGAATTTTTGTTGGTTCATGGTTTTCATAAGTTCCAAAAATGGGCAATACTGCCCCCTGGGGGGCACTAGAATGATCCAAGGGGGGCAGTAGTAGCCTTGGGTGCAATTAGGAGGCATTGAATAAAAATAAGGGTTAACCTAACCTCACCCCAGGGGGGTGCTGAGTAATTATTTTTTAAAAGGTAGCAGTAGGGCAAATAAGTTTGGGACCCTCTGGTTTAGATTACACACAAGGGGGCAGAGCCAAGGTGGCAGAGTAAAGGCAGGGACTCACCTGAGCTCTCCCAAATTCCCCTCCAAACAACTTTAAAATGATGCCTCACAACAAATTCTGGAGCAGCAGAACCAGCAAAAAGACAAGGTGAAACAATGTGCCAGCACAAGACAACTTAGAAGGTTGACAGGAAAGGTCTGTCTCACTGCGGGGAGAGTAGAGTGCAGTCCTGCTGGACTACAAGCCAGCTACGGGCCTGGAGGTGATTGAATGGGCGGTGATAACATCCAGAGCTCTCAGCCCTTAGACAGTAAGGGGGTGGGGCAACTAGTCAGAAGGGGATTACAGGGGACCCTTTGCTGGCGCTAGGTGCAAGACTCTGCTGCATTGCCCATACACTGGCACAGGTACTGTCCCAGGTCAAAAAGGAACACTAGTACACTAGAGCTCAAAGCCACAAGGGAACAGGGACACTGGTTAGAGTTCCAGAGTAGAAAAGAATGCTTCAGGTCATTCATAGACCATAGCACAAGCCAGGAGAGCAGTGAGTACACCTCTCCTTAGATCATATCACTTGGGAAGAATTTAGAATTTACAGACTCCCAGAACTAGCTCTGAAAACAGCAGCACAAAAAACCTGAAGCTTGGGACACTGCCCCCCTTCTACCCCAGGAGCAAAGACCAACTTTAACATAAAGTTGGGAGTCAAGAAACAGGCTGGAAAAATGAGCAACAAAAAAAGAACATGACCATAGGAAGTTATTATGGTGACAGGGAAGATCAAAACACAAATTCAGAAGAGGACAACAATATCAAAATGACTATATGCAAAGCTTCAAAGAAAAATGTAAATTGGTTTCAGCCCTCTTTCCCCCCCCAAAAAAAAAGATTTACTAGAGGAAGAACTCAAAAAGTATTTTAAAAATAAAATAAGAGAGGTAGAGGAAATACTGGAAAAAGAAATGACAGTGATGCAAAAGAATCATGAAAAAAGACTCAACAACTTGGAGAAAAGATGTACAAAAAAAATCACTGAAAAAAACCCAACTTCTTAAAAAGTAGAATTGGTCAAATGGAAAAGGATGTACAAAAGCTCACTGAAGAAAATAATTCCTTAAAAATTAGACTGCACACAAAAATAAATACTGATGAATATAAAACTACATGAAGATTTCTAACTAGGATTAAACATCCTTGAGAGGTATATTAGTCTCTTTTCCATAGAATGATCTTTTTTCCCCCTCTAAATTGAGGACAAATTTTCATTTTTCTAATAAATAAAATACAAAATAGCCTTAGTTAATATAAAAGCATGTTGCTAATGTAATAAAAATATGGACAGGGGAAGTCTTCACATGCTTGGGATAGCTACCCCCTCACTCACCAACAGGTTTGAGACTTGTCAGTTACCCTCAACCTGGTTTAGCACAGGCTGAGACAGTTTACCAATGTGTGGCCACTATGCATGTTACAGCTTCTTGGAGCCACAGGTGAGAATTGGGTGAATCAGGTAAACACCAAATGTGGATGAGCAGCCCTGAAAAGATTTTAGCAAGGTTCACACCACAAGTGCTTGTCCTCCTGACCACCACTGTTTATAAGTACAAAACATATAACAAGTATTATTTTTATTTCATTTTCTTGAATTCAAAATAATTCAAACTATGGAAACCCTTTCTGGGCTCTGGATAACTTGTGGTTTATGGACTATTAGGAGTACTGGCTCTTTTCCCTCCAATTTCAGATCACTCTGTGTTAACTAAAACAAACTTAATTTCCCTGGGTCTTTATTTCCTTACCTGAAGAATGGGGGCAGTATTCTATACTATTTCGAGGGTCTATATTTTCATTGATGTGGGCAGCCCTCTAGGAGACCATATGATGTCTAAGATCTCTTCCATTTCAAAATGAGATAACTCATCTTCCTGTGGATTAGTCTACTTCATGAATAAATAAATCATTAATCCCAAATTAGTTACCATTACTCTAGTTTAGGGTCTATCTTACATTGCTGGCATATGCTCAGAGAAAGTAAACTGGAATCTGGCACAGTGGAAAGAGCCATGGATTTGGAATCAGAAGTCTTGGATTATTTTTTTCATCTCAGCTGCTTGCAGACTGTGACCATGACCAAAAATTACTTAACGTCCCTGAGCCTCTGATAGAATGAGACTAATACTTAAACTACTTCACAGGTGGTTATGAAAAGTGATTTGCAATTTCATTTAAAAGCTGTCTATTCCTATCCTTTGAAGACATATTATTGGGGAATGGCTCTTGTTCTTATGAGAAAGCAGATTCAGTTGAGTAGTGAGATTAAAAGTTACCTTGCAATGTCACAGGCCCTAGGAACACAAAGTCACTTTAATGAGACTGTAATTGATCAAAAGGTATTTGTCTAACCATTCACACTGCAAAAACAAAGAGAATGCAAAATACTGCGCATTAACTGGATTACAGCATACAGATGGATAGGTGTAATAGGAGCAACATGTACTTGGGACCCATGGCAGTAAAAATGGAAGGTCACATAGATTAGTCTTTTTCCCAAAAAGACAATGAAACTGTCCTCAAGACTTAATTAGGGGGTAGCTAGGCAGTAGATAGAGCTCTAGCCTCAGGTCCAGGAGGACCTGAGTTCAAATCCGGCCTCAGACACTTGAAACTTACTAGCTGTGTGACCCTAGGCAAGTCACTTAACCCCAATTGCCCCCCCCACACACACACACACGACTTAATTGGCCCAGGGCACTAGGGCTCTAAGGTGCTAGATGTAGCTTCCTGGTTATTTCATTCTAATCCTGGCCCAAGTCAGGCCTGGCTTCAAACAAGCAGAGTGGGTGTGTTTGGAGAAGGGGAGTGGGAGGAGATACTTGTTGCTTTCAATACCAAGAGAAGGAATACCCACATTTACAGAGGATTCATTTATTCAATAAACATTTAGCAATCATGATATGGTTTAACATCTCACTAAGAAAGTACTGGGTATAATACAAAGGTAGAAACAGTCCCTGCCACCTATCAGGGTAAGATTATCCACATATTTGTTGTTTTTTTCCCAGTAATACAAATTTATATATAAAAAAGAATTATGACTTGTTTCCTTAACATTTGAGGCCTCTATAGCAAACAAGAGCATCAAAAATTGTGGCTAATGGGTGGTATAGTGGATTTGAAGTTAGGAAGGCTGAGTTCAAATCTTGCCTCAGATTCTTACTAGCTGTGTGACCCTAGGGCAAGTAATTTTATCTCTCAATCTCCTCATCTATAAAGGGATAATAAAGTTTTGCAAAACCTTAAAGTCACATAATGCTACCTAGCAAATATGCCACTGGAACATAATACTCAATCATTAAGAAGCATTACAGGGTGGAGACTGCCATCCTTCTAGGTTAAGGAAGAAAGAATATTGTTTCTGTCCATCAAGGGAGATAGGGTCAAGACTGGCCTTCCCTACAATATTTACTGTTTCCAAAAGCCAAGGGGAAGTGAGAGAGTACGAGGGACTGCAGTGGGCAGAAAATCTGCTTATTTGAAGAGGAGTAGTTTTTGGCAGCCTTATCAAAGAGCTACCCTCTTATACTCACAAGCCACGCTACCAGTATCCTTGCTAACTGGATTAACTATAAATTTATGTAATCTCAACTGGGTCCTCACTGTGTGAAGTAATCCTTTCAAACTTCCCTAATTGACTCACTATCCTATTCACCACAGAGGCTTTTCCAAACTCTCATCCCTTCTTCAGATCTTCCAGAACTCTGCCTCTCCCCTCATATTTCACTGAAAAAGAAATTGCTCCCTCCTCCCCTGTTCCTCATGTCATATCACTCAAATTCTTGGTGTCACTATCTCCTCCCTCATCCCTGTCTCACAGGAAGAGGGAGCCTTTCTGCTTGCCAGGACAAGCCCCTTTGATCCCATTCCATCCTGTCTTCTCTAGCAGATGACTCCTTCTGTCATTGCATGCCACTCTCACCTTGGCTTCTTCCCTCCTGCCTACAAACACATCCATAACATGTCCATATCTCCCTCATCGTCAAAAAACCCTCACTTGATCTATCCATGACTGTCAACCACCATTCTCTAGCTTTCTTCCCTCTGGGAACTAAATTCCTTGTTAAGGCTGTCTATGGTCAGTGCCTCCACTTCCTTTCCTCTCGTTCTATTATCTACTTCCAACCTTTCTAACTCATCATTCAACTGAAACTGCTCTCTTCCAAGGTACTAACAATGTCTTAGTTGTCCAATCTAATGGTCTTTTCTCAATCCCCATCCTTATTGACCTTTTTGCAGCCTTTAATAATGTGGACCACTCTTTTCTACTTGATAAGTTCTCTCTAGGTTTTCATGATGCTACTTCGTACCAGTTCTCCTATCTATCTGACTGCTCCTCGGTCTCCTTCATCCTGGTCATACCTTCTAACTGTGGGTGTGTCCCTCAAGGCTTGGCCCCTATTTTTTCCTCCCTCTGTATTATTTAACTTGGTGATCTTATCAGCTTCTATGGATTTAATTATCTCTATGTTGATGATTTTCAAATCTAGTTCTTTAGCACTAACCTGTCTTCACAGTCTCACATCTCCAATTGCCCATGAGATATCTTGAAGTGGATGTCCAGTAAACATCTCAAACTCAACATGTCCGAAGCTGAACTTCTCTTTTTTCCCAACTTTTTTCCCTTTTAAACTTCCCTATTATGGGCAAGGGCACCACCAGGCTGGAAACCTAGGAATCATCCTCAACTCCTCACTATCTCTAACCCCCTCTATCCAATCTGTTACCAAGGACTGCTGATTTCACCTTTGCCACATCTCTCCTTTTCTGACACTGCTACCACTTTCCAGCAGGCTCTCATCACCTTACTCCAGTACTATTGCAATAGCCTGCTAGTGGGTTTGCCTGCCTCAAGGTTCTCCCTACTCCAATCCATCCTCCATTCAGACAGTAAAGTGATTTTCCTAAAGTGCAGGATTGATGATGTCACACACACATACACCCCCTACTCCAGTGTACTCCAGTGGCTTCCTATTGTCTCCAAAAGCAAACACAAAATGTTCTGTTTCTGTATTCAAAGCCCTTCACGACCTAGACCCCTCATTCCTTTCCAGTTTTATTATATCTTACACCACCCTCCACCTTCCCATCCCCATACACACCCCTTCTATTCTATGGCTGTTCTTTGATTAAGAAACTCCATCTCCCAGACTCCTGACACTTTCTCTGGCTGTCCCCGACGCCTGCAGCGCTCTCCCTCCCCTACTCGGACAACTGATCTCCCTGGCTTCCTGCAAGTCCCAGCTAAAATCCCACCTTCCACAGGAACCTTCCCCAATCCCTCTTAATTCCAATGCTTTCCTTGTTAAGTCCAATTTTTTTTAAGTGTGACTTATTTGTACATAGTTGTGTTTGCATGTTGCCGCCACCATTAGACTGCGAGGGCCTGTCTATGACCCCTCCTTCTATATCACCAAGGCTTAGCACAGCGCCCGGTACATGGCAGGCGCTTAATAAATATGCATGGACCAAGAACAGAATGACAGCCCCAGCTAGAAGCCACTCCCTGGTCAGGCGCTTCCCCGGCTAGACGCTTCTGAACCGGAAGCGCACGCGCTTGCCCCGCCCCTTCTCACGCTTAGCTTCCGCCGCAGCAGGGGCCGGTCACGCTCACTCCAGATCTCTTTCTGCAGCCATCTTGGATCCGTGTTCCTCTCACAGTAAGTGCCGCCTCTCCCGCCGCTCTCTATCCGCCGCCATCCGCTTCCCTCGAGAGCCAGGCTTCCCCCTCTGCCACTGGGAACGGAGCTAAGGAGAACCGGGAGCCCGGCGGAGTCCCTCGGGACGCGGGGGACTGCGGGAGGGAGGCTAGCCCGAGGCTCCCAGACGAAATGGGGTCTGCAAGGCCTTCGTCCGGCTAGGGGGGGCGGGAGGGGGAGAAGAGGCTTCAGAGCGAGAGCCGTCCCCGCCCCCACCCCCCACGGCGTGTGCAGCTCGGCCGTTGAGGCGCCGTGGGAGCAGGGGGCTGGCGGCCGGGCGGGTCACGGAGCAGCCGCGGACCTGTGGGTCGGCCCCCGAGACGTTGATGGGAGTCGCGGCTTGCCCCCGATCCTCGCGGGCCGCTTTGGGGCCCGGACCTCGCGCTCGGTCGGTACTGGCCCCGAGTGGGACTCGGCGGACAGCGGGGGCAGCCGAGGGAGGGGTTCTCTGGTAATTCGAGGTCTCCTCTCCCCCCCAGAAATGCCTGGCGAAGCGACAGAAACCGTCCCAGCCACAGAGCAAGAGTTGCCACAGCCCCAGGCTGAGACAGGTAGGTCCACCCGGTGGGTTCACTATAAGGTTGATTGACTGAACAGTCTTAGGGGGTCAAGTGGCAAAGAGGGGGCGGTGCGGGTGGAGGGAGCAACACGGCTGTCTGATGTAGCCTGACTTTTTGACAGATCTAGTTGATGGAGTGAGGGTAGTTTCTTGAGCATCACTTTTATTAAAGTTCTCAGTTCCCCCGATGGGACTATTTTTGTGGGTTACCTCTGTTTCCGAAAAAGGAGCTGTTGTGACTCCTCCCCCACAAGGATATTGAGCAGGTTCCAGAGATTCTCCCCCTGCTGGAAGTGGCCGACACACAGACTGGCTGAAGAGACCCGGAGCTCGGGTGAAGCTCCAGCCAGGAAGTTGCATCAAGGTTTTAGATGTCATTTGGCATTGTGCCTTCCGTCACATGTCTGGATTAGATGCTCACAAATGGTGAGAGAGCCCTAGTGGGCCTTGGAATTCTCCCCTGGGATGAGGTGTGCTGGGATTAGTGCTGTGAATCGGTTTTAATTGTGTTGCAGCAACATTTTCTGCAGGTGTTACCTAATGAAACTTTGGGACCTGATATCTAATGAGCCCGATAAAGTTGCTTTTTTCTTTACTTTTCAGTCTGTAAAGACAGGTGAGGTGCTGTATGGGAGGTGAAGGCTAAAGAAATTGGAATGAGTGGTTTGTGATTAGGCTGAGTGAAGTTCATCCTGCTTCTCATGCCTGCAACTTATTATCTCTACTTCAGATTCTTCGATTTACAACGAGCCTTTATTTTTTGGTTAAAAAATGGTCATATGGTACTCTAGCCAATAGTGTCTTACACAATGAGCTCTTTGGGGGTATGGTAAAGTTCTCCCTCTCCTCCAGTTTGACTTTTAGCAGCTGAAGGGATTAAATGCAGCTGCCACTATGCCATGGAAGAAAAGCAGGGTTCTTGGTTGGAACAGGACAGGGAAGGCTTGTGAAAAGTTAAAGTGATTTCAGTGTTTCTCAGAAGAATCAATCTAATACAATTTTCTACTGGCCTTTAAATATCACTATAGAAGCATATGATGGAGTCCAAGGCACTTCTGAAATCTGAGTGTTCCTCAAATTTTTAGTTACTCTGACTCCCATTCATTGAGAGAGAAAACTGGCTTCTAGTTTTCTTGCCCATGGCCAGGATTTTCTATCCCAGTTGTTATTGTTCTTGACAAGCCTTAATTCTAACGTGAAGAGACTTGAGTTGGAACAATAGGTTTTCAGTGTTGAGGGGTGCCAGTGATTTGTGGGCTGTGACTTTGTATGACTAAACAGTGTAGGCGCAATCACTGAAGTGAATAACACAAGTATCCAGAGACAGTATTACTGGTCGGATTTCAAGCTAAAGCAGGAGTTGGGGCATTTTCTTGTTTTGGGTTTCTGTCTTGCATTCCTATTGGACATGCACATATCTCAATTATAAGCCTGTAAGCTTTGAACTACAAGTTTTCCAGAGAGGACTAGTTGAAACCTTCTGTTTTTGTATAGAAACTTTTGGGTTGAGTTGAATATACGTATGTGGGGTAAACTGATTATCACTTGTTAATCCAGTTTTATACTTCCCTGTGAATACTCGTGCTAGTCCAATATTCAGAGGAACCCCTTGACTGAGCCTTACTTTGTCCCTGATGTTAACCTTCCTTTCCTCATTTCAAGGCTGGAGAGCTTCAAATGATTATTTAGGGGATACACAGTTCCCTTTCCACTCTAAATCTTGTGCGCCCTCACTCCCACCCCTTTTCTGTATCCTATCCTAGTTCCAAACTGAAGTCTGTCTGGTTGGACAAGTTGAGCCAAAGCTATATGACAGCCTACACCCTTATGACTAAGATTAAACCCCTTTAAAGTCTGATTAATCTTCATACCTCTGAAGAGCTAACATTGCCAAATGAAGGCATATATCTTTTTTTTTTCCTCCTTCCCAGCACATTTGCCTCTTAAGTACAGAATCCTAGAGATGGAAGAGGGCCATAAAGGATTATATAGTCCACCTTTTTTGTGTTCTGCAAAGGAAGATATTGGCCAAAAAAAACCTGGTTATTTTTCCAGGATCATATGGTACCAGTCAATTAGAACCCTAGGCTCCCATTCCAGTGTTCTTTCAGTAGTGCCACACTCCTCTGCATTGAATTGAGAGTAGAGAGGATTTTAAACTTCCTGTTTTGCTGACTCAAAGGGATCTGCCTTGTGGTGGGTCAGAGTGTGGTTCTGATCTGATGATGTCCTTGGATTTATACTGAATTGTTTCTTGCTCATTCTTCATGTCAACATCAAGTAGCAGGTACATGAACATGATTTTGTTAGTTTGTGATCCTTGGGTAGGCAGTATGAAAGAATGTGCTGGTAGGAAAGGGGGCTTTTTTTGTGCAAGGGCCCTTAGAAGTGGGAAATAGAGGGCATCCGGAACTGTAGGGTCCCAACATGCCCATACTTTGTAAAACCACTTTTCAGGTGCTCTTCCTTCCCCTGAGACTTAATATTTCTGTTGTAGGAACTTGACAAAATCCTTATGGGAAACTGTTGTGGTGCTTTATTTTTGGAGAAAGTTAGTTGGTGATATGTGTTGCTCCCTTCTAAATGAGCTTTCATGTGATGTGACTTTCATATTCAAGTAAAACAAAAAGTATTTTCTGTGAGGCATGTTTCACTGAATGGGATTGGATAACTCACCTTTGTTTTTTCCTTTCCCTTCCCTCTTTTATTCTCTCTTCCTTCCAGCTATGCCCCCTGTGTCTTTTAGCGCTGCTTTGGCACAGCCTGGACCTGTTCCTCCCCTCCCCCCTCCTCCCCTCTCTTCTTTCTCTACCATTCCCCAGCACCTTTGTCCACCAAGTACACCTGACCCACCCTCCCCATTCTCTGTTCCTTCTGTAGCACCCTTCTCCCAAGCATCCCTTTTGGCAACCCTGCCTCTAGGGGCTGGTCCTCCCCAAGCTGCAGACACTTATACTTTGCCACCATCTTCCCCTATGGCTACACCGGCCTTTCTCCCAGATCTTATAGGACCTCCCATCTCCCCAGCTGCCCTAGCTCTGGCTTCACCCTATGATTTCCCCAGCTCTGAAAGGTGCCCCTTCCTCTTCAGCTCCTTTGTCTCTGGTGGCCCTGGCCCCCTCCTCTGCTCAAAAGAGCCTGGATGCTTCACCCAGTCCAGTGAACCCAACTACACCTGGGGCAATCACATCTCTGCTGACTCCTACTAATCCTACATCTCCAATCCCAAAAGTGGCTTCCACTTCTGCCACAGTTACCCCTCAGGAATCTGCTGACTTGAAAGGCACTTCCACCCCTCCAGATGTAGTCACTGCTCTCCCACTACATCTTGGAACTCCTCTAGCTTCTGAGTCAAACACCATTCTCCAGACAGCCCCTGCCTTACCTGTTTCAATCCAGACTGCTCCTATGGCCCCCCCTTCTCCAATAACCATGGCTCCAAAAGCCCCCTCTGCTGCCTTCACTCCTCTTTTAGACCCTCCTCTCTCACATGCCAAACATATTGTTTCTCCCAGCTCTGGAGCTGCAGCTCAAATAGGCTCTGATAATTTCTCAAAACCTAAAAGCCCTGCTCCAATCACCATTCCTCTAGGTATTTCTTCCCAAGGGTCTTCAACCTCCTCTACAACCCTAGGATCCCCTATAGCTTTATTTCCAAAAGACCCTCTAGTTTCTCCTGTAGTGTCCAGTTCACCTATAGGGAGTCCATTTTCCTTATTGATACCACCTGTTCAGAAAGATACCTCTGACATAAGCATAGCCCCTAAATTGTCTTCTGGACCATCTGTTGCCACTTCTCTGCCACTTCCCCCTACTTACCCTTTGTCTCCACCTGTTCTATCTTTAGGACCCAAAGCTCCTCCCCTTGGGAGTCCATCCCTAAAAGGAACCCCTACTCCAGTTGTAGCAACCACCCAAGTTGCCATACTGGCTCCCCCTACTGTAACTGCTACTGTACCCATTTCCCTTGAGGGAGGCAGCTGTCCACTGGGTAGCCCTTTTATTCCTTCTGATTCAGCAGACTCCAAGTCCAAGAAGGATCATGCTGTTCCCCCCACAGCCTTACCCCTGTCCCCTATAGTTCCCAAGGATCCTTCTGTTGTCCAGGTTTCGGCCCCTTCTCTTAAGACCCCTCTCTCTCCACCTCTGAAAGATCTCAGAGATTCCCAGGTTGTCCCTGTGTCTCCTCTTGGAGTCTCTACTCCAATCCAAACAGATTCTCCAACCAAGAAGATACCTATTACCCTACCTTTGGACCATGTGGCTCCCGAAAATCCCTCAGCTTGTTCTTTGAAGTCCTCACCAGGTTCTCCATCTCCGGAAACCACCCCAGCAAAAAAAGATCTTATGGGATCCCCTCTTCCTGCTACAGTCCCCTCTCTGACAGTATTAACTTCTCCAACCGCAAATGCAGGCAATTCTACTCTAGAGGTCTCTAGCACTCCAAAAGTCCCAAAAGCCAAAATAGATCTTTCTACTCCCTCTCCTTCAGCCTCTCCTCTTGTAGTCCCTGATAGCCCCCCCAGCTCTGTTAGTCTAGCCCTCAAAGGCTGCCCCACCACCCCAGCTGTATTCCCCTCTCCTCAGGGGCTCCTTTTCTCTTCAGCTCAGATGGACTCCTCAACAAAGAAAAATCCTGCTACTCCACTCACTCTTTCCCCTGTAGCTCCCAAAGAAACCACCAGTACTCCAGCTGCAACTCTCTCCCCTTTGGAGTTTGCTCTCTCTTCTGCATCTCCTAAAGGCCATATGGCTAGAGAGGGTCCTGTGTCTCCTGAAAGTCCCCATATTTCCTCAACTGTAGCTATTTCTCCTTTGGGGGCTTCTGTCACTCCCCAAATTCCAGAGGTGCTCCCAGATAAGGCAAGTTCTGCAACAGTCCCTGCTTCCTTAACTCTAGCTTCTTTTACTCCCCAAAGTGCACCAGTTCCATCTGTTTTGCCCGACACTATAACTCCGTCCCCCAAAGAGACTTCTGATTCCCCAGGAGTAGCCACCTCTCCTTTAGAGGCCACTGTCATTCCTAACAGATCCCCCCTTGCCTTTGATCTGGCCTCAGCCACTCCATCTCCTAAAGGGTCACCTACATCCCCACTTGTGACTCTCCCCCACAAAGGGGGCCCTACTCCACCATCTCCCAAAAGGGCCTCCACTACTTTGCCAGCTCTGCCTCCTTCAGCCCCTAAAGACGTCCCCACTACTCCAGCTGTGCTTTCTCCAACCCCCAAAGGAGCCCCTACTGCTCCAACAGCTGCAGCTCCAGCTCCGCTTTCCCTCAACAGGGCCCCCACTACCCCACCAGCTGCAATGCCACCGTCCCCCAAAAAAGCCCTCACTCCACCAGCAATGTCTCCAGCCCCCAAAGAGGTCCCATCTGCAATGCCTCCAGCCCCCAAAGAAGTCCCCACTACCCTACCAGCTGCAATGCCACCATCCCCCAAAAAAGCCCTTACTTCACCAACTATGCCTCCAGCCCCAAAGAGGTCCCAGCTGCAATGTCTCCCGCCCCCAAAGAAGTCCCCACTGTTATGTCAGCTGCAGCTCCACCATCCCCCAAAGAGGCCCTCACTACACCAGCTATGCCTCCAGCCCCCAAAGAGGTCCCTGTTCCACCAGCTGTGCCTTCTCCATCCTCCAAAGAGGCCCCCACTACTCCATCAGTTGTTCCTTCATCTCCCAAAGGGGCCTCCACTTCGGCTATAACTACCTCTCCTTTGGAGGTCACTGTCTCTCCTCAAGTTCCTAAAGGACCCCCAGCCAAGAAGGACTCTACTACTTCTCTGTCCCCCAAAGTCCCTTCTGATTCTTCTCCTTTAGAGGCCATTGTATCTCCTCAGTCTCCTAAAGGGCCCCCAGCCAAGAAGGGCTCTGCTACTTCCCCTGCAGCAGCTAAAGGTGCCCCCACTCCCCCAGCTGCTACTTCTCTGTCCCCCAAAGTCACTTCTGATTCTTCACCTTTGGAAGCCACTGTGTCTCCTCAGTCTCCTAAAGGGCCCCCAGCCAAGAAGGGCTCTGCTACTTCTGCAGCTGCTGCTTCTCTGTCTCCCAAAGTCACTTCTGATTCTTCACCTTTGGAGGCCACTGTTTCTCCTCAGTCTCCTAAAGGGCCCCCAGCCAAGAAGGGCTCTGCTACTACTTCTGCAGCAGCTAAAGGTCCCCCTGCTCCCCCAGCTGCTACTTCTCTGTCCCCCAAAGTCCCTTCTGATTCCTCACCTTTGGAGGCCACTGTCTCTCCTCAGTCTCCTAAAGGGCCCCCAGCCAAGAAGGTCTCTGCTACTTCTGCAGCAGCAGCTAAAGGTGCCCCCACTCCCCCAGCTGCTACTTCTCCATCCCCTAAAGGGGTAGCTGTCTCTCCTCAAACTTCTAAAAGGTCCCTACCCAAAAAGGGTTCTGCTGGTCCACCTGACTTAGCTCACAAAGAGGCTCCTGCTTTGTCAGATAGAACTCCACCTCCCAAATCAACTTCTTCCACAGTATTGACTGTAACCCATAAAGGGACCACTAATCACACTTCTGAAGTGGTCTCACCTTTGGAAGCCAGTGTCTCTCAAGCTCCTAAAGGGCCCCCAAACAAGAAGGGTTCTTCTGCCCATACAGCTCCCAAGAGTACACCTATTGTCCCAACTCCAAAAGGCCCGTCAGCCAAGAAGGGTCATGCTACTTCACCCCTTAGGACTCCTATTTCCCCAGCAGCTTCCCCTGCTGTCTCAACTAAGATTGGTACTGCAGGAGCCCCTCTAGGCCAAAAAGGTGCTCCCCAGGCTTCTGAAGGTCTGCTTATTACTGAAAAGGAGGAAGGGCCTGCTTCCTCTTCAAAGGATCTCACATTGCCTACTCCTGCCCCATCCTCTCCCTCAGTAGCTGCTGCCCCTGAATCCAACCTTATCAAGGCTGAGTCAGCTTCTCTGTCTCCCACTCCCATCCCACCAGTTTCTTTGCTTCTTGTTCCCTCCCCAGTCCCTCCTCCTTTGCTCCCTAAACAGCAGCCTCTTCTGCCGTCCTCACCTGGGCTGGTGCCTGAAGCACCCTGTAAGCCCCAAGCCCCAGCTGATGAGGACGAGCTGCCGCCTCTGATCCCCCCGGAACCACCCTCAGGGGGAGTGCCTTTCCAGCCGGTCCTGGTGGACATGCCCACCCCCAAACCTACTGGGGTCCCTGCCCCAATCCCTCCTGCCAAGCAGCCTGTTTTGAAGAACAACAAGGGTATTCGCCTTGGTTTGCTGTGTGCATGGTGTGTCGCCCGCACCCTTCTCAGGGCCACCCACCAATACTAACCTTAGGATTCTCCACTCTCCCCTGTCCTTGCTTGTGTTTGAACATAGATCATAGAATGGTATTTTAAAGTGCAAAGACTTTGGGGAAATGGTGTGGGTTCTTGGTTTTCATCACCTCGGACTTGCCCCATGCAACTTCATGTGGTATGGTCACTAAACTAGACTCTTGAGTCTCCCATCAACTCCTTTCCCTGCCTACCTAGTCTGACTTTGAAAACCAAGACCCACTGCACTGTCATTTGCTTTAATCTCTACCCATATCACTAACCATGTCCCTGGGCCTAGAATCGTATGATAGAGTTTGGGGTCTCTAGGTGCCTTGATTTTCTTTCCTGTCACATTAAGATTTGTCAAATGACTTAAGGCCCAGGGACTCTTATAAATCTATATTAGAAATAGGACTTTATGTCTGTATTATCTTTCCCTCTGTGAGATGGTACAGCAGATTTGCTCTTCAGTGGTTTTTAATCATGCTTACCTTTTAGTTGGAAAAATTTTAAACTTTAAAATATTAGTGAAGGTGTTGCTAATCAGGCTGTAATTTGGCATTGCTGGGAAATTTTAATTAATCAAGTACAAACTTCTAGGGGAAAGCTGTTTTAAAGTTGTCAAACTCCTGTACCAGCTATTTATGGCTCCTTGCCTATTTGAAGAGAGGGAGGAAATGCCCTGCCTGGCTTGTGCGCTCGCAACTCCCCCCTCCCCCTACTTTATAGCTAGACTAAATTTGCTTCACATGTGTCACTTGGTCACTGGTTATATCTTGCTTGCAAAACTTGTTCCAGGATAGTTGGAGGGGTGTGGTGAGGTTGGAGTTGAACAAACCAACATAAAGTGGGCTTTGCTAAAAAGTGAGGAATCTAAAACGGTGGAAAGCAATCATTGGTTGCATCTCTCATATTGCCTTCATCTTTGGGGTTGCATCCTTTATGTATAAAATTGTGTGTGCACACCCTCAGTAACCATTATGTTGGGACTGGCCTAGCTGTCTTCCTAGAAATCCTCTCATTTGGAGTCAGCTTCTAACAAAAGAAACAGCATGATATGCTTGTCTATGGGGTATGGTAAGTGGCTTCTGCTACCTCCACCCCCTACCTCCTCTTCAGGTACCTTCTTCAAAATAACTATTAGAAAATAAAGATTTTTTTTGTCTTCACAGGGTCTGGAACAGAATCTGACAGTGATGAATCAGTACCAGAGCTTGAGGAACAGGATTCTACACAGGCAACCACGCAACAGGCCCAGGTAAGCACATTTCACTTAAAAGTTCTGTCTTGGTAGTGATCAAAGGTCACATGGTCAGTGTTGGAGGGGTTATGGAAAGATGGGGCAGCACAATATAGTGTTGGTGAAGCTGTGAAATGGTACTGCCATTTGGGAAACCAGTTTGAAATGATGGAAATCAAATGACTAAAATGTCCATGCCCTTTGAACAAGAAACTCTAGTACTGAGCTTGTATACCATGGAAGGAAAAAGTCCCCATAAACTCCAGAATATTTATAACAGCACTTTTTTTGTGATACCTAAGAATTGGAGTCATAGTAGGTGCCCATTGGCCAGGGAATGGCTAAATCAATTGTGGTACATAAGTATAATGGAATGCTAAATGATGTATGTGATGAATACAGAAAAGTGTGGCAAAATCTATATGAACTAAAGCAGAGCCAAGAAGCCAACATACACATTAATCACAGCAAAATAAATTCAAAGAACAACTACACACCAAAAAAATCAAAAGTAAATAATGAAATTATAAAGATCATGCAGGACTTGAATGAAGAGATTTGAGAGGACAACCCCCCAACTCACTCCATCATAGGGGTGGGAGGTCCATGGGTGTTACACAGTGAACATCTTTTATATCAGTCAGTTGTGCTGGCTTTTTTTCCTCTCCAAAAAAATGCTACTTTTCTTATGGCGTAGCTCTCTGGGATTGGAGGGCTACATAGGATACTATTGTGATGTAAGAAACTGAAAATATCAATAAAAACTTAATTTAGGGGGGAAAAAATTCCCTCTTGGAAGAAAAGGGTCATTGTAGAATTAATCTCAGAGAGCTCTGTTGGAAAAGGAGACTGAGAAAACACTGACCATCCGTGAGGGGGGGATATGTGCCTGCTAGGACTCTGGTGGAGTTGACTTAAATCTTACTTTTCTTTCACCAGCTGGCAGCAGCTGCTGAGATCGATGAGGAACCAGTCAGTAAAGCAAAACAGAGTCGAAGTGAAAAGAAAGCACGAAAGGTATGAAGGAGCCAAAAGGAAGGGAATAAGGGCTTTTTTGAAATGATTTTGGAGAATGATATTAGCAAAGCTGATGTGGGGTATTTCTCTTCTCCGTCTCTAACATTCTAACATTAAAAACAATTAGCCTCTTGTAGAGCAGAGGTAACCAAAGAATCCAGAGATCCTGGCAGACCTTTCCTTCTCAGCAGTTAGCAAGGTCTTTTGAGCTGAGGAGGTGGGTTTTATCTTGGATATTAGGTTTCTCATATGTGTCACACCCAAAGCTCCTTTTTTGAGCTGGGAATTTTGGTTTCCATTTATTTCCTCTCACTTTGCAGGCTATGTCCAAACTGGGACTTCGACAAGTGACAGGGGTTACTAGAGTCACCATCCGGAAATCTAAGAACATCCTGTTTGTCATCACAAAGCCAGATGTCTACAAGAGCCCAGCCTCAGATACCTATATAGTCTTTGGGGAAGCCAAGGTGAGCTGGGCTCCATGACTGAGCCAGAGGTTTTGAAGTTGTTCTCTCCTATGGCACCAGAATTATGGGGTTGGGCAAGCAATCTAGAGCTGGCACTTGGGCTTGTCTAGGATCCCCTGGCTGATCTAGACTGATAATCTTCTCAGCCTATGTTTTCTCATTTTGCAGATTGAGGATCTCTCTCAGCAGGCACAGCTAGCTGCTGCTGAAAAATTCAAAGTACAGGGTGAAGCTGTTTCAAACATCCAGGAAAATACACAGACTCCAACTGTACAAGAAGAAAGTGAAGAGGAGGAGGTATAACTGGGGAGGGGGGAAGAACAGTGTTTTTGTAATGATTACTTGATAAGCTGCTTTGTCCTAAGTGGTGGTGATGATTCTCAGAAGTCCTTTCCCAGTGTCACAGCTCATAGAGCCTGACAGGCCCTTTAACCTCTCTGGGCCTCAGTTTCTTTATTTGTAAAATGGAGGGGGAAGATGGGGGGGATGGGGACGAGATGACCTCTAAAGTCCCTTCTTGTTCTCCATGTGTGATATTTTTTAGCCTTAATTATTCTCAAATTATGTGAAGAGCTGGTATCATTTGGCATTACTGACAGCTTACTATTCCAGTTAACTAATATTAACTGCTAGTGAGGAGCTTGGTATTGGATCTGTCTGGTAGCCCAGAAGTTTCTTGAACCAGGTTCTGTCTTGCCCATGGTTATAGTCTTAAGTTTTCTTTCTCATCCCCAGGTTGACGAAACAGGTGTGGAAGTTAAAGACATAGAATTGGTCATGTCCCAAGCAAATGTATCCAGAGCAAAGGCTGTCCGAGCACTAAAGAACAACAGTAATGATATTGTAAATGCTATTATGGTAAGTGTTGATGTCCTTTCTCTTTCCCTCTGCTCTGATTCTTAGTGAAGGTTTCACTTAGAAATTCTACCATTAACCTTAATAAAGTGGAGTTTTGAGATGTTTTGAACTACTTAGTAACCTTTATATGGTTTTGGATCCTCTTAGTATCCTTAAAAGCAGAGCAGTCCATCTGGGGAGCACCCAACCCCGACTTTGCTTTTTAGACTTTACCCTTGATCTCTTCATCAGGGAGGCATTCATCCTCAAGCCCATTATTTTCTGTTAGTGTCTAGTCCCTGTTGATGGCAGTTTTCAGAATTATCCATCCCTTCCTCTGATTGTCATTTTTCTTTTGCAGGAATTAACGATGTAACAATCTGGAGAAAAAGACTTTTTCAGTGTTTCAGAGAAGATTAAATGCAACCTGATTTGAAATTTGTACTGTTTCTATCAATAAAGTTGTGGCTTCTTGTTGGATGAACCCAGTAGCTGCTTGTTCTGCGCGTACCCCCCAAGAGTGTGGAGACTTCAGAAGCCTAAGACACAGATTACTTTAGTACCAGTATTTTGAATCGGCCCCAGTTGGAGAAATGCAGGCTTCAGTTTGTTTGTTCATATTGTAGGCCCTCCCGCTTTCTGTAAGACACCTGGAATGTTTGGCTTTCTTTTCTTGCAGTGAACACATCTTCCTACTAGACATGTTTTTTCCTCTCCAACTCAAATTTTTCCCCCACTTCTTTGATCCTAGTTAAATAGCCTACCAGCAAGCCTTGAAGCATCATTTGGGGGGGGTAAATGGCCTTCATTTAATTCATAGTCTTAAAAGACCTTATAAACTATGCTCTGTTTTCTGTCTTGTGAACAATTCTTTGGTGGTCTCATCCTCTGAGGACCAAGGGCTTTATTGCTGTTGTGGTGAAGGGAAGGGGCCAGTACAGTAAAGGTAAAGTGATCTTTAGAACATAATAATTAAACAGTAATCACTTATTAAAAGCAAATAACTGAATCAAATGCAATTGAATACAATCCAATGTTTTATAAATTAACTGAGGAAGAACTCCCAATTTGACAACAGCTGTTAGGAAGACTGGAAAGCAGTTTTTCAGAAATTGGATTTTAAACTACTCCTTTAAAAAGCTAAAAATGGAAATGAAGCCTGAATTTTAAAGGTCCTGCCACCATTAAAAAAATTAGAACCATAATAGTTATCTTTTAAAGAAACTATGGCTAGGAAAAATACCTTAACCACAAAAACAATAGTGGCAGTATGGATAAAACAGATAATTTTGTTTACATGAATTATAAAATCTCTCTTGCATGAACAAAATCAATGAAAAGATAGTCAGGGAAGCTGTCACTGGGGGGAAATAATTTTGTATCACATCTCTTAAATGATCTGATGACCCAAATAATACAAGTAGCTAAGAGCAAGAATCATCAAGTTCTCAAGAGAATTGGAAACCCAAACAGTATGAAAGCCTCCTAATAACTTACTAATAAAAAATGGAAATCAAAATGTGAGATTGCATAACTGGTAAATCCAGCGATGTCAAATGATGGGGTTAGTCAAGCCTCAGGTTTGTGATGATAAGACTATTGGGGGAGCTGTGATCCGTTTGAGCCATTGGGGCCCGGGGGGGGGGGGGGGGGGACGGACACAATTAAAATACTCAGACCCTGCTAGAGATAGGCCACAAGGAGGTAAAAGACATGAACAAAGGCCCAATATATATAAAATGTTATAGTGGCAGTGAACTAGAAATAAGATGTCCATCGTTTAGGGAATGGTTAAACAATAGTGTGTAAAGTAATGGAATATTCATCCAACGTTAAATAATGATCAGTATGAAGAATTTAGACAGCACAGAGGCATCAATTAGTGCAAAATGAAGTAAGCATAACCGGGAAGACCATATGCAAAAGATGGCCAAGTCTGACCCTGGAGAAGAGGTAAGGAAAAGAATCTCCCCTTATTGTAAAGGTGAGGGACTACTGATATTTAATGTGTTGTAGTGTGTTAATTTGATTTTACTGAACTTAAGTTTTTATTGATCTTAAAACATTTCCACATATATCCCACCCTACCCCCTCCTGTATATGGTGAGCCATCTCAAGTATTTGTGGGGGAGAAGCATAATGACTACTGTTTTCTTTTCATCTTTGTTCTATGAACTCATTTTTCAGACAACATGAATTGAAAAGGGCCTTAAGTAACACCTCTAACATCTGGAAATCTCAAGGAATATATCATTCTGGACAGGAAACTTTTCTTGCACAGCTGAAGGTTTATCTCATCACACTAAAGTTTATAAATTGTATTATCTACTTGCCTGCCTTAACTATGTAAAATGCTTTGCAGACCTTGAAAAGCACTATGTAAATGTTAGCTGTGTTCATAAATAAAATATTGTATATATATGTTGTATGTATATACCTCTTCTTATGCATTATTATGCATTATTTTGTGCTACTGGGAGATCAAATGTAAAGGACTTTGCAAGCCTTCAAAAGTTACATAAAAATATTAGCCATTACATAGCACAGTGATGCCTTCAGCTGCATTTCCCTGCAGTCCCCTGATTTTCACCACTGCTGTGATTTACTATTTCTAGGTTTGGAATGAAGATAACCCATATTCATTAGGATTGTATAACATGAAGGCAAATAGGCTCCAAGTGAGAGCTTAAGAGGCTCTCAAGAGTGAAGTGCTTAACTTTAAGAACTAAAGTTCTTGATTATTCTAATACAGGGATTAGTTAATTAAGTTAATAAGGCAGCTAGGTGGCTACAGTTGATGGAGTCAGACCTTGATTCAATTATAGCCTTGGACACTTTAATTCTGCCTAAGTTTCCTCAACTGTAAGATGAAGATAATAATAGTACCTACCTCATAGAGTTGTGAGGATCAAATCAGGTAGTAAGTGCTAAGGTTTCACATAGTACCTGGCACATCTTAGTTACTACATACTCGATAGCTGTTTTTATTATTCCTGAATAATCCCTAAATAAGTTAGCTTCCATATACGTGGACTCCATGATCACATTTCTCCCTAACCCACCCATCACAAATAATCTGTAGTCTTCTTACAGTTGGAAACAACTCCAGGACTCGTCCCTGGAAAGGGCGTTGTGGCCCCCATTTTCCAGTAAAGCAGCAAAAGGCTGGTTTTTCCACCCAGAGTACATAAGGCAGAAGGAGACTTAAAGTTGATGGTCTTGACAAACTCTGGGGATGCGATGTGATCAGATGATAGCACATGCTTTTGCAAAACTTGAATGAGGCCTTTCTGCGGGTCCTGGGTTCTCCTTGTTTGAAGGGAATAAAAACATGCTCTCACTGAAAACCCTGTTTATCTAGTTCTAGCTACTTAGTGATATGCTCAATTTAAGAATTGTTGTGTCTTGTTGGTTCTTCCCCACTAAACTGTTGGCTTCTTGAGGCTAAGTACCCCACCTGTGGTGCTCCTTACCTGTGATCTTTGTCAAATCACTTACCTTCCTGGTCTTCAGCTTCCTAACCTGTAAAATGTGAATGTGTGACTAAATGGCCTCTGAGTCCCTCTCTGCTCTAGATTTTTTCTTTTTTCTTTTTTTTTCTTTTTGTTTAACAATCTGGGGGTTTATTCCATTAGAGAATGTCCAAGTTAGGGTTTATTTGCCCTGTCGGGCTTTGATCTTTCTTGGATGGAACTCAAGCTCCTTGCCTTCGAGCACATAGCTGCTCGGCCACACTGGCCTGGCCTCGATGCAATGCAGCTTGCCCTGCTGGAACTGTTCCTCCGGAAGTGAGCTGATCTTGGCATTCTTCTTCCGTCCCTCATATTTCTTCTGGATCTTCTTTGACCGCTTTTTATTTAAAACTTCTTCCTCCTCAGGAGTCAGCTTGGCTCCCTTCTTCCCGCCCAAGGGCAGGCCATAGTGAGATTCATACCACTGGCGGTATGGGGTGCTATTGATGAATGTGATGCAATTCTTCACCGGCGTCTTGGTCCAGACCAGCTCATTGGTGGATGCATTGTAGACCACATCAATAATCCTTATTTTTCGGGTACAGCACTCGGAGCCCCAGGACAAGTTGCCCATGCCCAGCCTCAGCGTCCGGTACTTCTTGTTGCCTCCTCGGACACCCACGGTGTGGATGCGGAGGGGGCCGATCTTGCTGTTGGCTGGCGGGCGGCCCAGCTCATACTTGGGCTTCTTGTGGTAGGGCTTAAGCTTGCCCCCGGTCTTGCAGCGCTTGAGCCAGCTGTCCCCGGAGATCCCCACGGTCGGCGCGAGCTGCAAAGAGGAAGCGTAGAGGCTCTCTGCTCTAGATTTTCAATCCTATGATCCTACAATTGAAGGTCTAATGAGCCCCATTTCACCACCAAATAGGAAAGGTGTACTTCAAAAAACTTGTTTGAAAAGGGTCTTAGCAGAGTAGTCACCCATCCTCTGCTTGAAGACTTCCAATTATAGGGAACCCACTCTGAAATGGCTCTCATTGTTACGAAGGTTTTCCTGACATGAAAGTCACATATGTACACTTTGCTCCTGGTTCTATGCCTCTTCAGGCCAAATAAAATGGCCAGTCCTTCTGTACCTCAGTCCTTTAAATACCTGAACATGTCTCTCATGTTTCCCCCTGAATCTTCTTTTTCTTTTTCTTCTTCTTCTTCTTCTTTTTTTTTTTTTGGCTAGGCAATGGGGTTAAGTGACTTGCCCAGGGTCACATAGCTAGTATGTGTTATGTGTCTGAGGCTGGATTTAAACTCAGATCCTCCTGAATCCAGGGCCAGTGCTCTATCCACTGCGCCACCTAGCTGCCCTGAATCTTCTTTTTCTCCAGGCTGAACATGCCCACCCAATCAATCCACATGTGACCCTGAACTCAAAGTCCATCATCACCCTGGCTGACCCTCTCTGGTCACCCATATGTCTGCTTATCAGTATCCTTCAACTTTGATGCCCAGAACTGAACACAATCCTCCAAGGCTCAGTATAGAGGTACTATGTCTCTTTTACATCAGGTAATAATAACAATAATAATAATAATATGGCACCTACTATGTACCAGGTACTGCTAAGTGCTTTACAAATATTGCCTCATTTGATCCTCACAACACCCCTGTGAAGTAGGTGCTGTTATTATCCACATTTTACAGTTGAGGAAACTGAGGCAGAGGTTAAGTAATTTGCCCAGAATCACACAACTTTGTTGTTGCTCAGCCATGTCTGACTCTGTATTACCCCATGGTAATACAGTGCTGTCCCTACCTAGGCTTTTCTTGGCGAAGATACTGGAGTGCCATTTCCTTCTCCAATGTCTATGGCTAGCTTTGAACTCAGGTCTTCCCACCTAGCTAACTCAAACGGTCAGGTTTTTGTTACTTTCTATCTGAGAATTTGGACAAGTAGGGTTGGGCTAGACAACTCTTCCACCTCTAAATCTGTCGTTAGCCCAAGCTCTCCTTGAAGGTGGCAGCCAAATCCAGAGAAGCTATCCTCATACTTGAAGAAGCTATGGTGAATGGAGGCCATGAAACTCCAACCAGATTTGGGGGAGGAGGAAAGAGAGGAGGGGAAGGGTGTGTGGTTGACACCAAGGAACTGCATCATCCTGGTCACTGGTAGTAGAACAGAATGTCCTAACCAGAGTAAACAGTAGAGGGGCCCAAAGCTGTGGACATTAGAACACAGGACTTTGTGAGTCCCTGTACCTCCCCTCCCTTCTCTTCCCTACAGGCTGAGTCAAACTTTGTTGATGCCCAGGGCAATTTTCCAGAAGCTAAAATGCAGCCTGATTTCTATTTTGCTCTGTGTACTTCCTCCTTTAGAATTATCTGAACTCTCTTACCATTTTAATCTTTGGGTCCTCACTTCCACCGCACAGTACTTTAAAGATAGGCATTAAATCATGTTCTTATACAGTTATCCATATATATAATTCAAATGACATGTCTTTTATCTCACGTACTAAATTGTAAGCTCCTTGAGGGCAAAAAGAAGATAGATAGGTAGGTAGGTATAGATAGATAGATAGATAGATAGATAGATAGATAGATAGATAGATAGATAGATGATAGATAGATAGATATGTGTATGTGTGTGTATGTATGTGTATGTTGGTTTTCTGTTTTTTTCAATCTTTGGTCTAGCACAGTGCCTCACACTTACTGGCCTGTTGTAAACATTTATTCAGTTGAACTGAACCGAGGCTGAATAGACTACGGATGGACTAGCTTCTGGCAATCAGCACCCTCTTCTGAAGGTATATCTTTTCGTCTTCAAGTCAGCTACTCCCTCTGTGCCCCTGTGAAGGCTTTCTCCCAGGCCTGGAATCCATTCCATGGACTCCTCTTCAAATCCTTTGCTTCCTGATTCAGGGCTCACATCTGAGAGGAAGCACTGACCCTGATCTTCATGGAGGTCAGGGCTCTCTTCTTCCTTTATTATTTTGTATTATATTTGTAAATGGAAAAAATAAAATACTTCTAAATTTAAAAAAAAAAGGAAAGGTCCAGAAAAGTCCTCAAGGAAACCTGAGGAGGGAGAGATAATTTTCATCTATCAAGGCAGAGGAGGATTCATGGGAGAGAAGATGTAGACTTAGTTTAGTCATTTAGTCATTCCCAGCTCTTAGTGACACCATGAACCATAGCACTCCAGGCCCTTCAGTCCTTCACTATCTCTCAAAGTCTGTCCAAGTTCATGGTTGTTGTTTCCACACTATCCATCTCAAACTCTGCCGTCCCATTTTCCTTTTCCCTTCACCCTTTCCCAACATCATGTACTTTTCTGATGAGTCCCATCTTCTCGTTATGTGGCCAACTTGTTTAAGCTTCAGCTTCAATATTTGAACTTCCAGTGAATAGCCTGAATTAATTTAAACAGTGACTGATTTGACCTCCTTGCTGTCCAAGGGGCTCTCAAAAGCCTTCTCCAGTACCACAATTCAAAAGCATCAGTTCTGCAGCACTCCACATTCCTTACAATCCAACTCTTATAGCCATACATTGCTACTAGAAAAATCATAGCTTTGACTCTACAGACTTTGTTGGCAAGGTGATGTCTCTGCTTTTTAGTATGCTGTCCAGATTTGCCATAGCTTTCTTTCCAAGGAGTATCTTTTAATTTCTTTTTTTTTTGAATTTGGAATTTTTTATTGTGGATTTTCCTGTTTTTCCAGATTTTAACCATATAGTACAATTTATTTTTTGTAAATAACTTGAACCTAGATACAACTTACAAAAGCAAAACAGAGAGACAAGGGAAGTACTAAATTAAACACTCACTAAGATGAATGATGGCAGCTCACAAATGTGTCTAATAATGCGGGAACTGACTGATTCCATCTTGTGACTCAATTCTGGGTCTAGTTCCGTTCCATTTCTGTTCAATTATGGGTCTAGTCCAGTTTCTGTCCTGTGAGAAAACTTCATTCAGTGGTGGGAATTGTGAGAAAACTTTATTGCATTGTTTGACGCTAGGTCCGATTGGCTAGGAACCTGGACCACCTCTACCTGTAAGCGTCTTTTAATTTCATGGCTGTGGTCACCGTCTGCTTTGATCTTTGAGGCCAAGAATATAAAATCTGACACCGCTTCCATTTCTTCTCCCACTACTTGCCAGGAGTTGATGGGACAAGTTGCCAACATCTCAGTTCTTTTGATGTTAAGCTTCAAGCTAGCTTTTACACTCTCCTCTTTCACCTTCGTCAAGAGGCTTCTTAATCCTCTTCACTTTCTGCCGTCAAAGTGGTATCATCTGCATATCTGAGACTGTGGATATTTCTTCTGCCAGCCTGGCATTTTACATGATGCACTCTTCATGTGAGTTAAATATATAAGGTGACAATTTATAGCCTTGTTGCACTCCTTTTCCTAATCTTAAACCAACCAGTTGTTCCATATTCAATTCTAATTGTTGTTTCTTGGCCCACATACAGGTTCCTCAGAAGACATGTAAGATGATCTCTTTGAGGACTTGCCACATTTTGTTGGGATCCACACAGTTAAAGGCTTTAGTGTAGTCAATGAAACAGAGGTAGATGTTTTCCTGGAACTTGCTTGCTTTCTCTATAATCCAGTGAATGTTGGCAATTCACTTAGAAAACCACCTTGCTCTTCTGAGAATTCTCAGTTCACATATTGCTGAAGCCTAGCTTGCAGAATCTTTTTTTTTCTTTTTTTTAATAATTTATTTTTAGTTTTCAACATTCACTTCCATAAGATTTTGAGTTTTAAATTTTGTCCCCCTCCTCCTCACTTTCCCCAAGATGGCATGCAATCTGATATAAGCTCCATTTATACTTCCATATTAAGCATATTTTCACATTAGTCATGGCATAAAGAATTAGAACTAATAGGAGGAATCACAAGAAAGAAGAAACAAAACAACAGAAGAAAAGGAGAACAAATAGTATGCCTCCATCTGCATTCAGATTCCACAGTTCCCTCTCTGGATGTGGACAGCATTCTCCATCCTGAGTCCTCTGGAGTTGTCTTAGGTCCTTGCATTGTTGAGAAAAGCTAAGTCTATCAAAGTCAGTCACTGCACAATGTGGCTATTACTGTGCACAATGTTCTTCTGGTTCTGCTCATCTCACCCAGGATCAGTTCATGTAAGTCTTCCCAGGTTTTTCTGAAGTCAGCCTGTTCATCATTTCTTATAGCACAACAGGATTCCATCATATTCACACACCACAACTTTGTTCAGCCATTCCCCAAACTGATAGGCATCCCCTCAATTTCCAATTCTCTGCCAACACAAAAAAGCTACTATAAATAGTCTTGTACACATGGGTCCTCTTCTATTTTCTATGATCTCTTTGGGATGCAGACCCAGTAGTGGTACTCCTGGATCAAAGGGTATGCATACTTTCGTTAGCTTGCAGAATCTTAAGCATAACCTTGCTGGTGTGTGAGATGAATGCACTTGTTCAGTAATTTGACCATTCCTTGGTCCTTCTTTAGGATTGGGATAAAAACTGATCACTTGCAATCCAATGGCCACTGTTGTATTTTCCAAATTTGCTGGCATATTGAGTGTAGCACTTTAACAGGAAAAAAAAAAGATGACTTTTAGGGTTTTAAATAGCTCAGCTGGAATTCCATCACCTCCTCTAGCCTTACTGTTAGCAATGCTTCCTAAGGCCCACTTGACTTCATCCTCCATGAGCTTTACTCTAATATTGTTGTTGTTATTTGTCCTTTGTGCACAAAAAGGACCAAAATGACATTATGATATTAGGGTGAATGTACAGTGTGTCCAGCTATGGCTTGATCATACCAGTACAAGCTCAGAAGGCTCTACCACAGGTGGGACACAAATAGTCTGTCTGAACATTTGGGATGGAGATGTCTCTCAATTTGCACAACTAGCTTTTTTTTTTTTTGTGAGGCAATCGGGGTTAAGTGACTTGCCCAGAGTCACACAGCCAGTGAGTGTTGTCTGAGACCAGATTTGAACTCAGGTCCTCCTGACTTCAGGGCCAATGCTCTGTCCACTGTGCCACCTAGGTGCCCCCCATAACTAGGTTTTCCTTTGAGCTATAGCAATTCTGCTTTGCTCATACAGCAAACTGCCTTCTTTGATGTTGGCACGCTATGCTGAGCGGTCCTGTGCCAGTGTCTCCCATGTTTCATAATTGATAGCAAAGTTCTTCGGAGAGAGCTTGAGATTGTCCTTGTACCATTTCTTCTGAACTTCATGTGAACACCTGCCTTGTGTGTGTTCTTTATAAAATAGTCTTTTAGGCAAATCTATGTTTGGCAATCAAACAACATGGCCAGCGTACTGGAGTTGCACTCTCTGCAGTAGAGTTTGAACGCTTGGCAGTTCAGCTCAAGAGAGGATCTTATCTTGCCAGGTGATTATGAGAATCTTCCTAAAATGCAGTTCAGTTTGGAAGCAACTGAACTGGAAGCGGTTCAATTTTCTCGCATAGGCAAGTAGACTGTCCAGTTTTCACAAACACACAACAGTGAGGTCAGCACAATGACTCTGTAGACCTTCGGTTTGGTAGACAGCCTAGTACCTCTTCTCTATCGCACTTTCTTTCCAAGCCTCCCAAACACTGAGCTAGCTCTGGCAATGTGTGTGTCAATCTCATCATTTATGTGTACATCCCTGGAAAGTACAGAGGGATGCAGGATTCTTGGCTCAGTAAGAAAGCAGATCAGATTCAGTTTTATACTGATAGTAACAATCCAAAGTGGTTTTTGTTTGTTTGTTTGTTTGTTTTATGAGCCAAAGTCCTTTGGTGCATCTCAACTACTCAGTGCTGACAAAGCTAAACTGATCAGTAATAAAGATGTGATCCTGGAGAGATGAGCTGAACACTGTGCTAAGAGTTCAACACAATTAGTATCCCATCACATTTATATACCACCCCTTGTTCATTCATTCCCCATTTTATGGACATCTCATATTTCCATTTTTTGCCATTTCAAAAGCAGCTATAAACATTTTTGTACATCCTTAGAATTTATTTTTCTTGGAACTAATCCCTCCCTTAATCTATCCTTTAATTCCCCCTACCCTCTTTCCCTCCTGTTTTACCTGTGGTGTGAAAGGCATTTCTGTACCCAACTCTGTATGTGGGTACACTAGTAGTAGGAGACAAAGCTACCAGATCACACTTGTTTCTGTCTGAGTCTCATTATGTGGGAGAGTCTGGGTCAGGGACCTCCTCTTGCCCTGATACAAAGTCTCTTCTTGAGCACCATAGCTCTCCTTGTGGCATGCTCCTGACCCAACCCCATATGCCTAATTGGGCTGGACAAAGGATTCATGATTTTTTTTTTAAATTTCCTCAATCAGGACTTATTCTGAGATATTTTCTAGATCTGTTTGGAGCAGTTTGTGGATGAGAGTCTACCACATTGTTTCTGCCCATTCTATATCTTTTACTTTTTTGCCCTTTCTGTTAATATGAAGTTTTATTATGAGATGTGAGCCTTTTGATATATCCTAGACCCCACAGAAGACATCTTCTTTAAGGGTGCACCTCTTAACACTGAAATTTCTATAGTACTTTTCGATGAAAGTCCTAACTCCCTAACCTTTCTACCATTCTATTTTGATGAAAACCTTAAAACTAAATTGTGTACTCAGGTTTAATCTCGACAGTGGGATTTTGTCTTTGTTCTTCAACTCTATAAATGATGAGCAGAAAATGATTTAGATCAAAGGGATTTTCAAAAGCAAGATACATCCATATCCCTTTGGATTTCTCTATCTAAGCAGAGATGCTTAGAATTAAAAAACTATTGAATTTATTCCTGGCAGACTTGTGCCAGAGTACTGAGTTTTTCTTCCACAGAGGGGGGTGGGAAAGAGTACATTACAGGCATGGTGAATAAATAATGTGAGTAAAGAAGCCAAAGGGACAGGAACAGGAATCAGGACAAGAATGGGGAATATTCTAGTTGGGCTGGAACATCAAATATGTGAAGGGAACTATTATGAGATGACTAGAGAAGGTGGGGCTACATTGTGGAAATCCCTGATTTTTCAGGATCTTGTGCCCTATTTGGTAGGCAGTGAAGAATAGAATACAGTATAGTACATTGGGAAGATTACTCAGGCTGCAGTGTAAGGGGGAAAACAATGTAGTGCAAAGGAAAGAAAGGAAAGAAAGGCTGAGACTAAGGTGGAGGCTATTGATAGTGAGGAAAGTTTAGAGCCTGGTTGCAGGTAGAATGGAGAGGAGATAGGTGTTTAGAAAGGATGAAGCAGTGCAGTCCTGTGGAAAGAGCACTGACTCAGATGAGTTAACAACACTGAAGAGAAAAAAATTTTTTTAACAAGACCACTGAAACATGTTTTTTAAATGCACAGAATTATATTTTTCAAAAGATTTTATTTTTTTCCAATTACATGTAAAAAACAATTACTTTTTCTAAAATTTGGAGCTCCAAATTCTCTTTCACCCTGCCCCCTCATTGAAAAGGCAAGCAATTTGATGTAGGTTATATATAATGCACGGAATTCTAAATGTAGTACAGACGGAAGCACAGGAAATCAGGACAGTTTTGAAAGTTATATGTAGAATTTGTTTAAAGAGTAAATACAATTAAGTAAAGAGTAAGTAAAATTTTTAAAAAGAGTAAGTAAAAATTTTAAACATTAAAAAAGTAAGTAGTATGAAATAGAGATTCACAGTTTTATATATAATCATCTTTTTGTGTTATGCTGTGTATATGGTAATGCTTTCTTTTGGTGTTTAAGTCCAGAATTTTTTTTTTTTTGGTGAGGCAATTGGGGTTAAATGACTTGCCCATGGTCACACAGCTAGTGGCAAGTGTCTGAGGCCAGATTTGAACTCAGGTCTCCTGACTCCAGGGCTGGTGCTCTATCCACTGCACCACCTAGAATTTTCTTAAAAATAAAAATAGTTGTACCTGGCTCCTCAGGAAAGACATATACCATTTATGTAACTGGAAGTGTTGAACTTGACACCAGGAGGCTAAACATAATTGTGAACCCTTTTATATGTCTGTATGGTTAGTATACTTGAAGATAAATTATGTTGTTGGGAAAACTTTATAACATTGTTTGAACACCTTCCTACATGGCTGACAAGCCAGATCTTTTGCTGAGAGACCTGATTTGTTTAATATTTAAATCAGGACCTAGGTTATGCTGACCAGAAACCCATTTAGATCCAACAATTTGCTAACGTTAATGGAAGTCATTCATTGTTATTATCAGCTAGGTGACAACAATGGGTAGAATACTGGGCTTGGAGTCAGGGAGACACTTACTAGCTGTGTAACCCTGGTCAAGTCAATTAACCTCTGTTTTTCCTCAGTTTTCTCAACTGTATAATGGAGGAAACAACAGGACTGTGAGGATTAAATGAAATAATATTTGGAAAGCTTCTAGCACAGTGCCTGACACATAGTAAACACTGAATAAATTTGGATTGATTCACTGGTGCAGTGCAAGCTTTGGAAACAAGAGGCCCTAAGTTTGAATCCTTCCTCAGATTCTCACTAGCTATCTGACTGTGGGAAACCAAAAAGGTTAAATTTTTGTGTATAACATAGTGCTTTAATAACAGAAAACAATTCGTGCTAACCACAAAGTTACAAAGCAGAGAAAGAAAAAAATAGGAGAGGCTGATAAAAAGCAAGATGGTTTGTACAGGACACCTGAACTTTCTCAAAAATAAAATGTCTTCACTTATTAGCTGTGTGACCTTGAACAAGTCACTTAATCCTGATTGCCTAGCAAAAACAAAAACAAAAGAAATAAAGACAATTTCTTCAGGTTAAGAAAAGGGACTTCTGTCAATATTATGTCACTCAGAATTCATCAGTCTCTCTTTGGAGATGGATAACATTTTTTTTTTTGATCATGAGTCCTTTGGAATTGTCTTGGATCCTTGTATTGATCAGAGTAGCCAAGTCTTTCACTGGTCGTCATTTCAATATTGATGTTACTGTGCACGATGATTTACCGGTTCTTCCCACTTCACTTTGCAGCAGTTCACAGGGGGCTTGCCATGCTTTTTCTGAAACCTCCCCCCTCCATCATTTCTTATAACACAATAGTACTCCACAATCATATGCCACAACTTGTTCAGCCATTTCCCAACTGATGAACATCCTCTCAATTTGCAATTCTTTGCTACCAAAAAATGGCTGTTATAAATATTTTTGCACGTATAGGTCCTTTTCCTTTTCCTTTGATCTTTTTGGGATACAGATCTAGCAGTGGTATTGCGGGTCAAAGGGTATGCAGTTTGACAGCCCTTTGAGCATAGTTCCAAGTTGTTCTACAAGATAGTTGGAACAATTCACTATTCCATCAACAATTCATTGGTGCATATATTTTTTCCCTTATCCCTTCCAGCATTTGTCATTTCTGATAAGTATGAGATAGTACTTCAGAGTTGTTTTGATTCGCATTTGTCTAATCAATAGTGATTTAGAGTTTTTTCATATAACTATGGATAGCTTTGATTTTTTCCTCTGAAAACTGCCTGTTCGTATCCTTTGACTGTTCATCAATTGGGGAATGGTCCTTCTTTTTATAAATTTAACTCAATTCTTTATATATTTGAGAAATAAGGCCTTTATCAGAGATACTTGCTGTACTTTTTTTTTAATATTACTTCATTGTCTTTGGTACCTTTTATCAAAATGTAGTTTTCCTTATTATTTCTTTTAATTAGGTTTGTTCTATTAATTAAGTTTGAGATCGTTATTGTTACCCCTGCCTTTTTTGTTTCAGCTAAACATATTAGATTCTCTTCCAACCCTTTATTTTAACTCTGTATGTGTCTTTCTATTAAAAGTGTGTCTTTTATAAACAACTTGTTGGATTCTGGTTTCTAATCCATTCTGCTGTCTACTTCCATTTATGAGTGAATTCATCCCATTCACATACACAGTTAAGATTACTAACTATATATTTCCCTCCATCCCATTTTCTTCTGTTTATTCTTCTCTCTTTTTCTTTTTATCCTGTCCTGCTTCAAAAGTCTTTTATTTGTAACTACTGCCTCCCTTAATTTGTTCTCCCTTTTATTATCTCCCTCCTTTCCTTTATTTCCCTATTAGGTAAGAAAAATTTCCATGCACAACTGAATGTGTATGTGTGTGTATGTATTCTTCCTTCTTTGAACCAGTGCTGATGAAAGTGAGGTTCAAAACTCTTTCTTGGGCACCTCTTTCTTTTATTATCTCCCTCCTTTCCTTTATTTCCCTATTAGGTAAGAAAAATTTCCATGCACAACTGAATGTGTATGTGTGTGTATGTATTCTTCCTTCTTTGAACCAGTGCTGATGAAAGTGAGGTTCAAAACTCTTTCTTGGGCACCTCTTTCATGTGAGAAAATTTTCCCCATTTTGCCTCTCCCTACCCCCTTCTTGGAGTGCATCCCTCTTTGTCACTCTTTCATTGTTTTTGGAGATCATTCCAACATAATCAACTCATACCCATGCTCTCTGTCTATGTAGTTACATGTATCATCTTCCCATATAGGAATGTAAACAGTTTAACTTTATTGAGTCCCTTATGATTTCTCTTTCATGTTTATTATGCTTACTTGTTTCACGTTCTTATGCTTTCTTGAGTCTTGTGTTTTTAATGTCAAATTTTCTATTCAGCTCTTGCCTTTTCATCAGGAATGCTTGAAAGTCCTCTATTTCCTTAAATATCATTTCCCCCCCGAAAGATAATACTCAGTTTGGCTGGATAGATGATTCTTGGTTATAATCCTTACCTCCTTTGTCTTCTGGAATATCATATTCCAAGTTCTCTGAGCCTTAAAAATGGAAGCCACTAAATCTTGTGTGATCCTGACTTTGGCTGTGAATTGTTTCTTTCTAGCTGCTTGCAATATTTTCTCCTTGACCTGAGAACTCTGGAATTTGGTTATAATATTCCTTCATTTTGGGATCTCTTTCAGGAGATGATCTTTCTTTCGATTTCTATTTTACCCACTGTATTTATAATTTCTTGAAATATGATGCCTAGGCTCTTTTTTTTATCATGACTTTCTGGTAGTCTAATAAAATTCTTAAATGATCCTTTCTTGATCTATTTTCTAGGTCAATTGTTTTTCTGATGACATATTTCTCATTTTTTTCTATTTTTAAAAATGCTTTTGACTTTGTTTTATTGTTTTTTGATGTCTCCTGTAGTAATTAACTTCCGCTTGCACGATTCTAATTTTTAAGCAATTATCTTTTTCAATGAGCTTTTGTACCTCTTTTTCCATTTGGCCAATTTTACTTTTTAAGAAGTTCTTTTTTCAGTGAATGTTTGTGCCTCTTTAACCATTAGAAAAATTTTTTTACATTCCTATTAAACATATTTTTCACATTAGTGATGTTGTAAGAATTACAACCAATAGAAGGAACCACCAGAAAAAGGAAACAAAACACAACAGAAGAAAAAAAAATAGCAAATGGTATGCTTTGATCTGCATTCAAACTCCATAGTTCTTTCTTTGGATGTGGATAGCATTTTCCATCATGAGGCCTTTGGAGATGTCTTAGATCCTTGCATTGCTGAGAAGGGTTAAGTCTATCAATATTAGTCATCACACAACATGGCTATTATTGTGGGCAACATTCTCCTGGTTCTAGGGCAATTGTTTTTTCAGGTGTTATTTTCTTCAGTATTTCTTGTGTGCCTCTTTTTACTGAGCTTGTTAACTCTCTTTTCATAATTGTCTTGCATCACTCTCATTTCTTTTTCCAATTTTTCCTCTACCACTCTTACCCCTTTCTTTAACTCTTCCGGGAATTGTTGTTGGACTTGTGTCTAATTAGCATTCTTCTTTAAGGCTTTGGTTGTAGTTGTTTTCACATTAGTGTCTTCTGAGTTTTTGACTTGGTGTTTCCTGCTATTGAAGTAGCCTTTTATTTTCAAGTTCTCTATTTTTTATTATTATTGTTATTATTGTTTGGTCATTTTTCCAGCCTATTTCTTGACTTTGAACCTTATGCTAAAGTTGGCCTCTGCTCACCTTGGAGTGGAGAGGCACTGTCCCAATTCAGGCTGGTGCTGGAGGTCTACAGGTTTTTGATGCTTCCAAGGTGGTGTGATCTAGGGAGAGATGCGGTCACTGCTCTCTTGATATGGTCTCTGGTCTTTACCCAGGAAGGGCCCCTGATCCCCTGCAGCCACAAGCACTAGCACTCCCCTTGGCCCTAGAACTACATATGTCAGCAGAGTTGCCAATCAGTACCAACTGTACCTAGTGGCAGCAATGGGTCCCCTGTGCTCTCTTTCTGCCCAGTTGTCTGACCGCCTTATGTCTCTGGCCTGAGAACTACCAAAGTTGCTGTTACTGCAGCCACTGTTGCTGCCACTAAGTGTGTGCAAATCTGAACAGGACTCTACCCTAGTGTCACAGACCTCCTCACCTGAGAACCTCTTAAGTTTTCCTAAGCCAGAAAAATGTCTCGCCCTGACCTTTGTTGGCTTTGGCACTCCAAACTTTTATTTGAGGCTTATTTTAAGGTTGTTTGAAGGGAAGTTGAGAGAGTTCAGCTGGGATGCTGTCTCTAATCTGTCATCTTGGCTCTACCCCCAATCTAATTTCTTTAAACAAATAAGTAGTTATTATGTATAAGTAAGAAAGACATAGATGTGTGTTTGTGTGTGTGTGTGTGCACGTGTAACTAATACTAGAGTCAGAAATGTTTAACTTTATTGATAAACTTAACCCTTCCCAGCAATACAAGGATCTAAGACATCTTCAAAGGCCTCATGATGGAAAATGCTATCCACATCCAAAGAAAGAACTATGGAATCTGAATGCAGATTGAAGCATACTATTTGCTAGGTTTTTTTTTCTCTTCTGTTGAGTTTTGTTTCCTCTTTCTGGTGGTTTCTCCTATTGGTTCTAATTCTTCCTTACAACATCACTAATGGAAAATATGTTTAATAGGAATGTGTATGTATAGCCTATATCTGATTGTGCACTGTCTTGGGGAGGGAGGTGGGGAGGGAGGGGGAGAAAAATTTTAAACTCAAAGGTTTATGGAAGTGATTGTTGATAAATAGAAATAAATCAATTTTTTTTAAGGCAATTGGGGTTAAGTGACTTGCCCAGGGTCACACAGCTAGTGTCAAGTGTTTGGTCTGAGGCCGGATTTGAACTCAGGTCCTCCTGACTTCAGGGCCAGTGCTCTATCCATTGTGCCACCTAGCTGCCCTCATAAATTAATTTTTAAAAGAAAGAATTGTTTGACTTGCAAGAGACTGTCTTCTCCTTCTTTCTAACTCCAACCTTTACATTCTTCCCCAACCCTTCCCTTTGATGATTCTTCATCCCTAATTGCCATCCACTGAGTGAATGAGTTTCCTTGAACCCACTAAGAGATATGGAACAATAGGAAGAGATAGGGTTGTGCCCACTAAACTAGTGACTAGTTTGTTGTTCTTCAGTTGTTTTTCAGTAGTGTTCAACTCTTCAGGACCCCATTTAGGATTTTCTTGGCAAAAATACTAGAGTAGTTTACCATTTCCTTCTCCAGATCATTTTACAGATGAAGAAACTGAGGCAAACAGAATTAAGTGACTTGCCCAGGGTCACACAGCTAGGAAGTGTCTGAGGCCAGATTTGAACTCAGGTCTTCCTGACTCAAGGTCTGGCACTCTATCCACTGCACCACCTAGCTGCCCCACACTACCATTAGTGTTAACTTTTTTCCCCAGGGGAATTCATGAATGGTCCTGCCTGGATTAATTTTTAATCTCTGCTTTTAAAGAGTTAAATAATGTTTTTAGTTTTTAAAATCTTTGATTCATATGCCCAAAGGGCAACCAAACTATACATACCCTTCCAGCAATACTAGTACTAGGTCTATATCCCAAAGAGATCATAAAAAAAGGGAAATGGATCTGCAGGTACAAAAATATTTATAGTAGCCCTTTCTGTGGTGGCAAAGATTTGGAAATTGAGGGGATACCCATCAACTGGGGAATGGCTGAGCAAGTTGTGGTATATGACTGTAATGGAATACTATTGTGCTGTAAGAAATGATGAGCAGGCGGACTTCAAAAAAACCCAGTAAGACTTGTACCAACTGATGCAAAGTGAAATGTGCAGAACTAGGAAAACATTGTACACAGTATCAGCAACATTGTATGATGATAAACTGTGAATGACTTCTTAGCCCTTCCCAGCAACACAACAGTCCAAGATAAGTACAAGAACCCATGATAGAAAATGCTGTCCACATCCAGACAAAGAACTGATGGATTCTGAATGCAAATCAAAGAACACTTTTTTCATTTACTTTATTTTTTTCCCCTTTTTGATCTGTTTCTTCTTTTACAACTGTGACTAATATGGAAATATTTTTCACATAATTGCACATATATAACCCATTTCAAATTGCCTACCATTTTAGGAAGAGGGGAGGGGAAGGAGAAAAATCTGGAACTCAAAATCTTGTAAAAATGAAATAAAATTTGTCTTGACATACAATTGGGAAAAAAATAAAATACTATTGAAAAAGAAAAAAAATATTTGGTTCATTCAAACCCCCAGCCAGACATACTGATAAATTGAATAGAAGAGTAAGTTCCTTTACATTGCCCAACAAATGGAAACCGAGTTTTGTTTTGTTTTGTTTTGTTTGGGGAGGAAAGGGAAACAAGTTAGATTTTTAAAAAAAATTTTTTGATGGTATTTTATCTTCAAATCAAGTTAACACTGACTGCAAACCAGTCATGGCAATCGAAATGCTATCATTATGCTTTAATTCCCCCACCCCCCCAAAATTAAAGTACTTCATTTTGTCCTATATTTAAAACAGATTGTAAAATCTTTGACATTAGGGACTGTTTTTACTTTTTTTCTTTGTAGCTGATACCTAGCACACTGCCTAGCATACAACAGGCATTGATAAATGCTTGTTAAATGAATTCCTGAATGAATGAGCTGGATACTATATTTAGGAAGAACATTGACACTAGGGAAAGAAAACTCAGAGAAAGGGAACCATGACATAAAAGCATGGCTTGAGAGAACCAAGATTATTTTTGGATGAGCATCTAGTTTTTTTCTACTCTACTACAAAAAGTGCTACAATGACTCTCTTGGCTTACATGCAATCTTTCTATCTTCTGCCACCTTGAAGAACATAATGAGCAGTAGGATCTCTTGATCAAATGACATGGATGGGCTGCCACTCAGAGAGGAGTCACATTCTCAATAGCACAGTCACTATGGGCCTCCAGGAAAGTGTGTCACACTGCTCTTTCAGCCGGGGCCACTAACCTTACTTAGTTTGGGATCTACAAAAGTTTCTTCCCTTAAATTCTTTTTTTTTAAATTAATTTAGTTTGATTTATCAACAATCACTTCCATAAGCTTTTGAGTTTTAAATTTTTCTCCCCCTCCCTCCTCACCTTACTCCCCAAAAAGCCACGCAATCTGATATAGGCTATACATATACATTCCTATTAAACATATTTTCACATTAGTGATGTTGTGAGGAAGAATTAGAACCAATAGGAGGAACCACAAGAAAGAAGAAACGAAGCACAGCACAACAGAAGAAAAAATATAGCAAATGGTATGTTTCGATCTGCATTCAAACTCCATAGCTCTGTCTTTGGATGTGGATAGCATTTTCCAGCATGTGGCCTTTGGAGACGTCTTAGATCCTTGTATTGCTGAGAAGGGTTAAGTTGATCAATATTAGTCATCATATAACATGGCTGTTACTGCATACAACGTTCTCCTGGTTCTGCTCACTTCACTCAGCGTCAGACCATACAAGTCTTTCCAGGTTTTTCTGAAGTCAGCCTGCTCATCATTTGTTATAACACAATAGTATTCCATTACATTCATATACCACAACCTACCACAACCATTCCCCAATTGATGGGCATCCTCTCAATTTCCAAATCTTTGCCGCCACAAAAAGAGCTGCTATAAATATTTTTGTACATGTGGGTCCTTTTTCCATTTGTATGATCTCTCTGAGACATAGTCCTATAAGTGCTATTGCTGGGTATGCACATTTTTATAGCCCTTTGGGCATAGTTCCAAATTGCTCTCCAAAATGGTTGGATCATTTCACAACTCCACCAACAATGCATTAGTGTTCCAATTTTCCCACATCCTCTCCAACATTTATCATTTTCCTGTTTTGTCATGTTGGCCAATCTGATAGGTATGATGTGGTACCTCAGAGTTGTTTTGATTTGCATTTCTCTTATCAATAGTGATTTAGAGCATTTTTTTCATATGACTATAGGTATTAATTTCTCCATCTGGGAACTGCCTGTCCATATTCTTTGACCTTTCTTTAAATTCTTTTTTTTTTTTTGGCTAGGCAATGGGGTTAAGTGACTTGCTCAGGGTCACACAGCTAGTAAGTGTTATGTGTCTGAGGCCGGATTTGAACTCAGGTCCTCCTGAATCCAGGGCCGGTGTTCTATCCACTGCGCCACCTAGCTGCCCCACTTAAATTCTTACAGTAAAGAAGAGAACTTGAAAAATATTTCAGTGTAGTCATTTTTCAGCTCCTAAATTTCTTTGCAAATCTTATGTAGATGAATGTGGCTAGGTACCAAGGAGCAGAAGCCAGTCCATGCCTCGGAGGCACTCATTGCCTTACAGGTCTCTTCATATTCTGCTATTATGACCCCTTTTTTTTTTGTAAATGGTATTTAATTTTTTCTCAATTACATGTAAAGATAGTTATCACCATTCATTTTTTATAAGGTTTTGAGTTCCGAATTTTTCTCCCTCCCCAAGACAGCAAGCAATCTGATATAGATTATACATGTGCAACCATGTTAAACGTATTTCCACATTAGCTATGTTGTGAAAGAAGAATCACAACAAAAGGGGGAAAACCGTGAGAAAGAAAAAACAAAAAACAAAAAACAAAGTCAAAATAGTATGCTTTCATCTGCATTCAGACTCCATAGTTTTATCTCTGGATGTGGATAGCATTTTCCATCACGAGTCTTATGGAATTGTCTTGAATCATTGTATTGCTGAGAAGAGCTAAGTCTATCATAGTTGATCATTGCACAATGTTGCTATTACTTAATTTATTAAAGTGTACAGTGTGCTCCTGGTTCTGCTGACTTCACTCAGCATCAGTTCCAGGTTTTCTGAAGTCTGCCTGCTTGTCATTTCTTCCATCACGTTCATATACCACAACTTGTTCAGCCATTCCCCAACTGATGGGCATTCCCTCAGATTCCAATTCTTTGCCACAACAAAAAGACCTAATATGAATATTTTTGTACTTGTAGGTCCTTTCCCCTTTTTTATGATCACTTTGACCTAGTAGTGGTATTGCTACATCAAATGGTATGCTTAGTTTTGTAAGCCCTTTGGGCATAGTATTATGATCCTTTCTAGGGTAGGGAATGTGAAGCTTTCCCCTTTATCTTTCTGTGTCTTTATCTTTTAACCTCAGCAGAACTTCTATTTTAGCTGGTTTCACTAGGCACCATTCCTCTTTCCATGACCCCAAAGATGTAGTAGATAGAGGTGTGGCCTTGGAAACAGAGTTCAAGCCCTGCCTCTGAGTCTAACACATAGTAATTGTGAGAGCCCTGGCAAATTACTTCATCTCTCAGTATCTCCAGGCAACTCCCTAGAATGATAAATTACAGAAAAGTTGTTGACTTGCATTGGTAGAGGGAGTTTTGTCATCTGGGAGTTCCTTATGCCAGTGGTATCAAACTCAGAGGGACATTGGAGACCACTAAACATTACATAAGAATCCTTGCAGGCTACATATTTACTTAGAAAACCACGCAAGTGTACATATATATGCATATGTATGTATATGTATGTACATATTTAAATGAATACATCAACACATTAAAATCTGATTGGCCAGAACTCAGGAATGCTGTGGGCCACATGCAGCTCATTGGACTCCTGTTGTCTCTCCTGACCTACACCAATGAAATTCTCCATCCCTAATTCCTACCCTACATATGCTCTGACCCAGCAATACCATTATCTAGCTTATATGAGGAGGGTATTAGAGTTAACTCAGACCAGCTCTCTAGGAGCCAATTGTTAAATTTTCAATGTGAGTATTTACACTTTAGAAATCAGCAAATCTACAAATCAGAGTTTGATTTATTTTGTTGATTGTTGGACCAGGTATGTTAAATTCTCAGGCTACTGGCTTCAAGCATAAGCAAAACTCTGTGGGTACAGCCAGAACCAGATTAAAATGTAATTGGCAGGGGCGGCTAGGTGGTTCAGTGGATAGAACACCAGGCCTTGGAGTGAGGAGGACCTGAGTTTAAATCCGGTCTCCCACCAGACACTTAACACTTACTAGGTGTGTGATGCTGGGCAAGTCACTTAACCCCAATTGCCTCACAAAAAATAAAATAAAATAAAATAAAATATAATTGGGAAATGTTTAACAAAATAATAAAAAGTCAATACAACACAGATAATGTTAATTTGTGAGTTTCTAACTTAATATGCCACCTAATCTTTTTGAGTTTGACAGCACTGGTGTAGACTTAAGAAAGTGATGGAGAAAGAGTTAATAAGGCAGATTAAATTTTAAAGTACGTCCCGGGCACTTTCTTCCCACCACCAATGTAGGTTAAATATTTCCCTGCACACCGAGGCTTTATATGCTAAAGAGAATAAAAACAAATTCACCAAGGGGAAAGAATGAGTGAACAGGAGAAATTCTACTCAAAGTAACTAGTACATACACAAAATGTCTGGAACTTAACCTAGCAAATCATTCAAAATTTGTATAGATTACGTACATACATGTATATGTATAAAACTATAAAACACTAAAACAATTAAGGAAGGTAAATAGTTGGGGAATATTCACCGCTGATGGTTGGATAAAGTCATATCATAAAAAAATATTAAAAGCGAACACAATAAAGTAAAATTGACAACTAAAGTTAGGGGTAGAATTAAAATCAAGCAAGGCATAGAGGAAATATTAAAGATAAAACAGATAATTTTAGCTATACAAAATGAAAAGACTTACATGAATAAAATAGAAAGCACAAATAAGGAAAAGTAGAATGGAAAAACATTTGCATCACTAGTAAAAATAAAGATATATATCAAAGTATCTACAAACATTGATAATTTTATCTCTTTGCTGATATCATCACTTTGTTTTTTAGGGTTTTTAACATAAATAAGTGCTGTGTTTTATCAAGGACTTTTTCTACATCTATTAATAATAATTTGGTTTTTATTATCTTTGTTATTTATATAATTAATTTTGCAAATTGTTTTCCTAATGGTGAACCATTGTTGCATTCCTTATATGAATTTTCTGAATAAGTTATTATTTCCTCATGAGGATTTTATTCAAACTTTTCGCATAAATACCCATTAGTGGGATTGGTTTTTCTTATATTTCCAGATCCAATTCCCAAACTGGTGACTCTGAATTCTAAATTGGAATGCTTCCAAATCTGGAATGACCCACCACTAACTAACCAGCTAACTGATAAAATTCTTATGCCTATTTAAAGACCTCAAAGGTATAGTTATCTATTTCTCTTCATTAACTAGTTGCTTTTTGCTTCTTGACCAAAGAGTTTTGCACCTCACAAAGATCACAGGAGGTAGACTCATCTTTTTCACACATTGAAATTTCATCCTGTGTGACCACCCTTATATTTAACACTTGTGGTTACATCCTGGGCCTTCTATGATTACATTAATTTAGGTGAGAGTGGAACCCCATCACCTTACACTTATCAAGATTTGTATTAACTGATTCAGAGTAAAGTAAGCAGAAACAGAAAAACATGGGATGACCACAATAATGTAAAGAAAACATTAAAGATATCAGAACTTTCATCAATGCAATGCCTGATCTTTATTCCAGAGGATTGATTTTGAAGATTACACTTCTCTTCTTGACAAAGAAGCAGTAGGCTAGAGGTGAGGAATGAAGTACATATGTTGGCAGACATGGCTAATGCATTAGGAATTTTTGCCCCATTAGTACAATTTTTACCTGCTACAAGATAAGGTTCTACTGGAAAGAGAGCCTTTGGGAAATGTCAGTGATTCAAGAAATAAGCATTAATAGAAACTTTTTAAAAAAAGATAATGTATGTATATTAAATTTTTAAATGGCATATAATCATTAGGTTTTTTTAGATAACTTTAACTCTGCCATCCCTAGCTCCATTTCTCTTTATTCCGTTTACCTCAATCAAATATTTATTAAATGCTTAACTCACATAGATCATTGTAGTAAGTGCTAGGTGTGATACAAAATTCAGATAAGAACTGGAAAATAAGATACACAGGCAATGGGGTATAGAAATCTGTCCTGCCCTACAGGAAAATAGAAGAGGAAGGGGATAAGAGAAGGGGGCAGGGAGATAAAAGGGTGGGCAGATTAGAGGAAAGGGTATTCAGAATGCAGGCTGTCTTGGGGTCGGGGGAAGGACAAGATGGGGAGAAAATTTGGAACTCAAAATCTTGTGGAAGTGAATGTTGAAAACTAAAAATAAATAAATGAATCTTAAAAAAAAATCAAATTGGAACAAAAGAATAAAAAAAAATTCAGATAAGACATGGTTCCATTTCCCATGGAAATTATTGTCTAAGACTCTGGCCAGAAGCCATAGGCTACGGGGGAAGACAGAAGCATGGAGGTATTTTTTGCTGGTGAAGGTATTCACTTGAAAGAAGCTGTGATCACAGATCAGGCTGATTTTATTTCATCTTACATAATTCTTGTCTTACACAGGCTGTTTCCACCAGAGCTAGTAAAATGGAAAACTCAGACTCAAAGGCCATTCTTTTCCATTCGCTGCGAACTCATCATCCATGAATTGACAGCCCCCAAAACACAAATGTGTCTCATCTTGTCGTGAGTCTGTGTCCCCACACCTGTTGGAGCTGAACCAAATGGGAAAACAGGTTCTCAGGTATGTACACCCAGTCCACCAGAAGAATTTGGCTTTGACTGTCAGCAGAGAAGCTTCCAGCCACTGAAAGAACCAGAAAACCTAGAGTGGTTGCGGTACAAAGTGTGCCAAAAAAACCTAGCATGGTACATGTTACATTTGAAACTACATTCAGTGCTCAGGAAAATAGTAAATAATCCAAAGTTTTGGTTTTTTCTGGCACTTGAAATACGTTACAAAAAATAAAAAATAAAAAAAAGAAATACATTACAAAACAAACATAGTCATATCATTTTGCTTTATTGTTTCTATTTGTTAGGGAAAGTTTGATATTTGTATGTATGTTGAGGAAAGAGATGGAATGTTATTCAGAGGTTTAGTAGTGGAGGTACTAAAACTTAAAGTTGCACTAAGGTTTTTGGAACACCCTATTTAAGAAAGATTGTAAAATGGTGAGGAGAGCCATGGGTTTGCAGTCAGGGAGACCTGGATTTGAATCCTGGTTTAGACATGTACTGATGCGGTTTAGAGGTTCAGGGGTTCTGGGACCCCAAAATTATAACACACGGATCCTGCCTGCAAGAATTCGACCCAAGTCTTCTTTCAGCCAAAGTTAGAACATCTGTCATATTGGGCAGACTCTTAAGGAGTCTGAACATTAGTAAGCTATTGGTTAGATTATAAGAATCTGACCAGTGGCTAGATTATAAGAACCTGAGCATCTTAATGGAGACAAGATGACCTTATATACAGAAAGCCTGTGGGAGGGATCTAGGAGTGGCCAAATAGTCTATGAGGTAATGGAATTCCAGGGAAATGGCCACAATGAAAGGCCAGTTGATGGGATTATAGTCTCAGAGGAATGCCAGAGATTTGGCCATCTGGGAAAGTCTAGGGTTTTTCCTTTCTGGGGCCCAGATCCCAACACCATCAGTACTAGTTATGTGTATCCCATAACCTCTCTGAGCCTCATTTTTCTCACCTGTAAAATCAGGATAACAATATATCTAACACTCAGCTCACAGGATGGTTTTGAAGGTCAAATGAGATAATGAAGGAAAGCACACTGTAAACCTTAAAACACTATATAAATATTAGCTATTATTAAATTGAGAAATAGCTGTTATTTTTTTTAAATGTTCCAATTAAACTTTAAAATAAAAAGAAAACAGGGAGGAAAAAAGAGAAATCTATCATGGAAAACTGACCTTTCTAGCTGTATTTGGCTTGCAATTATAGAATAGAGCGTATTTAGTGTTGATCTTTCTTCCACATTCTCTGATTTTTTTCCCCCAAACTTCCCACTCTGAGGAGTGGAATCAGAGGGAAGAGTGGGAACTAAAAGGGACAGAAATGTTGTGCTGATAGTGGCATTTAATTTTATTGTTTTTTTGCAGTGAGTAAACTCTGGCTGACTACATCTGCCCCTCAGACATCTATGCTACCTTAAGGGGAAAGGGAATAAGCATTTACTTGGAGTCTATTACCATTCAAGGTAGGTGCTATTATTATCCTCATTTTATAGCTGAAGAAACTGAGGCAAACAGAGATTAAGTAACTTGCCCAGGATCACACTTCTTGGAAGTATTAGACAGCTGATTTGAAGTCTAGTCTTCCTGACTCCAGGCCCATCTCTGTATCTACTGAGCCACACAGCTGCCTCAGGGTCTAAGGTGGCTTTTTATTTACTGTCGTTGACTTGAACATTGAAATAGTCTCCTCATTGTTAGATGCCAGTGACTAGCAAGCCAATTCCAATTAATATGAACTGGCTTTTTTTTTTTTGGCTAAGCAATAGGGTTAAGTGACTTGCCCAGGGTCACACAGCTAATAAGTGTCAAGTGTCTGAAGTCATGTTTGAACTCAGGTCCTCCTGACTCCAGGGCCAGTGCTCTATCCACTGCATCACCTAGCTGCCCCCAACCTGGCTTTTAAAAAGGAACGTTTACTCCAAAGATATAGCAAGAACAGACGTAGGAATATTTCCTCCACCTTCCTGCTAAAATCTGAGGGACCATACTCTCTCCTGTGCCACCTCAATCTCTGGGAGAGCGGGCTTTTAATTTAGCTTAGTTCCTGCATGGCAATGGGTCCCTCCAAGTTTATGTCCAGATGTGACATACTGCAGGATAACCCCCATATCAGGGGTTGGGGTCCAAACCTGGATCTCAAATGTCGCACCCAAATTTCACTCCCTGTTCCTCAGGGCATCATCAGTGAATGCTTCATTGGCTGTATATCAGCACAGACTCTGGAACACCAGGATCCCTTTCCCCTGGTAGTGTGGTCTCTCACCAGAAATTATAAGCAAGAGTCACCAAGATCCCCTCAAGAGCAATTAAAGGCAAAAAAGGAAGTAGCTGAAGTTGGCAGCTCTTTTGAATGTCTGCACAGCCTATAGAAAAGCCTCCCCTTCAACATGTGGTTATCCAACTAGAACCAGTTACAGAATGTCCACATGTGTTCCAGTTTCTCCAAGGTGTAACTTCCATTGAATTTTGTTTTTGAAAAAAATTGTTCTTTTTTGGAGAGGCAATGGGGTGAAGTGACTTGCCGAGGGTCACACAGCTAGTAAGTATCAAGTATCTGAGGTCAGATTTGCACTCAGGTCTTCCTGAATCCAGGGCTGGTACTTTCAAGGTATAACTTTAACGGCATCTGAGGCCTCTGCACATGTGACAGACCCTCATTACAGTAGTTGTTGTTGTTTTTTAATCTTGAACTGAATGAACACCAAATGAAATAAGTATTTTCCTGAAAAGAACAGAACAGAAAAACTGATGAAACTGCAAATTTCTATCATGGTCAACTTACTTTTCTTTTTTTGTGTGTATGTGTTTTGTTTTTTGTTTTGGGAGAGGGAATTGGGGTTAAGTGACTTGCCCACGGTCACACTGCTATACGCATAATAAATTTGAATGTAACTTTCAAACTTGTTGATCAGGACACTTTAAAATAGAATAACTACCACTGCTGAAGGGATAGCTAGGTGGCACAGTGGATAGAGCGCCGGGCCTGAAGTCAGAAAGATGTCTTTCAAATCTGGCTTCAGAGACTTTTTAGCTGTGGGACCCCGGGTGAGTCATTTAACCCTGTTTGCCTCAGGTCCTCATCTGTAAAGAGCTGAGAATGAAATGGCAAACCCCTCCAGTATCCTTGCCAAGAAAACCCCAAATGGGGTCACAAAGAGTTGAATACAACTGAAAAAACAACTGAACAAAGCAGTGCTGGAAGGGTTATAGGAAGACAAGACTGCTAACCAGATCCATTGCTATCTGAACTGTGAATTCAATTATTCTGTAAATGATTCAGCCATTTGTCTGAAGAATTTGGAATTATGCTAAGAAAGTGACAAATATGTCCATAGCTATTGACCCAGAAGTGCCACAGCCAGCTGCAACCCAAAGAAGTTAAAGATAGATAGCAAGATCCCATATATGTGAAAATATTTGTAGCAGTACATTTTATAATACCAAAGACAAAGAAGTAGAAATAAAGTTAGATGCCTTTCAAGTGGGGAATTAATGAATAAATCACAGCATATGAATAGGATGATATATCAATATATCATAAGAAACAAATACAAAAAATACAGACTAATAGTAGATAATTACATTTAAATCACATTTAAATAGAGTTTGTTTCATTGAGATCTCTGAGCAATAACATTATCATGAGTGTTGATGTCCCCCAAGATTCTCCAATGTCACCCCATATGAAACTTATCTTTTCTAGGCTCTTGTTTGCCTCAAGTGTTTATCTGTAGTAGATCTACAAGTTATAAATTATGGCTTGTGTTTGTACACTTTCCCATTTAAGAATAGCGTAGCTTAGGTTGATCCAGCTGGTATGATTATCATAGAGCTCTCTTGCTTATGGGAAATCCAATTGAGATCCACACCCAGGCCTCTCCTCGCTTGCTGTTTGGTTTACTCAGAAAGAGGAACTGTCATTAATCATATAATCTTGCATTTATCAGACATGTGGACTTGCATGAGAATACAGATGGATAGTCAGAAAGTGTACAATGCAAGTGAGACATATATAACCCATATCAAATTGCTTGCCACCTCAGGGAGAAGGGAAGGAAGGAAGGGAGGGAGAAAATTTGGAACTCAAAATTTTGTTTAAAAAAATGAATGTTGATGTACAACCTATATTGAGTTGCTTGCCTTTTCAATGAGGGTGGGAGGAGGGGGGAGATGGGTATAAATTTGGAATTCAAAAACTTGTGGAAGTGAACGTTGAAAGCTAAAAATAAATTTATATTTTAAAAAAATGAATGTTTTGGCAGCTAGGTGGCGCAGTGAGTTGAACACTGGCTGTGGAGTCAGAAGGACCTGAATTCAAATATGACCAGACACTTACTAACTGTGTAGCCCTATGCAAGTTACTTAACCCCGATTACCTCCCCCCATTACCCCAAAAAATTAATGCTAAAAAATTGTCTTTACATGTAATTGGAAAAAACTAAAATACTATTTAAAAGGAGGAAAAAAGGCAATGCAAGTGAGAACTGGTCAATTCTGGTTAGCAGCCAGGAGGAACAACTTCAGTGTCTCTTTCTTCCCCATCCACCCCTAGCCAGGTAGGAAGAAAAGTGGGGTTGGTAGACAGTTCACCATAGTTCAGTTGGTAATTAGGGAGCCTTAAGTTAACTCCACCTTAAGCAAACCCCATTCCATAAAGAAGCACAGTACCCAGGTAGCCCCAGCAGTTCAAAACTCAACAACATGAAAATCATCATTAATCTCTCCCTATTGCATCAGTTCCAATTGCAAAAGTCCTCCAATGGAAGCCAGCAGGGATTCTAGTAAGCAAGGGGGCAGGTAGGGGAAAGGTCACCCAGTATGAAAGGAGTGCCCACCTAACACCAACTCAGCTTCATGCTTCCATGTGGCTATCGAGATAAAATCTCTTCTGGTTTTTCCATCCAACAAATTTCAATGTCAAGTTCAAAAAAATTTGACCAAACTGGTGAATTCTAGGAAAGAATCTTAAGCCATTTTCAACCTGTTGAGGTTTAGGGGTTTAAGGGTACTGGGACCCCAAAATCACAACACATGGGTCCTGCCTGAAAGAATTCCACCCAAGCCTTCTTTCAGCTAAAGACAAGATTTATGAGAACATCCCTCATACTGGGCAGACTCTTAAGGAGTCTGAACATTAGTGAGCTATTGGCTAGATTTTAAGAATCTGAGCATCTTAATGGAGACAAGATGGGCCTTTTATACAGAAAGATTATAGGAGGGATCTAGTAGTGGCCAAGTAGTCTATGAGGTAATAGAACTCCAGGGACCTAGACCATGTGGCCAAGGGAGAATGGAGCCTAGATAGGATTAAGGAAGTGGCCTGGGGCCATAGAGGTAGGGCTAGGCTAGGTTAAGGGTAACCAAGAATCTGAGATTGGGTATAGCCACAATGGAAAGCCAGTTGATGGGATTATAGCCTCAGGGGATGCCAGAGATTTGGCCATGTGGGAAAGTCCAGAGTTTTTCCTTTTTGGGGTCTAGATCCCATCCTCATCAAACCCATGGACTGAAGACATGCTAGGAAGACATATGAACTGATACAAAATTAAGTAAGCAGATCCAGAAAAAAAAAGTATATAGAATGTAGAACAACATAAATAGGAAGAACAAGAACAGCAAAAAGATGAAACTGGACACTGTATAATTATACTGACCAGGCCTAGCTATGAAGAAGAGATGAAAAAATGCACTTTTTTCTCTTCTGTGGAGAGGTAGGGGACTATGGGTGTGGAACATTGAATATTCTGTCAGACTAGATCAATGTGTTGGCTGGTTTTGCTGAACTTTCTAATTCTTTTTTTTTTTTAACAAGAGACATCTCACTGGGCTGAAAAGGAAGGAAGAACATATTTGGAAATGAAAGTAATGTAAATGTAATAAGCCAGGTTGCTTGTGTAAGTAAATTAAGTCACAAAAATGCCCGCTTCACTTAAAGTAAGTGATAAGGAGGCCTGATGCCATAACTAAGTGAAAACTGTTTATCTCAATCACAGGCTTTTCAATTCAATCCTAGACTTGTGTGTGAAAAGTTCTGGGAATTGGAGTGAAGTTGCATAGGAACGTATTGAGATGCACTAAAGAAAGTAGGTCATGCCCACTTAAGTCAACCTAGTTAAGAACCAAGAGAGTTTTGGGTCAATGCGATATTCCAATTTATTGAATGAGGAGAGGCCTCAGATTGGGTCTCCTTCCACTCTACCTTTGGCCAGAGGAGGACCTTTCAGCCTTCAAAGAGTTTGGATGATGTGGATTTCCCATCAGCATCTTTGTGGTTTCCCAAGTCAGTTGAGAGCAGTGTTCTCCCATTGGAATCCAAGGATAAATTCAACAAAGATTCATGAAAAGAAGTTGGACAGTACCTGGACAGACTTCTTGAGGGCCCCCCCAAAGTACTTCTGGCAATCAGGAGTTATGTCATCTCTTCACAATGTGTACTTTAAGCTAGAGCACATTGCCCCCCTTAGATTCTGCATGTTCTGGTAGCAGTATATCAAAAGCCTGTGACATACAGACTTTGGGGGGGGGGGTGTTTTGTACCAGCTACTCATATTACACCACCTTAGTAAATACCTGTCTTTAAAAATCAATTGAATCTGGAGGCGGAGCCAAGATGGCGGAGTGAAAGCAGTGACTTGCTTGAGCTCTCCTCCAAACCCCTACAAATACTCATAAAAAATGGCTCTAACCAAATTCTGAAGCAGCAGAACCCACAAAAAGACAGAGTGAAACAAATTTCCAGCCCAAGACAACCTGGATGATTGATCAGAATGGTGTGCTGGGCCGGGAGCGCAACACCCGGCGTGGGTGCGCAGGCTACCCCGAACCTGGAGCAGGCCTCAGAGGACTGAATCGCGGGCAGCTATGGAGGTTTCCAGACTCCTCAATCCACCAATGCCAAAGACAACTTAGAAGGTCAGTGGGAAAAGTCTGTTTCTGTCGGTGCTGAGAAAGGAAGGTGGGGTTTCAGCTCCATTCCCCAAGAGCGTGGCGCTGGGGGGGGGCAGCTGCTTCCCGAGCTGCCAGCCCACAGACTGAGGGGGAATCCAGTGGCTGATCAGAGAGGGATTGCAAGGATCTCTTTGCCAGTGCTGAGACAGGAATCTCTTGCTTTGCCCGTGTGTGGATCTGGGTCACAGTTCTGAGTGGCGGTGCTGGGGTGAGGAGGAACGCTGGCTTGGTGGAGCTTGGAGTGATTGTGGAGAGGAGCCTCTCCTCACAGTTACAGGACAGAAAGGAGTACTTGTAGTCACAGACCAGGAAAGGAGTAAACACCTCGCCCCTTATCATGCCACCTTGGAAGAACTGAAAATTTACAGGGCCCTACAAGTATCTCTGAAAACAGCTACACAAACCCCCTGAAGCTTGGGACAGTACATTCTCCACATTGGAAGCAGATTCGTACCTTAACGAAGAGTTTAAAACTCAAGTAATTGGCTGGGATCATGAGCAAGCAGCACAAAAAGAGTCAGACTATATTATCTTACTTTGGTGAAAAAGAAGATCAAAATATACAACCAGAAGAAGACAACAAAGTCAAAGCTCCTACATCCAAAGCCTCCAAGAAAAATATGAATCAGTCCCAGGCCTTGGAAGAGCTCAAAAGGGATTTTGAGAAGCAAGTAAGGCAAGTAGAGGAAAAACTGGGAAGAGAAATAGAGTGATGCAAGAAAATCACGAAAAACAAGTCAACCGCTTGCTAAAGGAGACCCAAAAAAATACTGAAGAAAATAACACCTTAAAAAATAGCCTAACCCAAATGGCAAAAGAGGTCCAAAAAGCCAATGAGGAGAAAAATGCCCTAAAAAGAAAAATTGGCCAAATGGAAAAGGAAGTCCAAAAGCTTACTGAAGAAAATACTTCCTTAAAAATTAGAATAGAGCAATTGGAAGATAGTGACTTTATGAGAAATCAAGACACAGTAGAACAAATCCAAAAGAATGAAAAATTAGAAAACAATGTGAAATATCTCATTGGAAAAACAACTGACCTGGAAAATAGATCCAGGAGAGAAAATTTAAAAATTATTGGACTATCTGAAAGCCATGATCAAAAAAAGAGCCTAGACATCATCTTTCAAGAAATTATCAAGGAAAACTGCCCTGATATATTAGAACCAGAGGGCAAAATAGAAATTGAAAGAATCCACAGATCTCCTCCTGAAAGAGATCCCCAAAGGAAAACTCCTAGGAATATTGTAGCCAAATTCCAGAGTTCCCAGGTCAAGGAGAAAATATTACAAGCTGCCAGAAGGAAACAATTCAAGTACTGTGGAAACACAATCAGGATAACACAAGATTTAGCAGCTTCTACATTAAAGGACCGCAGGGCATGGAATATAATATTCCGGAGGGCAAAGGAGATAGGATTACAACCAAGAATCACCTACCCAGCAAAACTGAGTATAATCCTTCAGGGGAAAAAATGGTCATTCAGTGAAATAGAGGACTTTCAAGCATTCTGATGAAAAGACCAGAGCTGAATAGAAAATTTGACTTTCAAATACAGGACTCAAGTGGAACATGAAGAGGTAAACAGGAAAGAGAAATCATAAGAGACTTATTAAGATTGAACTGTTTACATTCCTGCATGGAAAGATGATATTTATAACTCATGAGACCTTTGTCAGTATTAGGGTAGTTGGAGGAAAAAAATTATATGTATGTATATGTAGATAGATAGATAGAGGGCACAGGGTGAGTTGAAGATTAAGGGGTCATATCTGGAGAATAAAATTAAGGGATGAGAGAGGATTATACTAGAGAAGAAGAAAGGGAGAGGTAGAATGGGGTAAATTATCTCACAAAAAAAAAACAGAAAAGAAACTCTTACAGTGGAGGGGAAAGGGGAAGGTGAGAGGGAATGAGTGAATCTTATTCTCATAGGATTTGGCTTAAGGAGGGAATAACATACACATTCAATTGGGTGGAAATCTGTCTTACCCTACAGGAAAATAGGGGGAAAGGGGACAAGAGCAGGGGGATGATAGAGAGGAGGGCAGATTGGGAAAGGGGTAATCAGAAGTAAATACTTCTGAGGAGGGACAGAGTCAAAAGAAAGAATAGAATAAATGGGAGGGCAGGATAGGATTAAGGGAAATAGAGTTAGTTTTTCACAACATGTCTACTATGGATGTTTTGCATAACTGCACATGTACAACCTATATTGAGTTGCTTGCCTTTTCAATGAGGGTGGGTGGGGAGGGAGAAGAAGAAAATTTGAAACCTAAAGTTTTAAAAACATATGTTTTATTAAAAATGTTTTCACATGCTAGTGGGAAATAAGAAATATAGGAAATGGGGTACAGAAGTCTGTCCTGCCCTACAGGAAAATAGAAGGGGAAGGGGATAAGAGAAGGGAGAGAGATAGAAGAGAGGACAGAGTAGGGGAAGGGATATTCAGAATGCATGCCATCTTGGGGTGGGGGAAGGGGGGAGATGGGGTGAAAATTTGGAACTCAAAAACTCGTGGAAGTGAATGTTGAAAACTAAAAATAAACAAATTTATATTTAAAAAAATCAATTGAATCTGGCTAAGTGGTAATCAACCAATAATCATTTTGGAAAGTACATCAGTAGGGACCTATGATCTACATAATCCTAGAAAAGTAACGCCCAACACCTCAGAAATACACCTAGCAAGCTGAGGGAACCTAATCATCGTCACCTGTATTCAGCAAAATTGAGCTAAAACTAGATCTAAAGAATTTCCTAAATAATTAACTTCCTGGGAATAGAGCCAAGATAGTGGCGTGAAGTCAGCATTTTTGCTGAGTGGGAAATGTCACAGTGACTAATTTTTCCAGTCCAGGGCAGCTTAGGAAGATAGAAAGGTTTTCAGACAGTGAGATGAGGATAGTTCAGAAGCTGTGGGGCAGCAGCAGCAGAAGCATCCAAGTACCCAGGGACAGTAAGGGGACTGAGCATCTGGTCAGAATCAGCTGCCGCTGGGCAGTCCACAGTCGTGAGGGAGCAGAGGCCCTACCTTTGTAAGAAGGAGAATACAGACTAGGACGGTTGTGACCAGACCTATCTCCTGGATGACTTTAGAAGCATTGACAACCCATTGAGCTATAAAAGCAACAGAGCTCATAAAAGACAGCTCAGGCCAGACATTTCCCCCTCTCACTCACAGAAGTGAGCAGAGCCCAACTCTAACTTACAGTCCAAAATCAAGAAATGGGCTGGAAAAATGAACAAACAACAAAAAAGAACCTGACCATAAAAAGCTACTATGGTGATAGGGAAGCTCAAGACACAAACTCAGAAGAAGACAAGAACTTAAAAATAATCTGTAAATAATTAACTTCCTGGTTATTAAATTTTTGGAACAGTGATTAAGAGAAGCTTGGAGCATTTCCTTTTGTAACAGGAGTGATCCCACTGGAGCACTTGATTTTACTCTATGGGGAATGGAACAGGGATTTTGGCTCCTTGCTAATGGACAGCTATAACTAAAGGCTTCTGGTTAATTCTCAAGTACATTCTCCTACCCCTCAAATGGGGAGCAATGCCAATGAACATTGACTACTGGGCATAAGGAGCTGCCAACTCAGGAAGAAATAATTTCTGTTCTAGATCTCTTCCAAATATGTAGCTCAAACTTTCTCTTTGACTTCTTGTAAGGAGTGGAAGGCACTCCATCTGCCCCTTCCCCACCCAACAGCATTGGCAACAGCCTAGAATGCCACTGAGCAATCTGACCACATATACAGCCTAAGACTGATCTCTGGATGCCTCTTCTGTTTTTCTTTCCCTGAACACAGATGACTAAACAGAAATCCTGAGATGGGTGTTTCTAGTCTTGGTAACAATCATATTGAGCTTAAAAGGTCCCAAATTCCCAGGTTGTTCAGTTGGTACTGACTGACATCAGCAAGAGTTTTCTGCAAATATACCCTTCTTGAAGAAGAAAAATCGCTGGTAGGAAGATTGGTCTAAGCTATATCCTAGCTTGCCAGAAAATAAGGAGAGTATGTGAGTTTAGAACAACGCAGAACCTAGATGAAAGTGGAATATCTATTCAACAATCTCATAAACTGTTTCATATTATTAGTTGTAAACATTAACCTTCACAGAGAGTATAAAGGAGATAATAGGCTGTTGTTTTATGTTTTCAGGTTTTGTCAATGTACATTTATGAGTCTTTTATATGTAATGGGATGACTGGCCAGTTTAGTCCTTAAGAGTATATATAATATGCATTCTCCAATACCAACCCACATGAAGGCTTAGTGAGCCTAATAATGGAAGGGCCTGGCAGCCCACTTAAAGCATGGACTGTTATCCTCTGACTTTTATGCTGGCTTACTTTAGAGGCAGCTAGAAGGGATAGTGGTTAGAGTGATGCACTTGAAGTTGAGAAGAACTGAGTTCAAATCTACTTACTAGCTGTCACTTCAGAAACTTAGGCTGTTTCAGTTTCCTCATCTATAAAATGGAGATAATAATAGTGACTACCTTCCAGCGTTGTTGCAAAAATAAAATGATATATCTGAGAGTGCTTTGCTGACCTTAAAACACTATATAAAACTAGCTATTACTATTTATTATTGCATGGTGATGAAAAATTTCTTAATTATTGACTGCTGAGCTGGAATTGAGTATACCTTCCAAAGACTGGAGCAGACAAATTCTCCCTTTCTTCCCTGGCAGCTTTCAAATGAAAAAGAAGAAATGCCCTAGGCATTGGCACGCGTGTCAGTGGTAGTCTTCCATAGCTACTTTTTCTCCTCATCCAGTTACTGTGTGGCCATAAATGAATGTATAACATCTCTATTTCTTCTGCCCCTTTGTGTTTATTCTTTCCTTTTTAAGAGCTAGTTGATATTAATTGATTAATTGATATTGGAAAGATGTTAACTGGTAAAGTGATATTGAGGGACACAATGGATGGGGGCTCTTGAGCAGTAATGGTGTTGCACAACCCCACCCCCAACTCCTAAAGGTTATACTTAGAACCCTAAGGGGAGCAGTTAACAGCTATCCTCTGGTGACCCAACATGCTATTGAAAGATGGAATTGGAAGGTGAACCTAGAGCTTAAGTTACATGTTATTTCACTTTATTTTAATTTTAATCTGAATTTGAACGCCACAAAAAGAGAGCATTTCCATCCACATAGGAGAACCCAGAGGATTGTATATGAAATAATGAATACCATTTTATATGATTTACTTTAAAATATATATATAAATTCCTCATATTACTTTCAAAAGTGTCATCTTGTCTGTGCTTCCTTCTGAACTTCCTTCTCTTCTTTTATGTACATTTTAAAATGTTTCCACAGCCTTTTTTTGGCATCACTATTGTTAACTCAAATCTCTATCAAATCTCTACCCCCCAATTAAAAACCAAGAGAAAGAAAAAAAAATTCTTGTAACAAATAAGAATTGGTTAAACAAAACCAAATCTAAAGAGTGGTCATGTCAGGAAAAAAAAAATGTCTCTCTCTGTGCCTTGAGCCTATCATCCTTCTGTCGGAAGGTAGGTATTGCACTTTATCATAGATCCTATGGAGACATAGCTGGGCATTGAACTGATCAAAAGTCTTTCAAACTTGTAGGGATTTTTTGTTTTGTTTTCACAATGTTTCTTTCCTTGTATAAATTGTTTTCTCAGTTCTGTTCACTTCACTCTGTATAATTTCATACTACTCAGGATTCTCTGAAATCACCTCCTGAGTAATTTTTTTGTGGTGCAATAATATTATATTATGTGTTATATT